>NC_045772.1:92458949-93083949 GCF_008692025.1 Phocoena sinus
TCTCCTTCCCCAGTTATACGTGCCCACCGTTCATTCACTGAAACGAGGCCACCGTTTCCGGCTAGTTACCATAGGTGGCAGTGGCTAATGATTAGATAAATGAATCTTGCCACTGGATCTGATAAATTAACCCTACTCTATGTGACAGGCAGCCAGTGCTTTGCTGCCTACTGGTGCATTAATCCAAATCACACAGTCAGACTTCCCTACAAGGTGGTAGACTGTTATTTGTGGAGATGTTTTAGCAGTGCTGGGAAGGAGGTGAAGACAGCCTTTCCGTGACCCTCTTCTTATACAGTACGAACACCGGGCCCAGGATTTGGATGTATGGACAGAGCAAAGAAGGTGTATCATTCCCTCTTTCTCTGATCTCTCCGAAGGCAGAAGCCATCAACATTTTGGGGTGTCTGTACCAGGCACAGTACTAGGCATTAGGCAGAGGTACAGAAGCACTATTAAGCAGGACGCAGTGACAGTTCATTCAGGAGCGACAGGGGTTACTCCGCTTCTCAGGGGCTGGCACTCAGGGATGCGGGCTAGCTGCACTCAGCGGTAAGAAAATCCTTTAGAATGACCATGGATGCACTCACCTGCAGTTCATTCGACAAATACGTACTGAGTGCCCAAGGCAGGCTAGACCCTGGGGCCACTGAGCGGGCTAGATAGAGTCCCTGCTTTGAACTTACATTTTCCTGAGGGAGACAGACAGAAAACAGGTGACGCCAGATCTAACTCACGACAGAATTAAGTCCTGTGAAGAAAGGAAAGCAGGGTAAGGGGATAAAGAATATGGGACGGGGCTTCCCTGGTGGCGCAGTGGTTGAGAGTCCGCCTGCCGATGCAGGGGACACGGGTTCGTGCCCCGGTCTGGGAAGATCCCACATGCCGCGGAGCGGCTGGGCCCGTGAGCCATGGCCGCTGAGCCTGCGCGTCCGGAGCCTGTCCTCCGCAACGGGAGAGGCCACAACAGTGAGAGGCCCGCGTAACGCATAAAAAAAAAAAAAAAAAAAAAAAAAAAAAAAAAAAAAAGAATATGGGACGATGAAGAGTTCATTTCGAGAAGCTGGTTGAGGGAGCTCCTGCAGAAGAGATGGCATCTGAGCGGGGGCTTGAAGGGTGGAGAGGAGGGAGGCGCTTTCTAGGTTAAGAGAGCAGCAAGTGGAGAAGTCGTGAAGCAGGAAGGCGTTTGGCAGTTGGAGAAAGAGCTAGAAGCCCCCCTGGCTGGAACAGCAAGCAGGGGAGGGGGCAGCAGCCGAGGTAGGGGCAGACTGGGCCCACAGGCCAGGCTGAGATGCCTGGATGCTATGCTAAGTGTGTGGAGAAGGACTGGGCGGGCCTTACGTTTACAGAAGGGCGCTCTGAGTGCTCGTGGAAGATGACCTGTTGGAGGTGGGGACACCCGAGTGGGCCTGGAGGCTGGTGTACGTGGAGGTTCTCCTGATTCAGCATTCCCGAGTAGGGCTGCGGCCCAGCTCCAGGGGGCCTCGCTTCTCTCTCTCTCCCCTTCCCTCCTTAAACCCTTTTGGCAACAAACTTTCACGGTGACCAGCTAACGTGCTTAATGTTTCACTTTACAAGTTCTCTCTTTCTCTTTGGCGTGTCATTCTCTGTCTCAGATTTGGATTTTAGGATTTTGAGTAATAATGATTGCCACTGGTTTTCAATGTCTCCTCTATGACCAGATGCCGGGCATATAGTAGTATACGCTTTAATCCTCGTAAAAACTGCAAGGAAATTCTTCTTCTCATTCTACTAAAGCTCAGAGAGATAAAGTACCTCAGCCGTGGCCACACACAAACGCGTGGTGGCTGGGACTTGATCACGGGCCTCTTGGCCTCCAAACCTCACTGTCTTCCTGTCTCTTAGAGCTGAAGGGCATGACGAGCTTATTTGGGAAAACTTAGGAAATTGGTTTTTCTGAGATTGCTATTATTCTAGAGCAGTGGTCCTCAAGGGAGGGGACTTTTGACCCTCGGAGACATTGACAGTATCTGGTGACATTTTTGGTTGTGCCAAGTTGGGGTAGGGTGTGTTACTGCCGTCCCGTGGGTAGAGGCCAGGGAGACTGCTAAAGCATCCTACGGGGCATGGGGCAGCCTCGCATGAAAGAATCATCTTGCCCAGAGTGTCAATAGAGCCAAGGTTCGGAGATGCTGTTCCAGAGTTATTCTTCTGCATTCCTGATCTGTCTGTAACTTTAATCAGTATCCATCTCCTGCATCAGTCATCACCCTGATTATGTGTCTTTGCTATTGTTCTAAGGAGAAATTGGGATGCAACTAAAGAAGAAAGACTTCTGTTGTTAAGCTGCTTTTTGTTTCACTTTGGTTAATGAGTGGTTTTCTCCCAGCACCATTTATTGCTGGTGGCCTGGGCTCTGACTCTAGGGCTCAGGAGCCCCTGAGCCATTCTAATGAAATCCTGGGGCTTCTGCATTGAATTGCCCCATCGCTCCACGCTGTGCTTCCTTTGGCGTGGTGCACGTTAGGCTGTCAGCACTGGAAGAAGCCCTTCCACCAGAAAGTTGTGTGAATTGGGAGCAGGCCAACCCTGACTCCCTCCTGCTACCAAATTCAAAGAGACCCCAGCAGCTGTGAGGTTGAGAACACAGTCTAGTAAGCAAACTGCCTTCTACTGGAGAGCGCACACCTTCAAAGTTTAAAAATGCTGGTGCACACTGATGGGAGAGACAGAATGACCTCTGTGCCCCTCCCCCCCCCAATAAAAAAGTACACACATGCAGTCTTTACGGCTTTCTCAGTCTAGACACTGACACAGTCCAGAGCTGCTACAGCGGATGGCCCTATGAGAGCAAGTTCTCCACGCGTCGGATTTTAATTGTATAGTGCCTGAAGTTACCCCTAGTCATCATTTGTCTCTCTAGTCATCAGAATGTCTCTCATCGTTCTGTTACTTAAAGGATAAAGGACTATGCATTATCTTACTGCTTCTTGAATTCCCCTTCAGAGGCGTGGTCCCCAGCTGGGCGGGCTGGTTGCGCCCCGACTCTGTGACCGTCTTTCCCTGGGAGAACCTGGGCGTGGAAGCCGGCGAGGGTCCTCGACTGGCTGTCCTTCTATCCGCAGCTCCTGGCACCTTTGCTTTTCCTCCGACTCGCCTGACTACAAAATATGCCTCCTGCTTAATAAACTCCTGCTTGTAATATTCTGAAACAAGGAGGCTAATCAAAGGCCCTGTTCTGCAGAACAGGACGCTAAATGACAAGATTAATTTCCGCAATCAAGCAGCTTAATTTGGACACTTTCCCCTCTCTGTTGCTGATTGAAATTGAGGCAGATTTCGCTGTGGTGAGATTCTCCCCTGGCTTAGTAAAGCTTGCCTCCTGAGGCGAGAAGAGGGAAGGCGAGGTGACTGTGGTCAGAGAGGAGATGGGAAGTGAGAGGCAGGAGAGGGCAGCACAGGGAGTGAAATGTGAACAAACGCAGAGAAGTGGCTGCTAGGACCCCTAATTATTAGACACGGTGTGAAGCCATTGGTGCGGTTGTCCACATGACCACCTACCTGAGATGTTTCCATCATTTCAGACGGCAGCCACGCAGATACATGCGGCTGTAACCTGTTTGGGCAGGAGAACATCTTAGACATCTTCTAATCCACCTGCCTCTTTGCATAAAACAGCCCCAGAGACCTTAAGGAACTTGTGCCCTGTTCATTAATACCAAGCAGGATTTCAGGACAGAAAGTAAAGAAGCTTATGCCATCTCATGGGATTTGCAGGAAAGTAAATATAACACAGTGATAGACCTTACATTCGTAGAAAGTATTATAATTTACGAGGCACTTCCAGAACATTTAAGTGGCAGGCTATATTGCCCAGATTAGAGTTTGAACTGAACATTTTTAGGTTTTTAATAACATGTAGGTTAATAACCTACATGCTTGTTGTTTCTTAGAAAAGCAAACAACTTACAGTGGAGATGCAAGCAGCTTCCTTTCTCTGGTGCTGTAGTTAGCATTGAAGAGTATTACTTTCAAGGAAAAAAAAACCCCCACCAATCCTGCAGTTTGGGATAACTGTTTGGATTTGTGAGCTTCAGGTTTTTCTTAATCCAATCTTGTTTGGGTGATGAGGTTCTTTTATGCTGATCCCTGAGCCCTGGTTTCTGGTGGGAAATGTGGTGACATGGGGGAATCTGTGGGCAAGAAGCTTTAGAGCTGTAGCGTTTAACACTGACATTATCTTTGATCCTCCATGAGTCATAGAAGCTTTCTGGGCTTCAGTTTCTTGACTGTAAAAGAGGGATGACAATACTGGTCTGTCTCGCAGAAGAATAACTAATACATGATTGCAAAGCTCCTCCCAAACACGAAGTACTAAATAAATACTAAAAGATGAAATAAATTGACTCTTAAATAAAATGTAGATAGGGAAAATGAAATCAAGGCCAGACCAGACTGAACTTAATAGCCAAGCAGCAAGGCTCCGTGTGTGTGTGTTGGGGACAAGAGAGGGGGCAGCATCCTGCCCAGGAAACCCATGAACTCCAGGTACACTGTGCACCTTGGCCCTTGCCCTCATGACCAGGATCTTGGAGAAACACTGTTGGGTTCATTCATTAAAAAAATATTTGAGTACCTATTAAGGGCAAGGCATTATTGCCTCAAGACACTCTTCCGGACCTCATGGGGTTTAAGAATTTATTGGAGGCAATAAGACATAACCAAGAATATATAATATACATCTGTATGAGAAATGCTGTCGGAGCTGTAAAACTAAGTGTAACGTATGAATGCAGAGGGAAGCTTTAATTAGTGTCATCAGAGAAGGCGGTGGTATTTGAATTCCATGGGTTTTCAAGGACACAGAGGAGGCCAGTCTAGGTGGAGGGGCCCCCATGACCAGATGTGGATGAAAGTGGAATAATTTTCACAAATGAGGAGTCTGGATGACTCGCTTTTGGATTTGTGTTGAAGGACTAAAGAGAAAGGACTGAAAAATAAGTTGGGGTAGAATGTGGAGAAGCCTAAATGACTGCGGAGTGCTAAGAGGCATAAGAATATATGAATGTACAAATTTTAGGAATAACAGTCTAAAACGTTAAGAAAGCTCTGATCTGCAGTAAGAAGAGAGTGAAAATCAGTTTATTAAATCTAAGTAATGCACAGTGTAATTTGGACAAAACAGACAATAGAGGATTAAAGCAGCATTTAAAAGATTTCTTATCTCAATACAATATCTACGAACAAAAAGACTCTGTAGAAACCACGAGACACAGTGAGATCAGAAAGAAGAGGCAGAAGTTTGACAGGTTCCTACTTGATCACCCAGGAACGTGTATCCCAACACAAAGATATAATTTGGCAGGTTCAGAGAAAGATGAAAATGGGTAAATAATGAATAAAGCACCCAGTGAGGTGATAATCCATACTGAGCACAATATAATTCCAGGGACTGTACTTTACGCAAAAGCAGAGGGGCATAAAATGACTGGTTGGGACAAACATAAATGCAGGTTCACAGGCAGAAAGGCAAACGCCCGTCTGGTTGACTTTCTCCATCAGCTGAGACTTGGCTGTGGGTAGCCCTGCGTGAATTGTTGTTCACACGTGAGCGTCTTCTGGTTTTTTTTTTGACTTCCTACTGTTCCTACCCCATCCCCCTCTCATCACAGGCTTTAGGAGGCTTTGCTGTGAGCTCAGATATAATAACGTGAAAGAACACTTTTAAAGGCACTTTTCTGCCTGTTCACAATCCCCTAAATTTTATTTTAGGTATTGCGTTGGTTTAAAAAATCTTTTGGTTTGGCTTATATAAAAAACTCTTTGTAACATCATAGTGAAATCGATGAAAAAAGTCTAATTTTAGGGAACAAGTATTATGAACTAGCCAACAGGGAGGGAAACAGGAGTTTGGAAACGTGGTTTCTAATCTCGACTGCTGGTTTACCAGTTGTCTGACTAGGTGAGTCACTTGGTCTCACTCATCGTCTGCAGGACTGTGAAAATTAGAGATGGTGTACACACAGAGCCCCCCAGCCCAGTGCCTAGCCCAGGAAGTGCACTTTATTTTCTTCTAAAGTTAAGTGTAACTTTATTTTTCTTATTACAAAAGCAATACATGCACATCGGAGAAAAATTGGAAGAGAAGGGGACAACGAGAGCAGACATCATCTCACCAGATAACAGCACTGTAAACGGCTCTAAGTGTGTGTTATGCAAAATAAAAAATGAGGTCATACTATGCACATCGTTTTGTATCCAGCCTTTTCTTTTTATCAACATACAGTGATCGTTCTTTCCTGTCAAAAGCATCCTTCTACATCATTTCTACTGACTGCATAGAATTCTGCAGTTGAACCAATTCTTCATGGTTCAGCATTTTACATCACTTTCAAAATGAGGACTTTTACAGATAAGCTAATGATGCACATCCTTGCAGATAAATCGTTTTGTCTGTCCTTAATTATTTCTTTAGTATAAGTTTGTAAAACTGGATTTACTTGGTCAAATAGCATCAACGTTTTGTGGCTTTGAGTGTGTATTATCAAATTGATCCCCAGAAATTTAAAACTATTATATGTGCTTGTGCTTGTGTGTATGTACGAGAATATCCATTACTCTGACCTTTGCAGTGAAGAAGAAAACCTTGCATATTTAAGAAGGTAAAATGTTATTGTTTAAAACTCAGAAAATGCGATCAGACTTGTGGTTACCAGAGATGAACGTCAGGGGGAGGGGAAATTGGAGGAAGGTGGTCAAAAGGTATAAACGGAAGTTATAAGATAAATAATTATGGGGATGTAATGTACAGTATAATGACTACAGCTAACACTGCTGAATGATACAAAGGCAAGTTGTTAAGAGAGTTAATCCTAAGAGTTCTCATCACAGGGAGAATTTTTTTCCTTTTTTTCTCTTCTTCTTTCCTTTTTTTTTTTTTTTTCTTCTTCTTTCGTTTTTAAAAGTTATTTCTAGATGAGAAGATGGATATTAGCTGAACCTATTGTGGTAATCATTTCACAGTATGTATAAGTCAAACCATCATACTGTATGCCTTAAACTTATACAGTCATGCAGGTCACTTATTTCTCAATAAAACTGGAAAAAATGTTTAAATTTCTATTTAGTTGATTTATCAGTGAGCTTGAATTTTTAAAATATACTTATTAGCCACTTGATTTTTATTTTGCTTTTGTGAATTGTCTGTTATTCCAGTAGGGACTTTAAAGCGGCAGCCTGTTTTCCCCTGGGTCTGTCTCCATGATTTCACTTGAATAAACTATTATTCTTTGTTTACATGTTTATTACTTCAGCGACACTTCACATTCCTTCAGGGAAGGTCATATCTTATTCTTTTCTATCCTGAGCACCAGCATGAGGACTCAGTAAACCTCTGGTGGGTGTGTGAAGAGATGGGCCCCAAGCGAATGGAAGGATGGGGGACGTATATGAAGCTGAGCCGGGGTGAGCGCCCCCTGCCTGCTCTCCCAGACTCAGCGCAGTCAGCGAGTGTAGGTAGGTCTCCTCTAAGCCATGCTGGTGAGCGAGCGGAGCTCAGAGCCGTTCCCAGGGACCGACTCAAAGTCTCAGTCCATCCAGAGGTGGATGACATGTAAGATAGTGAGTGAGTCAAGTGGCCAGGAATTCAGAGAATGAGCTGAGTGGTCGGTACAGGTTCAGCTGGAGGCCTGATGAGGGACAGCGTGTCCATAGGGCTGCATTTCTTTTGTTTTGTCGATGTTTTCCTGTCTGACACCTTGGAATTGTTATATCTGATTTCCTCAATTGATCATCTCACGCAGAAGAAACTCTTTGGAGTGTAATGGATCTTTGCTGTATTTATTATTGAAAAGGTCATTTTCATTTGGCCAAGACCATTTGCTTTCATAGTGGATGGTGGAGTCTGGCTGTGATGCTGTCACAAGGTCCTCTGTCCCCTCAGTCATTGGAGAGGTTGGACCCGGTGGTGTAGCACCTCTTGTAGGAATTCTTCCGGCTTTTTCTCTCTGGAGGTCTTATCTCTTTTGAGCTCCCCAAACTTATAGTAAAAGATACAGGAATGAAAAGAAGGGAGGACATTGACACTAGGTAATGAATCATTTATAGATTCTTACAGAGTTATGACACATGGGTCACGGTGTGTAATCTGAACATATCGTGGCAGAGTGTTTTATACAGTCTCTGTGTGTTGGTAATATTTGCACAATATATTCCACAGAATGTGCTTAATAAGCAATCACTCTACTTACTGTAGAACTTAATTCTAAATCTATAGTTACTATCAGTAAGTATATGTTGATATGGCAGATTTGGGCTTATAACAAATTGTATTGTCTGCCGGTTGTTGCTTTAGCAGGGACAGATAGTTTTATAAATCTCCTGCTCATTAGGCATTGAACCAGAAGCAAAAGAAAAAGAAGATAAAGCTCCTTGAGGAATGCATTCTTAATCTGTATAAACTGTTAACATATGCTGATCTACTAGAATATTCTATTTGAGATAATAACATATCTAGAACTTACATCTTACATCATTTACTTACATATTTACATCAGAATATGTCTTTGCAGTAGAAGGTGAATTTTTGATATTTGCTTGGTTTATTGGATTACTGTGAACTTCCAAGTTTCCTGACTTATGTTCATAGTAGATATTTGTTTGAGCCTGTGACATCCAGCTTGGTCACCCACAGAAGCAAAATCAATTCGATCATAACTGTTTTCCTCATTTTAAGCCTGTGCCGCCCAGGACTGCCTTGTTGGTTTCATCTTGTAATGTCCGTGCTTGTGAGACCAGAGCTTTTTATCATATGGGAGCCCCAGGGGTGGGCAGAGAGTGATCGTTTGGACAATTAGTGGAGATTTAAATAAACTTGCGCCCCCCCCGACACACAAATCATGGCAAACGTTAATAACTTTTTTTTTTTTTTTTGTTAATAACTTTTGAAGCAACTTTAGCAACGCGTGATAAAAATGGTCAAGAGTTTGGATAATGTGAGTCAGACCCACGTTAACAAATATCATGGGTGAAGGTAGGGCTGAGAAATGAAAACGAACATGACTGTGCCCTCCAGTTCAGTGAACGTTGTAACTATCCCGCTGTACCCACGGGATAGGAGAGGGGGCAAGCAGAAGCTAAAAAAAAGCCGTACACCCAAACCTAGCAAAGGCAGCAGAAAGCGGGGTGGGTCTTCAGGGTCAAAATCGAGCCCAGCTGTAGGTGAGTCATTTGGTGCTAAAGCTCTTGCAGTAGGGAACGTCCTGTAAGGGACCTTGACTCCGGGAAGTGCTGGACGCTGAGTCGAGGAGCAGAATGGCACGCCTTGGTTGGGTCTGAGGGAGCCGCTTTGTACCCCGGACGCCAGAGCTCTCTATATTCTGGTGCTGATCTGTCATCAACATTGAACCAATGGCTTGTATTGTTCGTACTGTTGAGCAGGGTCCCCTGGGAGAAGTAGAGTGTCCTGGAGCTATGCCATATCCCAGGCAGGCGGCAAGTTTTCAGGTCTGGCAGATTTTCCTATTAGGATCCTAGGTTCTCTCCCAGCCCCTGCTTAGCACATTCTCCTGATGCCTCTCCCTCCCTGGCTCTCACCACGGGGGACATCTTTAACTTGCCTGAACCCCCTGCCATCTTTTGACAGTCAGTTTTTCACAGAAACAATCCGTGATGCTCCTGACCACCTCCCCTCCTCCTTCCCTTCTCCTCCCTTTCCTTCCTCCCTCCCGCTGATTTGTTATTATGTACTGCAGCTGCCCGGAGGATTTTAAATAGACCCATAATGGCACAGCAGCGCCTCTTGGAAGTTTAAATATAACCTTCTTGTTAATCTTGCCCGTGGCGGCAGCAGGAACAGCACCTGGAGAAGAAGGCAACGGGCAAGAGATGCCCGGAGGTTCTACCCTGAGATGGTGGCTCAGCCGTCTCTCAGGAGTACTGTGCTCTGAGAGCCTTTGCACTCAGCCTCTCAGTGGCTGTGCCTCCGCTGAACTGGATCCGGTGCTGGATTGACAGTCCCTAGAAATGGAAGCACAGTGTACTACCAGAGCGAAACAGATGCAGCGAACAATGGCGAAAGCCTGAAAGTCCTCTCCACCCTCTGCCAGTGTGTCACTCACCCTCCACCGCGCTGAGAGGTGGACTGTGTTTGTGTCTCATTTAGCCTTTGGCCCTGCGCGTGGACCTGGAGTGAGAAGGGCTAATTGGTGTCAATTACGTGAGTGGCCACCATTCTTAAGGAACAGGTGTATAAATCATAAGTGCTTCCAAGGCACAGTATCAAGGTCTCAGACAGCTTCCAGGGGATATGATGGGTGGCTGCCCTGACCCAGGGCAATGAAATTGTTCATGAAGGGAAAAGGGCTACAGATTCTGGCTTCAATTCCCAAACCTGTCAGTATTTTCTTGGATTTAACGAATGTCAAACCCTAATATTAATTTAGTCATTCGATGAATTATTTACTGAGTGCCAGCAATTGTGGGAAATGTTCTGAGATCAATGGAAGAAAGGGGCCACCGGGAAATGAAGTGCCGTGTTAAATTCAAGGAGGAACTTAATGGTGGAATGAGAAATCGTTCAGAACAGAGATTTTTGGAGGATGTGTCCTAAGATCCATCTGGTTCAGGTTTTTTCCTTGTGGAAATGTTCTAGGATGTATTGTTTACCCAACAATGGGAAAAAAAGAGATAAGCCAATCCATGAAAGAGAATTTAAATTCCGTAAAGTGTAAAGAACCATGCTAAACTCTTAGTTTTGGTAGAAGGGAAAAAATGATATTTCTTATCTTAAGGCAGTTTACAGTATAAGAGGGAACCTGCACAGATAAGAATGAGCGCATCAGATGTTTTTATAGTACATTTTGGAGTGTATTGTGAGTTCTCGTACATACTTCTCTTTTATACTTATGCTACCCTGTGAGGTAGACATTGTTATCTTATAAAACAAAAAACTAGCACAAACGGGTTAGGTAGTTTTCCCAAGGTCAATCAGCTAGTAACCTGTGGAACCAAGACTTCTATCTCCAAATAAGGCTATGTGTTGTTCACCTCTGTATCCCTAGGGGCTGGTAAGATACATGCCATATTGCACGTTGATATATATTTTTTAACTGGATGAATGACACCATTGGTTAATTTTCATAACACTGCAATCGTATATTCATTTTACAGTAAACACACACAAAGCATCTTAAACACTTTAGTAAAGAGGTTACTGAGGAAAGGGGATGAGTCAGGAATAACGTGGGTTACTAGGCCGACAGAGCAGGTTACAGTTGCCACGTATGTGGCATTAAGGAAAATCCCAGGTCACAGGAGACACACCTGGGGAATTAGACATCTGAGGTCATAGTGGTCACACCTGGGGAATTAGGGAAACATCCCTGGTCAGAGTAGACACTCTCTGAGTTTTAGGGAGATATCCAGGTCAGGGTAGACAGACTTGGGAAAATAGGAAGACATCCCAGGTCAAGGTTGGGTAGTTGATCGCAGCATCCATATTTTCAGGGACCTTGTTAGAAGTGCAGACTCCTGGGCTCCACCCCAGACCTTCTGAATCACAATTGTGACTTAAAAGATGGGTTGGAATATGAAAGTTATTGGAGGTAGGAGATATAATGGTGGTAAGGAATTAAGCATTGCTGGAACATCACTGTCATAAAACAGCAGAAAGTAAGAGAGGATGGAAAGGCTCACAGGAGGGCGTATATCCAGCTTCTGTCTTCATATGGGAGAGTAGCTGAACCATTCAAGTTGGACAGCATTATTTCATTCATTTTTAAATTTATTTTTAATTGAAGTATAATTGAATTACAGTGTTGTGTTAATCACTGCTGTACAGCAAAGTGACACAGTTATATTGGGTTGGCCAAAAAAGTTCGTTCGGTTAATGAATACGTTGTTCAGTAAAGCTCTTGGTGAAAACGAAAAATGTGTCTTTTATTTTTACTTAAAACTGAACGAACTTTTTTGGCCAACCCCCCCCCCCCCCAATACATATATATTCTTTTTTATATTCTTTTCCTTTATGGTTTGTCACAAGATATTAAATATAGTTCCCTGTGCTATACAGTAGGACCTTGTTGTTTATCCATTCTATATATACCAGTTTGCATCTGCTAACCTCAAACTCCCAATCCATCCCTCTCCTACTTCCCTCCCCCTTGGCAACCACCAGTCTATTCTCTATGTCCCTGATCCTGTTTCTCTTTCATACATAGGTTCATTCGTATCATATTTTAGATTCCACATATAAGTGATATCATGGGGTATTTGTTTTTCTCTTTCTGACTTACTTCACTTGGTATGATAATCTCTAGTTGCATCCATGGTGCTGCAAATGGCATTATTTTGTTCTTTTTTATGGCTGAGAAATATTCCATTGTATATATGTACCACATCTTCTTTATCCATTCATCTGTTGATGGACATTTAGGTTGTTTCCATGTCTTGGCTATTGTAAATAGTGCTGCTGTGAACATAGGGGTGCATGTATCTTTTTGAATTATGTTTTTGTCTGGATATATGCCCAGGAGTGGGGTTACTGGATCATATGGTAATTCCATTTTTAGTTTTCCGAGGAGCCTCCATACTGTTCTCCACAGTGGCTGCACTAATTTACATTCCCACCAACAGTGCAGGAAGGTTCCCTTTTCTCCACACCTTCTCCAGCATTTGTTATTTGTAGACATTTTAATGATGGCCATTCTGACCCACGTGAGATGGTATCTCATTGTAGTTTTGATTTGCATTTCTCTAATAATTAGTGATGTTGAGCACCTTTTCGTGTGCCTATCGACCATGTGTATTTCTTCTTTGGAGAAATGTCTCTTTAGGTCTTCTGGACAGCATTATTTTGTAAGGTTTGTAAGAATAAAAGTCACACCATGGTATTTTTTTAGAGTTTTATGCCCATTGAATAAGGACATTATCTCTGTCTCATGTACCATGAAGCTCTCCTTGCAGTTTATTTGATAGCTTTTAATCCTATATGGAAATGGAGAATAATCTGTTGTTACTTTACTCAAATGAATAGCTTTCCGCCCACTTGCATGAAGCTGGGCTTATTTGAAAATGGCAGGCTGGTCCTATCCATATTCTGAGAACCTTTAGGGATTTTTCAAAATTATTAGCACAGTTATGTCTAATATGAGTGATCCTTGCCCACATGGATCCTGGTTCCTCTACTCTCCACTGTCATTTCCATGAAGGTGCAACTGATAAGTATTTTTAATCTATTTATGGCTGTGCATGAGAAATACAAAAGCTGGATGCTTTACCCTCATTCAAGGCGCTTGCTGTCTATTAAACAGAGAGAAGTGAAGGCATCATATTCCTTGTCATAAAATCTTTGAGGTGAGAATGAACAACGCAGGTATGACGGGTAATCAGGAAAGCTAGAGTCTCGTACCGATTTTGCCACTAAATTGGCATTCTTGGAAAACACCTTAATTTCTCCCAGTCTCAGTTTCTCATCTGTTAAAATGAGGAGTTTGGACTGGGTGGACTCGAAGGTCTTTCCTGTTCCTGCTCCCAAGCCTGTGGGGAAGTGGCAAGTCAAGTGGTAGAGTGATGGATGGGAAGGATCAGTTGACCAGATGCAGGAGGCTAGACTGTGGCAGGAAGCCAGTTTCTCTCACAAAGTTTTTTAAAATACGTTGATCTTGTTCTTTTGTCTTTATAAGGTGACTTAATATTTGCATTACTAATTGCCTGCCTTCAAGGTTAATGGACATTTCTATTTAAAATGGTCCTAAAAGCACTTCAGAATTGGGGAAGGGCTTGGCTGGTCATTTGCAGCCCAGCTGCAGTTGATCCAGGCCTGTGCCCTGTGATCACACTTACGGCTCCGCTTTGGCCCTCTTCCCTCCACTCACAATGTGAAGTTAAAGGGAAAGATCACCAAGGAGTCTGGCTGATTCCTTAGGCTGAGCCTCGCAGAACGGGGTCACACGGCGCAAAGTGTGACGGCCTGTCTGGTCCTTAGCTCTGTAGGTCCATGGTTGGTCACATTTTCCGGAGACAACATATTTTACGATATTTAAGGCATGCAGGGTTCCCCAAGAACCTCTCTTCCCGTCTTCCTTTGGCCACATCAGGAATAGATGTCCCCTTGAGACCTGACATTTATTGAACCCTTTGCCAGGCACTATAAAGTGCTCCATATGCATCACCTCATGAATTCTTACAGCAGTCTAATGACTTATGTATTGTCTTTTTTCTTTTCTTTACTTGTGTATTGTTATTATGTCCATCTTATATGTGAGAAAACAGGTTCAGAGAGTTTATGCCGGGTGGCATAGTGAAAGTGCATAGCAAGGTCAAATCCAGTTCTTCTATGTGTAAACCTATTTTTTTTTTTTTTGCGGTACGCCGGCCTCTCACTGTTGCGGCCTCTCCTGTTGCGGAGCACAGGCTCCGGACGCGCAGGCTCAGCAGCCATGGCTCACGGGCCGAGCCGCTCTGCGGCATGTGGGATCTTCCCGGACCGGGGCACGAACCCGTGTCCCCTGCATCGGCAGGCGGACTCTCAACCACCGCGCCACCAGGGAAGCCCCTGTAAACCTATTTTTTATAGTTTGTTTTGTTTTTGCCGCTGCCCCAATGTGACTTCTTTCTCTAGCAAAGATCTGTAGGGGAGCAAAATTTGCCACTACAAACTGACTCTTTGGCTGTGTTTTACTTTGAGCTGAAGAGACTTGGGAAGAACCCTTGACTTTCCCCCAAACTGCCTAAAGAATGTAGATAGAGGACCTGTTCCAGGAAGGGGAGCTGTCACCCTAGATCACTAGAGTATGAACTAGGTGTGGAGAGAGGGAGGAACCTAGTAAAGTCTGTTAAGAGTCCTCTCTGTGTCCCATGGTCTCTGCAAGGCCCAGCAAATGTTTGCTTTTCCACCTCCGTGTCAATCGCCTTCCTTCCCTTTGAGGTCCCAAACCACTACCCGCAACATCCTCTTTTGTCTCTAGCAGAAGATGGTATTTAACGTGAGGGTTTTAGCCAGTTTGGTGAGTTGCTCAGTGTTTCTGGGTCTCTCTCATGTACATATGTTATTAAACTTCTGTGTGGTTTTCTCCTGTTAATCTCATGTCAGTTTAACTCTTAGACCAGCCAGAAAAACCTAGAAGTGCTGAGGGAAATCTCTTCCTCCCCGACAGATCTAACTTACGGATGATAACCCACCTTCTTACGTCTGCCTTGCACTCTGAAACTTAAATATCCTGATCTAACTTGTTATAACCTCTAACCTCACTCAGTTGGCTTATTGTCCACTAAACGTTCCTGGACTTGTTTTTTTCTCTGCTTTGTACAGATTGACTCAGCCTCTTTGTACTCAGCAGCACTTGTTCCTGTTACTTTGCTCTCTTGGTTCTGATCATGTCTCGATTTCATCCTACAGTCATTCCGAATTCTGGTGGGTGAGCTGAGCTGAGTTCTGATTGCTCCCTTAGGTGCTGAAACATCAGAGTGGCCTAAGGAATCCTTGGGCTTTGTGGCCTTCCCCAGCCTTCCCAGGAGCTGGCTCTGGGCACGGCAGCTCCTCTCCTGGCCAAGCTAGCTGGCAGTGGAGACACGGAGCACGTACCTGCGGTGCAGTCTGGCTTCTGTGCCCGGGAAGATGAGATGGCTTGGTGTCCATCTGGACTCACCGATCACCTCCTGGGAGGACAAAACCTGAATTAGATTGTCACGGCTGAACAGAAAAGGGCATTTGTGTATTCTGAGGCTTGGCGTTAGAGGAGCACTTGCCAGCACTTTGCTGAGTTACGTCTTCCCGCTCCATGGCTAACATTATTTTTAGCCTCATTTCTTCTGATTACTCAATTGTCTTGAACAACTTTGTGAGAAAAAAATGATGTCTCTGCCAGACAATCGTAGAGGAATTTCTTGCTGGAGCTGTGCTGATGTGGAAATATTTTATGTTCCTGTTGTCACTGAATCTCTATGACCTCTTGGGTTTGGGAAGGGCAGGTGTCACGGTAATGGAATTAACTGAGGGATGATAGTTTGTTCTGGTGATAGCTCGTCCTCATTTAGTGTTTAATTTGGTAGAGAGGAACTTTTGCAGATGTACTGAAGTGGACCTGCTGCTATAGAAGCATCTACTGGCTCATTGCCATAGAAACTGAGGTGGTCCTTAGGAACATATAAATAAGTAAACTACTCACCTTTCCTTTGCTTTAATGTTTTCCACTTTCTCTAATGAGTTGAAGACATAGATGGCAACGGAATTAAAACTTGCCCCCCTCTGTTTCTATCCCCACGAAAGTCTGATGGTGAGGTGGAAATTACCTATTGTGCTCAGATGCTGAGACAGGGTTTGAGGAGCCCCATTTGGAGCACACCATTCAAATAAGGGACCAAAGCATGGAGAGAGCCAAGGCCAGAGAGGGCTTATCCACCGTGCGCTTGTCAGTGAGGTGACGTGCTGGGGCTAGGTTACTGGAGCCCTTTGGGGAATTGGAAATGGATTCAAATAAGGAAACACAGGCCAGAGAGGAGTGGGAGAAAAACAGAACCACATTTGGCAGGGTCCTGGATGCTCAATTCCTTCTGTTTGGAAAGGAGAGAGGATGCTGAACACACTTTTGATTGGAGGACAAGTGTGTCCTGAAATTTTCTTGAGGACTAAAGATTTGTGAGTTTCATCACTTTATCCAGAAGATTCAGGTCCGCTTTGGGATTAGTTTGAATGACAGACGTCACAAATGCAGCAAAAATGAACACAACATTGTAAATCATCTATACTTCCGGAAAAAAATACAGTTAGGAATACGATACAGAGCACCAATTTCCCCAGCCCTCCCCGCTTTGTGTGTGTATATCAGTAACAGCTCAGATCCCATCTGTTCTTACTTCCTCCCTACTCAGTCAAGACCACAGTCCCACACAAACTCATTATCTTCTGGTGTGGCATGGGCAGCCCTCGGGAGGGTACGTCACAGGTTCACAAACGGTTCTGGTACCGGATTTGCTGGGAATGGCTGCCATTTTCTGTGGGTTTCCTGGTTTTTCTCCATGCTAGCACTGTCATTTCCTGCTGCTTTCATTGAGTTCCGTGGCATCTGCCTTGCACCTCGGCCTCTTTGCAACCCCACTCCCTGTGGATATTATGGTTTCCCACTAAGCACCTGCCTCGAGTGCACTGGGGCCTTCCTGATGCCAAAGCTTCAACATGGTCAGTGGTGGAGTGTCTGGTGAAAAGGTCTCATCCCCCGTTCCGTTACAGGCCATTACCAAAGCCACAGGCATGCTCGTGACATAATTTCTTATTTATTTATTTATTTTTTCCCGGTACGCGGGCCTCTCACTGCTGTGGCCTCTCCCATTGCGGAGCACAGGCTCCGGACGCAGAGGCTCAGCGGCCATGGCTCACGGGCCCAGCCACTCTGCGGCGTGTGGGATCTTCCCGGACCGGGGCACGAACCCGCGTCCCCTGCATCGGCAGGCGGACTCTCAACCACTGCGCCACCAGGGAAGCCCTCTTCTAAGTTTTTAATGAAATCGTTTTTCAGCGTTTACTTACGTCTCCACTTTCCTCATTCCCTGAGGACCCACAGGTCAGGCTGGGGCGAGGGTAAGCAACAGCCATTACGGCGGCTTCCAAACTGCTCCTCCCACCCTGTGGCTACAGCCTTGTGAGTGGATAGAATTTATTTGGTTCCTCCTTTTCTTAAGATAAGTTCTCCCCTAGCCGGCTCCTTCATTTCTCGTGAAAATAGATTTATTTTTTCTACATATAGTAAAATTCATTTATTCTAAGTACATAATTAAATGACTTTAGTAAATGTGTAGAGTTATACATCCATTACCACAATTCAGTCTTAATATTTTCATCAGCCCCAAAATGTTTTCTTGATACAGTTTTCTTTTTCTTTTTCAAAAATTTTTATTGGAGTATAGTTGATTTACAATGTTGTGTTAGTTTCAGGTGTACAGCAAAGTGCATCAGCTGTACATATACCCACTCTTTTTTGGATTCTTTTCCCATATAGGTCATTACAGAGTTTTGAGAAGAGTTCCCTGTGCTGTACAGCAGGTCCTTACTAGCCATCTGTTTTAGAGATAGTAGTGTGTACATGTCAATCTCAATCTCCCAAGTTATTCCTCCCCCCCTTTCCCCCTTGGTAACCATAAGTTTGTTTTCTACATTTGTGACTCTATTTCTGTTCTGTAAATAAGTTCATTTGTACCATTTTTGTTTAGATTCCACATATAAGTGGTGTCATATGATATTTGTCTCTGTCTGACTTACTTCGCTCAGTATGACAGTCTCTAGGTTCATCCATGTTGCTGCAAATGACATTAGTTCGAAACTGGATGGGCGGGCTCTGCAGACGTCTGTTTTCATTCAGCCATAAAAGAACGAAAATAGTCTTCTGCAGAGCCCACCCCTCCAGTTTCCAAGACATGCCCGAACGTTGAAAAGTCCATTGCTGGCTCCCGCTGGAACAGGACCTTCACGGGTCCCAGGCCAAGCGCTGCCCTTTAGGAAGTGGGAGACTCTGCCCTCAGTGGTGGTCGGCAGCTGAGGCTTATTGAGAAGAGCACCGGACGCAGAGTCAGAATGCGTGCTCCAGTCCCACCTCTGACACCCACCCGCTTCACGGCCTTGGGGCAAGTCCCTTAGTATCTCTGAGCTTCACTTGCCTCACATTTGAGGTAAAAAATTCCTACCTCACAAGGCTGTTGAGAAAACGAAAAAGTTCATAGAGAGTGGTGTTCTCTCTGTACTGTCATTCTTTTCTGTAGCTCTTATATTGGTGACCGGTGCTGAAATTAGTAAGGACCACGCGGAGGGCTCCCCTGAACACCTTCTCCTTTGGCTGATATGGGGCCTGGACTCCGACCCCCGTGTTCTCCAGGCCTCGTGTTCTGTCTGTGGGGTGGAGCTCCGGCCTCCTCACCCCTGCTCTGAGGGCAGCCCCGGCCTTGCTCTGCCTTTTAAAATTTCTGGGCCCGCTCTCTGGGTCCTTACTGTAACCTCAGTCTTGCCCAAACCAAACTGCCCATCTTAGGCCCTGCTCTCAGCCCTGGCTTGGGTCCTAATAATGGTGCTTATTTCACTTTAACATCTTCAACAACAGGAGCGTGTGCCTTCTCTGGACCCAAGGTTCCTGCTCCATATTGTATAAAATCACTGCCCACTGATCTGCCACTATTCCGCCTGCCAAAAATAGAATAGAAAAGAAATGATTCTCCACAGAGCATTCCTGGGAGGTGACTATTATAAATTGCAGTTACTCCCAAAGTTATGGAAAACGTGAAGAGAGACCTCAGGGGGCCTGCTGGTGCTGTCTTTAACTGTCCATATCTATCTGCATCTCGCGAAAGGGGCAATAAAAACATTTTCTTCTGGGTCAGGTGGATGTATGATTAGGGAATAGTATAAAAAATGAGTTTTTTCTTTCCTTTTTAAGTGAAGTGTATTTATTCAAGGAAAGCAGAGATAATGAGCTCAAAGAGAGACATTACAGATCAGAAGGGCTCAGGGAATGAGTGGGTCGGGGAAGACTGAGGAGTGCGGAAGAGAGGACACAGAAAGAGGGGCTGAGGCTAAGGAGGCAGGTCCCTGCAGGGATATTGCCCGAGGGACCGAAGGCCCTGCAGGCCGAAGCTTACAGAGGTTTACTGCAGAGGAACCCTGTCTGTGATGGGCAGGCAGGTGGAGGCTGGGAGAGCTGAGGACAGACTCACAGCTGGACCAGGTAGTGCTTTGCACCCCACAGTTCCATAGGAGTTTAGCAGTTTGAAAGCTGGGCGGACATCTCGAAGGAGGAGGTGTCCCCAGCTGATACATCAAGTATCAGGTGTCGCATCAGGTGCTGTGCAAAGAGAGGGATGATGGTGTGTTTCTGCTTTAAGCTCATGCCAAGCTAGCTGACATGAAACTGTGCTTCTGATTTGCCTCACCTCTGTGGTCACGGGGCCTCTCCAGTTGCGTAAGCCAGTTGCGTAAAATCGCCGCAGGGCATCAGAAGCTCTGTGGCCTGAAGAGGGAAGGAGCAATGCAGGACGAGCGAACGATTGCCCCTCCCACACCCAGCCTCCCGGCCACCACCGGGATCTGATCCCCCTCCCCAGTTGTACTTCTGGGCGATGGTAATAGCAAGTGACTATCATTCGAGACCAGTGGTGATGGGGAAAGCTGAAAGGCATCTGATTTCAACAGATTGTTTTCAAAGTATCATTTCTATTTATTTAATTTTTATTTTATATTGGAGTATAGTTGGTGAACAATCTTGTGTTAGTTTCAAGTGTACAGGAAAGTGATTCAGTTACACATATACATGTATCTATTCTTTTTCCAATTAGGTTGTTACAGAGTATTGAGCAGTAGGTTCTTGTTGGCTGTCTATTTTAAATATAGTGTGTATATGTCAATCGCAAACTCCCAGTCTATCCCTTCCCCCCGCTCCCCCCCAACCGTAAGTTTGTTCTCTAAGTCTGTGAGTCTGTTTCTGTTTTGTAAATAAGTTCATTTGTATGATTTGTATTTTGTAGATTCTGCATGTAAGTGATGTCATTTGATATTTGTCTTTCTCTGTCTGCCTCACTTAGTAGGATAATCTCCAGGTCCACCCATGTTGCTGCAAATGGAATTATTTTATTCTTTTTTTATGGCTGAGTCATATTCCATTGTATATATGTACGACATTTTCTTTATCCGTTCATCTGTTGATGGACATTTAGGTTGCTTCCATGTCTTGGCTATTGTAAACAGCGCTGCAGTGAACATTGGGGTCCATGTATCCTTTCGAACCGTGTTTTTCTCCAGATACATGCCCAGGAGTGGGATTGCTGGATCATATGTAGTTCTATTTTTAGTTTTTTGAGGAACCTCCACACTGTTCTCCGTAGTGGCTGTATCCATTTACATTCCCACCAGCAGTGCAAGAGGGTTCCCTTTTCTCCACACCCTCTCCAGCATTTACTGTTTGTAGATTTTCTGATGATGGCCATTCTGAGCGGTGTGAGGTGATACCTCATTGTAGTTTGGATTTGCTTTTCTCTAACGATTAGTGATGTTGAGCATCCTTTCATGTGTATTGTTTTTTTAAAAAACAACGGCAGCTAACATTTATTGAGCACTTACTTCTTGTACTCATTGCTTTGCCAAATTCTAATGCATAGCGTGATCATTTCATCTTTCCAACAGTCCTTGTACAAGGAAAAGGGACCATTATTATCACCTTTACAACTGAGGAGACTCAGGCTAACAGTGGTCAGGCAATATTCAGAGCCACTAACAAGCTGACCTTGGACTGACACTTAGGTCTAACAGTAAGGTGTTTACCACCAAAATATTCTTCTTCATTTTAGGGTGTCTTGAGGTTTGAAAAGGACTGGCCCAGGAGACACAAGGAAGCAGGGCACCCTTTATCCTCCTCCAGCTACTTTCAACCTCAGCCATCTTCTAAAACCTGTTGAAGGAATATGAAGGCACGCACACTTAGCTTAATAGTAACATCCTTTCGCAGTTATTGCCACTTAAGATCTCCACTCATGACAGGAAACCATTACTGCGCCGTTGTCAGTGGTTTGTCATCGTGCGGCCCTGGCATGCGTCCTGCAGAGGCAGTTGCTGAATATAAGAGTTTATAACCTTCGGCGTGCAAGGCTATGGAGAAAACACTATTTGACTGTTTTAAAAACATTCTCTCTTGCTTAATGAGGTTTTTAAGTGTGTGTAGAAAAAAAAAAATTAAGACTGTTTAAGAAGGCTTTGGCAAGAAGCTCCAGAGGTTTAGGTGGGGCTGACTTGAAATGTGGAGATGAGCCGTCAATCAGTTGGTCAGCAAATTAAGTGAGTTTGACATTCGCAGTTTTACTGCTCTATCACCAGTGCCGTCTTCCACTTGCTCGGAGGTAGCGAGTACAGAAGGCCTGATGCTCAGGGCCAAGGATGGCCTTCCTTGGAGAAAAGGGAAAAACAGGCTCTCCCGGCTGCAAAGAGAGTTCCAGCGGAGTCCTCAGCGTTCAAAGGGAGATGCCTGGGGTGAGACCATTAATACCTTCCCTCAAATAAACAACCTCTGGGAGGTTGGGAGTGGGATTTAACTCCCAGGGGGAGCATCAATGCAGAGAAATGAAAGGCTCCTCAAAGAAGGGAAACCAAAGTTTATATAAGAGGCACATGAAATAGTGTCCCCAATGGACACTAGGTGATTCCTGGATCTAAAGAACTGGAGTACCTTCTGGAAACCACTCAAGTTTCCCATCCTTTGGTGACCTCATTTTTAGAATGAAGGTATTGGGGTAGATGACCTCCAATGCCCCCTTAAGTGCAAAACTTCTATGGTGCTAGCACATTCTTGGCAAGAGTTGAGTGTATTGATAAGATCATTAGACCTAGATTTTTAAAACTGTATCTTTCTATAATTAGTATATAATGGTTATAATCAGTAGAAATGAGAGAAATATGGTTTTTTATTAGTTATATTTGCTGAGAAAGTTGCGTCTGCAGTCAGCATTCTGTTGAAAGGCTATGGTGGCCTCTCTAGACTTCCCTGGTGTTGCAGTGGCTAAGATTTTGCGCTCCCAATGCAGGGGGCCCAGGTTCAATTCCTGTTCAGGGAACTAGATCCCACATGCCACAACTAAGATCCCGCATGCTGCAACTAAAGATCCAGCGTGGGGCAACAAATACCCCGTGTGCCGCAGCTAAGACCCTGTGCAGCCAAATACATAAATACATAAATAAGTAAATACATAAATAAATATTTTTTTAAAAGGCTATGGTGGCCTCTCTAATGTTCTGAAAGTCTAGTTCTATCCCCTAAACTCAACATCTTTTCTTAGGATTAAAGTGGAAAGTTTCATCCCATACCATCTCCCTTCCTCTCATGTTCCCTGACTTTAGGAGGAATGTTATATCTTTCTACCTCTCCCACCGGAGCATCTGTCCAGCCGCCACAGTGATGGAACCTGATATGTTTTCCTTCTCTCCGCCGGCCTTGGCTCTGAGATGTCAGGATATTGGTACTAAAGGGAGTTTACGATTCAAGGAGCCCCCATGGGCTTAGGTTCAGAGAGGCCTGGGGCTCCTAGGAAGACCCTTCCTGGTGTATCTGAGATAAATTGATGTTTGCAGGCTGACCCGAGACTGCAATCACCACCTATTACATTGGCTCGGTGAGAGAATGCGTTTGGGTTTCTAAGTGATAACTTTTTGGAGTTAATTTCTGGAAGGTGGTGCATTTGTATCTTGGGGACTGAGCAGTCTAGTTAGTGAGGTAAAAATGTGCGACCTGACAAAGAGATTGTCATACTGAATGAAGTAAGTCAGACAGAGAAAGGCAAACGTCATATGATATCACTTATATGTGGAATCTAAAAAAGAGTGATGCAAATGAACTTATTTACAAAACAAAAACAGACCCACAGGCATAAAAAACAAACTTACGGTTACCAAAGGGGAAAGGGTGGGGGGAGGGATAAATTGGGAGTTTGGAATTAGCATATACACACTATTATATATAAAATAGATGAACGAGGACTTACTGTATAGCACAGGGAACTGTATTCAATATCTTGTAATAACCTATGATGGAAAAGAATCTGAATATGCTAACGCATATATATGGAATCTTAAAAAAAAAGAAAAAGGTACTGATGAACCTAGTTGCAGGGCAGGAATAGAGGTAGACATAGAGAACGGACTTGAGGACATGGGGTGGGAGGGCGAAGCTGGGGCGAAGTGAGGGTAGCATGGACATATACAGTACTGAAAGTAAAATAGTTGGCTGGTGGGAAGCAGCCACATGGCACAGGGAGCTCAGCTCGGTGCTTTGTGACCACCTAGAGGGGTGGGATAGGGAGGGTGGGAGGGAGGCTCGAGAGGCAGGGGATGTGGGGACATGTGTATGCATATGGCTGATTCGCTTTGTTGTACAACAGCAACTAACATGGTATTGTGAAGCAGTTATACCCCAATAAAGATCTATTAAAAAAAAAGAAAATATATGTATATATATATATATGTATGAATATATGTATGTCTATGTGTAACTGAATCACTTTGCTGTACACCTGAAACTAACACAACATTGTAAATCGACTATACTTCAATTAAAAAAAAAAAGGTGAGCTCTTTATTCTTAGAAATGTAGGTTACACGTTTATGCTAATTGTTCACCTTCCCTTTTCTCTTCCGTATCTGGAGTGAATAAAAGGTGGTTTGACACCTTAGTTACCAGAGGGTGCTTCCACTGGCCTAAACTGTGTCTTCCAGTGTCTTGATGAGTCTGTTAACATGCACTGGGGTTAGTTATAGGCCTTAGGAGAGAATAATAGGATACGGGAAATCCTTAGATGACTTGCAAACGTTCTGAAAGCTCATGTTTCTTGCTCTTTTCCCCCAGGAGATCTTTTTCTAGCTGAGCTGCCCGTTATTTGTGTGTCGTTTCACCGGTAGACCCCCGCCTTTGGCAGAGGTGCTCATAAGCTTGCAGAATGGGAGGGACTGGGGGGGAATCAGTGGTTCTAAGTTAGACTTAGAGGAAAGGATGTCTGAAATAGTGCACGCGTTTCTAGCAGGTAGATGCCCAGCCCTAGAATCTGAAGGGTTCTTTTCTAAGGGCATTCCCAGCAGCAAAGACCCATCTTATCTGCCGTTACCTGCCTCTCTCCCGGACTGAACAGAATCGAATCTTCATCTTTTCTTACGGTACACGTGAGATAAGCAATGAATAACCGAAGACATCCGGAATTCAACTGAAGTTCCTCTTTAATACAGGGGCTTCTCAAAAACTTAAGAAAGTTTTCAAATAATATTGAGTGGATGCTTTTCCAGGCCTAGGTTAAGCCTGACCCTCTGTTTCATCCAGTTACTTGTTATGCCTATTTTATAGGTCTTAAGAATAAAAAAACCTCTTAGATGAGCCGGAACTGGGGGAGGTAGAGGATGGACATAAAGCAGCAGGAAGAGCTGCCGATCAGAGGTTCCTCGGAGGATGTGGATCACTGTAACATTTTCTGTTCTCCTTTGAAGCCGCATTTGTTGTCTCTCTTTTGTGGAGAGTCTCAAACTGGGAGGACTAAGCGCCCTTGAATAGACCCTTTCCCCCGCTGCCTCTGCAGCCCCTGCCGCTCGCGGTGGCAGCTTGCGCCCGCTGCGCGGCTGCGTGGACCAAGAAAGGGAGTGGGCAACAGGCACAGCGGCCAAACAAGCTGTGTCAGTTTCCCTCCCATCCCCTTTGAGTTAGCAAAAGAGCTATTTCTAAACTTACATGGTTCACCTGGGCTTGTATTCGGCGCTTTTCTCTTTCTTTCTTTCTTTTTCAACCCTGATACTTGTGGGCAAAATCTGCTATGTTCTTGGTTCGTATTCCTTTCTTTGGCCCTAACCTCTGGAGACTCATAGCTACAGGCCAATCGCAGGCCTGCACTCCTGAGTGTGCAAGTGTGTCCATCAGGACCAGGGACTACCCTGGCTGACATTTCCCATAATTCAAAGGAGCACAGTTCTTGAAAAGCAAGTATATTCAGCTATGTATGGAGTGCTCTTTGGGAGACCAGTACCTAAAGTAGGACAGAATGAGATTAGCATGTTTAAGGCATCAGTGCGACCTATGTGGTCCCAACAGAATTAAACAGAGTTGGGAATATGGGAAATTTAGTTCATTTGTATATTAACAGTTACTGGGTGGACCGTTGTTGACGTGTGAATCAGATGAAGCTAAACATTAATTTGGTTTTAGATTCAGTTCCTTCCTCTAGCCTTGGAATGTCGGCTGAAGAGCTATGGACGATCACAGCAGCAGGAGAAACTAAAATCCACCTGCTTACTTTAGTTGAGGCATTCTCACTGAAAAAAATGGGCAAAGGCAAAAACGCTCGTGCTTTGCTGGGGAGACCAGGCAGCAGTTATATTTTCCCTGGCGGCCCCAAATTAGCATAAGATTGGAGGATTCAGAGTATTTGATTCATGATCTAGTTCTGCTGATGACTCTGCGGCCTTGGCAAGTCATTTACATTCCTTTGTGCTTTACTTTATTATAATAAGTATGGGAAATTCAAATGAAACCATGATGTAGCTCAGTGTATTTACTCCTAGAATCCTAGATCCACATTTTAGCTCTGCCACTTAGTAGATATTTGACGTTGGACTGATTAACCTTTTGAGCCACAGTTTGCTCACCTATAGCATGCAGACAGTGGTAAGAATAGCTATGCCCTAGGATTGACGTGATGGTTAAGAGAGGATGCACTTGGAGTGCTGAACGCAGCGCTAGCTTATGGTACATGCTTACTAAGTATTATTATCGGCGCTGTTGTGGTTATTATTATATCATTTTTATTACATAAAGATATAGTGGAAGATTAGGGTAGCTTCTTAGGGTGGTGGCTTTAGTGGGATTTTCACCAGTGGGAAATTGCAAGCATATGAAACAAGTTGGACAGAAATATGAGGGTGGGAAAGGTGGGAGTACGGAGGCAGACAGGTGTCCTGGGGCATGAGCCATGGGGGGCTTCCGGTGTGAGGCCACACTGGGAACAGACATTGGAGCAAAAGTGTGAGTGATGTGACCGCCATATGCGTAGTTCACACTTTCTTCTGTGCGTGATGTGAAAGGTTTAAACTTTTTGAGGAGAGGAGTGACATGATTACACATATGTTTTAGGATGATAACTCTTACACATTATGCAGATGGGGTTAGAACAAAGATGGATGCCTGGAGACCAGCTAGGGACTGATTTTAATAGAAAAACTGAGACGTAAATGAGGACTTCAAGAAGTTAGAGGCAAGAAGAGGGGAAAGAGAAAGGACGTTTAGACACAAGTTATTACTGAATGAAGGATAGGGATTCTTTTTGCTTTTCCTTTTGAATTAAACTATTAGGAGTGAAAATATTTCACAAACATTTAAAGACAAGGTCAGTGATAAAGGACAGAAAAGCAACATTTCGGGAGGTGTGTCAGTTTGCTATTGTTGGGTTAAAAGCCACTATCCAAACATAGTGGCTTGAAACAGCAACCATTTCTTCTTTCTCATGAGCCTAGGAGTGAACTGGGCAGGTGTTCTGGTCTCAGCTGGACTCAGGCCTGCGTCTGTGGTAGGCTTTGTGTTGCGTTGGCCTCTCTGAACGTGTTGGCCGAGTTCCCTCATGTGTGAATGTTGGCTGGCTATAGGCTGGTCTAGGATGACCTCAGTCGGGACAGCTGGGCTCTTCACCATGAGGTCGCTCATCCTCCATCAGGCTAGACCAGGCTTATTCTCAAATCGTGGCAGGCTCCCAAGAGAGAAAGCAAAAGTGTGCAAAGCCCCTTGAGGCCTAAACTTGAAACTCGCACGGTGACACTTCTCCCTCGTCATATTGGCCAAAATGAGTCATTAGGCAAGTTCATTTCAAAGGGTGAAGAAGTAGACTGTACCTCTCGATGGGAGGAACTTCAGAGGAGGCCATCAATGGCAGCCATTGGTACGTTCAGTCCACCATTGATACATGGGGACAACTTGAATTGAGCTATTGTATTCACATAACGAATATTTATTAAGCACTTAACTATATTCTAGTCACTACTGCAGGCCTCCCCTTCCTTCAGGAAGCTTCCTATTGAGCTCGGACACAGCGAGATATGTTCCGTATTAGTTTCACAAATTCTGAAGACATTGAACCCTCAGGCTCAGCACTTCCTGGTTCTTTTTTTTAAATATATATATATATATATATTTTTTTTTTAATTAATTTTTATTGGAGTATGGTTGCTTTACAATGTTGTGTTAGCCTCCACTGAGCATCTCCTGGTTCTTAAACTAATCTACACCAAGTCTGGCCAGCAGGTTCTAGAGCTTTGCTGCTTGGAGTGGGCTTCTTTGTTTATTTCAAATAAATTTATTTCACTTCTTTTCTCAGATCATTTGCTTCATGACAAAGAAACATATTTTGTCCTGTGAAAGAGCCCAAAGGCCTTCATCAGTCTTGCCAGGTATTCACAGACCTCCGTCAGCCACCTTTGTTCTTATGCCCCAGATTTTTGTGCCTAGATCATAGTGTCTTTATTGTCATAGTGTTTTAGCCTTTGAAATATTTCTCTGTTAATACACACCTAACTCTGCCTATTGCTTGGAACAAAGGGCTGCATTTTCCCCTACTGCCTATCTGTGGTTTTCTAAAAATCCATTCATGTTAGTATTTCTCTTGTCTTATATTTTGGACATCAACAGAACGTCCATAGCTCATTACGTAGGGAATCCTGTTGCTTATAAGCCAAAAGCAGGTCTTGTGTATGGCATCACTAACTTACTCCCTTCTTCATCCCTAGTGCATGAGTCCTTCTATTTTTTCAGTGTCCTGCTCCTTTGATTAGTGGGGTGGGAGAAGGATGAGCTGACCTGGAGGAGACCTGAATGAATTTTCAGTGAAGACATTGAGTAAAGTGAAGCTTTATCTATTTTTTTTTTTTTTGGTAGCCAATCATAAACTTGTTGAATCTTTCTATTATTTAAATTTGACATTGAGAATACAAAATGGAGTTTTTTTATACTAATAGTATTTTTAAAATTTCCTACTCAGTCTTTGAAAAATTTGATTTCTTTTGGGAATGATGGAAGGCTTGTGTCAAGTCATTGGTTCTCTCTAAGTGTGGGAGAGCTCCGGGGGCTCACACAGTATATGCCTCTTTCTATGAAGAGCAGGAAAAGACCTATTTTTCCCATCTCCATAGAGTAAAGGATGGACTCCTTCCATATCTCTGCCTTCTGAGTTCCTGGTCTGCTGCTGAGCTGCAGCTCTGACCTTTAGTGGGGAGTTAAAGTGAAAGCAGGAGTGTGACGGGGTCTAGAGCAAAGAGCCTCCCGAGCTTCATTCACCAAACTGAAAGATAGCTCGAGAATGACGTACAAAGTGGAACTATAAAGTAGTGAGAGCTCTTTTCTCATATCTGTAAGAAATGAGCCTCATTATGTTACTGTCAAAAAGGGAGCCATTTTGAATCATCAGTTTTAAAACTGGAACGGCTGGGAGATGATACAGAATTCTTTCTGTATTTTATTGTATCCTCAACTCAAAGACAAAAATGATATCTGACAATCTGACAAATTCATCCCTTGAGAGAAGGAGAAATATAATACTGTTCTTAACCTCCATGGTAAAGATCATCTGGATATAGAAGAGGAACCTTTGCTCTCAAGCTGCTTAGAAATGTTGGCAGTCACAGAAGCCTAGTGTTGTCTGGCTGCTACCATGAGAGTGAGAGTGTGTGTGTGTGTGTGTGTGTGTGTGTGTGTGTGTGTGTGTGTGTGGAACAGCCCCTTCCCTTCCTTTCCCCTGTGTTGCCAGCATAGGCAGGAGAACTGAAAACTATTCCTTTTTCTCTGTAGCCTGTCTCCTTCCCTCAACAGGCCTACTGACTGACCTGTGCTTTCTAGTTATGGAAAAGTGAAGCCTGTTTCATCAACTCAGATAAGTTCTGATCCTGTTCTACATTCAACCTCACTAGCTCAAGGTCAGCACATAACTCTGCTGACATAATTGATCTACAGACACAGAAGAGCTAAGGTTTGATTCTAGTAATAACACACGTCCTCTGTGATGGGGGTATATGTATGTGTAATTACCTCACTTACGTTACAGTGTCAGAAAGAGCGGACTCAGTTTGTGCACATTTTACTGCATAAATACCATCTTAGCGTAGCCTCAGAAGAACCCTAAAGGTCATTCGGTTCAGCATCTCACTCAGAGCGGGAATCCCCGAGATCCGGGAGGTGGCCCTGAGACTCTTTCTGGGGGAATATTTCTGGTGGCAGGGACCTTACCTGGATGGCCAAGGGAGTCTATTGCGTTCAGCCTGTGAAAGGCTTTCTTTGTATTGAGACAATGTGTGCCATGCTGTAACTGCCATTTGGAGGGCCATATTCTACCCTCTGGAATTATGTCTAACCTTTTCCCACATGACTGCCTTCAGGTACATCAGCACAAGGCTCAGGCATCCGCCGAGTCTCCTCCACACTTAGCAGCCTAATTTCCTCAGCGGGTTTCCACGTTCAGTGATTTTCAGATATTTCACGCCGGACATTTGATCAAGGTACCAGTGATCAGTTTATCACCGTGTTCCGTTAACTGTCGACTACAATTAAATGATCACATCCCTTGTTTGGTATGATGCCCTTCTATTAAAGTACCTTACGATTGCATTAGCTGCCTAGGCACCCTAGTTACCCAAGTTTACAGTGATCTGAGACCCCAAGTAAGCCAAGCCTTGCCCACGCTCCATTTGTGCAGCTGGTTTTAAATGTAACGCAGTTCGTATTGTTTGTTTAGGTGGATCTCATCTTTCTGGCCTGCCTGTGTATTTTTGAAATTTGATTCTTCCCTCTGTCACCTCAGTATCCTTTCCATTTTCTTGTCTTGTGTGTAGTTTGTAAATTTGCCGAACTATTCTTCCCCACTTCGTTGATAAAAACGCTGAATCAAACAGGATTCTATCCTTCGGTTGTCCCCCAGAGACCTCCCTTTAGCTTGTTTCTCCACCTTTTCTGTCCACCAGGATTTCATAAGGGTCTTTGTTGAGTGTCCTGCTGAAATATTTGGCCACGTCTGTGATCAGAATGTATTCCTTCTTGAGAAGAATAAAATATAAGTGCATACTATGTGAACAAAATTGCTTCTCTCTCTTTTTTTTTTTCTCTGTTTTTTTTTAGGCTTCATAAATCATGCCACTTACATATGCCAAAGCATCTTGTACGTTTCTTGGTAAAACCCACTCTTACAACACCTTTTCTGAGTCCCCCCAAAATCTGTTTTTCTCTATAAATAATATCTTACAACCTGGTTCTGCAAATACTTTTGACCCTAGATTATTTCAGACTCTTGCCTTCTGACTTTCTCCTCCATTGTCATTTCTCCTGCCACAAAGCTTTGTAAACGTTTGCCCTCTGTTAACAATTTCACGCTCAATAGAGCTGGGTTCTTTAGATTCCCTTCCCACCATTCTGCATACATCCCTTAATTCCCAGCTTTTCAGTCATTAATATTCCCAGTTCTCCTGGCATCTGCAGGGTTGTTTTTAAAGGAGTTTTGGGAAACATGGTGCCTCTGCTGTTTGTTGTGGTTGAAATGAAGTCATGGCTGGGGATGGACATGCAACCTGCTCAAAGGCCGCATAAATAACATCCCGTAATATTTGGGAGGGTATGTCAAGGTGAATGCTTTTCTCTGGCTGATCCTTCATGAAATACTGGCTAGAATTCAGGCGTAGAGATAAAAGTTGCTTACATAAATGAGGAGACTGGTTTAAAAAAATAGTTCAGTGGTGAATAAGGATTCAGACACCAGGTAAATAAAAAATGTACTTCTCACTGTGTCTGTACTTGGGCTGTACTTGGCTGAATTCACTTTGTGTTATGTTTGGTCTGTTTCGGCCAGGATGGACACCATCTAGTTAGTTATTAAAGATATGGGACTGTTGTAGGTCATTATTTCTCCACCCAAAAAAAGGACAGAGGCTGGACAACGAGTTCCTAGAGAGAGAAGTTTATGGATGTGGCTACTACCCCCGTTCTTTTGGATGTTGAATAAAATGTTGGAATATGGATAGCAGTATTGGGAGATGACATAGCAGCATAATACTAGTGATAACAATAGCTAACGTTGGTTGAAATCTTATTATGTGCTAGGAATAGTGCCTTCTCACTGAATTCTCACAACAGTCTTATGAGGTGTGTACCATTATTATCACTTTTTGGCCGATGAGAAATTGAGGCACAGATAGATTATTTACCCAAGACTGAGCAGCTGAGAACTGGTGGATCCGTAAGTAGCTGAGTTAGACAGTCTGGCTGTCCAGCCAGCAGCCACTAGCCCCATGAGGCAATCAGCACTTTCCATGTGGAATTGAGATGTGTTGTAAACACAGAATACGTACCGGGAATTGAAGACTTTGTATAAAAGAAAGAATGTGAATTACCCCATTAATAATTTCTATATTGATTACACACTAAAATAATATTCTGGATGCATTGAGTTAAATAATATATACAAATTAAGTTCACCCGTTTCTTGTTACTTATTTTACTGTGTCTGCTAGACAGTTTCAGATTACCTAGGTAGCTCACCATTGTACTTCTGTTGGATAATGCTGTTCTAGAGCTTTACTCCCAAGGACTGCTGTTTAGCAACAAACAAACAGACACACTTGAGTTTTGGTAATGTCCGTAAAGTTAAAAAGGAATGAAGAGAGTTACAGAGCAAAGCAGTTTGGTTAGTTGAGTTGGGTTCTGTAAGGAAAGGAGGCTGCTGGTAATATATGTTATACCTGGACTCTGGAAAGGCCCCAGAGTCGATTTGGGGTAACTTTGAAGGAATTGATTTCTCCCTAAAATATTTGATCAAGAGTAAATTGGTGGCTTCCCTGGTGGCGCAGTGGTTGAGAGTCCGCCTGCCGATGCAGGGGACGCGGGTTCGTGCCCCGGTCCGGGAAGATCCCACATGCCGTGGAGCGGCTGGGCCCGTGAGCCATGGCCGCTGGGCCTGTGCATCCGGAGCCTGTGCTCTGCAACGGGAGAGGCCACAACGGTGAGAGGCCCGCGTACCGCAAAAAAAAAAAAAAAAAAAAAAAAAAAAAAGAGTAAATTGGTTTCCCAGAGACCAAAAAATCCCAGGGCGCTGGTCTTAATCACTGGCCAAAATCAAAACCAAAAGTGAACAGTCAAGTTAAGGGCAGGATGACCAAAATAAAGGGTTCCGGTTGATTTTACAAACAGGGAGGACTGGGGAGAGATGGATCCCTATTTTCAGCAGATAAGATGGGATCGAGTAAGATTGTTTCTGAGGAGTGGCCAGGGTTCAGCTGGTGAGCGCTAGTGTGGTTGTACATCATTAAACTGTGGAACCACTTCTGTACCAGTCGGTAAAGAGCAGCTGCTCTGAAGCCTGTGAGTGCACCTGGTCCCTCCTCCAGGCTCTCCCACAAGTCAGCGGAAAGGGCTGATGCCTGGCAGAGCAGGGGCCCAGGACCCCACTCCATCTCTGAGGCCACCTTCAGTTCTGATTGGCTGGCAAAGGTGTCAGTTGCTAAATATTTTGAATATTATTCACGCTTAAGGGAAACTGTAACCTGTAACATCTCTATAATTTCGTATAATTTGCACCATCATGTGTTATAATATGACTAGAGAAAGTTGTATTCTCCAGAATACCTTTTAGAGAGACTAATCTATATTTTTCAGAATAAACAACTTGAAAAATCTGCCTGGGGTAGAAGCTGACTTTGAGGGACTTCAGAGTGGGAGAAACTGTTCTGCTTGATCTATGAACAATTACATGAGTAAGATATAAATAAAAACATATATATATATGTATTTTATATGTATAATATGTACATAATTATATATATAAATATATATGTAATTTCCCAGAATAGGAGGACGATAGAGGTAGAGAGTGGGTCACAAGGGTGTGGACCAGCCGTGGAAATGGTACTGGCCCGCTCCAGCAGTAATGTGTCCCTTCCCTAGGTCTACCCAGATCTTATGTAAAATTACTAAGCTCACAAGGTGGATGAAACAAGTGGATTTTTTTCCCTTTATGTAGATGCCAGTTAAGGCTGGACTTCAGATTTCCATTGGTCTGGCTGGAACAACAGTGGACAAGCAGGGTGGATGTGGGAACTCGAGACACGCTGAGAGAAAGTCAGCCACAGGAGCTGTACGAAGTTCAGGAAAGAGTCTTGAGTGTGCTAGCCTAAGAACTGATACTTGGGCCCAGATCGATAAGACTGCCCCAGAGTAGGGAGGCACCACCTGACCTGCGGGCTCTAAGCATATACTTCGCACCTTAAATACCCGTCGCATATCTTCTGAATGTCAGTGTTCTTTGAGGAAGGAGAACAAGGGAGAAAGGCTAACGAATGACGAGGCTTTGGAGGAGAAATGGTTCCGGGTTCCGGTGATGGGAAGGCACCAAATGATGTCGCATCTTCTCTCCTTTCGGGGCCTTTTATCCCGGCCGCTGTGGGTCTCGCAGCTGCTGTTTTCTTGTTTTGCTGACGGCTAGGGGGTGTTGCGCAGTACCTCAGGCAGTGGAGATGCGGACTTGGTTTAACTCTTCCTTCTGCCGCCTTGCCTTTCCCAGCTGACATGTCTATCCTGCACTTTCCTGGCACAGGTGAGGTGGGCTGAAATTGACATGGAAAAGATGAAGTCCAGAGGAGGCTGGAAGCTCTTGAGTGGTCAGGATGTAGACAAGCGTTTGGCTAAGTGATCACTCTTGAGCAGAAGGAGTGTCCTTACGCAAGTTGATGAGAAGACGCTTTTGGCTCCAATTCCCTCCTATTCTTGGCCTCAGTTTTAACTCTGTTTTCTCTGTGTTGACCTTCTGTTCTGGGCACCAAAAGGGGGCATTCCAAAGGTGACTTGGGCTGAAGTATCCACATCCAGAAGCTGTTTTGACTCAGGTTCTTCTTTTTTTGCTTCCAGGTCAGGTCAGAGGTGAGGCCACCAGGTTAATGGAATGGGGTTCAGGATTACCTTGCCTTTGAGAACGGTGCACCTTTGGGACTCCCATTAGTGTGCCCTTGCTCTCTCCTTCCACGCTTACCCTCCCCTCCACATCAGTGTACATTTTGCAGCACAAGCTATAGAGCTAAAGCCGTATTTGTTCAAGCACAGAGGCTGGGGGATGAAAAGAAACAAACTATACGTAAATTTTATCTTATTTTATTTATTTACTTTTTAAATTAATTCTGTGGTTTTTTTTTTTTGGCGGTACAGCGGGCCTCTCACCGCCGTGGCCTGTCCTGTTGCGGAGCACAGGCTCTGGACGCGCAGGCTCAGCAGCCATGGCTCACGGGCCCAGCCGCTCCGCAGCATGTGGGATCTTCCAGGACCAGGGCACGAACCCGTGTCCCGTGCATCGGCAGGCGGTCCCTCAACCCCTGCGCCACCAGGGAAGCCCTTAAATTAATTTTTACTGGAGTCTAGTTGATTTACAATCTTGTGTTAGTTTCAGGTGTACAGCAAAGTGAAACAATTATACATATACAGATACCCACTCCTTTTTAGATTCTTTTCCCATATAGGCCATTACAGAGTATTGAGTAGAGTTCCCTGTGCTGTACAGTAGGTCCTTAGTTATCTATCTTATATGTATGTGTCAATCCCAATCTCCCAATTTATCCCTTCCCCCTATATGTAAATTTTAATTGGGGGGCTTATTTCTCATCTCCTTCCTTTCCTTGCCTGCCTTTGGTAATCGTGTTGCTCTCACTGTCTTCTTCTCTTTATTTTGCTCCCTATTCCTCTTTCTGTCTTAATGTTTTCAACTTATTCTCTTGGCTCTCTTCTAATCCATTCCTGCGCCAAACTCCCCCCCACCCAAACTTTCCTTAGTATTAATTTAGTTTATTATTGTTCTTTCCCAATAATATGACAAGAAATGAACTAGCACATGTGCACTGTAGCATAAGATCATTTCAATTTGTTCCCCTCTCAGTAATTTTGAAGCAGTTCCCATTTTCTACCTTTTTAAGTCCAAACTCTGCAACCAAAATTCCCATTTTTCCCACTTGTAAAATGGGAATATGGTTTGATGTGAAGAAAAATATGTGTGGCCCATACACATAAAAAACGTTTAACCTCACCATAATGAAAGATCTGAAAATTAAAAAAGCAATGACATTTTTCACCTACCAAATTGGCAAAATTTTTAAAAATAGAATAACTATGGAGTATAGTGAGATCAGCACTTTCTTACGCTTTGCTTACGAGAGTGTGAAATGATACAACGTTTTTGGAAAACAGTGTGTAAAAATGCATTAATGACTTTTAAAATTAGTATCCTTGACTGACTCTTCCCTAATTCTACTTCTAAAGAGACTGTCTTCATGACATCAGGTATTCAGACAGAAGTACAAACACACATATTCTTTTTTAAAAAAATTATTTCATTGAAGTATAGTTAATTTACACTGTGTTAATTTCTACTATACAGCAAAGTGATTCAATTATACATATATATACATTTTTTTCATATTCTTTTCCATTATGGTTTATCACAGGATATTGAATATAGTTCCCTGTGTTATACAGTAGGACCTTGTTGTTTATCCATCCTATATATAGTAGTTTGCATCTGCTAATCCCAAACTCCGAATCCATCCCTCCCCCACACTCCCTCCCCCTTGGTAATCACAAGTGTGCTCTCTATGTTTGCAAGTCTGTTTCTGTTTTGTAGATAAGTTCATTTGTGTCATATTTTAGATTTCACATGTAAGTGATATCATATGATGTTCGTCTTTCTCTTTCTGACTTACTTCACTTAGTATGATAATTTCTAGGTCCATCCATGTTACTGCAAATGGCATTATTTTATTCTTTTTTATGGCTGAGTAGTATTCCATTGTGTGTGTGTGTGTGTGTGTGTGTGTGTGTGTGTGTGTGTGTGTGTGTGTGTATACCACATCTTCTTTATCCATTCATCTGTCGATGGACACAAACAAATGTATTCTTTATAGTACTATTCACTAAGCACTTACTCTGTGTCCATCACCATACCAGGTGCTTCAGAGGCATTATCTCATTTACCCTGTGAGGTAGGTGCATTACTGACCCATTTTGTGGATGAGGAAACCATGGCGAGAGAGGCTAAGTAACTTGCCTACGATAACAGCCTGTTGGTGATATGGTCCTGTTCCCACCTAGACAGTCTTACCGCAGAGCTCCTGCACTTAACCCACATGGTGGAACGCAGTATAGTGCTTACCTAATATGTTATTTTTCTGTTTACCTTTTGCTCCCCGCGAAAGCTTAGGCAAGTAGCTCCTGTCTCTGTCCCCGGCCTCCAACCCAGCCTTTGGCATTTATTAGGCACTTGATGAATATCTGCTGAAGGAATGGCCTAATTGAACCTTTATTGTTCTCAGAACCAAATCCTCACTTATGCTTGAACTGCTCCCACCACTAGAATCGGCTTCTCATCCTGTTAGTACCTGGTCATAATCATCACCACCACCACCACTGCCACCATCGTCCTACTTCTCCGTCATGAAAATTTTCCTCATTCCTGATCATGTGTGATCCCTTCCCTTTCTAAGCCCCGTAACATTTATTTTAATTCACCCTGTGATAATTACATTACACTTTGCATTATTGCCACTTGTACATTCCAGGTGTCAGAATTTTGGTCAGGGATAATTTCCCATAACTTATCGCATCCTCCTTAGTGCCTAGGACAGGGCCGTTCGTGTCGTGTGTGCTCAGGAATGATTAAGTGCATATCATGTCTTTAGCAGTAAATAGAGAAGGCTCGGCTATACGTAAAACACATCCCCCAACTGGAGCTCTTGATAAAAAGACTTAGCAGAGCACTGCAACGTTGTGGCACCATTTGGAGAAATGATATTTACTGTTACTTTGTGCGTTGGGCTCGGCAAGCTTCGTAACCCAGGGGGCGTCAACTCCTTCTTCGATGCCCCTGTACCCCAATGAAGGCCTGTAAATCGTTAAATACCTGCGGTAGACTCAAGGATTCCACTATTCCCATTGTCGTCACTCCATTTTCTGTCTCAGGGATGAGCATTCTCTGATAAAGTTGGATTGGAACCACACTGGTTTCAGAGTATTGGGCAAATGAGCTATAATTAGCCATCTGGATGTTCACCTTTCACCTCATTACACTTCACCTTTTTCACATTTTGATTAAAAACCCACTAGCAAAATTAACTAAATTGAACCCAGAAGGGTTCAGTCTTTATCTAATATGTGTAACTAGTTTTGTACCAGTCATCAGCTTGGGTGAAAAGAAGGGTCACATCTTATATTTTTAAATTTACTGTTAAAACTCCCTCCTACCCGTATTATCAGGAAAAGCAAATTCACCCTCGGAAGGTCTCGCTAATATCCGTGCCAGATTGTTCAAGAACACGAGCAGTTTACTCAGGCTATAGATCAGCCTCATTCTAGAGCTCAGAAGGAGAGAGCACTGGCTGGTCTGAGCAGCTGCTTAGTGGACCCTGTTCTGGTTTGGTTTGTTTATCTGGTTTGCCTGGGGCTGACAGTGCTTCAAGCTACATTCATCTGCTCATCCACTGTTCCCAAGACAGGGTCATTGTCCTGGGAGGTCTATACCCGAAGGACTTCCAGCTTCAGCCTTGTGCTGTGTTGAAACGGCTTCTCCTCCGGGAGGCTCTAGTCCCTTGTAAGTTGAGCTGGGTTCATATCATACATTCCCCATTACCTCATGGCGAGTTCCACCATTTTTCTTTCCTGTCAGTGGTCTCAGTCTGAATATATCAGTCTACAGAAGAGTGTCTAGTAATTTTGAAGGAGTTTGGGGGTATCAATCTGTTTTCTCCCAACAGAATCCTTGACTCTGTATTACTTTCTCCACCTCTTCTCTAGAGATCAGTGTTGTCCACACCAAGAGGGATACTTTTGTTATGCCCGAAAGTCTTCTTTTATTTCTCCCCCCAGGAAAGGAGGTGTTTGTTTGCCTCGGGGAGCTTCTTGGGAGGATGCAGACTTCTTTCCAGGTCCATCTGAACGAAGAAGCAGACCGTGGCTTCTTTTACTAAACAATGTTAAGTCCGGTCTCACCAGGACCTGCCTCACGTGTATTTAACAGATATGTACTCTCTCCGTATAGATCTTTCTGTGTCGACTTCCTGCTTCCTTTTCTGCACGTGTGCACACAATATTGTGCGGGTGTGTGCATGCACAAGCTCACAACTGAGAGCACACTAGCTATGTCAAGTGATGTAAAAATTGAATTTGGGAAAAACAAGGAAAGTGTGGGTCTTTGAGTAGAGAAAAATGTGTCTCTTTCACAGAGCCTTGCAGTTTCTACGTGAGTGGATGGGAGGGAACTTACCAAGCCCGTGTTTGTGAGTCACTGGGTGGGCACATGCTAACACCGGTCACTTCTGCAGTTCTGACCATCCTCTCTAACCCAGCACCCCGGCGGACTGCAGTTGTTCAAGAGTTCCTGCTCTGCTAGTGTTTCAGTGTGAACTTCACCCACAACTATAATCAGTGACATCTCTGGACCCTCCCAGAGAATGGACCCTAAAGCGCTGATTTCACCACTGAGGATGTGGGTATGAATAAAGGTTAAGACTTTGCTGAGAATACATTAGTTAGAGACCTGGGGGTGGCTTTGATGATGAGGAACAGCGTTGGAAAGCGTGATTATTTTTTAGACTTGTGAAGATATTTAGAAACTAGTTGATCTGTGAAAGAAAAAAAATCTGTTACAAGGCTGCTACGTTGCCTGTGATAGAAATGTACTATGTCTTAAGTGATTCAGATATTTAGAATTTCAATTTATTATTTCTGCCTTATCTCTTCTTGCTTTTAGTTAGGTATTTACTCTGTGCAGACATGATTTAAATACTGCTTCTTTCTCAGTAAGAGTTATTTTGCATACTTTATGTGTGCACCTAGAGAGTTTTATATTCTAAAATTTTGGCTGGAGGACATTAGATAGATATTTCACTGTATACATGCTGGCTGACGAGTCATGAAAGAGAACCAAGGGAATTGGGTGGGGCTAGTGGCCTGAGCCATGGGCACGAATTGGAGTGAGAGGTGGGGAGTGTTAGTCTTTCTTTATGCTCAGAGCAAACCAGTCTGCAAACGAGCCGGAGGCTTACGGTAGTCTTCAGACGGGGGGCAGAACTCAGATTGGGGGAAGCTGAGAGGAAACCTGTGATCTTCGCATGGGAAGAAAGGGGTAGTCTTCCTTAAGATAATGAAGAGGAATTGTGTCTGGTAAAATAGGTAACCTGTTGGTAGAGAGCCACCAACATGGCACCCGCCCAGCAGACCCAGTAGAAGGTCTTCCACCTGAGACCCGATGGTAGCAGGGAGCAATGGCTGAAGACTGTGACTTTTATGATACAGTAGAATGAGTATCATCAGTGGGCTGGTGAATGTTGTTCTGATCGGACAGTGAGAAGCAAGAGAGAGGCAACAGTATGTCTCTTGGGCTGGAAATCATAGTAGTCATTCGGTGGAGTGAATGACCGAAGTCATGGAAAGAATCAGTGGGACCTGCATCAAGACCTGAAGAGGTAGAATGTTCTCACACGTTCAGAAAAGGCCAACTTGGGAGCTCAGCTGTTCTGGGTTGTATTGAATATCCAGTCAACCTTGAAAGCTGTTTAATCAATTATAACTGATGCTTAGGCAAGAAGGACAATAAAAATGATGACGACTATATCAACTTCACCCGTTTGTAAATATTTATGAAATAAAACTTTTCCTTGCCTATATCGTTGGTCATCGTACATGCTAAATAACCTCACACTTACTGAATTTGAGAATTTACTCTGTGCCAGGCATTGTAGTAGCCACTTTCACAGGTATTACCTCATTTGATCCTCTTTTTTAATTTGAATTTTATTTTATTTAGTTTTTTATACAGCACGTTCTTATTAATCATCTATTTTATACATATTAGTGTATACATGTCAATCCCAATCTCCCAATTCATCCCACTCCCCCACCCCCCATTTGATCCTCTTTACAACTCTATACATTAAGAATTAGCACTGTTATTTCCTAGAGGAAAACTGTTATTTCCTAGAGGAAAATAACGGTCGGATAAGTGAAATTACAGTCTAAGATCACACAGACGGGAAGTATCCAGATTTGGATCTGGTTCCAAATCCAGTTCTTTTTCCATAGCCCTAGTATGCGTTTTCTCTTTTTGTACTTACTGCTTTGTTACCTTGGCTTCTTCCTTCTAAAACCATGTAAGTTTATAAAGAGCAAAATCTAAATTTTAGATTTTCACTTAGGGGTCATTGTGAAGCGGTGGCTATGGGAAACCAGTTATCAAAATCACAGAGAAGGATGAGGCATCTGGGGTTGAAACCCAGAGAGTAAAAGTTTGTAGAAGTCTCTAGAGGTCAGGGCCCCTTATTCCTGTCAGACCGAATTCACCACAGAATACCTTTACACTGTTATTCTCAGGAATAAATAACACATACCTACCTTTCAGTGTGGTTAAAATAGAGGGAGTTTGCAGTTTGTACATTAGGGGTGTTGAGATGCTAATGCCACGGGCTAACTTAATGTTTGACCCTTAATCTCAACGCCAGCAAATATCTCCATAACCTCCTCCCACTTAACCAAATTTCAGTGAAATCAATAAAATATTCTGGGAACTAGTCTTCTTGACAGCTACTCAGCCACTATTTCACAGAGGGTAATACCCTCAGAATGAGCCAAATTTGGTCAAAGTCAATGAACGTTAAGTTCTTTTGAAGTGATCGTGGACAGACAGGTCACTGTGAAATGCCCGATAATTCAGAAGAAACAGAACACGCACTTTCTCTCCTCCTATATTTATAAGGATATAGGAAATGATGTGAACAGAGTGCACACCAGCTTTATGTGCAATGAGTAAAAGTCGAAGACTGGCATGAATTTGGCTTCCAGGGCGTATTGATGAAGTCCTTGAGCTTGCAGGGCAAGATGGGAGAAGTTTCATTTCTTGTAATGGTGGAGAACGGGACGTATTAAAATTTTAGAAACCAAGAGCCATGTTCAGAGTAGCAGAAATTAAAAATAAATAAATAAATAAATAGCTTACTTTCTGAACTGTTAGGTCCTGACCTGGTATTGCAGGACCAGCCTCCCTCAATGCCTCATAGAGGTTTGTGTGGGTCCCAGTGGCCTCGCAGCACGTGGGGCAGCTGTCTTGTTGCTGTGAGTTATGTGGTTCTGCTCATCTTTCATTGTACGTGGATAGTCTGCGTGTAATAATCTGAGTTACCTGACATCATCGGCTGGCTTGCTTTTTTTCTTTTGGGAGCATATTTGCAAGCAACTCACGGTTAACCCTTTCAATGCCTGTGAAAGGTTTGTGGTTTTGTTAACACCAAACATATCAAAGAAAGAAGCTTAACCGAGTCTGACTCCAGAAGTCACTCACTGAGCAACATGGCGACTCTCTACTAGTACATATTTAATTAAAAAAAAAAAAACACAATTAGGTATTCAAGGAATTTTACTGTGACCAGATCAGGAGGATCTTTGCCTTTATGGGAAGGAGATGAGAGGGGAATCTGGGAGTTATTCTCCCTTACAGTAGGAAGGGACTAAGAAGCTGAGAGACGGTTCCCAGTGTTGCTTTCCAAGTTCGGGCCAAGTGTTCTAAGAGAAGTTATCTGTCTGGGGGGTGGTAGTGGTGGGGATGGAAAAGGCCACATGTAAGCAGCAAGATTAAGATGGTTTGAGCTCATGCGAGGAAAATGGTCCCACATCCTAGGAGACTAGAGAAGACCTTAGTTTATCTATCAAGCCCAAAATTTGAATTTTAAAGACAGTAAAATTGTAAAGGATACCAGATACCAGATACACATCTCTAGTAAGTCCCTTCTTTTACGGTCAAGGACCTTAATAAAAAACAATGGAATGCTGAGACTTGGAATGGGGATATTTTCGTGAATACGTCTGAGAAAGTTGAATTCCCAGATTACCCTGTAGCCTGTAAACTGGCAGAGTGTTTTTACTTGCTAAAGAAGAACCTCTCTCTTGCTTTTCCGGATGAACGTGGAGAAGTACAAGCATGATTCACTTTTAAAAATGCAATTGGACTTCAGATTTAAAATGTCTGTTCTTTGAAAGATGTTGCTATAGAATAAAAAGATGCAAAAAAAAAAGAAGTTGAGTGAGATGAGCTTACTCTTTGTCACCAAAGATTTGAATATTAAGAACTTACTTATAACCAAGCGACTGATTCCATAGAGGTCCTTGGTAGGAGGTCTTTTGGGGACTCTGTCTAGATAGTTTAGATAATCTTTGCATCATTGTGGAACTCAGGAATATAAATACAAGGAGATATTTTCTTAGGGGCCAAGACAGCTCTCCTTTTTGTGTGAAACATAACTTGCAAACTGAACTGATTAGTTCTAGTAACGTTGTTAATAGGTTGTTTCATATGTAACCAACATGAGCCTCAACATACAGACAAGGACGTTGTGTCTCATTCCATTTACACCTGGAGGAAGCACCCCCCTCAGTTCAGGTGTGTCCTTTTTTTTTTTTTTTTTTTTTTGCAAAAGGTGAGAAACTGTGTTACTGTGTGAATTCTCAAGGATGCCATTGCTACTCTGTATTCACTTAATTTCATGGAGCCAAGGATAAAAGCAGATCTTGAAATATACCCTTGCTTTATTAGTAGGCAAATAAAATTAAAAAGAACATTATGTTAATTTAAGAGACATGGAGGGGGCTTTGAGACTTGATAGCGCTTGGGTAGTTGTCTGTGCATTTTTAAATGAATGGGGCATAGAGACTAATAAAGTGAACGGAAGAAAATTTGGTGTCAGGCTACTTTGGTGAGTTGCTTGGATTTAATTTTGCCATTGCAGGTTATCTTTATGCAAGGAGCACTGAGGTAATTGATTGATCTCCCGAATGATGCACACAATTATCGAAAACTATTGGAGGATCAGACGAAAAAGGCCGGAGTAAAGAAAAAAAATACATGGAGAGAAAGGAAAGACTAGAAAGTAACACTCCCCTAGCTTTTCTGAAGGAACACTGAAAGGAAGTCTTAACAAAATCAATTTGCAATCATTTGAAGAGAAGAGGGTTTTTTAACTGGGTAGCTTGACTTCATAAAGGACAAGTCCTGTCATACTAATCTAATCTTCTGAGATGAAAATGAAAGACGGGGTAGATCAAGGAGAAAGATTTATATATAATTCATTTAGATGGTGGAATGCTGTGGATATGATGCTGTATGGTATTTCTATCAGCCCTTACATCGCTGCCCGAGATAGTGGACATCAGAGGCTGGTTGTCCACCTGAGGACAAATCTAAGGCTGAGTTCAAGGCCAGTGTTACTTATATTTCTGTCCATAGTCTGGTATTTGGATTAAAATGCATGGGCGTTTAATTTGCTCACCGCACAGAGCTGGTGGGAAAACCGGCAAAGAAAGAGATAAGTGAAAAGCTTAAAAAAATATAGCTGTCCAGCCACACGGCACCTCTGTTCTCACCATTCTTACGACACATATTTGAAACTCATGTTATCATTTAACTTAAGAAAGCCATCAGTTACTCTGTGTATTTTGACCTATCTTCCAGTCGGCTCACTGAGGATGAGTTATACTTGGTCTCTACTTCCCACAGCACCTGCATTTAATAAATCCTTGATTGATTAGCGAACAGCTAATAAGATCATAAAGAACCGGTTGTATGAGGTCCAATAAAAGAATACCGTAGGGTGATAACATGGACCAAATCCATCACTAGTTAGCAGTGCAACTGTGCTAGTAGGTGGATGCATAGGGGTGAAGCTTAAGAACTCATGAAAATAGTCTCTGTACTATACTAGGCGGGGGTTAGACTTTTACTAGATAACTGTGATCATTCTGTGGTTCACAGTTAAAACAGGAGGTGTAGATGGTTCAGATGGGAGCCAGAGCGCTGATTCATGGAAGCTTGAGGATGTGTGTGGGGGGCGTGGTTAATCCACTCTGAAGTCAGACCCAGCTAGATTCTCAGACCAGCAGTGACCTTGGGTGAGTTACTTCTCTAAAGCTCACTTTCTCTATTGATGAAACAGAGAGAGTAATAGGGCTTTACTTCATAGGGGTATGAGAATTAATTGACATAATGCATGTATAACCGAGTACAGTGTAAACTCAATAAATATTGTAATAAGAAACATAATAAAGGAGAAATAAAGGGAGTTGTTTAGGCTAAGGAAGAAAAGTCTGAGAGTAAGTGTAATTATAATCTTTACACACAAAACAAATCACAGACCATCGTCTAAGTTGACATCACCTTAATTTAGTTCAATAAAAATTTTGAAGGCCTTTCACCGAGGAAAATGTGAGAGCCAAAGGGCTTCATCTGCAGCATGCTGGAATTGAGATAGACATAGGGAAGATTTTCTGAAAGTCAGGATTGCTGGACTCACTGGCCTGTATATCTGAGGAAAATCGTGGAATATTCTTTGAAGGCTTGGAAAATAAACTAGTTCCACCTCACAGTCTCCTAAACTGGTTTAACCGTGGTCCTGTTCTGAGCTGGACTGGTGTCTTCTCGAGCCACTCTGGTTAATGCGTCTTCTTTGAGATCCCAGGCTGGTATTATTTAATAGAGAGTTTTAAGCTGTGCTTGTACAGGGTTAATGTATTGGCACCTTTCAAGCAGTACCAAGTTAGCATCAAAATGTCATTGCTGAGCCATCAGGATCCGCCATTTTGTTTTTGTTAGCATGGATCCGAATTCACAGCCAGCTGACATGAGCCTGAGAGGTGAGTGGCTTTACTGCCAGGTCTAAAGATAATGAGACCATGTAAGACTCATACTCGTCTGGGGTGATTCCTCTACAGGCAGAGGCCCCACTGTGAAGAATCTAGACGAGAGATTAAATGTGCCGGCATCTGACTGTGACAGCGGCTCTGTACTCCAGAGAGTCTGATGACGATGTGTAAAAGGCTAAGCTCGAAACTTCCTTGTTTGAAACGCCAATTGGCATTTTCTTTTAAAGAGCTCTTTTTCTGCTCACATGCTTCCATCGGAGGAAACGTATTTAGGTGAAATGTATGAACTATAGAAATGTAGGAGACCATTGAATGTGGTTTAAAAACAAGAAATACACAAACTTCAAAATAAGAATGTATAAATGGGCTATTCCTTTACTTGTCCAGCTCTTATTTTCAGGAAAGATCTTGCCAACTGCGATACCTCCCTCGAGTGATGGCAGCTGCTCATCCCTGCTTGGCCAATCTTCCAGGGTCAAGTTGAGATACTGACAGCATTCCAGCGACTCAAGGCCCCAGAAGGGAGAATGGAAACGTTGGTTGGGCTGAAGGTGTAGGCCAGTTAGGACATTCCAATGGGGTCTTTATCTGTGGAACTAGGACTGTGGGCAAAGAGAGTCAAAGAAGGAAGAAACCTCAGCCCGGGCTGCAGAGCCCATTACAGCAGTGACAAGATGGCCAGGGATATTGGCAGGGCTTAGGCTGGGCCAGAGACAGTGTGATGCTGGACTGTGTTGGAAGCTGAATCCACAGCATTCTGTACCTTCTTGGCCAAGTATTCCTTCCGTGTACAGAGAGAGTAATAGGTGTTTTCTAGGAACGTGGACAGGATCGTGTGGCTCTCCCTGTGTCAGGTTAGGCACTGGGTGTCGGTTCCAGCCAATGGCGTCGCGTACTCAACGAGGCTTCATATACAAACGCCTCCCAGAGCTTGAGGGAAAGAAAATGAAGGGTGAGTGGGTAGGAACTCTGAACTCTTAAACAGCCCTTTTTAGTGCTTTTCCCCAGCAGGCACAAATGAGGAATAGCAAGAGTGAGAGTTGAATAATTCCGAAAAAGTAGAGCAATTTTCAGTATAAAGAGAACAGAGAAAATCTCAAATAAACTTAGATGTAACCAATCAAACACTGGACACCATTTTTACCCTTTTGCGGGCCAGGCATACTGGGATCTGCGCAATGAGTCTAGGGAGAGGCTGAGGGCTGGTAGGACCGGACTTAACCTTGTACACTGCCTGCCGCAGGTAGCAAGCTCCAAGAAACCTATTTTAGGCCAAATAACCCACTCGGTGTGACTCAGACTGGTGTGGGAATGCAGGGGTTTGGTACAATAGAGGACAAAGCCACATAAACTTCTCACTGTTAAGGGTAGGAAGGGGTGTCCAACCTCTGTTGGCACCTGCAGATAGAGGCAGCAGGGTCCAGCATCAAGTGTGTCCGGGACTGTGCAGAATAGTTGCAACTTCTGAGTAGGGCTCCTCATCCAATAGAGACTGGGATAAAGGTCAGGACACGTGGAAGGACTTCGGTTGGTCACATGGTTAGTCTGTGAAGGAGGAAGGCTTCTTCTGGGTGGGCACGTCTGCACCCAGCAGGCTCACCACATCAGCTGCTCCAAATACTGGGCTTAGAGCAGCCCAGTCAGCTTTAGACGATGATGTTGGTGAGGACGGGACAGGGCCAATCCTGGTGTAAAGGTTGGCAGGCATGCCTGGTGGCTAAAATTCTAAGTCCTACCATCGAGTGAGGCCGAGCCAGGCAGGTGCTGACAAGCTGTTGAAGATGTATATATATTTTTGATCTGCCTGTATGCAATTTTATTTTCACTTCTGGAGCCCTTCAAAATGCGATGCCTCTTTTAGACGGAGGACCGAATTGCTTTGGGACAAGTGAATAAATTCGAAGCCGCGTTAATTGTGAACAGCCGTCCTTGGCTTTACGTGAGGAAGTAGCAATTGGTTTCTCAATCCAGGGACCTGGGGAAACAGATCACTGATGTTTGTTGAGAAAAACTTTCTCAGGAAACTTCTTTCTGCCGCTGGAGGCTACGGCTTGCTAACCTGTGCCAAACGACCATGTTTGGTCCAAACTCTATAGTAAATTCAGCAGGGATAGGAGGACAAAGGACCTTTTGTTTTCCAGGGATCTCTTGCAGAGACCCGTGTGTATAAACATAATCACTGTATTTAGAACCACTGCTTTGTTATTTTTAGCAACAAAAAAGGTACCAGCACTCTTAGCTTCATCAAATACAAAATGCCTTTTCTACCCTCCCCCTCTCTTGGGCATCTCCCCCATTCTCTGCTCCCATTGGTATACGCATGTGATGCTCTGAGCAAATACATATACAGAGATGGGAATGTTTATGTATTTGGAAGAAATGTCAACGTCTTCCCTCTGATAAATGCTGCTGGTGTGTCAAGTACCATCACTGGCCTTGTTCACTTCACCTTGTTCTTTAATAATGATCACAGTTCTTCTGTAAACTCTACCCTCTCAGCTTAAGTCAAATGGAAAGATTTTGATAGTGTTGGATTTTGGATTTAGTATTTCATACCTCATAAAAATTTTTTTGTTTTCCCTTGGTTGTATGGTTTAGTTTTATGATGCCCTTCTTTTTATCTATGAAATGCCCTTCTTTCTAGCTACGAAATGCTCAGATCTATATTTGTGTTGAACACACTTGATTTCGTAAACTTGTCTAAATAAATTTAGTCTGATATTGATAATCCTAATTAGTACTGTTAGTTTAATATTTATACTATTTTTTCTCTATCTATTTCATTTTTTCCCAACTTTTCCTATTCCCCTACCTTCTTCGCTTGCGTTTACTTAAAAGTACGTTGATTCAGTCACAGAATGTGGTTGTTGCTGAACTTGTGAGCTTGCTCTTTTATAGAAAAGGACCTCTTAGTAGAAACACAAGTCGGTCCATCTGAGAGTTGTTTTCATGTGCATAAATGGCACAGGCCACAGTGAGGGATTTTAATTTCAGTTGAAATGTAAGAGCCTTGTTAAGATTTTGGCATCTTCCAGAGGAGGACAAGCACATTCCGGAAGTTCTCTTGGTATTCTCCAGGCCTTCTGCTCCCCGACTTAATTCTTTAATTCTCTTGGGTATCTTAGCAAGAGGGATAGGCCTTTTTATTCTTCTCCTCTTATTGCCCTGTCTGTTGCTTGTAAGCTTTCTTCTTGCTATAAAATCATCTCTGAGACCTAGAATAGGAAGAACCTTGTAGACGTTCTCAAAGTGAATACTTTCAGTTTGTTTCTCAGCTGTGGCTTAAATTCAGCGACTGAAGCACATCCAAGAGGGAGACTCAGGGAAGAAAACGGAACAAAAGTCAAGGAGAAAGTGAAATTATCTTCTGAAAGAACAAATAAGAAAAAGACTGCTGGCTTCTGGGGGAGTTGTTTAGTTATCCAGAGTGTTCTCCTTTGTGTGCCGTGGTTTACAAAGAATGGATCTGGCAGGAAAGATCATGATTCTTCACCGGTGAGCTTCCTTTGTGTGTTTCAGTCATGATATTTCTGATGAATGGCGAGGCCGGAGAACATCGGGTGCTTCTTTCCTTCTTGCAGGGCATTGCTCACTAAATTGACACTATCCAAACCCACCCTAAATAGCTACCGCCGGCCTTAGTCACCTGAAAAAAAAATGATGGTTGGAATCAGAATTTGTAGTCACCAAAGAGGGGGTCTCTTGGAGTTAGGTCAGGGAGAGAAAATCCCCTCCTCGTGTTGGGAGAGGAAAGACATTTTGTCCCCATGTTCTGCTTCTGCTTTGTGCTCAGCATGGAAGAAGTAAGGAAGAAATACCCAGGACAAAACCAGCCAGGGTGAACCTGGCCTCTTAATCCATGATTTCTACACTCGCCTTCTAAATCTGATAGTAGTGGAGAAAGTTTTCAGCAAAAGCCTAGTGATTCTAGACTTTTATCAAACACAGAGCCTCCTTAAGAACTGAATTTAGAAGGAAAACAGCAGGACTTTCTTGCTCATATACTAGGAGGAAGGACTCGGAGAAAAATCGGGTTTATTTACTCTGAAATTACTTTAATGTCCTCACAGGCTCATAATCCCTATGATGTTATAAATTACCAAGATTTGAGTAGTGTGGGAGACTTTAAAATACTAGAAAAATATATTATCAATTCGATAGCCAACAAAAATAAACTAGATTTGAGAATTATCTGGTTGAAACATCAGTTGCCACATTTTTTAGTTGAGGTGTAATTGGCATGTAATGTTATATTAATTTCGAGGGTACAGTATAACGAGTCCATATTTGTAAATACTGTGAAATGATCACAGTAAGTCTGTTACCATTCGTCACCATACATATTACAAAACTTTCTTCTTTTCTTGTGATGAGAACTTCTAAGATATACTCTCTTAGCAATTTCAAATATGCAATACAGTATTATTAAATGTAGTCATCAGGTTGTACGTTGCATCCCAATGAGGTATTTATTTTATAACTGGAAGTTTGTACCTTTGACCCCCTTCACCCGTTTCACTCACCCCATCACGCCCCACCTCTGGCAACCACCGTTCTGTTCTCTGTGTCTATGAGCTTGGCTTTTTTGTTTGTTTTGTTTTGTCTTGATTTGATTTGATTCATTTGTTTTGTTTTTTAGAGTCCACATACAAGTGAAATCATATGGTATTTGTCTTTCTCTGCCTGATGTATTTCACTTAGCATAATGCCCTCAAGGTCCATCCACGTTGTCACAAATGGCAAGATTCCATTTTTTTTTATGGCTGAGTAATACAGAAGCAAAAATAAACAAGTGGTACTACATCAAACTAAAAAGCTCTGCACAGCAAAAGAAATCATCAACAAAATGAAAAGGCAGTCTACTGAAGGGCAGAAATATTTGTAAATCATATATCTGATAATCATATATCATATATATAAAGAACTCATAAAACTCAATAGCTAAAATAGAAACAATCATTAAAAAATGGTCAGAGGACTTGGGTAGATATTTTCCCAAAGAAGACATGCAGATGGCCAACGGGCACGTGAAAAGATGCTTGGTATCACAAATCATCAGGGAATGCAAATCAAAACCACAGTGAGATATGACCTCACACCTATTAGAATGGATTATAAAAAAGATAAAAAATGACGAGTGTTGGAGAGGACGTGGAGAAAAGGGAACCCTCGTGCACTGTTGATGGGAACATAAACTGGTTCGGCCACTATGGAAAACAGTATGGCAGTTCCTCAAAAAATTAAAAATAGAACTACCATATGATTCAGCAGTTCTACTTCTGGGTATTTATCTGAAGAAAATGAAAATACTAACTAGAAAAGATAATTGAACCCTCCCATGTTCATTGCAGTATTATTTACAGTAGCCAAGATGTGAAACCAACCTAAGTGCCCACTGATGGATGAATGGATAAAGAAATTGTGAATACACACAGAAACATACACAATGGAAAATTACCACCTTTTAAAATTCAACAACTATTTACTGGGAGTCCACTTTGGGCCAGGCCCCATTCTAGGTGTTGGGTTATGGCAATGAGCAAATACGTCGATCCTTGCCTTCACGGTGTTTACACTCTAGTTGGCACGAGGCATACGTTCATAATAAATACATCACGTCATCTGTTCGATGGTGATAAATGCTATGGCAAAAAGCAAAAGTGGAGCAGGATAAGGGGGCTCAGGCCTCCCTGCGACAGGAGAGGGCGGCTGTCGCATCGCATTGCAGGATCAGGTTTGGGCTTTGTGGAGAAGGTGAGGTTTTAGCAAAGACTTGAACCTGGTGTGAGCGTTAGCCCTGTGAGTGAGTACCTGGGTAGCTGGAGGAAGTGTTTCAGGCAGAGGAAATAGCTTGAAATAAAGGTCTGGAGCGGGAATGAGTATCTTTAAGAGCAGTCAGTGTGCTTGGAGGAGAGAGAGGGTGAGAGTCAGAGGATGTGGGATCTGAGGGGCAGTGGGGTCCGAATCAAGGGTGTTGGCTTTTTCCTTTTAGGGAGTTGGGAAGCTATTGAGGGTTTGGGGCAGAAGGTAACATCTTACGATTTAAGCTTTAAAAGGATCATCCTCCTTCTTTGTTGAGCGTGAGACTGGGACAGAGGCAGGGGTCCAGTTAGCAGGCCCTTTCGGTGATGGGTGAAGGATGAGGGTGGCTCAAACAAAGTGGGTAAAAAAAGGTTGTGTTCTAGATACCCTTCGAAGGTCAGGTGGTCACGGTGTCCTGACTGATTGGATGTAGGATTCCGGAGAAAGAGAGCAGCTGGCAGTGGAAGGATAGAGTTGCCTTTAACTGAAATGGGAAAGGCCGAGTTCAGTTTTGGAAGTGTTGGAGATGTTTCAAAGATATCCACGCAGAGCTGTCAGGTAGGCAGTTTGACGTACAGGTTGGAAGTTTTGGAGACAGAAGTGTGAGAGTGATCAACATGGAAAAGGGATTTAAAGCGGGAGACCGAGTGAGATTTCCAAGGAGGTGAATGTCGATAGAAACGAAATGAACACCAAGGATTGACCCTGGGGCACCCCAGCTTCGAAAGGCCGGAAGGAAGAGGAGGAACCAGCAAAGAAGATGGAGGAACAGCAACCAGTATGGTAGGAGGAGGATCAAGAGAATGTGAAGCCCTGGAAACCAAGGGAAGAAAGCGTATCTTGGAGCAAGTGATCACCCAAGTCAAAGGCTGCAGACGGATGTGGAGTTGGCAGTAGCAAGGTCACCGCTGCCTTTCACAAGAGGATGTTGAGAGGAGTGGTGGGGTCAAAAGTCTGGCTGAAGTTAGTGCGAGAGAGAAGTGGGGAAGAGGAGTTGGAAGAAGTAAGTATAGTTGATGCTGTCGTGGAATTTGCTGCAGGGAGGAGTGAAGAAGTGACTGGTACACTTTCTGCCTCTCTGGCTGGCTCCAAGGTGGATTGCCCTCACATTTTGTAAAAGGGCACAACTCTTCAGGCATTACCTTATTTCCGTGAAGTGGCTATATGCCATCAGCGTAGAAGTTTGGAACCGGTTGAGATCATCAAGGTCATTTCAGTTCATCTCCCACCGGACAGTGGAATCTTCTTTGTAATATTAATACAACCAACATTTAAATTTTTTTCATGTGCCACCTAGGGATCCAGAGATGAATAAGGCACAGTTCCTGCTCTTGAGAAACATACCTTTTTTAATGGGATGAGGCAGGCATATATGCTTCCCAAGAGAAAAGGGAACCGTCTTCATACACTCTAGGTAGGAGTGTAAATTGGTGTAGCCACTATGGAAAACAGTATGGAGGTTCCTCAAAAAACTAAAAATAGAACTGCCATATGACCCAGCAATCCCACTCCTGGGCACATATCTGAAAAAAAAAATCACTAAAAAGATACACGCACCCCAATGTTCATAGCAGCATTATTTACAGTTGCCAAGATATGGAAGCAACCTAAGTGTCCATCAGCAGATGAATGGATTCACAAGATGTGGTATATATATACAATGTAATACTCCTCAGCCCTAAAAAAATGAAGTTTTGTCATTTGCAGCAACATAGATGGACTTACATTAAGTGAAATAAGTCAGAAAAAGACAAATACTGTATGATATCACTTACATATGGAATGTAAAAAATCCAATAAACTAGTGAAGATAACAAAGAAGCCGACTCACAGATATAGAGAACAAACTAGTGGTTACTAGTGGGAAAAGGAATGGGGGAGCAGATTAAGAGGTACAAACTATTAGGTATAAAATAAGCTACAAGGATATATTTTACAACATCCTGGGGAATATAGCCAATATTCTATAATAGCTATAAACGAGTGTAACCTTTAAAATTTGTGAATGACTGTATTGTACCTGTGTAACACATAATTTTGTACATCAACTATACTTCAATGAAAACTTTAAAAGTATATAAATATTATGATAGAGGCATGTATAAAATATTGCAAAAGCACAGGGGAGACAGAACTAACTTGACCTGGGGAAGTTAGGAAGGATGATACGCATAAAAAAGCTGACGTTTGAACTAGGTCTGAAAGGTGAGCATGACAGTTTTCAGAGGGAGTGCTGAGGAGGATCCCTTTATCAGGTAATAATCCAGCTCCTTTTTGAATGTTTATAACTACAGAGAGCTCCCTACCTTATGAGGCCCATTTCATTTTGAATAGCTGTAATTGTTGCAGAGGTACTTTCTACATTGAGCCAAGCAGTGCCTTTTACTCTTTCTGCTCATTGGTCCCGGTTTTCTCCTCTGGAGCTAATGGGCAGAGACTTATCTTTCTACCATATAAGTCATTTCTATATTTGCAAATAGTCATCTCTTTTCCATGTTGAAAAAAGGGAAATGGATAAAGTCTCCAGTTGCGTTCCCTGAGAAGCTGATCTGAGACTAGGTTGGTGGATAGGGGGTTTAGGAGGGAATGCTTTTGAGATCAACACCATGAAAGGAAGGGAAGATTGGGCAGGAGCGGGCAGAGAGAGAAATACAGGTGAGACGCAGTATTAGTGGAAGCTTGTGGGAAGTTCTGAAGATAGACTCATCCTTCAGAGTTGCCTAGAAATAGGGCAAGAGGACCAGGTCTTTAGACGCCATGACCACCAGTCATTCAATGCATTCTATCCCAGGAAGGGGACGTGACTTTGGACCAGGTGGTTCTCTTCAGCTGACACGGTCCCCAGAGTGGGATGGCAGCTGAAACCAATTGCTAGGGGCACCAGCTGGGGTAGTTAATCCCTTATGTCTGAAGTGGATCCGTAAGGGATCTCAGTGATGCAGAAGAAGAATCTCATGTACTGCTAATTCTTTAGGCAGCTATTTTCTGAGACAGTTAATAGAATGAAAAAAAAGTACCTGTTTTTGTTTCTTCTTATTAGCAAATAAACACCCTGAACATCAACGTGATGAGGTTCACCGTAACAGTTCCAGACTGATGGGGTCTGATGTACAATCGTGTCTTCCCTGTGCTAACTGCACCTATCAGTCATGATAGCCTTTTACCTAGGACTGCTTTAAGGGGCTCTCAAGGCAAGTTGAAGAAGTACATTCACGCAATAAATTTGACGGGGAATCTTCCCAAGGAGGACGAGACTGCTCCAAGGAGCCCTGCACGTAACATTTTGTAATGACATTAGGAGAATAAAAATGTAAGTGTGGAAGCGTAGTGAGCTGAATTATATCCCTGTCCTTCATCCTAGAAGATGCTGCTTCTTGTGGTGATCACAGTGCATGCTGGGAGCGTCCAAAGGTGGATGCTTGGCCACCAGTCCTTTCCACTCCATGCACACGTGAAGATTGCTCTTTGATCTGTGGCTGTGACCATAATTTGCAAAGTCTGTCACTGCTTACAACTTTTAGTTAGCCCAAAGCTTTGTTGAAAAAGAGCTGTCCCATTCCCAATTACTATACACCAGACTGATGGGTCAACTAAATTAATAATGCTGGACCACTCATTATACTGGGAAACATTTGCCCAAGCTATAACTTTGTCTCTTGATTCCTGTTTGGTTTCATTAACCTCCTCTTGGTGCCACAGATAAAATGGCCGTGTAAGGCATCCTTATTTAATGAAGGATTGGCAAGATAAAATGGTTGAACTGGGCATTGACGGGAGCAGAGGAGTCAGAAGAAGGATGGTTGTGGAGGAAGGGAGAAGTAGAAGGTTAGATGGGGATGTGGTGAGGGTTAGATGGAGCCATATTAATTTTTCTCTTTTCTTACGTTCACCATATATTGGCTTTCTTCACATAGTAGCTGGCGGTTTCTTTAGGAGCTCATTTATAATTGTGAGCGAGTTTTAAGAGAAGACTAAGAGAGGAGAGGGTCAGGTTGGTATGTAGTAGATTGGTTTTCTTTTAAAGTGAATCTCATTAGCATGGGCTCATTTACTAAGGACCGTCCTGCCCCCTCCAAGGGTTTTCTTTCAAGGCTATCTCTAGCTGTGTATTTGAACCAGCTGTGGTTTCACTGTAGATGGAGCTTTGTGGGTATTCAAGAACCTCCTTATGATATGTTCATTTATCATAGAATGGGTAGACTTACGTTGTTTACAGTGGGGATCCCTCTCATCCTAAGCCTGTGCATTTTAAGGTACATTTAAAAGCTTTTGTCACTTTGTTATGTCCACTGGGCTGGTGAAAACTCAAGTGATAATACGTCTCATTTGAGAATTCCCCAAATTCCCTAACTTAGCTGGAAGTAACAAGGAGAACAAATGGCTGTCCCTTTAAAGTGATAACCATTCTGGGTGAGTTGTTCGGTCGCAGGGCCTTCCTTTCCTGTAGTTGTGGTTTGCTGCGGGCCCCTGACAAGTCCTGTCATAATTAAGCTTTGTTGTCCTGGATTCCCACTCTATCCTACGACCTAAGGACAAGGTCAGCTTCCCCTGAAGAGCAGTACATAGTGGCACTGAAGTAGAAGACCAGGAGCAGGGACTGGCCACATACGAAGTCACTGTTCTATCCTGAATTAATTTCCATTCCCTCCCCGCCCATTCTTGCTGCCCCACCCTCTCTACTTCTCTTAATTCCACTGTCCTACCAGGCTCCTCCTTGACTGTATATTGAAGCCAGGGGAGGGAGCCATTATAAGCACCATTTTACCCTTAGCAGAAAGAGTTGCCCCCAGACGACTAGGCAGCTACTGTTTCATTCTGGATCGCTTGCGGGGAATGTGACGAGTTCAAGCCACGTGAAGCACACACAGCTCTGGCAGAGCCTCGAGGGGCTGGCGGCTTTCGTTGCCCCATCAGGGTCTTTGGACACCAGCTGGATAGTTCCCAGCCTGCATTTTTGTTTTTCAATAGTGGGTGCCCAAAAAATACTCTGCAGTTTCTCAGCTGTACAACAGTGTGTTCCTGAACTAAGAAATCACTGCATCATTTTTGTTTAAAAGCCTGATCTCTTGTAACTGTACTTTGAAGTTCTAGTTTGGGGGATAAAAAAGAACTGCCCCTTTGAATTAAAGACACAATTTTGTTAGCTTGGATTGTTATAAAATGGAGATGAACCATCAGATAGGCGATAGGGGCCACTGACCAAGAAAAGAGATGTCATTACCCAGGAGGAAGTCAGGGGAAAATGGACTGAAAGAGAAGGACAAGGCTGAGAGGGTCTTCACTGTGTGGCTTCAGATTCTTCTAGCTGTAAGATCGAGACAAAATGCAGGGCTTGACATCTCCAAACAGCAGGTGAAATACAGCTTAAAATGGGACACATTTAAAATGGCTTCTCCCTCAAGAGGTGGGAGAAAACATAAGGTGTTTAGAATTGATGGAGGGTTGTGTGCCACACACAGGTCAGACGGAGACCCGTGGCATTATATAGGTAAGAGAAAGAACAGTCCTTTCTCTGTTGTTCTCATATAAAGCTTAATCATATATGACCTTAAAGACAAGTCATTGTAACTTGTAGCTGACACGCACTACTTGTGCATTACTCCACCTACATACTTCATTGTCAGAGTAGAAGACAGAGAGAAAATTCCATGTGCATTTCACCTAACAATTATGTCTTTATAGAAAATCTTGTATTACAGCGTGCTTCCCTGCTAGCCATACCTGAGTACCACCCACCTGCTGGGCGACTAGAGGTAGATTTAAGGGCAGATTGATGGCATTTTGGATTATTCACTCCGATTGAATAATACATATCCCCGATTGATGAATCCAAAAGCCTCAAAATATGGAAAGTGTGTGTTTGTGTTCATATAACTCCTTTGACAGCAAAACCTGACCTGAACTGACATGACGCCGTTTACAGTCTTTATCCCACTTTATGTGATTCTTCACATGTTTTGCTCTAGAAATACTAGCATATTTGATTTTAGGAAGCTGCCTGAGGCTCTGCAGTAGCCCCAAGGATTTCAGACAAGAAGAGCATAGACCCATGTCGATCTTCTCAAGAGGAAGGTTTTAGGAAGGAAAGTATTACAAATGTTTGCAATTTAAACATATCCAGTTTTAGAGGCATTATGTGGAAAAAGTAAATAATGAACACAAACCTTTGTATCCAGATGGTCCAAACTCTCCCTCACCATCTTCGTTTTGGTTTTTCTCTCTCTCTCTCTTTCTTTGTGTTCACGACTTTAGGATGAGTCCTCAATGTTCTTCCAGTTCGGCCCATCGATTGAACAACAAGCTTCCGTGATGCTCAATATCATGGAGGAGTATGACTGGTACATCTTCTCTATCGTCACCACCTACTTCCCTGGCTACCAGGACTTTGTAAACAAGATTCGCAGCACCATCGAGAACAGCTTTGTGGGCTGGGAGTTAGAGGAAGTCCTCCTGCTGGACATGTCCCTGGATGATGGAGATTCTAAGATCCAGAACCAGCTCAAGAAACTTCAAAGCCCCATCATTCTTCTTTATTGTACTAAGGAAGAAGCCACCTACATCTTCGAAGTGGCTAACTCAGTAGGGCTGACTGGCTACGGCTACACGTGGATTGTGCCTAGTCTGGTGGCAGGGGACACAGACACAGTGCCCTCGGAGTTCCCCACCGGGCTTATCTCTGTGTCCTATGATGAATGGGACTATGGCCTCCCTGCCAGAGTGAGGGATGGAATCGCCATCATCACCACCGCTGCTTCCGACATGCTGTCCGAACACAGCTTCATCCCCGAGCCCAAGAGCAGCTGTTACAACACCCACGAGAAGAGAATCTACCAGTCCAATATGCTGAACAGGTGAGTGTGGGAGGTCAGAGGAGAGCTTCCAAGACTGGGTTGGATGTTCAGAAACCGTGGGAGGGGCAGTTCAAGATGTCTGAGGTTGAAGACTGGTCGTTGGGGTGGCGATCGTTCGTGACGGTGGGAGATCCAGATCCAGAGCTCGCTGCGCTGTGTGCTTGTTCTAAGAAATGCAAAACAGCTCCCTCTTCTTGACCACCTGCTGTGTGCCGGGTCTCACTCCGAGCGTTTCGTGCGTTCGACCTCATTTAACCCTCAAGGCAACAACCCTCATTAGGCAGCTTTTAAAAATTGTTTCATTTTATAATACAAGAGAATAGGCTTGTCCGAAGTCACGCTGAAAGTAAGAGGTTCAGTTTGGAGTTGAACCCAGGTCTCTCTGATTGCTACACACCTGATCACTATGAAAGATGAGACAGGCATAGAAATGAGGGAAGACCAGCCCCCTTACCTTTGGGACACCGCTGTACCGAGAGGGAATGGGGAATAGGGTACATGGGTCTGTAGGCACATGAAGCGGATTCGTCCCTTGGTTTTTAATCTGCCTTTGCTTCGCCTTTCTCTGCCTTTGAGATTAAGTGCTGGTGTAGAGCAGCTTTGATGGCGGCTGTCAGTCTGGCTTATTGAACGAGAAGAAGGTATGGGTGGAATCCTCCTCCCCCGACCTCACCTCAGAATCCAGCTACGATGGCAGCACATCCTCTTAGGGGCCATCGTGTGACCAAGTGGGGTAGAAAATTCTACACTGTGCTTTTGTGGTTTTGTTATTTGTATAAAACTGCTACGTGCGTACACTGTAAAAATTCAAACAATATAGAAGAGCTCAAAAAAAAAAAAAAAAAAAAGTAAAAACGACCTTAAATCTGACTAGCCAAAACGGTCATTATTGAAATACTTAATGACTGTCTTTCTAGCTATCTCCCGGTGCATGTATACCTGTGTGGAGATAAATCTACAGTTTTACATAAATGGAAATCTAACCAGACGTGCTGTTCAATAACCCAACTTCCTTTCACTCAACAGTGTATTTTGGGTATCCATTTCACCTTTATTATGAGCTATATCAGACATATAGAGAGAGATTCAGAAAAACTTAACCCATACTCAGGTACCCACCACCCAGCTTAAGAAATAAAATATTAGAAAGTGTACTTCAGGGAGGTTGAAATACACTCAGAGGAGGTTGAATGTGTACTGACTTATACTTATTTGGCTTCTGGAAGGGACTTGGACTCTGTAGCCTCTTGTCTAAGCTCCTAATTCAGAGTTGACACTAAAAGTCATTTTTCTGTGGCTGCATCTGTGATCCAATCCTGCTATTCCCCCACCTTGAACTCTCTGCTTTCTCTGCCATCCCTAGTTATCCCTACACGTTGGTACAGACGGTCTTGGCGTTCTTCTTGCCTCCCTGGCAGTTCTGTCTCAGGCTCCCCAGCATGCTTCTTCCTTTACCTATCTCTTAAATATTGGTGCTTCTCCAGGGTCTGTCCTCTACCCTCTTTTCTTTTTTCTTTCTGTTTTTTGGCTGCGCAGTGCGGCTTGCAGGATCTTAGTTCCCCGACCAGGGATAGAACCCGTGCCCTCGGCAGTGAAAGCTCAGAGCCCTAACCACTGGACCACCAGGGAAGTCCCTAGACTCTCTTCTTTTCTCCTCCATTGCCAAGAATACAATCGATGTCTGTAAGTTCCCCCAAGCGGACATCGCTGGCTGAAACCTCTCCCTCGAGCCCCACGTCCGTCTATGTATGACCACATCTGTTCCTTTGGATGCCATGGGCCGTAGAACATACCATATCCAAGGCTGCACAGCTGTCTCCTCTCCCATCAACCCTCCCACCCTCTTCTAGCCAAATTGGCGCCACTTATAAAGGGTACATCCTGTTACCCAGTCTCCTAAAGTAAAAATGCCCAAGGTGTCCTTGATACCATAGCCCTGACACCGCATAGCCAGTCATGGCCTTGTCTGTGGACTCGCCCTGGAGAGCTTTCACTTATTTTCATCCCCGTGCCATCGCCCAGTCCACCTCTTTCTACTCGCATTGCTGCAGGGCCTCTTAAATCTCTCCTGGCTTCCAGTCTGCTTCTTTTCAATCTCCTTTGCAGCCGGAGTGATCTAAAATGAAAATGTGATTTCATCACTTTCTTGCTTAATACCTTTCAGCGGCTTTTCATTGCTCCTATAATAAAGTCCCATCTCCTTAATGTGGTTTATAGAGTCTTCCACAGCATGAGCCTTCCTAGCTTTCCAAAACCGTCTCCCGCCCCTCGTCGCCTCAACACCGCCTTCCTGCCATGGTGAACTTCCCGTGTTCTCTCTCCCTTCCAGCTCCTACTGCTGCCTTGAATGTGCTCCCCAGGCGCCCCTGCCCAGCCATACACAGATGCACGTGCCCCTTCCCCTGCCTCCTTCTCTGCATCCCTCAGGATTCAGTCTTGGCCTCCTTTCCCCTGAAAGCTGAGCCCTGGACTAATATCACTCGGTTACACGCCTGCCCCGCCTCCCGTGCCTTTCCAATAAAGACGATCGTCGTTCTGTGCTTTATTATCTCTCTTCCCTGTAAGTTCTCTGAAAGCAGGGACCCTTCTGTCTTCCTTATTCTTGTGGCACCGGGGAAGACACCTGGAGCAAACGCATGACGTCCTCCGAGTTGCTGAGCTGCCCGGTGCCTCCCTGCTCTACGGGAGCGTCTCTGTTCTTCTCCTCTTTGCAAGACAAGGGGCACCTCCTTTAAAAACTTACTACATATTCGGTTCTGTACATTCATGTTTTCTCCCTAGTTCAGTTTATTTTCCCAAATATTTGTTCATTGAAACCAAGATGAGCGAACAGAAAACATCTGCCGAGCAACACAAGGAAATCAAGTGGGAATTACATTAGGGTCCATACATATGGGTCAGGAATGCCTGCTTTTACCTTAGAACTTCCTCTGGGTAAGCAGCTATCTGAAGATAGTATCTCCCATTTGGCTTACTTCACATTAGACTGTAACTGTTATCTCGGAAGCCAGGGCTCTAACCACTGTATCTTTGGAAGCACCATTGGTTGTAACCTTTGTTGCCATCTCTTGTGGCCCCTCAGGAGGGTGGCTCTCCTCAGTCCTCTGTACCCCGTGCTTAGAGCTTATTGTCAAGAGAACCGCAAGCGCCCACCCCTCCATCTTCTCAAGTGCAGCAGGTCCTAAAAGGAGCAAGGATGGCGCAGCAGATTTTTCATACGTTCCTCCAGTCCCAGGGCAGAGCAGAGGGAGAGTCCACCTTCCCTCAGTTTCCCAAGTACACTGTGTAAAGGTCTCACCAGACTTATCAGAGCGTTTCTCCACCAAGCTATTTCCTCTATGAACCTTCTCATCTGCCCCGGTTCCCCGATTCTTCCAGGCTTCTCCATCTGACTGCCTGCTGGGCATCTCCTCTGGGCTATCTCCCCTTGTCCATGGACCTGCATCCCTTGCTCTTCTCCATTGTCTTTTCCTTCCCCTCCTCCCAAATGCAGCTTCCTGTGGTTCTAGAATCCAATTCCTAGCCTCTCTTAGCATTTTAATACGTTTTTCTATCAGGACCAGGAAGGATTGGGGTTGATGAACAGGGACTCAGAGGAGGACAGCATTCAGCTCATCAGTGGGACTCAATTAGGCATCCTCGGTCAGCGGTCCTCCTCCTTCCCCTGGTCGGAATTCAGCCCCTCCTCCAGAGCTCTGGTCTCACTAGGGTCACTCTTTTAAATAACAGACCAAGCAGCCACAGCGGGAAATCTTGCAAATACAATTGTTGCAAATGCTTAACTGTTGCCTTTGGCCTGATGCTCACCTCCCAGCATCATTAACAGCAGCATCCCCAGGAAGGCTCCTCAGGACGTACCTGGGGGTGACCCAGCCAGGGATGGCGCCGGAAATACAGAGTCGGGAAACGTCTTCTGGTCTCACTTTCTGAAAACCCAGTAGTATTCACAGGCCCTGTCGTCCGTCCCCAGAAGCATTGCAAGGGGAGGGAAATCCCTCATTCATACCTGACCAGACTGTGGCTTTCTTTCCACGCGAGGGAAGTTCCTAAGTCTAGATTTCGGGATCACAGACAGGAGATTCTATGATATCCCTGAGTCCTAAAGAGAGACACATATTTGAAGTGATTTACTTGTTAGTTATGGAAGGAAAAAAAAATCCTCAGAGAGGATCCTTAAAATGAACTATTTCGTTCACTGTCCAGTGAATGCAATTTGTCACGTATCAATCCAGATTCCTTACTGATAACTTGTTAGCTCTTGGAAGCTTGGCCCACTATAGACTTGGAGACTGTCTCCAGATAGGCTACAGGCTGCTGGATAAGGCTTTTTACTAGGGTTGCAAGAAAAATACAGAAACCCAGTTAAATTTGAATTTCAGATCAATGACAAATTTTTTTTTAGCATAAGTGTGCCCCAAATATTGCATGGGACATACTGATATTAAAAGATAATTTGTTGTAATGTTACAGGGCTCCTGAATTTTTTTTTTTTTTTTTTTGCTAAATATGACCATTCTACTTTGTACCTTAAGAATTCATTTTAATTATTAGCATTTGTTAGCATTCATTTATGCCTTATTAGTAAATGTAGTACAGAGCCCTTATACCAAGACGTGCTGAGAGCATTTTATTCCAACTGGGAATTTTTTTTTTTTTTTGCGGTACGCCGGCCTCTCACTGTTGTGGCCTCTCCCGTTGCGGAGCACAGGCTCCGGACGCGCAGGCTCAGCGGCCATGGCTCAGGGGCCCAGCCGCTCCGCGGCATGTGGGATCTTCCCGGACCGGGGCACGAACCCGTGTCCCCTGCATCGGCAGGCGGACTCTCAACCACTGCGCCACCAGGGAAGCCCCCAACTGGGAGCTTTATTTGGTTGAAAGAGTTGGAGAATTTCTTATGCCATGCATTCTTGAGGTGAAAGATCTTCTTAGTTCCGGAGAAAATCCTGAAACCCTTTTGGTACCAGATGATCTGCAAGTGTTTAGAAAGTGGTCAGACCAGTTGCCTAACTCTCCCTTACCCCTCTGAGCTAGAGAAGAATTGGTAGCTGTTAATAGGCCCATGTCTATATTTTTCCTTTATCACTTCCTGGAGGAGCAGTTTACGGTGAGTTTCCTTCTCAATGTGCCTCCAGTACTTGGCCAGTGCGTTTCTCTCACGTAGTTGGTGGCATGCCTGCCACTCACCTCTGGACTCTCTTTCTGTCCTGGGGACCCAGAGCTCCTACTCTTCCTACATGGCAACTTTGGGGACTTGTAGAAAGAGCAGTTGTTCTCTGAGATGGCTGGATCTCAACATAGCAAACCTCTTATGAACCTTGCCTAATTATTTTCCCCTTGTGTCCTCAGGTTTCCTACTCAACAGTTGCTTTGCACTATCCCCTGCCACCCGCAAATTCTTCCTTCCCCATGAAAGTCACCATCTCTAACGGCCAGAATCCTCCCCTGGCCCAGCCTTTGAGAGATGGGGGTAACCAATGTGAAGAAAGGTGCTTTGTTAGGTTCTTATTAAAAGACCCGTGATGGGGCTTCCCTGGTGGCGCAGTGGTTGAGAGTCCGCCTGCCGATGCAGGGGACACGGGTTCGTGCCCCGGTCCGGGAAGATCCCACATGCCGCGGAGCGGCTGGGCCCGTGAGCCATGGCCGCTGAGCCTGCGCGTCCGGAGCCTGTGCTCCGCAACGGGAGAGGCCACAACAGTGAGAGGCCCGCGTACCGCAAAAAAAAGAAAGAAAGAAAAAAAAAAAAAGAGCTGTGATGAACACCATCTTCCTTTAACCTTGGGGCAGATGCCACATCCTTGAAACCATTGTATTAGCGGGATTGTTCCCATGGGATGCCTCCTTGACTCTTGGCCTGGAAAGTGCTGAAAGGTTAAGAAATAAACGAGGAATTGAGTCAATTAGTTTTTTAGACACCATGGGCAAGATTGGCTTGGTCATTACCTATCTCTTAGTTGTTGTTAAATATTCGTGGAGTGCCAAGCCCAGGCAAATTTACGGTAAGGCAAACATGTATTATAGGCAGACTTACTATAATTTACATGTGAACCAGTCAAAAGTTTCCGTGAATGCATAGCTATAAGCGGACTGTTAGGCATGGTGGCCTTTACCTGATTAAAGAAATCTACTAGAATCTAAGGAAATTCCCATTTTTCATGTGAAATGTTCAGTAAAGCAAGACAGACACAAGCTGCGTATATAGAGACAGACTTTATCTACTCAGTGGTGTGGCAGGAAATATAAATGTGGGAAAATAACTGCAGAATCTAATAACTATCCCGAAAGGCGTATTCACTGCTGATTGTAATGAAGGCAAAGCAAGCTTGTTCATGGAGGAATGACGGAACGTGGGCAGTATTCAGCTCTTCTGTCTGTCTGTGGTCTTCCACCTTCCTCATGTCACATGTATAGATGGTCATTTCAGCAAGTGATTTTGCTTCTTTCCCTTCAGTTCAAACCTGTGAAGAGCATGCCCAGCTGCTTAACACTGAGACCCCTACGTGATTCTTTCCTTAGGCACTATTGAATTCTAGAGCTGACTTGCAAAATTTGCAACTTACCAATGACATATTTGGTGTTTCTTTCTTCTTTCTTCTCTTTCATTTTCCTCCCCCTCCTCTTCCTCCCCACTCTTTTTCCTCCTCCTTTTAAAAACTATTTACAATTTGGAGGAGAGGGCAGGAGACACAGAGGGGGAGTGAGTGGGAAAAGAATTCCATTTCACCGAGGACAGTTTTGAGCGGGGGCAGGATGCCCATCTGCGCTGGGCAAGAAGACACAGGTGGTCCAGTATCCATGGGAAGGAATAAGATGGTCTTGAAGAGGAAGGAAATGAGAGCAGAGCAGGCCAGTGGCTCTCCATGGAGAGAGCAGACAGGCTCATTCTGAGAGCAGACTCTGTCTCAGAAAGCATGTGGGTTGGTGACAATGGTCAGAGTTAAGAAGAGGGTCATAGGTAGATGCTCAGAAGCAGCCCCATTGTCAGCCGGGCTGGTAAAGTTAATAACTCCAGTGTTGGCTGCCTTCCTGAATACTCACTGCACACGTGGCATGGTACAGTCGTCTGACTGGATCCTCACAAACTCCTGTTCCACACAGATGTCCTCAGGAGATGTTTTCTGATCACCCTTTTTTTTTTTTTTTTAAATTAATTTATTTTAGGCTGTGTTGGGTCTTCGTTTCTGTGCGAGGGCTTTCTCTCTCTAGTTGTGGCAAGCGGAGGCCACTCTTCATCACGGTGCGTGGGCCTCTCACTGTTGTGGCCTCTCCCGTTGCGGAGCACAGGCTCCGGACGCGCAGGCTCAGCGGCCGTGGCTCACGGGCCCAGCCGCTCCGCGGCATGTGGGATCTTCCCGGACCGGGGCACGAACCCGTGTCCCCTGCATCGGCAGGCGGATTCTCAACCACTGCGCCACCAGGGAAGCCCTGATCACCCTTTTAAGGGCAGCTTGTCCTTCCCATCCTCCCAAGCTCCCTGTCCTCTCCTGCTTTATTTCTCTCTGTAGCACTTGTCGGACATATTGTGTATATTTTCTTTTAAAATATTTTGTTGTCTCACTCTCCTCATTGAATTTAAGCTCCAGGAGAGCAGGAGTTTTTTTTTCATCTCTGTGTTTTCTAGCACAGTGCCCAATACGTTGTAGGTACTTGATAAATATTTGTCCGGTAAAAGCATGAATGAAGGCAGGAATCATTATCCCCATTTCATGTTTTTAAGAAACCCAAGGCCCACGCTTGGGCAGTGTGATGCCAGGACCTGGCCTGGATCTGCCTCGGAGACCTGGATTTCAGCCCCTCACCCTGCTGCATAGTAATCAAGCTTTAAAGAAACCTTGGCTTCAAATCAGAGCACTGCTGCGGGGAGAGGCCTCGGTGCTCATCTAATCCAACCCTTTCAAGTTACGTATTCTCACGGGATAGAGGGTAGGTAGGATGGTGAATGGATTTTACAAATGTGAGAACAGAATCTCAGAGTGGTCCCTCGTCTCTCAGAGGCAGGGCAGGCGGTGGCAGAACCCAGGTGTCCCAGTGGCAGGAGCAGTGCTCTGCAGAGAGCACGCCGCCTCCCGGCTGCCTGCCCGCGGCCTCAGGGGGGCTGGCAGGCAGCCAGGGCTCCCCTGTTAACCTTTGCCTCGGTCTGGCAAAGTCCCCATGATCCTTGCTCCCTTGGTTCTTACCCAGACAAGGGTGCAAATTCACAGTTAATGGGAACTGAAGCTGGTGTTATTTAGGAACTGAGTGGGAGTTATTTCTCCATCTGCTGTCTCTTCCCACCAGAGGATAAAGGCTGGCTGAGTGGCGGTAAGGATGGGGGCGAACTGCCAGAAAGCGCGAGTGCCGTCATTTATGGTTACAGACCACGGGCTGGATGGCTGAGCGGAGGCTCGACCACAGCCGGCCAAGGTCAGCCTAACAGACACAAGCTTCTTGAGAGCAGAAGTGGTTCTGTGGCTTTTGCATCTATATAAGACCTCGCACATTTTAAATAAATGATGGTCTGAGCCTTTCTTTCTTTCCTCTCCAGTGGAGCTGACATGGATGGGTAGGTGGTCATCTCCTGGAAAGAATCCTCCCGGACCTGATGTGGCCATTAAGGGTAGGGAGGAAGCGGGGTGTTGAGCATGACTGAACTTCAGAAGGAGTGGCTGAGGGATCTGACCCCGCGCTGCAGACAGGGGCGCGTAGAGGGGAGGCGGCGGCGGCGGCGGGAGCTGGGGTCGGGGAGCCCTCCCGGACCTTCAGGGTTTCATCAGCGGCTCTTTCTCTTCCGGGAGGGCCCGGTAGGGTCAGCGTGTGCAGACTGGCACCAGTCCCCAAGCTGGGCCGGCTGGTCACACATGAAGGGACTGCTGCTGACAGATTAGAGCCCCTGCTGCTAGAATCTGTTCCCTCTTGTTCGGCTGCCAGCAGCAGGCGGCCGGGGGCTGCTGACCGCCTCCCTCGCTGCTCCGGCTTTGCTTTCCCTCGTTCACTGCCGCCTCACACCGCCCCTCACCTTTCCTTCTTTGTTCTTCCCTACCTCTCGGTGGGGTGTTCTCTTCATTGATCTCTTGCTGCCCCTCTTCTCACCAGCTTTCCTGTACAAGCTTTAACGGCTTTCCTGCCTTTCACTTTCTGTGGTCATACATGACCGTGTGGAATTCTTGCATGCACACACACACACACGCACACGTCCAAGTGCACGTGTATTAGACATCCAGACAGCACGGGTATTTGTATGTGCATTGGCATCTGTCAAGTGGATAAAGAATTATTCAAAGAACTGGGTGAAAATACTTTCACATAGGACATCTCCCCACTTCTTCCTATCGCTGAGACCATTTCGCTGATGGCATGCGCATGGCTGCGGATGGGACAGAAGCTGGGAAGAATCCTTTAAGATGGCTTGCCTGCAGTTAGCGCTGGTGAATATCAACAAGGTGTTTTCCATCCACTCTGATTTCATTTTTAAAATCTCTATGGCTGTAAGGATGGTTGCTAAGTAACCCTAGCACATTTACTGTTTGGGCAAAGGAGATAAACTTAGTAAGCAAGTGGGTCTATATAATTTTAAGAAACTCATAAATGTCTTCTTTTTCTGAAGGAAAGATCTTCCCTGACAAAGCAGCAGAAATAGTCATGGAAGCCACACTGTGACAATATTGTATTCATGCTAAGTGGTCCTTTTCCCCATTCCCTGAAAGAGATCACACATGGCCTCCACATGAGGTCGTGTGTCAAAGTACATTTAGTGTTTGACATCAAACCAGATGATCAGAACCTTCAGGTCATTCATGATCGTGGCTAATAGTGATGAAAATAAAAGTGACGATTTTCATACAAGGAATCTTCATGCACATCATCTCACCAAATCGTTACAACAGACCTGTGAGGGCTTTGTCTACTCACTGCATAGGTTGACGGTGGAGATCGACAGAGAAAACTCAGATACTTACTTTCTTTTCATTTTCCCAGCAGCATTTCCAGACACTCCTACCTACTTTTTTTTTGGTCCTTGAACAAAAGTCTATCAGGAACTTTCGTTTAGGCAAAAATAGCACAATAGAATGTCATTATAATATAGTCCGTTATTACACAGGTTTTAGTAATATGTCAAATTTCTCTCATTTTGACTACGTAGAGAAAAAGCCAGGTGTGTGTGTGTGTGTGTGTGTGTGTGTGTGTGTGTGTGTGTGTGTGTGTCCGTGTGTCCCACAGGCTACGCAGGGCCATTCCTCTCATTGCTCTGTTTCCACAGCTGACGTGTGTTCACACGTAGACTTACCTCTTTCACCTGGGAGAGGAGGGGTCACTTGTTCAACAGTATGATGTTGAACCACAAAGAAAGTAGGAGAGGGCTTTGAGCTAAAATCACTGACACAAATTTCTTGCCCTAAGATGAATGTGGCTTATTTTATCTCAGAGTTCATTTACTCTAATATTATGCATACGTCTAAGACACTTGTGGGACAGTTGGATTAGATGTGGCATAGAGTGTCAGTAACCCAGTTTCAGCAAGATATGTGAGCATATTTAGGTGGTTTGTCCAGAGCTGGTATGGTAGCTGCCTGACCATCAGGCCCCAGCCTCCTGCTAGCTTTCTGCTCTTTTGTTGATGGGGTATGTATGGCCTTCATCCTCATGCCCAGGATGCCTGCAGAACTCCAGTTTCAAGCAGCAGGTTGAAGTTAGAAAGGAAGGAGGGCAGGCTCTTTCCCTTTCACGGAGATTACCGTGAAGTCCCGTGCTTTGCTTATAGCCCATTGGTCAGAAATCGGTCAGTGGCCACAGCTAGCTGCAAGGGAAGCTGGCCAGTTCCATTTAGTTTAGTTTAATTTAGTTTTTGACCCAGGCAGTAATAGGCCCAGTTAAAAATCAAAGTTCTCTTAACTAGAGAGAGAAAGTCAAGGCCATATGTTTGGTAAGCAACCCATAGAGTCTGGAGATACTTGCTTATCTGATTTACCAGATGACAACAGCTTAGAAATAACAAACACGATGGGACTATCAGGTAGGTGAGCTGACAGCATTAAGAAATAAACAGGATGGTAAGGTGAAGAAAGTATTAGAAAAACCCACCGAAAGACCTTGATAGGAACGTTTGTCTAAGATCATTTGGGGCAAACAGCCTTATACTCCCCAGAAAGCATATACCCCCTTTACAGCATCCCTGTAGAGCAAAATAGCACAGTCATTGTTAGGTCATCAATAAGAGCTTAAATTATGTTGATTATCTTTGGTTTAAGAAGTCAGCGAATTCTACAATACCTTTCTGAAATTTTCCATTTAAAAATGCTTCTTGTAATCAAGAAGAAGCTTGATACCTAAAAATACTAAGCTTCAGCCATTTAGAAAATTTACTTAAAAAAAAGGTTACTGAGTGACTGCTGTGTGCCAGGTGTTTTATATAGCCTTATTTAATCTTAAAAGTACATTTCAGAGGCATTATTACTTCCATTTTTCAGAGAAAGAAACTGAGATCCAGAAAGGTTCAGTCACTTGCCTACTTTCCATACAGGTAAAGTTGGGACTCAAACCCAAGTCTTGATGGATTCCAGGTGTACTTTGCCCAACGTGGTCCATCCTTCTGTGGCTGAGGATGTCGAGTCAGTTAGGCATCAATGTGATGTTGATGAACACATCATTAACCTGCAGGACAGGGTGGTTTTGTAATAGTTTCCTTTCTTGGGCACTCTGCTGAATTCGTGTCCTGAAGCCATGATAAATCCGGAAACAGCCCAGGAACAGAGTCCCTTGCACACGTGTTAGGGATGTTCCAGACCAAAGTCTGTTTCTTTTTCTCTCCATCCTGAAGTGTGTCACGTCTATATTTACCAGCCTTGCTGTGATCTTTCTTACACCTTCCTCTTCAATTAGAAAGGATGATTTTTTTTTTTTTTATCTTAGTCCTGTATATTCCAAAATCCTTTAAACCCACGTATAAAAAAGCAATAACTTGTAGTCTTGGTGGACCTGAAAGTCCTTTGAACTGAAGTGAGAGCAGACTTTCTGTTTAAGATTCGCCGAGGCTCCTGGAGGTTACAGACACGTGGAAATCACTGTCAGGGGCGTGTAATAAAACGAAACAAGACCTTGGCTTCTGTCATGATTTACAAATGTCCTCCAAGGCCACTCTTCATTTTTGAGAGGTCAGATAAGTTTGGATTTGTTTAAGGCTAATACTTGGCCAGAGACTAGAGAAAAAAGCAGTGCTGTTGGGAGTGAAAGAAACATGACATGGGGAGGGTAGCTTTTCTGTACTTCCCAGTATCACATTCACTGCTAGTTTTTTGACTCCCTCTTATGTCCTGCACCCTGTGCTGGGTGCTGGGCATATAGACGACACACCGTCCATTTGCTTGTCCTCACGAGGAGCGGGGCATCCACAGAAAGTTCTTTCCCTTTGCTGGTTTGAACTTATTTTTCTTGTAACACAAAGTGAATTGCTTAAGAGGCTATAGCAGGATGAGCCTAAGAAACCGAGATCAGAATTTCAGAATCTGTTTGTTAAAAGTATCAAGAATTTCCTGATACTTCTGACACAAGGCATGAAGGATGTCCTCCGATAGAGAGCAAGATAGTGGAGTGGAAGAAGAGAAAAGAACTGTTCTAATATCGCTGATGCCAGCTGAATTCTTTGATCTCATTGTCACGGATTATTAGCCACCTGCAAACTCAAAACCTCATAAAAGACTTTTCTTTTGAAAGAGATCAGAATCTCCTCCCCCACAAATACACATGCACTTGGTGTGCTCACTCACCAACAAGTTTAAAAATAGGAGCCGCGGTGTTGCCATGACTCCCAGTCTACTCAGCAACCCTCTTCTCCCTTTGATGTGAATTTACTTCGGTGCACAGTTGACCAAGGCTCTGGCTCAGAGCGGCCTCTAGCGGCTCAATCCTTAGGGAAGCACTTCCTTCCCGGATGCCAAATTAACCCAGACTAGCCAAGTTGAACACTTGTGTGTTCTGAAGCATTCTCCATGTGACTGGCTTTTTGCAGACTCTCAGCCACGAGGAGCAAACCAGTCGGTACCTACTGTGTGCTCAAAACCATGGGGAACAGTCCAGAAGCTTGGGTCTTGCTGGGGGAGTGAGACCTGCATCCCACAAACATTTTGAGAGCAGCTGCAGGGCAGCTGGGGGTAGAGGTAGTAATAGAGAATGAGGTAATTCATGGTAAACTGTGTTTGCTGTGACCATCAGAAGTTAACATTTTCCTTTTCCAGATAAAGGAGGCTTCTAAAATGTATCACCTGATGCTGGTTTAACAGCCTCAGGGAAGTACTGATGTGCTGACTTGCTCCCATGCTGTCTTCAATTCCCCGTGTTTGCAGCTCCCTATGTCAGTGTTTCTCAGTCCTGACTGTGTGTTAGAATTTCCTAGGAAGGTTTAAGAAACTGTGTACAGATCCTGGGGTCCCACCCTGCAAAATTCTGATTTAGGTGGACAGGAGAGGGTGAGGGCCTGGGAACTGACATATATTAAAAGCCACCAAGTTCATTCTAAAAGGCAGCCAGGGTTGCAAATCACTGTGTTCAACTCTGCCGCCATTTTTGTGGCCCCAGCGACCAGAATAGGGTGAAAGGCAATGATAGCATTTTCATCAATTTGAACTTGGCGTTAATGGGAGAATTCTTTCCTTTAATTCTCTCCTGATGACCAGTCTCAAAATTGTGATCCTTATCAGCACTATGAAATTTAAACTCTGGAAAAGGTAAATACAGGAAATTCTGGAGGGGGTACATACAGGTGTATACATTGGTGGTCCTCTTGCAGGCGGTCATGCTTTCCTAATGTGGTTTTTGGTCCTTTGCTGGTACTCCATGTGTCTGTTTTGTGCACAGAAATGAGTCTCCGTCGGTAAAGCTGGCAGCCTGGGCATCAAAGCAAATCTGACTTTAAATGGCATTTCAATTCCCCTGTACTTGGATTATAAACGCAAAAGAAACAGAACTTTAAAGCTTCAAATTTGATGTCTGCCGGCCTTGACGAGAAATTGAAGCTTTGCTAAATTTTGGAGCACACAAGTGGTTTTTAAAATGAAAGTTATTAGCACTAGAAAATGATGTCCTTTGTATTACTACATTGTTGTTACATTTAATGGAATTGCTCCCTGAAGGGCTACAGAATGAAAGGAAAAACAGGTTAGAATCAGGAAGACACGGGGTGAGAGGTAAGATAAGAAACAAGTGGCGGGCTATCTTGATCTTCCAGCTCTCCCCCCGGAAGCTGGGGGAGCTCTCCGTCAGGGCAGCCCACTGTGTTGGGCTTGAGAATGTTCTGGTGTGGGTTTGCAGGTGATTTCATCTGACTGCTGTGAGCAAGTAAGCAAGATAGGCTGAGGCATAGCTTTGGAATTGTATTATATGAAGGAAGGACAGAAGTCTTCAGAATTGGGTGATGCCATCCATCTTATTAAAGACTCTGCATGGCATAAACTGTATGTTTGTCCAAAGGGATAAGAAGAAGAGAAAGAAATGCTACATTATTGTTGTTAAAGCTCTTTGTGATTTGTGAGTGAGAGCCGTGACAGTCTCCAGACACACTTACCAAGTAGGTGATTATGAGGTGCTTGTTATCACTGGCCTTGACCCCTGTTTTCCACCCACCCTGCCATCTCTCCCATGTTTATCACAAAGGTGCCTGGCTGAACACATGGCATTTTGCAGCATCAGACTTGGGCTTTGTTGAATGAACAGGAGGGAATGAATGCAGAACACTTGTGCTCCCCCAAACTCCAGGTTTCAGATCTGGGCTATTAAATGGAGCCTTCTGGTGTCTCTACACCAAGAGCATGAGAGGAGGGAGGAACTAATCACTATGGAGAAGCATTTATTAACTGCTGTACAACGTGTGTACCTCTTTTGGGCTAGACCAGGCATGTTCTAGTATCGAGCTGGCTCCTCAAGGCTGGATTGAGAATGTCTCATGCAGGCGCGGTCAAATCTTTATTTTGCATACGCCCAGTGACTGGTGCTATAAGTAGGATTATGTGTTGAGCTGTTTGTTTTTAAGTATTTAGAGGTTGTTTTTTTTGTTTTGGTTTGGTTTTTTTTCTGGATTTCTTGGCAGGGACGCACAAGACGATTTTGGGTTCTGCACTGGAGGTAAAGGGCAGAGAAAAGGAGGTGTAGCTACTGTCCTGCACTGCGAACCTCAAACAATTATGGACCCGTGGCACTTAGTGGCCGAGAGCCCGTGGCCATTCTTAATGTTTCTTGTGCTGTACAGGGGTTTCCTTTTCCTTGCTGCCATTGTTCTCACGTCAACTTCATTTCATCCTGGCTCTTTGGTGCTGTCTTCAGACAGCGAGGAAAAGGTGGACCAGAGTTAATCTCCCCAGAGCAGCCCACTGTGCTGTCTTACGTGCTGAGTCAAAAGGGTAACCTAAAAATTATCAAACTAAGTGAGGTAAGTCAGACAGAGAAAGACAAAAACCATACGATATCACTTACACGTGGAATCTAAAATATGACGTCAATGAGCCTATCTACGAAACAGGAACAGACTCACAGACGTAGAGAACAGACTTGTGGTTGCCAAGGGGGATGGGGGTGGGGGAGGGATGGAGTGGGAGTTTGGGGTTAGCAGATGCAAACTATTATATATAGGATGGGTAATCAACAAGGTTCTACTGTATAACACAGGCAACTATATTCGGTATCCTGTGATAAACCATAATGGAAAAGACTACGAAAAAGAAAATACATATGTATAACTGAATCGCTTTGCTATACACCAGAGACTAACACAACACTGTAAATCTACTATACTTCAATAAAACAATTTTTAAAAAAATAGTAAATTGAGAACTTTCAAAGAAAAAGGGTGACCTAGAAACTCCATATGCTGTCCTGGAGGGGCCGAGGGTACAGCCAGGAGTTGAGTGGTACTTCCTTTTCCTCTTCCCTGTGGAGATGATAGTTCACGTGTCTCGGTTGTCAGGAAAACTGAGACATGTTTCTTTTGCCACTGAAAAGGTAAAATTGGAAAGTGGGAAAAGAAAGCAAGCACAGCATTGATTCAGGCTTTAAAATCTTCTGGGTCCCTTGTAAAGGACACACATGCTAAGTCTGTCAGCCCTGGCAGTGACACGTGCTTCAGATTGTGAGCTTGTTTTTTTTCCAAAAGAAAAGAAAAATGCCTGTCTCTCCCATTCCTTCTGAGCACTGGGAAAGGATCCTACTTCTCCACACTTGGTCATACCAGCTGTCGAATCAGTCACTCTGGTTATTAGTAAGCAGCAGGGAAATATGTCTATAAGAAAAGAAATTGACAGGAGATAGAAAGAAGGAACAGGACATATCTGAGGGAGGAGAGACGTTTCAGAAATAACTGAGACTGGGGCATGATCCTGTAATGCCTGGGTGCTGAGAGCATGATCGCAGAGCCCGCAGAACCTGCCGTCGGTCCAGCCTGCGCTGGCCCGTCCTAATGGAGTAGAGAGAAGCGTTACGGCGGGGGAGCGGCAGCAGCGTGCCTTGCCGAGAAAATGAAAAGCCTGCCTTTGTGAATTCAGTTAAGGGGTGTGTGCTCCTGAAAGGGGGTACGTGCTCAAAATCCCTCAAATAGATTCTGCTTTCCTTTACAAAGAAGAAAGAAACAAGGTCTGATCAGAATGACAGTGGCCCCAGCAAGCATCTGCCAGGACGTTGAGGTCTGGTGGCTGCTTTGGATGGTGGAAAGCCCATCACCTCGGCATCCATGCTTTTTCGGATGGAGCCGTTGCCACTGAAGACCTCAAAGTGGCTAAAGTGGTCTTTCTCCAATCAAGTTGGGGGTGAGGAAGAAGTTGCCACCCGAGACTCATTGATTTAAATAAGATTTCAGTATGCTGCAAATAATGACGAATTGGGTATCTAGAGCAGAAAGCTAATTTTTCCACCAGTCTCTGATGGCTCCCTTTTATCTGCTGGTTGTGATATGTTTCTCAGCAAGCCATCAAAGACCTTGAATATCTGGGCCTAACTTTATGAGTGGGCTTATGTTATTCAACTACCTCCCTCTTCCAACTCCTATGCTGGCCCCAACATACCCTGCTGGTGATCCAGCAACACCCAGTGACATGACCGACCATTCTCTAAATATGACAGTGTTTTTACTGCTCCTGGCATCACATGGGTTGTACTCTCTAATAGTCCTCTTTCAGTTCCCTTGGTGGATACATGACTGTCCCTTAAGATCTAACTCAAGTGTCACCTCCTCCATGAAGTCTTCCCTAACAGTTCCAGGCAGAATTAGTCATCCCTCTCTTTGTGTTCCCCTAGCCCTGCGTTCACACCGCTATTATAATAAACACTTAGCTGTGCCAGCAGTTCAAATTAAAAGTAGATCTGAGCGCACCCGAGGCTGGGACTGTCTCGTTCATTTTTCGTAGCCACTCCAGGACTCAGTGCCTAGAAGACTCACACGTTTTTTTTGCTGTTGAATGAGAGTGTGAATGAATCAATAAAGATGAAAGGTGGGGCCCATGCATGTGGGGTGCAAAAGTGATTATTCTTTTTAAAAGTTCAATATGCTGTCCTTCATGTGTGAAGGGGATTTTTCTGATTCATTGGCGGTAAAATGTAGGCTTTGGACTAGTTTTCAACATTGGCTTTATGTGCAGAGTGCTCACATGACCTTCTGCCTTCTAATCAGTCACGTGGACTTGGAAACGATTCCTCGCTGCCCTTCGCTTCTTTTATGTGATAGTCAGACTCCAGAATTCTTGTATGGCGCCCCGAAGTTGTCATTCTTTTCCATAGCCACTGCCCTCATTACCTTGTGCCCAGGTGCTCATAACATGCTGTTCTAGGTCCCTTTTCTTTCACGTCACGAAAATCATCTTCTACCCACTCTCAGGTTTATATTTTTCAAATATCATTTGGATCATTTTGCTTACGAGGTGAAGGACTGATGGGGACTTGTTTTAGCCAAAGTGATACTTAGCAGTCATCCTCCTTAGATAGCAAGTTTCTGCTCTCAGAATCTGATCTCAAATTACTTTCCAAAAGGGACTTCTTTTCTAGGCCTGCCCCTCTCTTTACCATGCAGCAATGTGGTCTCTAGAGTGAAAGGGGCGCTGTGCTGAGAGCATGCCTCTGTTCCCAGCTTTACTACCCATTAGCTGTGTTACAAGTCATTTTACCTTTTCAGACTTTGGTTTCCTCATCTGTAAAATAGTGTCTTGGGGAGATGCCTGCCTGAAAAGAATTTGGAAAAAAATGAGCCCTGTGTTCCTTCTGATTAGGTTAGGTTCTTTGATCCTTTGATTTTATGAGGTATTGAACATCTATGTTCCCTTCCAACCCTGTGATCAAAGCTTGAATAGGTTTGGAATCCAGAACCGTGGCTTCATTCCTAGCACACGTTATACAGCAGCTGACCAGGCACCAGGAGGGGCACAAAGAGTCAGGGCCTGTGTGTTAAGCCTGCGTTTTGCGTGAGTATACACACCAGAAGCTGTCCTTTTTCAGATTACTTTTAGTTTTCCGTTCAGCTAAGCTTTTGACTCACTTGATAAGAAAAATAAATGGGCCAGATTTTATTTTCTTGGATTGAAAAGATTTATTTTGTATTCTTCAAGCCTCAGCAAACAGTAACCTGCAGTAATTCACAGTCTAGTTACCCAATTCTGGGCCGTCTGAGCTCCACGATTCTGCTTTCCTCTTCGCAGGCCCAATTTTGGGTGGAGCGTTTTCTTTTTAAGAAACACGATCTGAAGGTGAACAGGGTAAAGGTCAGGACATGGGCCTCCAAGTGCTTCTTGTTGACTTCTCTTATTTGCTGGTGTTCTACTAATGAACTGTTCAGCATATGCCGAAGGTTGGATTTTCATGATACAATCCCTTCAACCTTGCCCTCTGCTACTTTCTTCATCTCAGAGGAATGGCACAGTTATCTTTCTGGTTGCATGTGTCAGAAATTTGCAAGTCATCTTTGATTCTTTCCTCTCCCTCAAACCCTTCATCTAATCAATTTTCTCATTTTACTGGTTCTATAGAAAAATATATCTCAAATCTGTCCACTTTTTCCCATTTTTCCTACAGTCCTAGTTAAATTAGACACACACACACATATGCGATCATTTAATGTTTGTGTCTTTCTCTGACTAGACTATTAGCTCCATGTTGGCAGCAGTGTGTCTGTCTGTTCCACTCACCATCGCACTTTAATACTAGACACTTTAATTGGCTCAGAGCAGGCACTTACTAAATATTTGAAAATCAGTTAATTAACTTAAGCTAATTGGAAAATTAAGCTTTGTATTATCTATGGATTTGATTTCCTCCGGGCCTCTGGATTATCTATTTAAGACTTTGTTTCAGGTTCTATTCTTAGAGTCTATGTTTTTAACAAATAGTGCAGTGTCTGCTCTGCTCAAGGAGCTATAGTTGGTGTGAAGGACATCACAACAAAAAAGACATGTTCTGATTCTCTTCAGAACTTGAGTTTAGTTGAAGAAGCAAAGGCTACATACACAAAATTGTTGAGTAAGAGTGTGAGACACGTGGACATAAATACACTACCAAACGTAAGGTAGATCGCTAGTGGGAAGCAGCCACAAAGCACAGGGAGATCAGCTCGGTGCTCTGTGACCGCCTGGAGGGGTGGGATAGGGAGGGTGGGAGGGAGACGCAAGAGGGACGGTATATGGGGATATATGTATACGTACAGGTGATTCACTTTGTTATACAGCAGAAACTAACATATCATTGTAAAGCAATTAAACTCCAATAAGGATGTTAAAAAAAAAAAGTGTAAGAATGTGATTAAGTGCCTCAGATGGGTAATACAGCTCATATGCTACAGTCAAGGAGTGTTATCTACATAGGTTGAAGTTGAAGCCTTGAAACATTGTGGAGGAGTTGGAGGCAATGGAACTTGACCTAGACTTCAAAGGATGTAGAAGGTAGAGGCCCAAGGGAAGGTGACCTTTCTCCAAGTGGGAACGATAGCATGAACAAAGATTTGGACTTGACACTGAATGTTCATGGGATCAACTTCATCTGAATGGATTTGTAGACAGCTAATGGGAATAAGCGTGGGGTCACTGTGGGACAGAGTTGTTTTTCTGGAAAGGCTAGAGTTGGAAAGGTACCATATTGGGAATTGGCATCTAATTGTGTGAACTTAATCAAGTCATTTAGTCTGTTCAAATCTCATTTAAAAAATAGCATGGTAAAGAGCATGCATCAATAAAAAGTAGGATTACATCAACTTTTAGCTAATGCATGTTATATTTCTGTAAAGGAGTTGAATTAGACACCACTGGGGTATCTTTCTGCTGCTTCTTCTCTTTAAGATTCTCTGAATCTTCTCTTTAAGAAATAGCCTATTTAGTTTTTGAATCCCTGCTTTGGGCTGAATGAGTGTGACTGCTAACCAGTATGTTATGAAAAACCCTGAAAGCTAGATTAATGTCATTTAACTCTATCCTGAGAGGTTACTGTAGGAAAGACTCGATGAAATGGTTATGTTGAGAAGATTAATCCCGTACCACTATATGAAAGGATGGGGGAAGAGTAGTGAGTGACCCAAGGGTGGGAGACAAGTCAGACCTACTCCAAATGCAAGGTGACCAGAGCCAGGATTTTGGTGGCCTCAGAGATCGCAAGAGAATTTTGAAGAATGCTATTTTAGGATCTAGTAATGTCCTACATAGAGATAATACAGGAGATAAAATAGTCAAAGCTGGCTTTTAGGTTTTGAGATTGAAAGGCTGGTGATGAATCAATGGAAATGGAAAAGTTGAAGTAGAAACCTGTTTTTCACAGAAAACATGTTGAATTCTGAGCTGAGGGCAGGACGTGTCAGTGAGCATGTCTTGCAGTGTCTACAGCTAATCGAGTCTGGAATGTGAGGTTACAGATTTGGAATGCATCAGCATAGTGTCGATACAGCTGTCAGTGGCCGGCTGAGAAAAGATCTGCTCTTTCAGGAGAAGAGTACGTAGAGAACGGGAAAGTGAGATTCGGGCTGAGCCTTGAACACCCAGTACAGTTGGAGGGAGGATGAGGCAGAATATTCAGCAAAGGCCACAGGCCGGTGGATACAGGGAGGGAGGCTGTGGTGATCAGCTCTGTAGAGGGCAGGCTACTGAAGCCGAAAGAAATGACCTTTATGAAAGCAAAAGGTGGGCTTCCCTGGTGGCGCAGTGGTTGAGAGTCCGCCTGCCGATGCAGGGGACACGGGTTCGTGCCCCGGTCCGGGAAGATCCCACGTGCCGCGGAGCGGCTGGGCCCGTGAGCCATGGCCGCTGAGCCTGCGCGTCCGGAGCCTGTGCTCCGCAACGGGAGAGGCCGCAACAGTGAGAGGCCCGTGTACTGCAAAAAAAAAAAAAAAAAAAAAAAAAGAAAGCAAAAGGGATCAATAGTGTCCAATATGGTAGAGAGGGCAGGCACATGTGGTCTATACATAGCTTTTATTTCCTCTTTTTTACCATTAACTACCATTGATCAGGGATTGATTATTTAGTTTTTTGATTACTCATGTCGGTTGCCTAATTTCTGATAAAGGGTGATCCGACTGGCCAAGACGGTGGAGTAGAAGTGCTGAGCTCGTTTTATTATTCTGTAAATAGCTTAGGGAAAAAATTAAAGGGAAGGGAAGGATTCAACCATTTTCTCTCCATTACCAGGTATACGAAAATGTTGGTGGGCAAGGAGCTTAATATTGACTGTTGGTAAAATAAAATTTAGGCCCTTGCATGATATAGGAAGCCAGAAGGGTCTCTCAACATCTGGGCCCCATACTTATCTGCTGAGCAACCTTGGCCAAGTTACCTAACCTCTCTGAGCTTGCTTCTTCATCTGTAAAAACATGGGTAGCACTAAAGGCTTCCTATTGTCTTCATACTGGTTAAATGAGAATGTATGCAAAGTGTGTACAGAGGACCTGATATAAGTGCTCGAGAAACATAGCCATTGGTTTTGTTATCATTGTCTCATTCTGCTTGTTGTTTTGGACTGTCCCTGCTCTACTGACATTAACAACGGAGAATTGAATGAAGATACTGTATTTAGAATGTGTAAACATTCAAGATTGCATTTTCTTTTCCTCATTTTTTTTTCCAAGAGGGACAGATTTCTTCCACTCCTTTTTTGTAAGAGGTAAAATCTATATGAAGTCTAGACAAGGACTTAGCCCTGAATCTTCCCTGCCCTGGGCTCCCAGCACTGATTTGTCTAAAGGGTGGTGATGGCACATTTATGGAGAATGCCAAGGGAGGGCCTGGAAGTGCTACATGATAGCAGGAATGAAATTATCTTAGTCTCTCGGTTTGAAGTGTTCTCCTGATGTCGGAGTGGGGAATCATCTTGAAAGGAAAAAATGTGTATATTTCTGAGAGCAGAGATGCATGTGATGACAGTTTAGATTTTTGCCCAGAGATGCTGGCATTTTCCTCTGGGGGCGGTTTTTCTGTTTCCAGCAGCGTTCCCGATGCATTCCGTGTTCTCTCCTCCTCACCCTTCTCCTCCACCCCCTCCCCATATGTCTTCCTCTTTGTCTCGCCCACCCTACTCCTGGTTTCTTTCTGTCTCTCTCTTCTCTTGTCGGTTATTTCCCTTCAGTAACAAAGCGAATCCTGTCATAGAACAGAGGATTACTTTCCCCAAACCCGTTCTCCATCTCTTCACCTCTTTTCTGAAAGTTCTGGAATGAGCAAGAGATGTGGGAAACAGTTTTTTCTCCAGGTTCTATTGTACTTCTCCCATGTTTTTTCCCTCTGGTCATTCATTTGGCACCATCCTCTCTGCAGCTTCCCCAAGCTTCCTCTCTAATGCTCTTCCTTCCCTTCTCTTCCGAGACTGTCTCTCCATGAATCACCTATTCCCAACCCAAGAATTATCTGGCCTTGGAAATCTTTATCACTCAAAATCTGGGGCAGATAGGGAATTACACAAAAGCGGGAGGGACAGAAGGAATAAAGTTCTCTGAGAAGGAGTCTGGACATGGGTGAAGATGACCTGAGCGGCCAGATTCCTTCCTGGCTGTAGGAATGGCAATGAGTTTTTTGGGACAAAGAGTTACGATAGGTGAAAGGACTTGCAGAGACTAATTTACATCAGCCCCTCCCCTACCCCAGGTAAGGAGCGAATGCTAGTTTATTGTTAGCATGTTTTGGTTTTTTTGTTTTGAAACACCATAGCTAGTGCCAGATGAATGACAGAAGAAGGAAAGCATCTGTCTTAGACTTTAACTACATCTCTGATTCCATCTCTTACTCAGATGGAGACACAATACAGTGAATGAAAACACCATTGTATCATGTTGTTTGATTTGTGTGAGAAGGCACTGGCGTATGTAGACGGTTTTACTATTAGGTGATGAGGGAGACAGAGTTTTCTTTTGAATGATTGAATAAAGAACAGACAATAAGTAGATATCAGTTCTGTGCAAAAACAGTCCAGAGAGAATTAATGGGAAAGAGCATGGTAGGTTATTAGGCTATTGTGACTATAGAGTTACACTAGTTACAGGTGACTGTTGGCAGTGGTGGCAATAGAAAGTTGTATTCTGTCCATCCACCCATCCACCATCCATCCATCCATCCACCATCCATTTATCCATCCATCCATCCATCCATCCATCCACCCATCCATCCATCCATCCACCATCCATTTATCCATCCATCCATCCATCCACCCATCCACCCATCCATCCATCCATCCACCATCCATTTATCCATCCATCCATCCATCCACCCATCCACCCATCCACCCATCCATCCATCCATCCACCATCCATTTATCCATCCATCCATCCATCCATCCATCCATCCATCCACCCATCCATCCATCCATCCACCATCCATTTATCCATCCACCATCCATCCATCCATCCATCCACCCATCCATCCATCCATCCACCATCCATTTATCCATCCATCCATCCATCTATCCATCCACCCATCCATCCATCCATCCACCATCCATTTATCCATCCATCCATCCATCCATCCACCATCCATCTATCCATCCATCCATCCATCCATCCACCCATCCACCCATCCACCCATCCATCCATCCATCCACCATCCATTTATCCATCCACCCATCCATCCATCCATCCACCATCCATTTATCCATCCATCCATCCGTCCACCCATCCATCCATCCATCCACCATCCATTTATCTATCCACCGTCCATCCATCCATCCACCCATCCATCCATCCATCCACCATCCATTTATCCATCCACCATCCATCCATCCATCCATCCACCCATCCATCCATCCATCCACCATCCATTTATCCATCCATCCATCCATCCATCCACCATCCATTTATCCATCCATCCATCCGTCCACCATCCATTTATCCATCCATCCATCCATCCATCCACCATCCATTTATCCATCCATCCATCCATCCATCCACCCATCCATCCATCCATCCACCATCCATTTATCCATCCATCCATCCATCCATCCACCCATCCATCCATCCATCCACCATCCATTTATCCATCCATCCATCCATCCATCCATATATCCAGTTTTTATTGAGCATTGTCTGTGTGCATAGCCAGTGCTAGGTGCTGTAGGAGCCCTACCAAGTTTATACTTTCTTCCTGTCATTAAGGAGTTCTCAATAGTCTCAATTTTGAAGTATACACAAAGAATGTGTGAATTGGCATCGCCTCTCTCAGGGCCTTTATCCCCACTTCCTTTCTTAAAATTGTCTTTGAAGCCCAAAACTACAGCTGTCTGAGTATCTCCTAGGGATTAAAGTGCCCACAAGACAAAGTGCTAGATTGAGTTTTTTAAATACTTACTTGATTTAGTTTTTGTTTCTTAATATGTATAGGAGAGTATTCTGATGCAGAGGCAGTTATGGGCACCCTTGGGGGTTGCGTGATGGAATACTGGAGAACTACCCCACAGTGCTTCTCAGAAACTGAATCTACAAAAGTTCCAGGCTTCACTGTCTCTTCCCACACTTCCTGAAAATTCCATTGACTCCCCCAGCCCAATATTAGTCCTGCCTGACCACAACCCTGGGAAGGCTACTTCTAGAACGCCCTGAGTCCTGGGCTGCTGGGCAAAAGGCAAAATGGTTGCTATTCAAGGAAGTCAAAAAAGCATTCGTTCATTCCCTATTCACCCACCATTTCCTGAACGCCAGCCACGCTGCTGGCTTTGTAGACACAGAGATAAAAGACAAGCGTTCCTGTCCTTGAAGGGCTCCCGATGTCCAGTGACAGAGGTGGCTGAGAAAACAGTGGAAATACCAAATGCATCAGTCTGACCTGAGGTTTGCATTCGATGCTACAGTAACGGCGGATATGAAAGAGCAGGTGAAAACACGTGCCCCAGGGCTGGGGGCTGGGGCCCATGCAGACGTATGTCTCCATGACCCCCAGTTTCTCTATTATTAACAGCCTTCCATTTTGCCCCACACCACTCCTATCCAGAGCTGGTAATGACAGGAACATGGCTGCGTTTCCAGCTTTTGCCCCCAGCCTCCCGTATCCCCCCAACACCCAGCTCAGCACAAGGTCCTCCTGCCTTGAACAACAGTGACCGTCTGAGACTACATCCTCGTCACCACTTCACAAACTCTGCAGAAATCAAGGGTAAAACGTGTTGCTTTTAACAGTACTAATCCTCATTATTGTAATTATAGGATTTATAGGTGTCTTACAGTGTGCAGGGCACCCTCCCATACACCAGCTAGACTTTCTAGAGAGGGAAAGGAACCTGCCAGGGTCTCACAGCTGATCAGGAAGCCCTAGGACCTGGATCACCCAATTCTAAAGCCCCAAAGGACTAGGTGCAGAGCCTTAACAACGTCCCATGTGTTTCTACACAACCTTGGTAAAATGAAGATCCATGATGATATTACAAAGCTACGGGTCAGTTGAACTCATGGGAAACCATCGTTGAAATGTAGCCTAGAGGTGAAGACTGCTGTCTGGAGTCCAGCCTTGGGATACGGGGACAAAAACATTGAACTGGAAATCAGAAAACTTGCACACCAGCCCACAGTCTACCTTATCTTTGCACAAATCACTTAGCTTTTTGTGTTTGAGTCTCCTCCTCTGTAAAATGAAGGGGATGGTTGAAATGATCCCTAAGGTTAAGACTTTTTTTAAGGCACAGACTTTGGAGCCAGACTTCCTGGCTCTGCCACTTTCTAGTTGTCTGACCCAAAGTAAGTTATTTAATCTTGTTGAACCTCAGGGTCTTCATCTGAGAAAAAGTGGGGATAATAACCGTACCTTACTCATAGAATTGTTATGAGTATTATTAAATAGGTTAATAATTTCAAGGGATTCAACCGTGTGTGTGGCTTAGGGTAAATGCTATATGATTGTTTCTTTTTTTTTAAATTTTATTTATTTACTTATGGCTGTGTTGGGTCTTTGTTTCTGTGCGGGGGCTTTCTCTAGTTGCGGCAGGTGGGGGCCACTCTTCATCGCGGTGCACGGGCCTCTCACTGTCGCTGCCTCTCTTGTTGCGGAGCACAGGCTCCAGACGCGCAGGCTCAGTAGTTGTGGCTCACGGGCTTAGTTGCTCTGCGGCATGTGGGATCTTCCCAGACCAGGGCTCGAACCTGTGTCCCCTGCATTGGCAGGCAGATTCTCAACCACTGTGCCACCAGGGAAGCCCTAATTGTTTCTTGAGTTTAAAAAAATTGGTCCCTTCAGCTCTAGGGTATTATGAGTCTTTGAAGCTTAGTTATTACTGGAAATGGAGAAGAATGTACAATTTACAAAGGACCTGACATTAAAGAAGAATGCTGAAATGGCAAAGAGTTAGGAGGACTTCAGCAGGAACCTTGAGAAAGCAATATAGTATAGGAAGAAATAAGCTGTTTCATTGGTAGAGGTGGAAATTCCTGGGCGAAGATCTTAGCAGGAAAGCAAAGGGAGGTGGTGTAATGCCCTGGACCTTCCAGAAGCAAAGTAGAACAATTGAAGGCGTTCTGGTCCCATTGCCTGGGGTGTCGTGGTTAAGTTCATTGTATTGTCAACAGCCGCTGGCTTGGTCCTCTGCCCTGGTTCTGGGCTGCCTCATCCTGGTGCTCAGAGCTCGGGGCCCAGTGCAGCCGGTGCTTCTCTTCACAGCCTTTGTGCCCTCTTCCCCTGGAAATTGCTCCATCTATACTTTTTGGTGACCATTACTTGTTAAGCAGAGGGAAAAATGAAAATATTCTGGTCGCCCGCATTCCAGTTCGATGAAGTTCCCCTATAACTTGGTGTTTCCAAATAAATCCAGGCTTGAAGGAGGCAGAGGCCTAAGGCATCAGTGTATCTGGTCTGTTTGGTTTCCCTCATTTTTTTTTTTCATTTATTTATTTTTGGCCGTGTCGGTCTTCGTTGCTGCGTGCGGGCTTTTCTCTAGTTGCTGCGAGCGGGGGCTGCCCTTCGTTGCGGTGTGCGGGCTTCTCACTGCGGTGGCTTCTCTTGTTGCAGAGCACGGGCTTCAGTACTTGTCGCACGCGGGCTCGGTAGTTGTGGCACACGGGCTCAGTAGTTGTGGCTCACGGGCTTAGTTGCTCCGCGACATGTGGAATCTTCCCGCACCAGGGCTCAAACCTGTGTCCCCTGCATTGGCAGGTGGATTCTTAACCACTGTGCCACCAGGGAAGCCCCGGTTTCCCTCATTCTTAATCAGGCTCTGTCTCTGGCTCTTGTGGTAGCACCACCTGCAACTCCGAGCTGTCAGTTTAGCTTAGGAATCAGGTGTTTAAGACAGGGACCCCGAGCCTTGCCTCCCTCATCTGTGTGACAGGAGAACACCTTGCAAATGTATTGTGATGATGAAAGAAAATCAAATGTGTGAACTCCTCAACCACAGCGCTGCTACCCTCCTGCCTCTCTCCTCTCCCGGCCGCTCCCCTGCCCGTCTGCCTCCACCCTGCTCCTACACCTCCTTTCCTTTCCCTCTTCCTTGTATTCAAAGTGACACAGTCTGGTGACTAATTCTTCATCTGCTCTTTGATTTCCCCAGAAGGGGATTCGATCCCTCTGGGGGACACAGTTATCCTGAGGCTACATAGGGACCAGGGAGGCAAACCGTGTGCTGGGGAAGGAGAAGCGGAGTCAGGGCTGAGGAAGGGTGAGTTCACAGGGGCTTTGGGTAGGCACAGAGCAGAAGAGGTCATTGTTCTGTCTCAAGGAGTTGTTTGCCCTTAACCGCCATCCAAATTTACTGATTCAGGGGAAGGGCGAAGAAGGGAAGGAGGGAGTTGTCACGTGCTGAGGACCCACTGAGTCCTGGACGCTGCAGTAGGAAGCGTCAGTGCTTGGAGCCAGTGGCGGGGCCAGGAGCAGCCTCTGGATTCTCTACCTCGCCTGGAACTTCGCTCCTCGGAAGCAGCCTCTTAGCTTTTGCTCAGAGAGCTTGTGTGGGAAGCATCTCGAGGAGAGGAAATTAGGGACTAGGGAAGTGAGATAGGGAAGGAGGGAAGCCAACACAAGGAGCTGTATTGAGCTGATAACCCCCATGGGTGACTGGTGCTTGATCCCGCCAGAGCTTTGTAGAAGAGCCTTCGGAAATCATCTCAGCGCACAGTTACGTCACCATTCTCAGGCTCGCGTGGTGCTTCCAGCCTGATGTTCCCACCTCACTAGTCTTCTGACCTCAAGATTCTGCCAAAGTCACTCCATCATCCACCGCCTCATTCCCTGGGCCACCGACCCAGGAGGGTATTAGCACTGCCCCGAGGAGGCTTTGACAGGACCTCGACCCTCAATTCACAGGCGAGTGCTCCCATGCTAACAAGTTCTCTATAGCTGTACCCCGCCTGGACTCCCTCAGAATCCACTCTCAGCTGTGCTCACTGCTTTCTGAGGTCTGCATCATAAAGCCATCCCTTCAGCCTGGAAGCTATTTCCTGCCGGCCATCGCCCCGTCTAGGGATGTGCTGTCCAGCTGGAGTTGCATGTGACCAGGCTCTGGTTACTGGCCAGGACAGGATGAGGCAGACAGGGCACATGTCTTGGAGGAGCAGAGTCATACTGAAAGACACCTGCCTCAGATGAGGTCCTTGCAGAGTCTCTAAGTAAGGTCAGGTTTCTTTCCTCTGGCGAGGGGTTGGGGGAGCTTCTCTTGCCTTCCGCGAGGTTTCAGGCAAAGCCTCCCTCCCTGTCCACCCAGAGGTCCCCATGTGGGTCTCAGGGTCCCATTCCTTCCTGTTATTGTCACAGGAGATAGTCCAAGGCTGTGCATTTAGTCTCCTTTGCAGTGCTGTCACTGCTACAGTTAGTTCTTGGGGTCTGATTTTCAACAGTCTGCCTGTGGCTACGAGGTGTGAGTCTCCTTATACATGGCATGGAAGGCTTTCACAGAAAGCCCTGAGTTGACAGTTGGCTGACTTGACCCTTTCAGTTTCTTTTTTCAAGACTTGCAAAATATATTGACAAAGTCAGCCAACTGCCCACATGTTCAAGGACCAGAGCCACCACCCAACCCCATACATCACCCTCTACCCCTACCTTGTCCCAGTCTACCACAGGGGAAACTAGTAGCATTTGTGAAGCTAGTAGTTACCATGCCAGGAGTTACCACTACCCCACTTACCCCCAGCAGTGGGATCTTCATTGAACTCCACAGTCCCATCTTGAGGTTCTGATCTATGTAGCTCTTTCTAGTACCAGTGATCTTACCCTGAGTTCCCTTGAAGGCAGAGACTTAGGCAAAGACTAATATGTAGTTAGGTTTTTGGTTTTTTTTTTTTTTTTTTTTGGCGGTACGCGGGCCTCTCACTGTTGTGGCCTCTCCCGTTGCGGAGCACAGGCTCTGGACGCGCAGGCTCAGCGGCCATGGCTCACTGGCCCAGCTGCTCCGCAGCATGTGGGATCTTCCCGGACCGGGGCACAAACCCGTGTCCCCTGCATTGGCAGGCGGACTTTCAACCACTGCGCCACCAGGGAAGCCCCTTCTGCCCATTTTTTGATTGGGTTGTTTGTTTTTTTAATATTGAACTGCATGAGCTGTTTGTATATTTTGGAGATTAATCCTTTGTCCGTTGATTCATTTGCAAATATTTTCTCCCATTCTGAGGGTTGTCTTTTCATCTTGTTTATAGTTTCCTTTGCTGTACAAAAGCTTTTAAGCTTCATTAGGTCCCATTTGTTTATTTTTGGTTTTATTTCCATTACTCTAGGAGGTGGGTCAAAAAAGATCTTGCTGTGATTTATATCAAAGAGTGTTCTTCCTATGTTTTCCTCTAAGAGTTTTATAGGGTCCAGTCTTACATTTAGGTCTTTAATCCCTTTTGAGTTTATTTTTGTGTATGGTGTTAGGGAGTGTTCTAATTTCATTCTTTTACAAGTAGCTGTCCAGTTTTCCCAGCACCACTTATTGAAGAGACTGTCTTTTCTCCATTGTATATCCTTGCCTCCTTTGTCATAGATTAGTTGACCGTAGGTGTGTGGGCTTATCTCTGGGCTTTCTATTCTGTCCCATTGATCTATATTTCTGTTTTTGTGCCAGTACCATATTGTCTCGATTACTGTAGCTTTGTAGTATGGTCTGAAGTCAGGGAATCTGATTCCTCCAGCTCCTTTTTTTTCCCTCAAGGTTGCTTTGGCTATTCAGGGTCTTTTGTGTCACCATACAAATTTTAAGATTTTTTTGTTCTAGTTCTGTAAAAAGTGCCATTGGTAATTTGATAGGAATTGTGTCGAATCTGTAGATTGCTTTGGGAAGTATAGTCATTTTCACAATATTGATTCTTCCAATCCGAGAACATGGTGTATCTCTCCATCTGTTTGTGTCATCTTTGATTTCTTTCTATCAGCATCTTATAACTTTCTGAGGACAGGTCTTTTACCTCCTTAGATAGGTTTATTCCTAGGTATTTTATTCTTTTTGTTGCAGTGGTGAATGGAATTTCTGCTGTACAGCAAAGTGATTCAGTTATACATATGTATATTCTTTTTCATATTCTTTTCCATTATGTTTTATCACAGGATATTGAATATAGTTCCCTGTGCTGTACAGTAGGATCTTGTTGTTTATCCATCCTATATAGTAGTTTGCATCTGCTAATCCCAAACTCCCAATTCTTCCCTCCCCCTTGGCAACCACAAGTCTGTTCTCTATGTCTGTGAGCCTGTTTCTGTTTTGTAGATAAGTTCATTTGTGTCATATTTTATATTCCACACATAAGTGATATCATATGCTATTTGTCTTTGTCTGTCTGGCTTATTTCACGTAGTACGATAATCTCTAGGTCCATCCATGTTGCTGCAAATGGCATTATTTCATTCTTTTTTATGGCTGAGTAAACCGCCTCTTTCATGCCTGCCTTGAAGCACTTGAACGACTCCGGTTTCTCCTCCAAGTTGGAGAAACACAATCATGATGACAAAGCCACAGTCCTCAAACTGTGACTTGGTCCTGCCTAGAGCTCCTACTGCATTTCCTACTATATTAACTTTCTCCCGCTCCAGAATAACTTCTCACTCTCTCTTCTCACTCAGACCTGTTACATCTCTCCTGTCTCTGACTAGCACTCTCTGCTGGTAGATCTGCCTTCAGAATTCATTGAGAAAATGGAATATTCTGCCAGGAACTTCCTCATTTTCATATCACCAAGTCTACCAGCTATACCTGCTTCAGCACCAGTGCCTTCAACCTTCACTCCAGGTTCTGTGGGTGAAGTTCCCCTGTCTCGTAGAGACCAACCCTTTACAAAGAGCAGAGTCCATGAGAAAATATGGACTTGAGTCGAGATCTCTTGAATTCTTAAATTCTGGATCCCAGCCTTTTTGCTTTCTCAAAGACCTTGTGTTTTTCCCTCTCTCTCTACTACACTACGTTCACCAGCCACAGATAAGTTCTAATACCTCCTATATTAAAAATAAAACCAAAAATCCACGTCTGCCTCTGATTATCTCCTCATTCTTCTGTTCCTTGTAATAGAAAAACTTCTTGGAAGAGTTGCCTATAATCGCTTTCTCTCCTTCCCCGCCTGCCAGGCTCTCCTCCACCCATTCCATGGGGTTCCATTCACACCACAGTAATGGAATGGCTCTTGTGGTTCTTGCCAGAGTTGGCAGTGATCACCATGTTGCCAGATACAGTGGTCACTCCAGTGTCATCTTGTCCCCTCTGCAGCGTTTGACGCAGGTGACAGCTTCCTCATTGAAATCCTTGGCTTTCATGAAGCCACACTATTGCAATTTTCCTCCCATCCTCTTGGTCAGTTCCTCTCAATCTTCTTTGCTAGCTTCACTTTTTTCCTTTCCATCTCTAAAGATGGGCCCTGTTTTGGGCTCCCTTATTATTATTATTTTTTAATTTACACAGGTTTCCTAGGTGGTTTAATCTAGTTGATGGATTTATACATCCTCTTTATGCAATGATTTTCAAATATTTATCCTCAATTCAGACCACCCGTCAGAACCGTATACAACACTGTATAGTTACCTACCAGACATTTCCTCACAGTGTCTGCAAGGCACCTAAAACTGAACATTGCCAAAATAGAACATTCCTCCCCTTTCACATCTTAGTCAACGGGCAACCAAATTCACCCCATTGCTTTTCTCACGTCTACATCCAAACGTAAGTAACAGCTGTGGAGCCCGCCTTCTCATCATATAAATCCATCTACCCTCCCATCCACCGGTCACCCTGTCCAAGGCACCAGCGTTCTTTCCCTGGGTTACTACAGGAGACTCCTGATTCTCGGAGCCCTGACTGTGAATAAGGTGCTTGCTTGCTTGTTTGTTTAGTACTTGACCAAAGTAAACTTCAGGGGATGAAGGGTCTTTGAAGAGTGATGATAGAATTGCCCTAAGATCAAGGCTCACCCTAGGTTTTTCCAGCTCTTCAGAAATCCGCTGGTGGAAGGAAGGAAATCAGAGGCTTCAGTTCATGTTTGTTCAATAACTTGCTTTCTGATAACAGTGTGAGCCTTAGCTCCACGCCCTGTCGGTGAACATTCACATGGAAATAATCCTGCCGCTGACTTAAGTGCCTTTCTTAAGACCTTCACGGGGACTGTTGGCCCTCGTCACTTTCACTTCTCAGGGATGTTACTACCACTCCCTTTACATCACAGGGAGTCCTGTGCGCTGGTGTAGACAGTCTGACGTGGTGCTAGAAAGGCCGTGTCATTTTTAATTGGGGATGTAAGAAAAGAAAGCCTGCTTGGTTGAATATGCCAGAACCAAGGAGCCAGACGCCCTGTGACAGATGCCAGGGCACACGGGTGCTTGGGAAGTGACATAAATGAGGTTATTTTTTTGAATTAGATAAAAACAGGCTGACTTGACATTTACCTATGTATCCATTAGCCCCAGGGACTGAGACTCGGGCTCATCTTTTTGTCCCTGTCAGTTCTCCCCTCTCCCAGTACTGCAAGTGAAATACACCATCCCGGGGGCAGCTCCTTCCCGGCTTCACATCGGACCCCTGGTCTGGGTTAATTGTCCCTTTTATCCGTTGAAAGGTGCACAAGGGAGTGAACTGGAAGTCTTCCGCGGTTCCTGCAGTAGTGTTGTGGATGACAGTTTTGGTACTCGCAAGCAGAGGGTCCAGAATCTCTGGAGCCTCAGTTAATGAGAGTGATCACCGTAGCAAATTGCCGTCCATTTCTATGAAATAACAAAAGAATTGCCTCTGACCCTGTGGCCCTGGGACAGCTACATTTCAAAAGGGACAAGTTAGCATGAGAATGGATTTCTGAACCAGATGCTAGGTCAATAGGCCAAAAGTAGCCATATGAATTTGACAGCTGTGTTTTGAGCTTATCATATGTTTTTATGCGTGGAAAAGAGCCCTTGGGACGAAGAACAGAAATGTTGGCGTGGCTTTGCTAGACTCGATACAGTACTTACCGTACTGTGATGGCCTCCTATTCACGTGCCGCTGTGTGGCTTCTTATGGTGACACGGCAGTAAGCCAAAGTGTCACCGTCATTTCGGTTGTGAGGCTGGGCTTCTTCTGGCTGGGCTTGCATACAGAAACAACTATTTGGTAAAACGTATCAGAGAATTTAGATGTTTTCCTGACAAGGAACTGTGTCCATGCTTTGAAATTTACGGCAAAGTCCAGAGGTGATTTATTGATACTTGTCTGGTTCATGTGGATGAGTGAATGTAAGAGTAGGTTTACGCTTGAGTATTCATTTGGGTGGGAAGAAGCCAGCACAAGTGAGTGACAGGATGCACTGCGTACATATTTATACAGGGGATAGACTCAGTGTGCAGGGGGAGGCAGGAGTGGTGGGGTGTAAGCAGGAATGGCCGTCTCCTTTGGTGACGGCGGGGGTAGGTCAGCTTCTGGCCTCTGGGAACGGAAGACGGTGGGTGATGAGGGGTGAAAGTGAGCGTGTGTAAGTGGTTCTAGTGTGTGAGGGGCTGTTGGAGAGGATTTGTGTGAGAGCAGTTGTGTGAGTGGGTGGATGGTGGCCTCTACCCAACACTGGGAGTGGTTGAGACTTAGTAGGTCTGGGCCAAGTAGGTGGGGCAGTGCGGCTGTCTGTTTTAGAGTGGGAGGCTTGGTAGATGAGGGTATCTTTAGTCATGATGCATTTGGCCGAGTTGGAGAGAGGTGCTCGTTGAAGCCTGTTTTCTCCTCTGTGCTTCCACTTAGGCATGAAGAGAGCCAGTGTGACTGTACCCCTTTTAAAATTAGACACACCGAAGCCACATCATCAGCGGTAGCCCCATGGGGCGTGAACTTTCTCGTCTCTCCTAAGCGCAACCTCACGTCACAGAGTTTGCCTACCAGGGGTGTCACGTGATTGACTAAAGGCGCTTCCAGATCCTCTTTAGAAGTGGCTGTTTGAGGCAGCAGTACAGTTTCTCTTATTTACGTTTGTATCATTTGCAGTCCCACAGGAGTTTCCTTAGAGACACTTCCCAAGGCCGTAAAATGCTGTAGGGCAAAGCGAGCAATTTACCCTTGGGAATAAGCCAGCAACAGCTCCCCGCTGCCCCCCCGTATCCCCCATCCGTTCATCTCTGCAACGGCCCCGGTCCGGGCGTTTGCCATTTTATCCTCCGTACCGCTGCCTTGCACTTGAAACCTCGTGTGGACTTCCACAGCTGTGAATCTCTGCTTAACAGACTCTTAGTTGAGTTTCTTGAATGATCAGCCTGAGAGGCTTTGTCTCCTCACCTCAAAAGAGGGAAGAGCAGGGGGGGTGCGACATGCAGGCAGCAGAGATGCTGTTCTGGGGACCGGAGTTCTCCCACGCCCCCCTGGATCTTTGCCTGGGGATGGGGAGAGAGGGAGGTGATGTGTGCATGCATGTGTGTGCGTGTGTGTGGTTGGAGGGTGTCCCAGCATGGGAGGCTGGAGTGACCGCGTCAAGCATGAGGAGTAAGTGGCTGCCCATGAGAGGCAAGAGACTTCCCTTCCAAAAGGAGAAGCAGGAGATCACCATTCTCGATTCCAGAGACAAAGGAGGTCATGGAGGAGAGAGATGAGCAAAGAGGTTCCAGAAAGGAATAGGAGGGACGTGCCTCAAGGAGTTTCTTTCCTGGTGGAGGGCTGAGCCCCAGTCTGCCCTCAAGCCCCTGTGCTCCCTCTGGGATTTGCTTCCCTGGTTCTTCTTTAAGAGAAACCCTGGCCATGGGGGAAGCTACCTCGGGGGACGGAGGGAAAAACGAGACTGATTTGCAGAACGAGGACGAGTCTGTTTTCTACTTTGGATCCTCCAGCCACCCTCAGCCTGTATTTTTACCTCCACCTCTGGTGCCTTTGTATTTTTCACTTTCGATTTATGACAGTGAAGACACAGGTAGAATGGTTTCTGAGGGTGGTGGAGGGATCGGATATTCTTAAGAATAAGTTGACCATCTGTCAAGTTTTGAAAAAAGGAGATGGTTCTTACGGGATTTCTCACTTCTACTTCCTTACCATTCCACAAATATTTAACCAAATGCCTACTGTTAGCAGATTCTGTTCCAGAAGCCCTACTGTACCAGCTACGGAGTCAGGCACATTCGCAAAGGTGCCATGTTTAGTTTGTGATGCTATATTTTGGGGCAGTTATTATGCCATTTTATGGAAGAGAAAACTAAGGCTAATAGAATAATTTGTCCAGGGGCTGGTGACGGAGATAGTATAACAAGCAGGGCTTTGTGAGTTTGATTCTCGTGGTCTTTTCATTATTCTGCACATCTTGCTTTTACTTCAAATCAAAATTTTGTTTTTATTACCAGGAATTGCCACGCTCTGCCACCTGGTTATGAATCCCAGTACTCTCTAACTTGTATAAAATTATCTGCACCTCAGCTTTACCAATTGTAGAAAAAGATATTAATTCCCTATTTTAAGGCTCGCTGTGAGGATTGTGTGAATACACACATACGCACGCGTGTAAAGATATACGTGCACTCATGTACGTACATCATTTTGTGTGTGTATGTATGTATATCGCCTAATATAATATATAACACACTTATTAGATTGGAAACACCCAGTGCTCTTTCCCTCATTCCCCCTTCTGATGAGAACCCACTCTTCTTATTTCCTGTGGTTGCATAAAATTGAATCGTTTTCTATAGTTCTTATTCTTACGCTCAAAGAACCAAGCCCTTGCATATGTAGTCACATCAGGGTAGGCACAGTCCTCATAAGTGATGAATAGGAAGGACTTTCTCAGTAACAAAGACTAACGTTACTACGTGTGTGGACAGAACAGGACTAGTATGATAGAATAATTGGTAGTTCTAAACCGCCTCTATCTTCTGTTTTCCTGAAGAATGTTACATGACATTCATTCCTGGAAGACAGATTAATTCTTTCCCTGAATTGTGAGAAAGGAGAGTTTCTTTCATTGACACCATTTCTTTCTTTCTGCCTTTCCTTTTCACCTTCATCCCATACCCCTGTCTTTCATCTTTCTTGAAAAATTTAGTGTTGATCTCTTATATGGTGATGCTTCTCACCACATTGTCTTCCGAAGCATCCCATATTTCATCTGCCATGGTCCACTGTGACAATAAAGGTACACATCTCTATCCAGCAGGGTCCCTCTGAAAGGAGTAAGATACTACTGAACATCAGAAAAGCCTTGGGTAAGGTGCCACTGTTAGGTTGCCATGGACCCTGAGAGCTTAGGGCTTTTTCATATTAGGCACTTAGATAAGCACTGGCTGATAACACAGCCATTTATTTCAATATATTATTTAAGTCCCATGTCCTCCGTGAAGTCCACTCCGACTTCACCTCCCCACGCTGTGCTCTCCTGTCTCTAAACTTGCACAGTATTTATCGCCTGTTGCATCACCCTAGTCCCACTTCTGCATTTAATCAATGGCAGTTTATTAAGAGATTGTTTCATTCAAAACTTGGTATTAGGTTTACTGTAGATACAGAGGTAAGTTAGATACATTCTTTTTTTAATATTAATTAATTAATTTATTCTTGGCTGCGTTGGGTCTTCATTGCTGTGAGCGGGCTTCTCTCTAGGGGCAGCGAGCAGGGGCTACTCTTTTGTTGTGGTGTGTGGGCCTCTCATTGCGGTGGCTTCTCTTGTCGTGGAGCACGGGCTCTAGGCACGCGGACTTCAGTAGTTGTGGCATGCGGGCTCAGTAGTTGTGGCTCGTGGGTTCTAGAATGCAGCCTCAGTAGTTGTGGTGCATGGGCTTAGTTGCTCCATGGCATGTGGGATCTTCCTGGACCAGGGATCGAACCCAAGTCCCCTGCATCGGCAGGCAGATTCTTAACCACCGGGCCACCAAGGAAATCCGAGGTAAGTTAGAAATATTCTTATCCCTGAAGAGTTTTCAACCTGATGATGGTTTAGGTCACCAGTGGTCCATTGATAACTTTAGTTGTAGATTTTTTTTAAAAATCCTATAGAAAGGATTTTATGGCTCTTAGCTCAGTTATTTTGGACTCAGGTCATTATAGACAGGGTAATGATTTGGGAATACATATTGTGGAGGAAGTAAGTGAACACTGGTAGAACTTCCATCACCACTTTGCATCGGGATCAAATTCTTATGCTTCCACAAATCTTCTGGTTAAATTGACATGAAAAACTATAATGGCTTACAAAAGGACTTGCTCTCATGAGATCATTAGGACCAGCTGGTTTTGCTTTGTCATCAGGGGGTCATATGTTGCAATTCTGGAGCTCAAACAAGTCTTGCATCGCTCATTTGAAGGAACAGCGTTCGGGTTCCCTGAGATCAGTGTTTCAGAGCATAAGCTCCAGATGTCTTAGACGTCATTTTTTACCTGCACCGTAGTAACTATTCTAATTAGCAAAGGAATACAGTTCAGGGAACCGTTCTTCGTTTGCCCACTCACTCATGCATTCGTTCATTCATTTTACAATCGCGCATGCGTTCATTCAGGACATTTACCAAGCGTTTCTTGCGTGTTAGTTGTCTTGGAAGGTGAGGAGCAAAGGCAATTCTTTAACCTCCTATGCAGGACTATTTCTGAAGAGCGTGATATTATTTAAAACTTTGGTAGCTCTTATTTTATTAATTCCATGCAGAGAAAAATATTTCTCAGTCTAATGATGTAATAAGTTTAACTTGAATGCTGTTAGCTCGACTCCTGGAATTCACTTTCTGCCACATCTATATTATTCTAGGAGAAGTGAGTATGACATGGAAGATAAGACTTGAGAGGCTTCAGAAAAGTGAACGGATGAATACATACATGATAATCATTCTCAGAATAATCCTCAGTTCGGCCTGTCAGGTCATTTCTTAAAAACCTGGCTGAGTCTCGTTAGTGAGCATCCTCGTCTCCTTCATTACTGTTACCACTGGCACCTCCACCACCAGCATCATCCATCAGTATTAACACCATAAGACCTATAGCCCACCAGCAATGCACTAGGCACCATGAAAGAGAATATTTGCTGAAGAGACTGGACCACTGTCTTCAGGAAGTTCGCACCTAATTTGATCTTAATAATATGTATGTAGTGCATAGAGACCTATTTCTTAGAATTCTGAAATCTCTTGGCTGAACCAAAGTTAAAGAACTTTGGTTCGCCCAGGAATTAGGTCCTTTGTGTCACAGAATTTGTTCTCAGAACATTTGGTCTTCTCAGTCTTTCTTATCCTTTTGCGGGTAGATGGAAGGCCGGATACCCAACCAGAGTTTCCCTTTGGGCTTGAGATTAAGAGACAGCATCGATATTATTCATCGAAGTTCAGAACCTACAGAACGCTTGGGACTCAGCAGGACTCTGTGGAATGTGGGCATTTTACAGAGAAGATATGACCTCCTTTTCAAAGAGCTTGGAGTCCAGGTCAGCTTTAAATCATAAGCATAGCAACATAATATTTCTCAGAATCCCAAACTCCCTAGGGAAGCTATTTCTCTCTAGTTTCTCTAAAGAAAGAGCTGTCCTTTGTCTAAAAATCTCCTCGTATCAAGCCTCTGTCATGGACTACTTTTTTCCTACCATATCAGAGGAAGCATCTTACTGAATAGATCTGCTTTCCTCCTGTTTGCTGGGACTTATTAAAAGAGCTGACTGCAAACGTATTTTTACTGCCTCAGTGTGGCCTTGTATCAGGTAGCACCCAATAAGACTTGACAAGCTGACATCTCCTATCTGTCAACAGTGATGGCGGGGGAGGGACCACAGGAAGGAGAGAATCCTATTCCCACCCACTTTCTGAGAGATGGACTGTGGTTGCATGATAGAGGGTCCATTTTTAGAAATCTGTTTAATTTCTGAGTTGGAGTTTGGGGATTTTGCTTTTGGAATACAAGGCCAGAAACAATACCCATTTTGTCAATGCGAAAAAGAAGCTGAAAATTATATACCCTTTAGGTCACAAAGGAGCAATAAGAATGAGTCCTTAGGAGGAAGGGGGAAAAAAACCTTACAGGACACTAGTGTTAGAGCATCTTAAACATGCTGCACTCTTCTCCAACCGGGCAGCCTAACAGCTCTGTGTGATTAATACCGATGGCAGGCTTTTGTTCCGAAGACAGACAGATCTTGTGAACCCAGATTTCCACCAACTTTTGTCCCATGCTTGCCTTACTTTTCTTTCTTAAGCATTGGTGACACTGATTTTCAAAAAAAAAAAAAAGCAAAAACTGCAACCAGATTCTGAGTTGTTCACTTACAGGATTTTCATTTAATGTAGAATGAAATATTGACACATGTGACTTCTTGTTTATTAAGAATTCTTTACAAACACTGATGGCTCATTCCTAGGAAAGAAGTAAGTCAAGCCTGCTCTTTTACTGGAAGAATGAAAGTATAAATACTGATTTCTGCTTAATTTTTAGGATAATTAGATTCTGTTATTCTTTTAGAAAGAAGTTGGTGCCTCTTTAGGGGGAAATCACACTGGCCTTCTTGTGTAAGCTGGGAACCTCTTGAATATGTGAAGTTTAAACCACTAAGGTCAGTGTTCTTTGAAGATCGCTTGCTAAAATTATTAGGACTAATAGGAACAGAGATTTGGTGGGATGAAATCGTCAGTGTCTGCCAATTTTATGTTTGCGAGGAACATAAAACACAGCACAGCAAGTGGACTGGGAGTGGGAGTGAGAAAGTCATGTTATTAACATAGAATGCCTCTCAACGAAGGATGTTAAAAGAAGCACTTAACATTTCTCAAATTTGTTGTGCAGGTTTCATATCTTGTTGACTCCCTGTTATACTTTTAAAAATTACTTATATTCTACCAATGTTCTAGTTTGGTATTTCGTTATCTTACTCTATATGGTAAGCATCGAGAAGAGTAGACTATATGCCATCTGTCTCGGGTTTCTTACATTGCTTAGCACGTTGCCTTGCACACAGATATGGTCAATAAATATTTATGGAAGTGAAGTAAATTGAAATGAAGAAATATTTACACGGTAACATATTCTGAATATAAATTAAGCACCAAGAGAAGCTATGTCCAATAACTGTTGAAGGTGTGAAGGTGACTAGAACCTTGGGGGATGTTGACCATACCAACTTAAGGATTTAAAATTTTGAAGTTAGAAAACATGTGCTTGTACTTTATGGAAAGATATTTCGAAAGCTGATAGAAAAGATTGGCTTGACCTGATGTTCAGAGACTCTAAAATATCCTCTAAAGGTAAAACTCTAATGAAAACAAAGCACACTAGGTATTTCAACATATACTTTAGGTGTGTATTCAGTGAATTTTGACAAACGCTTTCCTGGGTATAACCCACACCTCTATCAAAATACGGAATATTTTCATCACGAAATGTTGCCTCACACCCCTCCCCAGTTGATCCCTACTGCCCCCCAACCCCCAGTGACACACAAAGTTAACCACTCTCTGATTTCTTTCACTGTGGATTAATTTCGCTTGTTGTAGAACTTACTATAAGTGCAGTCATACAATACGTATTGTTTTGTGCTTGACTTCCTTTGCCCAACATAATATTTTGAGACACACCCATGTTGTTGCATTTATAAATAATTTGTTCCTTTTTAAAGCTAAGTAATATTCCATTGTATGAATATACTAGAATATGTCATTTTCTGCTGGTGATCATTTGAGTTTCCAGTTTTTAACTACTATGAATAAAAACGCCCTGAGCATTCTTTTCTGTGTCGTTTTGTGGACATAATGTTTTCATTTCTCCTGGGTAAATATCTAGGAGTAGAACTGTTGGGTCAGAGGATAGGTATATATTTAACTTTGCGAGATAGGGACAAACCATTTTGCAAAGTGGTTATATCAGTTTACATTCTGCCGTATTTATTCCATTCATATATTTGTATGAATATTTCAGTCAACAAGAGGGAATGTACTGTAGGAAGTTGGAGGGCTCAAAGAACAAAAAGTGAATCCTGAGAAATAATACCTGCAGGAACACCTGTTATTTCTAGAGCTAAGGTTGTGGTTAGAACTTAAAAGCGTAGAGGAGAATATATGCCTGGTGCCATGTGAATCTGGTACAGTACTTAGAGCTTCAGGGAGGAAGTACTGCCCAATTACTTTTGTTACCTTTAAGTCACTGGCTCTTCTGCCATCAGCATTCTGGTCGCTGAGTCTGTTTGTTGGGTAGTTTTTATTTTGGCTCTTGTATTTTCAGTTATAAAACTTCTGTTTGCTTTCTGTTTTAACTTTTGTTTCAAGAGTGTTTGAGATTGCTTGTTTGAGTATTTTTATAGTAGCTGCTTTAAAAGCTTCATCACATAATTCTAACATCAGAGCCATCACAATTGTTGGCAACTGTTGATTGTCTTTCCCCGTACAAGTCTAGACTTTCATGGCTTTGTGTATTATGAGTAACTTTGGGTTGCATTTTGGACATCTAGAGTACTGTGTTATGAGATTCTGAGCCTTGTTTAGAGCCATTAGTTTGATGGTATTTTGAATTCTGGTGTCCTTTCCAATCTGCATGTTGATATTTGATTTTCAGAGATCTCAAATAGCTGTTTTATGCATTCTCTCCGGGTTTAATAGCTGTTTTCAGTGGGAGAGAAAAGTTGTCATGTATTTTCTCCATTTTACCTGGAACCAGAACCAGGAAGCTTGAATTTCAGAAGCATCTATTCACAAGATGAAAGAAAACCCAGGTATTCACTTATGTTTGGTTAAGGGCAAGGATCATTGTTATATTACCAATGTATCCCAAGTACTCAGAGCACTGTCTAGAACTAAATAAATATCAAAGGCACTCAATAAGCATTTTGGAATGAATGAAAAATAAGCTAGTAAACAAGGAAGAATACATTAATGTTCGCTGAGCAGTATTACAAGAAAACAATTAGAATAACCAATACCTGTGACTTTGTACAAGTTGATCAACCTTTCTCTGTGTGTATTAGTGTCTTCTTTTATATAATGGGAAAATGATATTTATTTCATAGTAGAAAAATACGGAAAGTATTTCGCACGTGGTGGGTACCAAAAAACCCACACAGATTCACCATTTCCTTTTCACGCCTCTTCAAGTAAAGAAAACTTTTAAAACTGGGAGCAAGGAGAATAACCCAAAGATGGGTTCATTCCTTGGGGCCATTGGTTTTGTGTAAACAGATGGCAAATAAAAGCAGAAATACTTCACTCCTATTTTCCTTCCATCTTCTCTATTAAGGAAATGATCTTCAAATGAAAAAGGATAATATATCATGCCCTCTGAAGTGAGATGGCTTCATAGGTGACTTTTTTTTAGTCTCCCTCAGATTGAGCCAAATTATTTCTCTAAAGTAAGAATAATAATAGCTACTCCCACAGAGCTGTTTTAAGTGTGACGGGATGAAAATTTTGGAGGTTTGGGGCAGGGGGGACAGGAGAACATAGGCTCTTCTCACTTCCCAGCCTGTCAAAGACAGTCTTTTAATTTCCAGCTCATCCCAAAGCCAGTCCTGATGGACGGGGGTAAATCGGCAGCCTTACCCGTTTCGCTGCTGTCGACCTTTTGGTCCAGTAGAGCTGGACTAGGTTTGACACAACTTTGCCTGCTGAGTCACGGCCTACTCTGTGTTACTCCCTACTGCAGGAAGCCTGTGGCTTTCTTGGGGCCTGCAGACCAAAACACCACATCCATCAGGCTTCCAGCTTTGTTTGGAAACTCAGCCTGGTTCCACACCAAAGCAACTCTGTACCAGAGCTCTGTGAGAGACCCAGAAACCTGTTCCTTTCACCCATTATTTCCCAGTAATCTGGCTCCGTATTTCATCTGTTACTAATTCTCAGTTGCACTGTTTCTCAACCAAAGAGTTTTATCTCTTTCGTTCCTTCTTTCCCAGTATTGAATGGAAGTATCCCCCACAGCCTTTCCAAACAGCTAAAGTAGTCAAATTTTTTCACACTGCTGTCCACCAAGCATTTATATGTTATCCAACTCACATTTTCCGCCTAGCCCGTGCCCTGAACCAGAGAGGTGCTTAGTGAAAGTTTCAGACTTTATGCAAGAGATCTGGTAAGTGTTCAGAAATGTGCCTTGACAGCCTTGATTTAATTGTCCATTGACACAACACCGTTTAACTTTTCTTTAGACTCCCACGGCATTCTAAAGTCTATGGGAAGATGCTGTTAACGTCTTGGGAACTGTATAAACATGTAGCAGAAGGGCATCTCTATGAGTACCTTCAGCTCTGCTTATTACTCTTCGACATCATAGCTGCTGAATTCAGGGAGAGGATACAGGGATTAAATATGGAAGGAGGGGGGGTCAGAAACGAGAGTCCCAGGCTATCGTTTAAAGTATATCCTTTAGAGCGTGTGAGGAGACCTCCTACTGTCCAGGATGAAGATCTTCTGAGATGCCACCTGATGCCAGGGTACATCTGCTGTTTACCTTTTTTTAAATTGAAGTATAGTCCATTCACAGAGTTGTGTTAGTTTCAGGTGTACAGCACAGTGATTCTGTTATACATTTTTTTTTTCAGATTCTTTTCCCATATAGGTTATTACAGAATATTGAGTAGAGTTCCCTGTCCTATACAGTAGGTCCTTGTTGGTTATCTATTTTATATATAGTAGTGTGTATATGTTAATCCCAAACTCCCAATTTATCCCTCCCCCACCCCTTTGGTGTAAAGAAAAAGAAAAAAAGTCTGTCTAGAATGAAAAGGGGACTACAAGGACTTCATTAATAGGGTAAAAGGTGATAGGACTGACATTTGATAGGTTCTTCAGGAATGAAAACAAAATGAGACTCCCATTTACTGTCTCAGAAGGGAATTAAGGCCAAGGAGCCAAACCAGACTATAAGAATATTTCTTATAATCTGGTGTTTTAGAAATTCATTCCCGTATGTATAAGCCCAGAGTGATTTAAAAAAAAAAAACAACTTTGAACGGAAAGGGGCTTATACGTCAGCCTTTCTGGGCAGCAAGAAGTGAAGGGTTAGAGAGACTGATTTCCCCTGCATAACCAAGCTTGAGCAAAGAGTCTTTACAAGTGATCATGAATGTGAGGAAGTTCCTGACAGAAGGGGAAGGAGACTGTGTCCTGGGCGCTAGCATCGAAGGGAGAGAAGATGGCCATCTGGGCCATGGGAGCTCTCTGGGCCTGGGAAGACGCTCTGGGATGAGACAGAATTTCTCCTGCTGTCGTGGGCTGCCACTCTTTTGGCTCCGTGGCGCTGTGGAGCTCAGTCAAGCAGACATTACAGAGCCCTGAGGTGCGCCGTGACCCAGACACAAAGGCGGCGATGCGGTGAAGAAGAGGTGCACTCTGGCTTAGGGGGATTTGGTAAATCTTCAGAGAGAAGGTGGCATCTGAATTGGGATTTTAGGGGTGGTTAGGACTTTGATGGTCAGACATGGGGGTTTGGGCATTCCAAGCTCAGCCTAGAGGAAGAAATGGGTAAGACTTTTTGGGGGGATACTGCAGTCCATATAACCGCACAGCATAAAGCTGGGGCTTAGGATCTGTGATGCAAGTTGGTTTACTGGAAAATACAGTTAAATAATGAGTCTGTTTTGACCTTTTAATTGTCTCTACTGATTGAGTTTTGCTTAGGTCACTGGAAGAAACTTTATTTCATTTCTAACCATTTAGTCTCCCACTGGGTAAGTACGGGTTTATGCATTTTTCTTTTGATCTTGACAGTGCTAGAATATGATCGTATCGGAGGATGGCACGTCTGATGTCTATTCAGTACTTAATTCAACCGCTAATCCTCGCTGTTCCTCAGCCTTATTGATCCTCAGCCTTTTGCCAGTTCCAATCTATTTATGTGATCAATGAGACACCAGTAAACACTGTGAGAGTCATCAAATCAAATAGTTGCAAGGGACCTCTGGAGGTCACTGTGCCTATAGGTAGATGATTTCCAAAGCCCACTAAAATAGAGTTGTTTATTAGCGCTCCAGAAATGGAAACCGGCAGCCTCCCTCAAGTAGCTCATTCTAGTAATTAATCAGCTGGAAGTTTCTTCCTTGTGTCTAATTGAAGTCTTTCCTGATGTAATTTAATTTATTTGCTCCTGTTTTGTCTACTTGGGCAAGGATAGCAAATGATCACTGCACCACTAATAACAACCCTTTATGAACTTAAAGACAAAATCTCATCACCTGTCTACCCCTCTTCTCTACACTAAACAAGTCCAGTTTCTTATACTGTTCATCAAAGGTTTTCTTTGTGTCTTTAGCTATCTTTATTAAAGTTCTCTGAACTCTTGAGTTTTTCTTCATTGTCTTAAAATAATTACTGTAGTGAACAGAAATTTAGACCGAGTGCAGAATAACTGTTTGGGAGCCTCGTTGATGATTTTTCAAAGTGACAAAGCTCATGGGCCTTTTTTGGTGAAAATTAAAGTGACTGCTGCTAGGGCCCAGTTCTAGGTAGGGCTGTGGGATGTTTATTTTTTTCTTATTATTGTTTTAACAGACTTAATCTCATTGTGGTTCACCTACATTTCTCTGGAATCCTTGTAGAGATGATCATGTGCCTTCTTGTCATGAAACTACTTTTAAGTTATAAACCTAGAGCAGACAAGGCACTATGCCTTATATTGTACATTCCCTTTTTTTTTTTTTTTTTTTGGTCTGATCAGTTTGGGAGTGTCTCCTCTAGTGTATTTTAGAGTATCTTGTCCAAAAAATCTGAAATAGACATAGTAATTACTACAAATAACTGTAAGAGTATATGACATTTCTTCCCTTATGAAATGACTTTGGGGTTCATAGAGAGGTTAAGGGACTAATAGGTAATCAGGTTGTGCGAAGGTGGGAAGCAGGGGAGCAAGATTCAGCACTCATCAGGTATCTTCCATGTGTGAGCATGACGCCAGGTCCTGTGGATACACAAACATGGGCAGAAACAACACATGACCCTCAGGGGAAAGGATGAAGAATGGATGGGATGATCAAATTAGGGTATGTTTGTGTGGTGGTGGCACTATGGCACCTGGGCGTTGGAGGAGGAGCCGTCTAGGGAAGTATGGGTTGTGGGGATATTCCACTGAGATCAGTCATCAGGAAGGAGGGAACTGGCTCCTCAAAATTTGGGATTAAGAGACGAGGAACGAAAGTATCAGTGACGTGCATTTTACTTATAAACGAGGAAATCACTGTAATAATGGCTAACATTGTTTAAATTAATTTTTCTTGGGGTAGAGCTGCTTTACAGTGTTGTGTTAGTTTCTGCTGTACAGCAAAGTGAATCAGTCATACATATATATAGATCCACTCTTTTTTAGATCTCCTTCCCCTTTAGGTCACCACAGAGCATCGAAGTAGAGTCCCTTGTGCTATACAGTAAGTTCTCATTAGTTATCTGTTTTATACACAGTAGTGTATATATGTCAGTCCCAATCTCCCAATTCATCCCCCCCTTCCTCCCCCCTTTGTAAATGGTTAAAACGGTTTGAGCTTTCACAGCGTCCCAGGCAAAGTTCTCAGTCCTTCTACGGGTATTAACTCATTTAACCCTCACAACGGCGCTATGAGGCACATACTGTTCTGTCTCCGTCGGGCGGAGACACAGGCATGGAAATGAATAGGGAGGAGAAGTCTCATGGAAATTCGTGGAGTGGTGGGTCTGAGTAGCAGGGAGGGTGTTCACCTGGAGACGATGGCAGTAGGATTTAGAGAGATGTGGCGCTAGATGAGTGGGTGTGTGGCTACTTCTAGGGGTTTGGGATGGCACTGAGGGATGTTGTGATGGCCAAGAAGGACTGCAATGCCACAGGCATTATTCCAGCATACTCTTGAAAACAGATGAATGCAAAATGAGAGCTCTCTGCTGGTTGAGTCATCGGAGCTGCTGGGTGACTGCCGTGTAGGGACTGGCCATTCACGCGGTGTGTTTCACAGAGGTCAAGTCCTTCCTCCCTTCGTCATCCCGTGCTCTCCTCCTCCATTCTTTCCCCTTCCTCTTCTACTGTTCTGTCCTCCTCTAAGACCCCTCAAAGGCCGTTTTCTCGTGGCCCCAGCCTGGGCTCTGCATGGCTGTGTGTTGGCTCCCTAACTGGCTCAAATCCTCCACACGTCATCACACCCTTGGAGCATCACTGTTGGCCTGCCAGTCTCAGCATCAAACCCTTCCTGACCATGGCTCTGATGTCCTCTTCTCTTCCCATAACTGCAGATGCCGCCCTCATGACCCGGTCGTTACTTTCTTATCCCTCTGATGACTTTCGTTCTGCTCAAGCCTTCAGAGTCCCTCTCCTACCTTGTCCCCATCCTCACTCACCCCTAGCCCCCTCCCACCCTCTCCCCCTCTTTGGGTGCCAAAGACAGTGAACACGTGACCCTGCATGCGGGGTGGGTTTCTGTATGCGTTCAAGCTTGAATGTGAACGTGATTATGAATGGAAGTGCCTAAGTAAGGGTATGTACCGAATGAAGGGTGTATCTGTGCCCGTTTGTATATGTGTATTTTTGTTCCCAGGGTGGGAAGGAGCAGCTGGGAGTAAACTGATATTGAAAGGATCCTGTGGTCAAGCTTACTTAAAATAAAGAAAAGGTGAGCTGCACAAAGACATGCATAGGAGGGCAATTATCCAGTTTTTGTAAACTGAACACATCCTAAATTTCTATTACTGTTTCCATTTCTGTGACGGAGTTGATTAACTTTTGGTTAATCAGTCAATGAGATACGAGTTTTTAAAAATATATATGCTTACATGGGTGTATGTGTGTAGAAAGAGATGGAGGCATAAAGTGAAAATAGAAGGTTACATACTGTAGAGCACAGGGGACTCTACTTAATGCATGTGGTGTCCTAAATGGGAGGGAAATCCAGAAGGGAGGGGATCTATGTATATGTATGGCTGATTCGTTTTGCTGTGCAGTAGAAGCTAACGCAACATTGTAAAGCAACTATACTCCAATAAAAATGAATTTAAAGAAAAGAACAAGAAAAAAGAAGGTTAGAAAAATAGACAACTAATAATAACCTGCCGTACAGCACAGGGAACTCTACTCAGTGCTCTGTAACGGCCTCTATGGGAAAAGAATCTGAAAAAGCACTCTTTTGTATACGTATAACTGATTCACTTTGCTGTACACCTGAAACTAACCCAACATTGGAAGTCAACTCTACCCCAATAAAAATTTTTAAAAAATAGAAGATTAGATACATGTGACATATTTTTATTGCATTTACATATTTACGCTTAGAGAACGTCTGAGCAAATTGCTAAAATAATAATGTGGTTACCCCTGGAAAGCGAAATTACTTTTCTTAACTGCATGTTCTGATTTGCCATAGTGAACATGTAGCATGTGAATAAGAAAAAAAGTATAAAGTTGTGAGATGAAAACAGTATTTTAGGAGTAACATAAAGAGTGGGCCGACAGGAAGAGGTCACTATTACAGCCAAATAAGGGAGGGTTACGAGGCCTGTGAGCCTTTCTTTCCCTCCTCCTCCAGCTCACCTTACTGCCCAAAATCTCTTCCTAAAAGTTCTACCCAGTTAGAAATTTATTTGAAGTAATAAACACCCCTGGGAGGGCAAAGATTTACCAGTGACTCACAGGACATGTTAGCCCACAAGTCACTTCTGTGCGAATTAGAAGAAGGTGTCCATTCCTTAAAACACTGTACTGCTGTGTGCTGGAGAACTGTCATAGTGAAAACACTCAGCGACAATATTCATGTTAGGACGACCCTCCCGAGTTTGTGCAGTGCCCTTCCTACACACACATAAGCAACGTTCCTTCACCATCGCACGAGTTAGCGATGTGGATATTGCTTTCCTCCTAGTCTGGCTGAGACCATAGCTCTAAAGGATGGGCGTTTCCACGAGCACAGGAATACATGGCACAGTGGAAGGAGCAGTGAACTGGGAACGCCTTGCGGAAGGTGTCAGAGAGAGCTCTGAATCCAGAAACTCTGGATAGCCTGAAACAACAGAGGGCATTAAACTAAGGAAAAAGAGGCACCTGGGTGGCCGGGGTCTGAGAGAACAGAAGGGAAAAGAGATGGGCATCCAGAAGCTGTCCTTCAAATTCTTGATGCTTGACCCATGGTCTCCTGCATTCCTGAGGGCTTGGGACACTGCCCTTGAATTCTTGTGGGACCCCCTCCTCCTGGGGCCTTGGAAGTGAGCCGAGTCCCTGGTTTATGATGGAGCTGCCTCCCAGGGATGGAGAGACTTGTTGTGCTAATGGTGTGTGGACCCCTGTGGAGGGCATATTGATGTGATCTATCCCCGTGTTCAAATCATAATGCTTATTTTGCAGCTGTGCTTCTTGGTTTAGTTTATAGCCACTTATGACAATTTCCATTCTAGATCTTTTCATTCGTCACTGATACAGAGCCATTCCCGATTCACTGAAGTCAAGAGCCTAAGAACAGACCAGGAATTATAGTTGTGTTACTTTGGGTGTGATGGTAGCATCTGAGGAGGGATCAAGCCAAGGTCTCGTGGGAAGCAGTTTCTGAGACCGATAATGGAAGAACTAGGATACACCTGAAAGAGATCCATGAATTATAAGATGCTCAGTATACAAATCTTTTTTTTTTTTTGGCGGTACACGGGCCTCTCACTGTTGTGGCCTCTCCCGTTGCGGAGCACAGGCTCCAGACGCGCAGGCCCAGTGGCCATGGCTCACGGGCCCAGCCGCTCCGCGGCACGTGGGATCTTCCCGGACCGGGTCACGAACCCGTGTACCCCGCATCAGCAGGCGGACTCTCAACCACTGCGCCACCAGGGAAGCCCTACAAATCTTAATTAATGTGATTATTTGTTAGCAGATTGCTGAGGTTCTGTTATTGCTAAGTTTATTCAAATTAAAAAAAAAAACTTTCTTGGAGTTTGAATTGACCAGTATTGGTTTGTATAGCAAAGCTTCTAAACTCACTTAGTAGAGGAGTTCCACGTGAATTTCTCGAGAGTTCTCCAAAGATTCTTCTCACAGCTCCTGTAACCCCCTGCTTTGCTTTGCATTTGTCTTTCATCCAAAGAACCCTGAACTGAGGGCGTGTCGAGGAGGGTGGGTAGAGTTCTTGCCTGCATCTTGGGGTGCTCTGCTTGAGGAAAAGCCACAGGAACTGGTGACAGCAATTGAACATGCATTTCAGCTGTGCAGTTCTGGACTCCTTGTCGTGAGCCAGACTTCACCACTGCAGCAGAACCTCCACTGAGGTCTGGCTTCTATCGTAGAGCTGTAGTAAATTTGGTTAGAGTAGGCACTGCTATTATCGTTAGAGAGATGAACTTGGACACCTACTAGACCAGGAATCCTGTAATGCCAGGAACTGTGTCTATTTTGTTTGCCACCGAATCCTCAGAGCCTAACAGTTGCTTGATATTAGTTAAATGAATATTAGTTAAATGAATTAAAAATATTACAGAGGCCAGTGGGGTGCTTGAGCAGAACTTGAACAGAAGTTATTGCTTTGACAGGATTATGATGACCTGTGAATATTTAGGCTCCCAATCTCAATTGTAATAGCTCCCTCCGAGTTGGTCAAAATCAGGACAATAACCTATCCTAACCAAACTCATAAGAGACTGATGTGTAAGCCAGATGCCACTTAGTAACGATGTTTTTGTTGTCAGTTGTTCCATAACAAATCATCTCTAAACTTACTGGTTTAAAAAAACAACCAGTAGGGCTCCCCTGGTGGCGCAGTGTTGAGAGTCCGCCTGCCGATGCAGGGGACACGGGTTCGTGCCCCGGTCCGGGAAGATCCCACATGCCGCGGAGCGGCTGGGCCCGTGAGCCATGGCCGCTGAGCCTGCGCGTCCGGAGCCTGCGCTCCGCAACGGGAGAGGCCACAACAGTGAGAGGCCTGCGTACCGCAAAAAAAAAAAAAACAAAAAAACCCCAGTAAGCTAACAGTTTTGGCGTTTGAGAAGGACTCAGCAGGAACAGTGTATTTTAGCTCCAAGCAGCCTCAGTTAATGTTTGGCTAGAGCTGGAGGATCTAATCCAAGATGGTTCCCTCGGACGGCTGGCCCGCTGGTTCTGGCTATTGGCTGGGAGTCACCAGAACTCAGTTCTCCTCCATGGGCGCCTCTCCACTTGGCTGCTTGGGCTTCCTCACAGCATGGTGGCTGGTTCCACCTGGCACGGTGCCACTTCTGCTATATTCTCTTGGTCAAAGCAGTCACAGGCCCAGCCCAGGTTTACCAGGGCAGGGGGTGTGGGGATAAGAAATACACTACCTCTTGGTGGAGGAAGTGATAACAATTTGTAGCCATTTCTAATACACTCCAAATGTTCACTGAAGAACAACTCTTCTAAAGATTTGATACTAAAGTTAATTGTTCATTCTATTCTCTTCCTTACAGAGAAGTTTCAGTTAGCTAAATTACGCAGGCCAAAGGCGGGGCATGGTATTTGACTTCCTTAAAGTTCCCATCAGTTGCCCTTCCAAACCCTGGAAAATAAGTGTACAGTCTAAGTGAAACCAGGTTATTATGCAGATGACTTTTTAGGAGAAGTCTCAGTCTGCTAACGTCTCCTACCCCGCCCTCCCCACACATAAATCATACAACGCTCCTCTTTTATTGAAAAGCCTCCATTATAAGAAGATTCCCTGATATGTATAGACCGAGGGAGTGAATTACATGGTTTGAGGGTATGGTGTCACCAAAGTTATGATATAGCCATCTCAACTCCCGTGTTACTTGCCAAATGTATTTAGACCAAAAAAAGAGTTTTCTCTATCCTTCCGGTGATTTTCTCCCCTCTCCAGCGCTAGAAAAGTCATCAGAAAATTTATATACATTGGTTATTCTTCTAGAGATTTCAAGCAAGTTTCCTTTGTCAATTCAATCTTTCTTCAGAGATTTCCTGCCAAACAAGTTGTATATGTTCATTTCGTATATGATTCTTCTGCAGATTTCTGATACCATTAGACCCACCTTGATAAGCATTCCAGGCTCTGCTTACTCTATTTGAGTTCAGGAGACCCAAGTAGCAACCATTTATCAATGACCTGTTAGTTCCAGGCAGTATATATGCGTTGCACTGTCCCCCAGGCAGCACTATGCAATGCCCTTAGTGGGTATCTGGGGAGAAGGGGTCTCTGAGAGGCCAGCTCACCCGAGGTCCTTAGTTAGTGCTGCCACCAGGTGTGAGCTCAGGTTTTCCTAAGAAGTCCACTGCCTTCGTGATGTTTTATGCAAGCCCATATCAGCCATGATAGGTCCAATTGTACTAGTTTAGCTCTCAGAGCCAACTATATCCATTTCTTGAGACACTTGGTCCTAGCCCCTGATAAACTGCCTTAACAAGCTGTAATTCTGAGTCCATTTTTTTAAAAGATAGATGAGATAGATAGACAGATGATAGATAGATGATGTAGATAGATGACAGACAGATAGATAGGTAGACAGATGATAGATGATGTAGATAGATGATAGACAAATAGATAGATAGGTAGACAGATAGATAGATAACAACAGTAGGAAAACTGGAAACAAAAGAAAATACACTTATTTTCCCACTACCACAACACAAGTATTTTAATTTTTTTGGAGCCTTTCACCTTGTGCCAGCCTGTTTTTATACAATTGCCGTCACAAGCGTATGCACAATTTTTCATTAAGCTTTTCAGAAAATGTTTTGATATATGGACTCTCCCCCAAGTTTCTACATATTACGGTAATAATTTATATTTGCTAGGTAATAGTCTGTGCAGCCAAAGTAGATTGATTTTTTTTGGTTTTTAAAATATTTTTTCTGTATATAAAAGCAATTCGTGTGCATTATAGAAACATTTGAAAATCTACATAAGTATAAGAAGAATACAAAGATTTTTATCATGCTCAGAGATAATACTGGTATAGTTTGGAGTATTTTCTTCCAGGCTTTAAAAATGGGTTATAAATATATTTTGTTTATATAAACACACATATGCCATTTTATTGTATGCAGAAGTGGAATCATGCTGTCAGAGCAACAACTTCAACTAATGTTTGCATGTCTCCACAAAAGGAATTTTTTTTCCTGATGCTTCTTCTATAAGGACTCTCCTTTTGGAGTGTTTCATTGTTTTCCCAAGGTAGGGATTTCTTGGGAATCTGAGATGTTCCTAAATGTGACATTACATTGGGCTGCATCAGGGCAGAACAGCACACACATGCATCCTTTACCAGAGCACATTATGCATTCATTGCCTCATAAACCATGGAGCAAGGCTGATAAAGATGTGGCGAGGTGACCTCCAGCTAAACGCTGAAGGTGGACGAAACGATGCTTTTCTGTGCAACTGTGGTTACCTCTGAACAATGCCCCAGGCTCTCGCATAGGGATGCTACAGACCTAATGGGGGAGAGTGGACAGGGTCCATTTCATCCTACCTGTGAGATGGGAAAGCCAGTCTGTTACTTCGGTGCATATTTCCGAGGCCTGTGTTACATTGGATATGGAAGCTTAGTGTCCAGTAGGAGTAGATACTGTACAGCATAGCAAAATGCATTTCGTAAGAGCAACATTCTCTGCTTTAATTCATTCTGAAACAGTAGAGTTGGTGCAAGTCGCCTTTTACGTTCCATACAGTGAAACATTTTTAAAATGTGTCATTCATGGGCGTCCCTGGTGGCGCAGTGGTTAAGAATCCGCCTGCCAGTGCCGGAGACACGGGCTCGAGCCCTGGTCCAGGAAGATCCCACATGCGGTGGAGCAACTAAGCCCATGCGCCACAACTACTGAGCCTGCGCTCTAGAGCCCGTGAGCCACAACTGCTGAGCCCACGTGCCACAACTATTGAAGGCCGTGTGCCTAGAGCCCGTGCTCCGCAACAAGAGAAGCCACCGCAATGCGAAGCCCGCGCACCACAACGAAGAGTAGCCCCCGCTCACCGCGACTAGAGAAAAGTCCGCATGCAGCAACGAAGACCCAGTGCAGCCAAAAATAAATAAAATTAAATTAATTAATTAATTTTTAAAGATGTGACATTCTTTAAGTCATTTTCTGTACAGGGAAGTACAGAAAATACTGTCTCAGATACCATGCTTCCACTGCAGATTTAATGAAAGTCAACGTTGGCCGTATTTGCTTCCGATCTCTTTAAAAGACAATATTTAATTGGTGGGTATATCCTCCCTAAACAATATCTTGGAAAGAAACTTTCGGCATGAGAACTGGGGGCCAGGGCATCCTTCCAGCCTCTCCGCTCTAGTTCCTGCTCTCAGAGTGTCACTGTCAAGTGAAATGAAGTCCCTCCAGTGACTACAGAACCCACAGAAGAGAAAACAAAAGATAGAATGAAAGGAAAGATGAAGTCAGGTGTTGCCCAAAGCCAGTAGAGTGACAAGGGGGCGAGGGGCACGATGGGAATATGGGCTGAGCTGGATGTTAATTGCACCATCTGTGAGTGTGTCAGAAGCCCCGATAGACTCAATAGACTGTTTTTTCTTTTTTTTCATCACATTTAGAGACAAGCTGCTTCCTGAATTGGATGAATTTTAAGGTTATGGTTGCACATTTAAGGAGTGAAAACTGAGGCTTTCCCCATTCTCTGCCTCGCTTCTGAGTTGCGTGCGGTAGTTCATGGCACTTCCGAATTTACATCTTAGAGCAAACGTGCTTGATGATTTGTCTTCATTGTATTTGGGGGGAAGAAAGAAGCCTCATCCGCCAGGGCTCGATTTTCTAAGAGCCCATCATTCAGGCACTTATTATCCACTTTGTGAAGTTTCTAGGTCTTTCGCTTTTCCCCCTGCCCCCTCCTGCTGGGTTTTGGTCATTTTGCTGCTCATTAGGACTTCCACCAGCAGGTATGGAGGCGCAAAGAGAACAGGCAAAGCATTATTAAGTTTTGCCTCTTGATAAGAGCGCTCTACCAAGGACTCGGTGGGGGAGCACTGTGAACCTTTGCCTACAACGAGGTTTGAGTTATCTAGTGATTTGGGTTATGCATGCCCTCCCTGTCCTCCATTAGTGCAGCTGATGAAGAGCTGCCGTGCAGAAAAACAGCCGCAAAATACAGCTGGGAACCGCAATGAGCCATGATTTAAACGTGGTCCTCTGATAGGACCCCATGATAAGAGTGAGCCTGCATCCATACGAGCTCACTGAAGTATCAAATTGGTGTGCAATCCTTCTCCTCACCCAGCACAGGTCAGGCACCCAGTAAAGTAGAAGTTTTCCGCAGGGGTGAGACTGTGTGGTGGGCTAGATTCTAAAATCACCCAGGGCAACTTTCTCAAATTGAGTGCAAACTGATATCTCTGCATGCTAACATTTGAGACAGGTCAGGCTGTGGACTTTGGATTAAATATCATCTTATATTCTGGCAGTGGTTTTGAGAGGATCCGGGCAAGAACAATGGAAACAGTTAAAGGGACTCCACAAAGGTAAAAGGAATCAGAATTCTCAAACCTGAATGGAATACTACTCAGCCATAAAAAAGAACAAAATAATGCCTTTTGCAGCAAAATGGATGCAACTAGAGATTATCATACTAAGTGACATAAGTCAGAAAGAGAAAGACAAATGCCATATGATATCACTTATATGTGGAATCTAAAATATGACGCAAATGAACCTATCTATGAAACAGAAACTGACTCAGGCATAGAGATCAGACTGGTGGTTGCCAAGGGGGGCGGGGAGGGAGAGGGATGAACTGGGAGTTTGGGGTTAGCAGATGCAAGCTATTACATTTAAAAAGGAGAAACAAGGTCCTACTGTATAAAACAGGGAACTATATTCAGTCTCCTGGGATAAACCATAATGGAAAAGAACATTAAAGAAAAGAGTGTCTGTATGTGTAAAACTGAGTCACTTTGCTGTGCAGCAGAGATGGGCACAACATTGTAAATCAACTCTACTTCAATTTAAAAAAGAAGAATCCTCAAACCTGAAGATGGGGAGCTCCTAAGGTAGCCAAATAAATGTCATCAGATAGATGACAGGTTGCTTATGCACCCCCGGCTCCCCACTCCTGCCAGCATGACCTTCCAACATGCAAAATGACTCTGCTACACCCCATCTTGGTCTTTGTTCACGCTCCAAGCTCCCTTTCCTTCGTGACTCTACCAGTCTGTCTCCCTTCTTCTTCCTCTTCTAATTTTAATAAGAACCAGTCAGTTTACCTCTGAGCCTGAAGTCCTAAGGAGGCGGTTGTTATAATCAGGAAGGTCCTAAATGCAAGGTGCCGTGCCTTGAGAGTGGCCTGCAGAGCTCAGAGCTGTACTTTCTCTCCCTGTAATGAGAGGGGGCAGGTAATGCAGCTAAACGCACTACACTTCGCATTCCACGTCCATCCGTGCCATTCACAGGGTCCCTTACATTGTCCTCCTGCATTCCGTCGCCACTTCCACTCCTGTGCTTCACATTCACATGGTTTCTCTTATCGAGACTATGAGCCCCTTAACTTGGCTTCACGCCAAGCATTATTGTTCTCAACAAAAAATTTAATTAGAAAGACTAATTGGATCACTTATCTGCCCCGTTTGAAGACTTGTCTTGGATACTTACTTATAGGGATAGAGCCTCATTCATGTTCAAGACCTTCACATGGCCTCAGTCGCTCCTTCCAGGCTTAAAGCTGTTGTCATTGATTCTCTCCACTCCAGTGACCTTATTGCCTTTCCTCCATCCTCTCCTGCGGCCACAGCGCCAACGTTCCTACAGACACTTGCCTAGGCATGTGACACAGTCCCTGGACTCTCCATCCATCTCTCTTCTGACAGATAAACAACTCATTCCTTAAGAGCCACGAAAATAGCTCCCCCTCGTGAAGCCGTAAGCCCCTTCCCTACCCAGCTTCCCTGTGTCCTCTGGGCCCTCCCTTCCTTGTAAGGTGGTTACAGTACCTGACACATTGTATTTGTGGGGCTTCCCTCTCCTCAGCAGTGCCCCTTACCAGGTCCCTTATTGCTCTGCTGTATTCCTGAGAGATAGGACAGTGGCATTCCAGCACTAGGAAAGGCAGAGAGGAGGGAAGGGGCAGGTGAGTGAAGTGCGGCACGTTTCCTGCAAGGCTTTACTATCCTGACAGTGTACCACTGCTGGGACACACCCCCAAATGCAGATGCTTTTGTTTCCTTGATAAATGCTTCTTTCGTGTCTGTTTCCGTGAATGGAGTGGGGCAGTGTTGCTGCTGGAGGGATTTTTTTGCGGCTTCCAACAAAGCACTGGGCTCCTCCTTCCTCCTCTTTGACAGCCCTTTCAATCCTCTTCATTCTTCAGAGACAGTCAGTCACCTCTCAGGTGTATGTGGTGTAGCCTCAAGTCTTATGAAAGGGGAAGAACAAAAGGAAAGGCAAAGAGAGACCAACATATGTATATATTCCTTTACTCCACTCATGGAAAGGCTTTCTTCTCTTTCCTTAGCCCTGGACAAAGGAATGGGAGACACCTCTCATCTCTTTTCAGAAGAGGGCGTTTGGTTTTTTTTTCCCCCATGATAATTCCATGTGCCTGTTCAGGGATTGAAATAGACGGGAAGAGTGGACACGTGATCAACAATATTAATTTTGTATATACATTTCTGTTTGTACCCAAAACTGTGGGAAAGAGCTCATGTGATAGATTTTAAAAGTATAATTTAGGAATCAGACAAACCTTAATTTTAATTCCATCTGTCATTTACTAGCTCCATGACTTTGAAAAAAATTATTTACCTTTCTGAGCCCTAGTTTCCTCATCTGTAACATGGGATCACATAAGGTAACATCTGCAAAACACCTGTAACAGAGTAAGCGCTTAGGAGATGCCAGGAACTTCTCTTACTCATCTCTGTATTTAGTGTCTGACATATCCTAGGGCTCCATGATCTTATGGTGCATAAACTTGACATTGCTCCTGTCAGATACCTCACCTAGTAAATTTTACTTTTTATAGATATGATTTAGTTAGTTTTGGAAGCAATTCTTCAGACGTTTGGTAGTATAAATCGGGATCAGAAGCATGGTGTTACTGAAAGGAAAGAGAACTGAGTTTTGAGATAAGTGATATCAAGAATGCCTTTTTTTTGGGCAAGGAAGGATGCAGGGGAGTGCCTCTGTGGGTCTAGAGGAGAATTAAGAGTGCTGTACTTCTCGTTCAAAATTTAGCTATTTATTTTACCTTAAAACCTAACTATTCTCACTTAACTGTCTAAGCCTTCAGTGTAAACTATGTTCCCTTTCTGCCTAGTTTGCCCCTTTCCCTCCAACATTTACAGAAGAGTGATTCCAAGAGCAGACTCTCCTTCACAGGAGTAGTTGGTGACCAGCGCTGGTCTCACACTCATTTTCAACACAGAATGACATTTTTCTGGCCTGGGGAGCGTGCGAGGGGTAACTCTCCACCAGGCACGAGGACTCTGCCACTTCAGGGGTGAGGAAAGCCTCGCCTCCCCACAAGGCAGAGAGTAGGGGAGTCACCAGAGAGTGGGGGAGGGACTTTGCTTCGTGGGATGGTCTCCTTACCTGTCTACACAGCAGAACCACCAGGGAGCTTTAAAATGCACATTCTCAGGCTCATCCCAGGCATAGTCTCTGGGGTGTGGCTCAGGAATTCATGTTTTTTAACAGGCTCCCCAGGTGAGTGTCAGAGACCCAGCAGGGCCCCTACTCAGGTGTAAACCTGTGTGGAGAAGCCCCACACGCATCCAGCGTTAGCCCAGGGCTCGCCACGAGGCACAAACGCCCCCAAATCCTGGCGCTCTTGGTGGTTCTTATATGTGACGTCCTAAAGTTATACAGAAAGGACTATACATTATTTACTGGGTAATTTTCAAATTCTCAGAAAATGATCTTTCCAAGCACCTAATTTTTCCAGGGACATCCTGACTCTATTTTTGACAAAGCTCCTTCCCGTTACAGGGATAGATTCCCCACTGGGCAGGCAGCCTAGAACACCAACGTAGGAACTTTGTACCTGTCTTACACACCCAACAGTATCTCCATCCATGCTGTTTCCCCTCTTTAGGCCAACGGAAAAATGAAAACAAATCTATTCCTTCTGTGCACATTGCTGGAAAGAGTTAAGAAAACGAGCTAATGGCTACAGGGATCTAATTCACCTCACTCAGGGTTTTTTCTCTCTCTCTCCTGGCTTTCCTGGGGCCTCTTAAGCCTCATTCCTGCCATCCCAAGACCTTCCTGGGTAAAATTCGGACTTGACAGCAGGCAAACTCCAGTTGCATTCTCACCCAAACGGGAGCTTTGAGTGTGGCTGGAGAAAGAAGTGGGAAGAAGAGTTAAGCTCACAAAGAGAATTCATCTCCTCTAGCCGGTTTTTGTCCATTGCTGAGTTCTTACCTCCTCTTTCCACCAACACCTACTTACTTGGATCTTGACTCATTTTGGCAGTTCTCTGTGTGTGGACTGTGGTTGCCATGGAGATGTTATCCAGCGTACTGCATGCTGTTTCATCTCCTCTTCATCTCTTCCTTTCTCTCCAGCATGTGCTCACTCCCTCCATCCTCTCTTATACACCCAACCTCACCCCCTTATAATTGAGGACATCAAACACCGCATTTCTTCAGGCTGTTTTGCCGCTCTGCCCCCAGACACACTGACTGTGTTTTAACTTCCTGTAATCAAAGCAACCTGGGAGTGACTGGAAGAGAGGGAAGAAAATTGACTCAAATGCTAAATTGCTTTATGTTATGCTAGGATGCCCAAGAGTTTGAGGGAATTCAGGCAAGTGTTGATCAAATTAGCTTTCCTCTGCTTTCACGGGGAGATTCAGAGAGACTTATTAACAATACGTTTCTGATTTCCACCTGGACTGCTTCTTCCTGTCCTGGTGTTATCTACAAAGGAGAAAGCCTGAACTATCTCAACTCCTGATTTCCCACCCATGAAATAATTCACTTTGTGCATTTTCTGCACTGACCCATAGGCATCTCGGCAGATATTGACATCCTGGGTTATCAAGAGTTGGGCCAAATGTAGAAAAGATCTTAGTGTGAATATCTGAATATTCACCCTCACTTTCTCTTTTTTTTTTTTAAACATCTTTATTGGAGTATAATTGCTTTACAATGGTGTGTTATTTTCTGCTGTATAACAAAGTGAATCAGTTATACATATACATATATCCCCATATCTCCTCCGTCTTGCGTCTCCCTCCCTCCCACCCTCCCACCCTCCCTATCCCACCCCTCTAGGTGGTCACAAAGCACCGAGCTGATCTCCCTGTGCTATGTGGCTGCTTCCCACTAGCTATCTATTTTACATTTGGTAGTGTATATATGTCCATGCCACTCTCTCACTTCGTCCCAGCTTACCCTTCCCCCTCCCCGTGTCCTCAAGTCCATTCTCTATGTCTGCGTCTTTATTCCTGTCCTGCCCCTAGGTTCTTCATAACCATGTTTTTCTTTTTTTTTTGGTTCCATAGATATGTGTCAGCATACAGTATTTTTTCTCTTGCTGACTTACTTCACTCTCTATGACAGACTCTAATCCATCCACCTCACTACAAATAACTCAATTTCATTCCTTTTTATGGCTGAGTAATATTCCATTGTATACATGTGCCACATTTTCTTTATCCATTCCTCTGTCGATGGACACTTAGGTGGCTTCTCTTTCTCTTCTGCTCTTGCTGTGGGGTTGTGGGGAGCTGGGGAGAGGGAAGGGGTGAGGGAGGGGTTTTATGTGTGCCTAACCACATGAACATTGGGGGGAAGTTATCTCCCTCCCCCACTGAGGACATTTTAAGTTTTTAATTTAATTTTAAAACTGAAAAATACTAGAAAACAAATAACAAGTAAATTCTTTTGCTTTTCTGGTTTTTGTTTTTTTAAAGACCCTCTCACTTCAATGTTATAAACAAAATGAGTTCTGTTTTTCTCTGTTCCTAAACTACCAAAGTGAGTTTACATTGGTAGAGAACACCCCAGTATGATTTTTTACATATATTTCAGATCCCCCCAGTGCTTTTATTTTTCAAAGAAAAAATCACTGTCAGCAACCCTGTTATCAAGAAATTTTATTTCTTTTTCTTTCTTATGGAATATGATTTGAGTAAGTTAGGTGATTCTCATGGGCAGGTATATGTTTTATGGACAATGTAACGGGAAGAACATCCAAAGGGGAGAAGTTTAAAAAGAGCTTGTGCAGAAATGAAATCAGCCCCACTTTTTGTCTCATTGTTTTTAGAAAAAAAAGATTGTAGGTGTATATTCTTTAGAAGTTATTCTTTTTTAAATCAATTATTGGAGGAGTCACTTTCTATAGGGAATCAATACTCAATGCTGATACCAATGCACAGTGCCAGCCGTGTGTGTGTGTGTGTGTGTGTGTGTGTGTGTGTGTGTGTGTGTGTGTGTGAGGGAGAGAGAGAGAGAGAGAGAGAGAGAGAGAGAGAAAGAGAGAGAGAGGTTTGACATAGAAAGGTGGGTGTGAGGGGTGGGAAGTGAGAAAGCAGAGGAGAAGCCTTCAAGACTAGTCTTCTAGAAGTTCAAAAACAAATCAGTAAGTATTTATTGAATATGTACCACAAGCAAGGCACTAATTTGGATTCTGCAAAGGATAATAGAAGGGCAAGATTTGATACTGACCTTCCAACAGTGTATTGTCTATCATGGAAGACAAGATCCACACGCATAAAACGTTGAGTAACAAAAAGGAGCAAGACATCAGGTCAACAATAAATCAAATGCTGAAAATGTGGACTGGAGGCTAGAAAGGGCAGGAGCAGAGAGGGGCCGGGCATGGTCAGGAAAGTATAGGGAGAGGGTAAAATTGGATCTGAGACCACAAGCATGAGTGAGATTTGTGTTGTACTCAATTGAGAGAAAATAGAAGGGGGACAGGAAAATGCAGGTAATGCTCAGGGGACAGTGAAGAAGCCACTTGGCTTTAGCAAGAGTTCATATAGAGAACAGATAGATGGGGCCTGGATGGAGAGTACCTTGACCATGGGCAGAATTTTCCTCTAGGTAGTGGGGAGCCATTGGAGATTTCTGAGTTAGCAGTGACATAACCCTAAGAAGTCTTGTTGTAAGATGAAGTGCAGGTGGTATTTGGAAGGTGTGTGTGATTGATGTCGGGGAGAAGATGACCCAGGAGAGGGCTGCTGTAGGTGTCTGGGTATCAAGTGATAAACGTCTCGTCTAGGATGAAAGTCATGGGACTCGAAGGGAAGGGACAGATGCAAGAAGTATTTTTTTAAAAACAGGACTGTCTGGGGGGCTCGTTGGTCGTGGGAAACTAGGAAAAGGAAGATGGCAGAGACTCCTGGGAGGTTTCAAGACCAAAGGAATGAGGCCAGTTAATGTTCTCTGAGTGCCTGTGTGTGCCAGGCTCCATCCCAAAGGCTCGGTGAACATCAACTCAGTCAGAGAGGGGAATTAGAAAATCAGCTCGTTTGAGGAGAAAGATAAAGCAAATCCATTGCCAACACTAAGAGTTTGTAACGGGGAAATCCGAGCAGGCATGGCCATCGAGGGGTGAAAGTGGGGCGTGAAAAAGACGTTAGGATGCAGGCGTAGAATTGGGACTCAGAGGAAGAGTTGGTGCCCTGAGAATGGCTGAAATGAACAGAGACCCTGTAGTGAATTTCCTACAAAACCTCAAATAGGGGAAAAGAGGAATAAAAGCAGCCAGCAAAGAAGGGAAAGAAGGAACAATCACAGGTGAAGGAGAAGAACCAAGACAATGCAGCGTGATGAGACCTAGACTAGAAGCATTTCCAAAGGAGGGGCGTGTCCTGCAGCTTAAACCCACGATGAGATGGAACGGAATTAGTACCAAGAGTAATAGTTGTATTTGATTGTCCAGATCATAAGTATGGTTCTGCCTCCCTCATGGAGGATCACTGAGAGTTGATTGTAGCTCCAAAGCAATACTTCAATATTGTATTTTTTAAGTCCAGAGAGAACTTAGATATTCTGTGCCAAAGCAGGATAAAATTTTTCCCCATCTTATCCGAGCCAAATAAATATTCTAGCTCTTGTTGTCTGCCCCTAACAGGAGCTCCAAGAATGCAGTCCTAGGCTTTCATAACTGACTTCCTCCCAGAGTGTGATCTGAGAATTAATTCCTCTATAAGTTCAGTCAAGCTACTGCTTTGTGGTTTGTCTCCTGTTTTCTTATAAGGCGAATTAATTCCATTTCTGCACTTTTTTTTTTTGGATTAGTGCTTATGAAATATGACAGATTGACAGCCCCTAGAGACCTGGAGTTCTCTTGTTATTCTATGAACGTATCGCCTGACCAGCAACGCGCCTCCAGTCTTTCCACGTCTGTCGCCCCCTTGCCTAAAGATTTCCCTTATGATGCTGGCATGAGGGACAATTAAAAGCAGCTGATGGACTGGTGCTTGGTGGTATAAATAGTGATTAAGAGCCCAGGCTTTGGAGCCATTCAGAACTGGGTTTAGATTTTGGTTCTACCATGTTAGAAGTTTGGGACTCTTTTGTTTTCCTCTCTCCTGACCATTGCTTCTCTTGACAACATTATCCTTAGTGGGAGGATGGGAGGAACCTGGGTTTTAGAGCCACTCAGAATCGAATGGGATCAACTCCCAGTGTCACCAACCTTGGGCTTTCATTATAACGTGATCTATCATTGTATAGCACTGCTGTGACAATATCAAATAATGCAAAACACACAGAACAGAGCTTAGGATGTGCTCAAAACATGGTAGCATTTGCTAGAGGGTTTTGTTTGTTTTGTTGTTTTTTTAACTGAGTGACCAGAGCAGAACTATGGCTTCTAAGCAATTTTACTTATAGGCTAGAAAGCCATGAGATTCATTTAGCTTGGGGAGACAAAATTCTGAAAAGAGGGAGAAAAAAGTATCCCTCAGCTTATTTTATACATAATGCTGAACTCTGGCTGACGATTTACCTGATTTGCCTGGTTCTGAGAAAGCAGCTCATAAGGGCAGCCAGCCTCTTCCCCTTTACCTTCATGTTGTAAAGATGAAAGCATAACAGAGAGGGAGAAGCCAGAGGTGTGGCAGAATGTTCAACCCTGAGAGTGGTGGTCTCACTGCCAGAAGACAGGGGAGCCTGGCCTGGCCTTGGCCATGTTATGTTTGAACTGGTATCAGAACATTCAGGTAGAACGGTCCCCTCAGAAATATCACACTGAAGGTCAAGAAAGAGATGGGACCTCCGATGGGGATTTCGAAGGCCTTGGTGCGGAGGTGATGGTTGATACTTCGCTACAAATGAGTCTCAGAGGGAGAGAGCAGGAGTGAAAACGTGAGTCTTGGGGTGCCCCAAATTAGGGATTTCCAAGCAAAAATGGACAGAAGAGAGAACTGGTCTGGGAGATATAGGGAGAACCAAGAAATTATCCTACTTTAATCAAAAAATAAACAAAGGAAAGGAGAGTTACTGAAAATGTGGGAGTATCACTGTTAGAAGCTGTCTAATGTCAAGGAGGAGGATGATGAAACAAAGCTACTGATTTGGTTTCGTTGACTTTGCTTTGATTATTCATGACCTCCTAAGGACAGTTTCCATAGAACGATAGAGGCAACAACCAAGACTGCAAGAGTTAAGGAGTGAGGGCTGGTGAGGACATCGGGGCATCAAGTGTGAATTACTTTTTTTTTTTTTTTTTTAAGTTTGCAGTAAAAAGAGGTAGAAAATGGAATTACTTTGCAGAAGTTGGAAAATAAATCTCTGTGACCTCCCCTGGCCAACAAAGAGTTAATGGTATAAATGCATGGTAATTTCAGAAGCATTAAAGAGCATGTTTCCATGGAAACATCAACCTACAGAGGGAGAGAAAGAGCTAGGATCCCCTGAAAAGAAGGAACAGCAGAGTTCTAGCCCCCGCACCGTACAGCAGGGAGAGATGATTACATGTTTCTTTCAGCTTCCTTGTGAAGACACAGTTGGGGTCCATGGTGCTGTCCTCTTAAGGACCAGGAAAGAGAGAAAGGGAGTTAGGTTTGAATAAACTCTTGCCCCCACCTTGCTTCAAATTCTGACTTAAGGGTCAAGCCATGTTAGAATATTGGAACAGATTGATGGGTGTCTTTAACCAAGTAGCTAACTAAAATTAGTTAAAGAAATAAAGAAGTTTGATCTTCCCCTGGACCCTCTACTCTAACCTGGTCTAGAAACCATGCTATAAAGTACTGTGATTTAGAGCAGCACTTACAGAAACTCCAGAAACATAGGCTGTGTTTGGTTGATAACCTTTGATCAGCACTTTCGCATTGTAGTTTCCATCTTGGCGTCTTCTTCTTGATAAGGTATATTATACATTTCATCTCACTGATATCCCTTTTACTATTGACGGATATATGTACATTTCCTGCACCTTCAAACCCAAGCAGACTTTAAGGAGTGGGTCCTCTCACTGAACCGAAGCCCCAGAAAGCTCTTCTGCAGACTGCTGCGGGAACCACATCAGCAAACCCCGTGTCGCTAACTAACTTTCCCGACAGTTCACTTCCTTCACGCGCATATTATGTTCCACAGTGCATCTGGGCCGCATGTACGTTTCATTCCCCTGGTCTTCCCTTGGACCCTAGACTCAATAAGTCATTCTACTTGCTATGTGAAAGGGCATTATCCTTGTGGCAGGTGGTTCGTGACTGCATCTTCTGAAGACGGAGATGTGTGCTGGAATGAGTCAACAGCCCCCATCACCCTCTGTCTTGCATCCATAGCATGAGATCATTATGAGACGCCCATCTCCCCGAACGACATCATCTACACCCAGGCATCCTGTCTGTTGGAAACCGTCCCCTGCCCCTGGAATATCTTCCTTCTTTTGATCCTCTTTTCCTCCCGTTTAATGTAATTGCTTCTAGAGATCTCCACCTGAAGGTCTTTCCGTTAGACTGGAAGACTGAATCATAACCCCCTTTTTCCACGGACGACAGTTCCTCATAACCTTCACTCCCAGCCCCTGTAACTGAAGCCATCTCACTAATTCCTTTGTTTAACTCTTCTGCCACCCTTCAGTAGAGCTGTTGGGGGCAGTTGTGAAATTAAGCATTTCGTAGCTACAGAGTGGGTAGGTGCTATGTGCATGGAGATATTGCCAGTGTGTTCATTTTGTTGGCCACCTCAGGTAGAGGAGAGGGTAGAGATGGGCTCCTATGGAAGAACAAATGGAGGAACTGGAGAAAGGCCAAAAGGAAGAGAAAAGCCTCCTTATTCTTTTCCCTTGATGTCATGCCCAGGTCACTTTGGATTCTTGACCAAGGGCGTATATGAGCAGGGTTTCTTTCAGTAAAGTCTGAACATTCACAAGAAGGAAAAGGCTTCTGGTCGTCAGGGTTGAATGTCCTAGAGAAGTCTGTGCCAGTCACTGTTCGGCTGCTTTTGACATATAGCCCCTGAGCAGGGCTGCCAGCTCTTGAGCTCAAATGGATACCAGACAGGCAAGCCTTCACCTGCACGCTATCAGTGGGCATAAAGGAGAAATGGTGCACTCGGCGATCAGCTAGCCTTTGACCTGTCTTGGCATGTTCTCTCGGAAGGTCCCAACTGCTTGGTTTTGGTAGCCCACACTGGGCTATATCCCAGTATACTGCGCACATAATCTAGGGAAGAGAAGAGGGGTTTTATTCCGTGCTTTTGAAAAAGGAAGTGATTTTAACTTACATGCAACATGAAAGCGTGAACTTAAAATGAAAAAAAAAAAAAAAAAATCCAGTGATGATAACATTACCCAGAAGAGTTACTAGATTCCCTCCCACTGGGAGTGTTGCCTTGCGAACTGCCTCCGATAACCCTGGGTTTCCCGTCGCACCCTCGCCTGTGTGGCCCGTAGCAGAGGTGACGCAGGGCTGTGGGCACGAGCACCAGGAGGAATTCCTTCCCCATCTTGAGTCCTGTGCACAGTTCCCGAAGGGAGAAACAGCTCTGGTGTCCAGCACTTTTGATGTATTGGCATCGCCAGTTCCCTAAGGAACCCACCAGCAGGAGCGTGCCCCCTCCAAAGGAATTCTAAAGAGATTGCACAGTGTTCCAATCAGGCTTCCAGGAGGTCAGAATGGAGGTCATTTGGAGGAGTCATTCATTCTAGACTAAAGTTATGGAACTGTGAGCTCACCTTTGGCCTTCCTCAGGAAGTGAACTATACATGGAAGTAGTACGGTTAAGTGATTCCCTACTGCAGAGTAGCTCACGGGGGAACCAACCATAGGAGACAAAACAAATGTCCCGAAGCCCTAGCAGTTCGGATACTGTGGGAATGGGAGGAAATGTGCTTTTATGGAAAAGAAGAGATCCAGAAATTGGGAGACCTGGACTCCGAACTTACCCTGCCGAAGAGCGGCATCTTCCCAGGCCTTTCTTTAAATATGGAAGCTCAGACTGTGATCCAGGAGTCTCTACTAACTCTAACATTCTCTGATATCCAGGCAGTATTCTTTTAAAAGGCAACCATCATAATAACAACAGCAGCAGCTAAAACCAAAGGCTCATTATGTATAGATGCAGTAGTATAGCTCTAAGTCCTTTATGCATCCTCACAGCAGTCCTGTAAGTGCTATTATTATTCATATCTTTATAGTGAAGAAACCGAGGCAAAGAAAGGTTAAATAACTCGTGAGGTCACACAACTTCAGAACTGGCTGAGCAAGGACTTGAGCAGAGCTCATCTGACCGCAGTGTTCTTGCTTTTCCACACCACGCTGCACTGCATTTTGGTGGTACTGTTGAGTGTGTGTGTGTGTGTGTGTGTGTGTGTGTGTGTGTGTGTGTTTAATACATACTACATTCCTTTAATCTTCACGTAATATATTCTGTTTCTCCCTTTTTTTTCCATCTTCACTATTTTTTTTATTGAAGTATAGTTGATTTACAGCATTGTGTTAGTTTCAGGTGTACTGTTTCTCCCTTTTATTTTCTTTCTGCCAACTCCTCATTAAGCATTTTGAGGCATCGTCCAGGCCTTCTCATTCATTCGAGTGTAGGGTATCTTACTAATGAGGACAAGCTCCTGGGCTTGATCCCAGATGGAACGATGCAGAGGAGAATTGTCACCTGGCCATGGCCTGCCACGTTGACCCCACTTGGTGGAAGGGTACAGAAACGAGGATGAAAGAGTAGACAGGAGGCCATCGCAGCTGGTGGCAGAGCCCCTCGGAGCTCACTGACTTAACATCTTTCTGGAGGAAGATGAAATATTCTCTACCTTCTTATATCTGAGCAGAGATTGTCAGGTGACTCTCAACAATGCTCTCTGTTTTCTTTCATGTCAGATAAATCTAATTCATGGCATTCAGTCATGAAACAGAAGTCGGGTAATAGCTCTCAGAAATATTTCATTGTCAGGCCTAGGGGCCAGAGAAGACTCTCTCACTGTAATAGTTGGTGAGTTGACACATCACCGTTTACCCCTCAGCCAGATTGCTAAGGGGCCAATCCTCACCACCAGTAGGAGAGAGGAAGTATATTAAATTTATATCAGGTGCTTTGTGACCACCTAGAGGGGTGGGATAGGGAGGGAGGGAGGGCGGGAGATGCAAGAGGGAAGCGATATGGGGACATATGTACATGTATAACTGACTCACTTTGTTATAAAGCAGAAACTAACACACCATTGTAAGGCAATTATACTCCAATAAAGATGTAAAAAACATTTATATCAGAGAGTCTTCAAGATATTTTAATATCTCATTATTTTAACACTATGAATTTAGAATTTAAATAACTGAGATATGGACTGGCCCAAACTTGAAGCTTTTATGATTTGTAAGGAATGGTTTGTAAAATAAATGAATGGCATAAATACCGCTTCAGAGAAAATGTTTAATCCACTGGAAGACAAACTATTTTTAAGTTGCCTCAAGTAATTATAAATTAATGTTACAATCTACTTTTCAAATTAGTTTTTCCTGACGTTCTCTACTAAGTTTCATTTTGCAAAATAAGAGAAAAGGCCTACACTTGACAGCTTAGGAAACTGGTATTTCTAATTTTGTTCAACAACATGGTTTAGTATTTTTATATATGAAAATATATGCCTATGTGCCAAAGGAAACCTTTAAAGCTTCTTCAAATCCCTTTCCTCAAAAAGAAAACCATTGTTGGCCGGAATAAACTAATGCGTGTGCCTTAAAAACATTGTCACGTAACCTAGAAACTGGTGGATCTAGGATCTGAACAGAAGTGGTCTGACTGCAGGGTCCTTACTCTTTTTTTTTTTTTTTTTTTTTTTTTGTGGTACGTGGGCCTCTCCCTGCCATGGCCCCTCCCGCCGCGGAGCACAGGCTCCGGACGCGCAGGCTCAGCGGCCATGGCTCACGGGCCCAGCCGCTCCGCGGCATGTGGGATCTTCCCGGACCGGGGCACGAACCCGCGTTCCCTGCATCGGCAGGCGGACTCCCAACCACTGCGCCACCAGGGAGCCCAGGTCCACGTACCCTGCCTGCTGCTGTTCCTGCAGGTGCTGGTGATGGAGTGTGTGCGCGGTACATACTGCATTCCTTTCTTCTTCGATTAACTTATTTTTTCCTGTTTCTCCTTATTTTCTTCCTACCAGCATTTAGGGGCATTGTCTAAGTCATTCATTTGAGTGCAGGATATCTCACTAATGAGATCTTTCTTCTGGGTTTGATCCCAGAAGAAGGTATCGGTAAGTACAGGAGAGAATTGTTCCCAGGCCGTGGCCTGCCACGTTGACCACATTGTACTGGGTTGGTCATTTGGGGTTCATTTTAATTATTTTGAATTTCTATTTAGTCTCTACCAAACCATCACAAGGAACATCTAATTTTTAAATGTTTTGCTTTCTTCCCCCAATACTGGTCTCTAACTAAGTAGCTTTTAAATGTTTTTAAGTCCACTATTTCTAATCCCATGGGAAATTGTTCCTACTATTTCAAGTGAAAACATGCATATGAAATAGTAATTGTTAAAAAGAGACCAGAGAAAAGCTTTTTGAAAGATCTGTGGTTTTGTCATTTAGATGATAGAGTTTAGCAATATAATAGCCACAGTATTAACCAGATGAGACGTAGAGATAGAGAGCATCTCGAAGGAGCCCTGTGCTTCCCGCTTCAGGCAAGTGAGATGGTCTGAACGAGTCTATTTTATAGATGAGGGAGCTGCAGGCTTTAAACGGTAAGTGACACACCAAAGACACAGTGACAGAGTTACAGATTTTCAGAGCTAGGAAATTGTACACAGAGGGGGCAAGAATTCAGTTCTCCTCCCTGGAGCTGTGTTTCCTCCTTTATTATTTTCCTCTGAATAACAAATGGAAATTGGAGAATTTCCAGTTCTCCAATGGAATGGAAATTGAGAGCTATGAAAAACTCCACCATTTTTTTTTTTTTTCCGGTACGTGGGCCTCTCACTGTTGTGGCCTCTCCCGTTGCGGAGCACAGGCTCCGGACGCGCAGGCTTAGCGGCCATGGCTCAGCGGCCATAGCTCACAGGCCTAGCCGTTCCGCGGCATGTGGGATCTTCCCGGACCGGGGCACGAACCCGTGTCCCCTGCATCGTCAGGCGGACTCTCAACCACTGCGCCACCAGGGAAGCCCCACCATTTTTGAGGCATGGTGTTGCGTGGAAAGATCACTGGTCTGGGGGCTGAGGACACCTGGATCCTCATTTCAGCCCTGTCATCTGATCTTGGTAAAGCCACAGAACCCTCTGGACTTCATCTGCTTATCTGAAAATTGAAAGGATCGCCTGAGAGGAGAGACTTGTCTCTCTTATTACCACATTAAAAGACATTCATAAAAGGAATCTAGTGCCTTGTGAAAATATGGAGGGCACAATTAGTACTGTGGTGCCAAGGCTCTTGGTTTGCTGGGAAAATTCTGGCAGAGCTCTTCCGACACCTCCCACACTGGGCGTACTGCTAAATCATTGCAGCAAATGAGCTCTGAGTGGCATGGTCAAAGTCAAAGAGGCACAAGGGCTTTTTACCTCAGCTTGACCCCATTAAACCCAGTGGAGGATGACTCTGGCCACACGCAGCAAATGTATTGGCTCTGAGCCCATCAGGGTTCTTTTCTGAGACTCTCCGCAAGCCAGCGTCAGGCAGGAAATGAGATGGGTTTTATTTTCTGCGGTCTGTATGAGGGGTCTGCATAGACCAGGGCATGGCACGTGATGTGAGAATGCTAAGGGGCACATCTGGGGCTCAGCGACACTGATTTCACTTTACTTGGTGATGTAAGGAAAAGAACACTGAACTTGAAATCGGAAGACCTGAACTGCAGTCCTGAACAGGCAAGTCACCTGCGAAAGTCAGGTAGCGTCTTGGGACCCGTTTCCTCCTTTCTAAAATGAGAGTTCTCAGTGGATAGTTCCTAAGTTTTCTTCTAGTTCCGGCAACCTGAGATCTGTGTAATGTTAGAACTTTATGAGGCAAGCCATCAGGTTGCTGCATCCCAGGGACAAATCAAGCAATATTTTTATGTACCAAACCTTGATGGGCCTCCCAGGGGACTAGAGTTTTATGGACAGAGCTTCTGAATATGGCTGCCACTTGAAGCTAGGTTTTCTGATTACATACTTGAGGATGACATTTTTAGAGAAAAACAGAATTGCCGTGGCATCTCTTAATCTTGTAGTTTAATCCTTTACTGAGAATTTATACATGGAAGTTTTGAGGTTTTAATTTAATTAATATTCAAAATTGACAAAGTACAGCCAGATTCAAAGGTAGTTGGATATTTTCAGATCTTATGGAAATTAAATTAATATGACCATTTGACCTAGTTTATCCTCCATATGTGAGATACAATTTCCATTCCTCCCATGTGTTCCATGGACCATTTGGTCTTATTAAATGTAATCATCCCACTTTTACTCACTGAGGTCAAAAATGAGGCAAGTTCCTCGCCTTTAGATACTCAAATCAGGCTAATATCTATTTTTTATTCTATATAACCTTATATTTGTGTCATAGTTTATATCATTTTTCTACCCCGTTTCATGTAATCATCACAACCTGATAAGCTGGAGGTAAAAAATGGTGTTTCCATTTTAAAGAGGAAAAAGTCAGGTTCAAGGCCAAGGTCACATGTCTAAAAGTGACCACACTCCCGATTATTTTTTCACACTTTTCATTACCAATGAATGGATTGGTCTTTTCTGCTATTCAAAGGGCATCCTTGCTCAAGGCGAGTATATATTTGCAAGCTCCTCACTAATAGCTAAATGTTGGCACGTCTCAGGGAATTACTCAGAAAAACACAATGTGAATGGTCACTCTATACACTGCTGAAGGATATGAATGCTTAAAGGATACTTTGGAGAAGAGCATTTTGTGTATCATCATAACATTTTAGTGCTATTTGTGATAAGTACAATATATGAGAAATGTCAACATAGAATCAAATGAACATGTCGAACTGAAAGAGGGTGAACGTTCCAGAGAGAGAGAAATGTATAAGGAAAATCAAAAGGCGCGGGAGCAGGGACAATTAGAGAAATTAACTACAGAGCAGTTACCCATGAACGTGGCTTATTTTCTCGGAGTTTGAATTTCTCAACTTACCCACTTAATTCAGTGCTGTCCCCTTTCAAAGAAGTCATCTTGAGAGGCTGTATACTTATTCCATGCGTGCTGCTTATTACTTACATGATTTTTGGAACTCCTCTTTTATAATTGCCTTCTGAAATGGACACTTTCTTTGAAATATTCTTAATGGCACTTTAGATAAAGTCAGAATTATTCAGAGCCTTGTCTGGTGAAAAGGAGGGTGCTTAAACCAGATAATTTATTTCCCTCCCTCCTTCTCTCCCTCTTTCCCTCTCTCCCTCCCTCCCTTCCTACTTCTTTCTCTCTCTCTTTCCATTTCCTTCCTTCCCTCCCTCCCTCCCTTCCTTCCTTCTCCGTCTCCCCCTCCTCTCTTGCATTCTTCCAAAAAAGAGGCAGGACTAATTTTTTTTACATGTTTTGTACACCTTCTCTGCACTTCCAGAAATTACTCTAAGCCGCACCATATTGTTGTCGTAAGAACATATTTTTCAAGTTGGTTATGTTGGGTGCTTAAATTCTGGTCTGTTAGTTTAAAATATTGTGTCTTGTGCTTTTGTAATTACACTCCCTGAAGTGAATCATATGGGGCTTCGGTTGCAGTGTTGAAGTTGTTGTTAACTGCAGGACACCTGAGTATCACCTTCTCAGCAGTGACGGGCTGGAGCAGGCAGCACCGAGCTGAGAGGAGGAACAGCAGAGGGGATGGCGAAGACGCCAGGTGGAGGCTTGAGCGGAATCAGGGATGCTACACTTTTACCGACTGCAGGTGTCCAGAGAGTGTGGCCAAGGGGATAGAGGGAGGGAGCTGAAGCCGTAGCATAGCAGGACCACATGAAGGAACCAGGGATATTAAAGTTGCTGTGGCATACGAGAATCAGGGTGGGGTGCTAGAGAGGGCATGGGATCGAGAATGGCGCTTAAAATGTTATTTCTGCTCCCAATTAGCTGGAGAACATTAGGCACATAATTTGACCTCTCTGTGCTTCAGTTCCCTGATCTATCAAGTTAAAATTATAGAACTAATTGAGCTTATGGTTTCTTCAAAGACTAAAGTTTATTTTGTAAGGGATACACGATAAATATCTTCAAATACTTGAAGGGCTCCCATGTGGAAGAAGCATTAGGCTAAGACTGTATAATATCTGAGGCGGAGACAGGGACCTAGGAGTGGTAGGGGAGCAGATTTCAGCTTTAGGTAAAAAAGAGCTGCCCAGCAGTGAGATGGCTGCCTTGAGGGTAGGGTGTACAGTGATAAGCTCCCCATCAGTGGAAGTATTCAAGAAGAGCTGAGAGGGCTGGATTTATTATGTAGAAGGGAAGCATAAACTACAAGAAGTAAGTGGCTAGTTGATTGTGAAGGTCTCTTCCGATTCTGAGATTCTAGGACTCTCTACTCTTTTGAGGTCCGTATTCTTGATTGCACTCGCCCCGGAATGACAGGTTGAAAAATCCCAGGCGGCTCTAGAAGTGAGAAGTGGTCCGTGAGGATTTGGTTCACAATGCCTAGTCATCTCTAGAAGTGCCTGAAGGACATGGCATCCTAGCAACCTTGTTGCTTCACCTAATGTTATCCGGAAGAATCAAAGAAGAGGCTCACAGTTCCGTTGAATGGAAAGACTTCAAAGAGGAGCCTTTAAGCTACCTCCTGCACGTTCTTCTTCTGCCCTTCAGGTGTAGTAGGACACCGTTGTTGGTCAAAGGTTTGAAGCCCTTTGGAATGCTCAGGACAATCACAAGATTCCCGTTTTGCTTCTTAGCAGAGACACATCTCACAGCAGCACCAGGTGCCAGGCTCCAGAGTAGCAGCTCATGTGAGCACAGAGCGAATCATTATGGATTCCTTGAGCCGTGATGGCAAAGGGACCTAAATTACCATCAGCACAGTCGCGCTAATGCTGTTGGAATGGGCACGCCTGTGGGAATTCCCAGTGCGGGAACTTCATCAGGTCGGAGCAGCCAGCAGGGGGATGGGCTGAGCGGGCGGGGCACAGGTGTTGGAGAGGGAGACAACTCCACTGGTCTGACTCTAATTATTAGAGTTTCTGCTAGTTTAAGTGCCTGAACCTAGAACATTCTGTGAAATGTCTCTCCCTCCTCCCCCATCACCACCTCCCGCCCCTGCTATTTTCTGTTCACTCTACAAAGTGCAATAGCCCTGGTTTCCAGATGCATCTCGTGGAACCAGATCCCTGACTGCTGGACTTATCTTGCAACCCTTAGAAGTATGGGCTGGGCAGGCACATCGCAAGAGTTCAAAAGTGTAGGCATATCTCTGGGAGGCGGAGAGACCCTAAACTCCAGGCTCTCTGAGCAGGAAGTTGTGTTGGCCCACGCTCACTGTGTCGTCTCTACCACCTCTGCCCTTTAATCCAGCTCCTTTTTTTGTTGTTGTTTGTTTTTTTTTTGTTTGTTTGTTTGTTTTGGTTTTTTTGAGGTACGCGGGCCTCTCACTGTTGTGGCCTCTCCCGTTGCGGAGCACAGGCTCCGGACACGCAGGCTCCGGACGCTCAGGCTCAGCGGCCATGGCTCACGGGCCCAGCCGCTCCGCGGCATGTGGGATCCCCCCGGACCGGGGCACGAACACGCGTCCCCTGAATCGGCAGGCGGACTCCCAACCACTGCGCCACCAGGGAAGCCCTCCAGCTCCTTTTTTGAATACTAATCGTTAACACTTAATGAGAGTTTACTCTGCACCAGGCCCCGTGGTGAGCTATCTAATTTAAGCCTTACAAACCTAATAGAGCGGGTTCTTTATTACCCCATTTTTGGCAGATCGTGAAAAAACTGATGTTCAAAAGGCTAAATAAGTGCTCAGTCATGGCTGCAGACTGAAGTCAAACCCGCTGCCCTTGTTTCAAATTTCTGTCTTTTCTTATCATTCCTATTATGTGAAAACTTGGATGACGGTACTGGATCATCAGATGGGAGCCCGAGGGGTACAAGCTTTACGTGGTATTTGTACCGCTATCTACGTGTCTGCCTCCAGCCCATTCTCTCCGTCTTCCTAACCATCTTGTTCTAGCGTACCTTCTTCGTACTTTCAACCTTCTCTGTATTTTATCTTTCCAGGTATCTGATCAATGTGACTTTTGAAGGGAGAAATCTGTCCTTCAGTGAAGACGGCTACCAGATGCACCCGAAACTGGTGATCATACTTCTGAACAAGGAGAGGAAGTGGGAGAGGGTAGGACATGTCTTTGGCAATTCTCATACTAAGTAGAGGGGGTGGGGATCGGAAAGTCTGCAACACATTGGAGGAAAATGGCACCTCGGTTTTGCTTTCTGAGCTGGAGAGCAAGAGATCAATACTTTAATAACACAGGGGAGGCCATTTCTCAAGCTTGCATCTTCATTTTCTTGCTACTTTGGTCAATCAAGAGATGATTGTCCCTATGGATTTCTGTTTTATTGGTAGTGGTGCTGTCTGCAGCGTGACTTTGTTTTAATGGAAGAGTGTGCATGCAACATATAACACAGTTAGGTGGAGAAACCGAATCATGGGGTAATTCAGAAGTCGTGTCCTACACGGTATCCTGGGGAGGCCTGTGAAGCCTAATTTATGAGCACACAAGTCTGGATTTCCTGTGACTGGAGGCTTGCCATGCAAGGCTCTTCTCAGGATCTCTCCCACTGCCAGCTGACCACAGTGTCTGAAATTCTACCATTAGGCGTTAATTTACGTGGGCGCCAGACTGCCTAGGTTCAATCCCCAGCTCCTCTACTCACTAAATTGTCTGTCTAGGACCTTGGGCAAATCTCTTAACTTCTCTGTGCCTCCGCTTCCTCGTCTGAAAAATGGGGATAATAATAATAGTACCAATAACACAGGGTTGTTATAAGGATTAAATATATTAATATATGTAAAGGACTTGGAAGGGTGCCTGGCACATAGTAAGCACTTACTAGGTATTGGCTTTTATTATTATACCTGATTCCTAGTTAAATGCAAATGTTCCTGAGAGTAATTTCATCACTGGTGTTCCCGAGAATGTTCGGCAGGGCACTTGTGCCTTTAGACGCTTTGCTGAGAAATGGTTTCCAGGTAAATAAGACCGAGAGATGCTGTCTACTCTGTCTCACTCTGGGAGATTCTCAGAACATATTAGCATTTGAATGTTCAGAGGTGTCTTTTACTGAGGAATAGTTGACATACATCGTTATACTAGTTTTAAGTATACAGTATAATGGTTCAATATTTGTATATATTATGAAATGATCACCACAGAGAGTCTAGTTAACATCCGTCACCATACATAGTTCCAAAATTTTTTTTTTGTTGTGACGAGAACTTTTAAAATCTACTCTCTTAGCAGCTTTCAATATGCAACACAGTGTTATTAACCGCAGTCAGCATGCTGTACATTACCCTCCCATGACTTATTTATTTTACACCTGGAACTTTGTGCCCTTTGACGAACCACCAGTCTGTTCTCTGTATCTGTGAACTAGGTTTCCTTCTTTTTCTTCTGTTTTAGAGTCCACTTATAAGTGAGATCATGCAGTGTTTGTCTTTCTCTGTCTGACTTACTTCACTTAGAATAACACCCTCAAGGTCCATCCATGTTGTTGCCAATAGAGGTGTCTTACAGCAAAGAAACATCTTTAATTTTATTTAATCTGGCATTTCCCCAAATGATTTATCACGAGAACCCTTTACCCATGAAATCGTCTTCTGTGAATCGCGTTGGGAAGCATTGATTTACAGACTCTGCAGACGCTGTGGGCCAGTTGGCTGAGAACAGACTTCAGGATGTCAGCATGGCTCCTACTAGGATGGAAACCAGGTGATGTAGTTCCAAAGAGAGTAGCCAGGAAAAGAAGCCAGAGATAAACTTCGTGAAATTCACCGTCTTGTCACAGAGAGCCGTGGACAGGTGGTTATGAGAATGCCCACCTGTGAAACCAGGCATGTGTGTCTCAGGTGGTGGGACCCAGGGCCTTATCTTTCAAACCGAAGACCTCGATCTGTCATGTGTTCCTCATATCAGGGCTTTTTGGCTGTAAGCCTGCCGTTATGCCCGGGGTTCGTGATTGAAGCTGCCGCCCCTCCCCTGAGTTGTCATTTGTCCCAAAATGGCTATTCCCTGGGCTTCCACTCCTTACCCCAGTCAAGCTGCTTTTCACTGCTGCTGTGGAGACATAATCATTCAAGGAGTGTCTGGGCCGGCATGTACAACAGGCGCTTCTGTATATCTCCAGAAGAGGAGTTATTAAAAACGGAGGCTTCATACGTGGATCGGAAGACATCCAGCTAGGGTGGCTTTAATTCAGTAGACCTGTGATTACTGCCTCAAGTGAGGGGCCCTCTCACGACCGTCCTGTCTTAAAGAGACACCACTTCCCATCATGTGTGCTGCCTTCTCTTCCTTAGGCTGGAATCTGAGGCCCGGGACCCCCAGCCCTTTCCAAAACTAGACCCTCCTTCCTGGGGGTTGGATCCCACGCCTCCTTAACAGATCTCCCTCTACTCTAACTCTTGAATTTATTCCTTATTTCTATATGATCTGGGAACCATGTGGATAATTTTTTAAATGGTCCTCCTTCTCCCTGACGCCCACGTTGAACCATTCAGATCAGCCCTGGACGTGGCTTCTAGAAGGAGCTTCCCAAGCCACAATTCTAGTTCTTTCTCTGCCCAAAACCCGCTCAGAGCTTCTGCAGTTTGTGGATTGGGCCCAAACTCTATCTATTCATGCATTCAAGGCTCTGGTCTCTTTTCCAACACCCGTCTTCTCTTCCTCACCATTTCCCATCTCACCGTCAAGCTACGCTGGACTCCTCTCTGTTCTGAGAATGTACCCTTGTATGTCTTGTTCTCCGTACAGAGTGTCGTGATGTTTTCTTTTCCTGGAATGAATGGTCCAATTATACAAATCATAATCATCCTTTGAAGCCCAATTAAAATGTTGCAGTCTCCATCCCTGATCTTTGGCCAAGATATCATTTTTTGCTCCCTTATCCCCTGTAGCCTTGGTCCGTACCTCTGTTGTAGTACTCGTCACATCTGCCTGTGTTAGAGTTGCATGTGTGATGCTTCCAGAGGACAGAGGCTGTGTCTTTATACTGTCGTGTCCTCATGGCAACCTGGAGGACCGTGTTGCATAGCTCAATAGATACACGTAGAATGAACGAGAGCCATTACATAATACAAGAGTCTAAAATCCGTCATGAAGAATCAAGTTTATGCTATTGCCCTTGATACAAGAGCTCGTTTTTTTGGGCGGGGGGAGATAAAATCTTTATGTAGATTGAGTTTGCATAGATCGTACTTTAAGTGTGCTAAGGGAGCTTGTTATTTAAAGAAATTCTGTGGGTAATCTTTTGATAAAGTCTTTTGGGGGGATTGGGATCCTAGAATAGAACATTTTCATACTGACTTGGTTACATCAGGGAGCATTGCTGAAGAGAGATGTTCAGTATTCCTTAGGTTCATGAGCCACACAGCTCCCAAACTTGGAAGCCCTTGCGGGCAGGGTGGGGATGCCAGGCACAGGTCTAGGGCATGTCTGGGTTGTGGTAAAATCGAACCGTGGGAAGTTGTACCTTTTCTTCCGCTATCACCTTGGCCCCCAGAACCCTTCTGCATGCTTAGGACTCCTGATAGCATTCCAGAAGGTCCCCAGTGGTCCAGGGAAGACTTAGACTTCAGAGAGGCAGGCCCTCAGGGTGAGGATTCTACAGTGAAGAGATGGTCACTGGGGAGATAAGGAGAGAATGGGTCTCAATTTGTGGAAGAGGCGTGGGTTAAGAGGTGGGGCCTTTGGCCTCTGGTGCTGCCCCTAACTGGCTGTGTGACCTGCTCTTTTCACTTTTCTGGATCTTTCTGCCGTCATGTCTGGAACCATGGCGTGAGATGGGTCCTTTCCAGCTCTAACTTCTGAGGTTACGTATTCACGCTGTAAATAAATCGGAGCATGGCATGGAAGTTGGTGAGGGCTGGAGCGTACAAAAGGAGCCCGACTCTGTTTGTAAGGACAGTAGCTCCCAGGACATATTCGTCATTCTTGTCATTGGGGTAAATGTCATCTCTTCAGAAGGCCTTCCCTGATGACCCAAGCTGAGGTAGAGCCACCCAGTCAGGTTTATTTTCATTTGCTTCAAGATACTTATCTGACGTTTTGCTCATTTGTCTGCTTGTTTGTTTCATTTATCACTTGTTTTCCCACACCAGGTCGGATGCTGTGTGGGCGCAAGGGCCTAGTTCACCTCAGTAATTCTAACACTTAAGAAGAGCGCTTGGCTCAGAGGGACCACTCAAAAGATAATTGTTAAATAAATGAAGAATCTGTACGCTCAGGAGGGTTAGAGCAGTGACTGGTAGTGACCGTTCGCTTCTACCTGAGACTCTCCCGTGTAGACTGAGTGGTTTACTGAAAAGCAAGTAAGAGCAGGTACATCTCCCTACGGACTGAGCACCCCGAGGACCAGCAAGGGACTCAGGGCGCCTTCGGGAGGGCTCATCTCCAGGCAGGCACGCCCGAACAGTGTTCGACAGGAAGCCTCGGGAAGAGGAAGATTTACTGTGTGAATCGTGTGATAGGATTTCACAGTATTCCTTCAGGTTTTTACAAAGTCGTCTCAAAGCTACTGTCTTATCAATTTGGTTCCTTCCAAAAGACTTCAAGTGATGGCAGGATAGTCTGTGGGACTGAGCATGGTTTTAGAAACCGGAGAGAGCCGAGTTCAGTTTCCCACATCGCCATTTATCAGCTGTGTGTACAGAGCGACTGGTATTACCGGGGTCTATTTCCCTTTTGTAAAATGGGGCTTTACCTAAGGCTGTCATACAGATTAAAGGGGATTTTACAGTAACCAACTCTAAAGGAGATATTATGGTAAAACCAGTTAATAGTGGCTGAAACATAGCCAGTATTCAACAAATACCAATTGGTAGTCCCCACCCTCCTCGAGTAATTTTTTAAGGTAATAGCTGCACGTGGTAAAAAGTCAAATGATACAAAAGAATATCCAGTAAAAAGAATGTCCTCTGATCACCTATGATCCTTGGTTCCCCAGGTCCCTCCTCAGAGCGATCATAGTTCGCAATGTCTTACGTATTTGCTCTGAAAATACTCCCAAGCGTATACAAATTTTCTACATTTACTCAACCTCTTTTTTTAAACGAATAGTACATGCTTTTGTGAACCTTTAGTGGGACCGTATGTTAGTAGCCTCTAAGGAGGCATGGAGGCTGGGGGCTAGAACAGCAAAGAGATCTCTGGATCAGAATTATATTCACAGAAAGCCAAGTACATATCTCTGGTATGTAGAAATGTGAAGAACATTTACAGAGGAACACACAGACACAGACATAGAGAATGGACTTGTGGACACAGGAGTGGAAGGGGAAGGTGGGACGAATTGAGAGAGTAGCATTGACATATATACGCTACCATGTGTAAAATAGATGGCTAGTGGGAACCTGCTGTATATAGCACAGGGAGCTCAGCTCGGTGCTCTGTGATGACCTAGAGGGGTGGGATGGGGGCAGGGGCATTGGGAGCGAGGCTCAAGAGGGAGGGGATATACGTATACATATAGCTGATTCACTTTGTTGTACAGCAGAAACTAAGACAACATTGTAAAGCAATTATACTCCAAAAAAAAAAAAAAAAGTCCAAAAAAAAATAAAGAGGAACACACACACACACACAGCATGGTGAGTTGGAAAGGGTAGGGGATGGTGAAAAATATTTGTTTGCAGAGTGGCTTCATTTGTGAGTCTCTGTAAGAGGGGGACAGATGCATCAGCTTGCATTAAAAATAGTCTGGCACAGAGAAGCGGTTCCAACGAGCATTCAGGCTCCTGTCTTTATCAGAGCCTCTCATGATTTGCTTCATTGCCACTGCTCCCTGCTTCCATTTAATCGTTCCTAAAATGGGGATAGTAAAAATGAAATGCAGTGGGGTGTGTTCTGAGTACTGACTTCAAGAAATGATGATGATGCATTTTTCAGGTTGGAAGAGGTAAACAGACCTTAAAGGGACTGTCTGGGTCGGAATTGCAGGACAATACATATGGTGTGCCTCTCCGCTTGTCTTTCCCCCAGACTCGCCAGAGGTGTATTTTAGAAGCGCACTCCCTCTTGCCTGCCTCCACCTACCAGAAAATACCCCTCCTTGTGTAGATTAAAACATTCTTCGTTTGTCTGGGTCATTCTTTGGGCTCCCCAAACCCCAGTTATCACCTTAGGCTGGCAATCCTGAGAGATTACAGCCATATCCACCAGTGGAAGAAGGGTTCAAGGTGAAAGTGGTCGGTAGGAAGTGCTGAGTCCATAGTCGTATTTATGAATTAACGTATGGATCAGTGAGAGAGAGGAAGGGTAACCAAACTGGTAGAGAGAAGACTCCCAAGAGCCTCCTCAGAAGCAACAACATTATAGAACAGAAGGTCCCACCAGCATCTGGAGCCTGGGAGGAAGGAAACCGGTTAAGGGATGCTTCCGGTAGCCCCGTATCCAGGAGGCAGCACTGAGTCCAGGCTGCGGCTGCCCCGTGACACCGATACCTGAGGACCAGAGTGATCTATTCCAGAGCGATCAAGTGGGTGATGGTAGGACAGAGGTTGGTCGCTACTGGGGCAGATTCTGCTTGAAAGCCATTGACCCGTGACCTAAAACAGCCCGTCCATCCCTTCAGAGAGCGTGCGCACACACACACACTCTCTCTCTCTCTCTCATCACGGACGAACTGACGGTCTGCTCACGAGCACAGGAACCACATCTGGCTGGTTTCCCTCTAGGTGTCTGTGCCCAGCAGAGTGCGAGACAGTGCTAAGCAGGCCAGGAAATACTTGGTGTTGCCTGAACACACCTGCCCCTACTGAATTCCACCTCCCGCCCCGGGGGAAGAGGCCACGGGCTATCCACGTGCTCTCTCCAGACTTGCAGAGGGCGTCTGAGGAGTGAAACAGAAGCTCCTCCCCGTGTTGGTGTGTTTTTGCTGCATCTCCCGGTACCACCACTTGACAACATGCTCCTTGTGCTGACTTTGAACTGCATATACTAATATGCATCACCGGATGAAGGCGCTAAGAAGCAGGATCCATGGAGAAGGGCTGTGGGAATTGCGGTCACGGAGGGGAAGAAGAAGAGGCAGCAAGGTGATGACTTACTCCCTTTAAATATATGAAGAATTATTGGACCGAGTGTTGAGATCAGCTGTTCACTTTCTCTGCCGAGACAGAACCAGAGTAAGTGGGCTTAAGATCAAGCAGAGAGGATTTATATTAGCTATAAGGAGAATTTCTTTCTAGAGAGAAGTGTTGAGTACCAGAACCGTTAACCCCACCAGGGGCTGACTTTGGAAGAACTAAAAATTGGGTGTATCTTCGTGACTCTGTAACGTGCAGTCCTGCCCAAACAACAATGCGTGAACTACAGGCTTTGAGAGTTCTTCTTCCCTTCCCCTCCCTCCCTTCCCTCCTTCGTGCACATAACGATTGAGCACCTACTATGAGCCTAGTGTTGCCCCCACCAAACTAGTATTATTGTTTTCCTAGTTGCTGGGGAAAGAAGTATTGCAAGGAGAAGGGTGCTTATTGTGACACGTAAAATTTCTATAACCTCAGGTGATTTTAAATCTGACTATTTGATATGGTCTAATAGTTGGGTGGCTCTTTCATCTTGCTTGGTTAGTAAAGACCCTGCGTATACGTGACAGTGGTTTATAGACAAGGCCTCTGGATTACATGCTTTGGGTTGTCTTTCCAAGTTGTGATTATCACAGACTTTCACATCCGAGTGTTCCCTTCTTTGGTTCCCTCAGCTCCAAGAGCCGTGGCCCATGCTCTTTGCCTACACCCTTTTCCAGGGTCCCGGAAAGAGACCGCTGGGGGCCAGCCCATGGTGGGGAGGTGTGCCCTTAACCCCCAAGGTCTCCACACCCACTCCTGGTAGACTCAGTGCACAATGTCAAGCTGCTACCCCCATGCACATTTATAAAATAATTCGAAGAGCAGAGCAGGTTGTACTGGGGGAAAGGACTTCAGAAATGTCATTTCAGAAAGGCTGGTTGTCTTCATGTGCTGTCATCAGCCACTGAATGAAGCGGATAAAAGAACAAGATAACCTTGGTTGACTTTGCTTTGAAACCTATACCTGCTGATGGGGGAGAAAAGCAGGATGGAGCTTGGAGACAGAAGTGCCGCTTAATCTTGACTTAAGGAAACACTGTATAGAGGAAAGGATCCCAAAGCCAAAAGATAGCTTTCATCCACCTTGTTTAAATTTTATTGAGGATTTTATTTCATGACAGTTGTCTTTGGTTGGCTCCTGAGTCCTCTGAACTTTCTAATTCTAGGCTATAATGTTTTTCCAGTAGTGGTATTGAAGATGAAATAGTGCTGTAGAGGTTACAAGACTCTTATGTTAATATACAGGTTAAAATCAACATTTATGATTTTCTTATTATAAAGGTAATTGGTGCTTATTAAAGATACTTGGGGGGACAAAATAAAATTCACCCATTTACATACCTACAAAGAATTAGTGTTTACATTTCTTCTGTTTCTTACTGATGCTTTTTTCTGTGCCTGTGTGTGTATATGTGTACGTTTTAACACAATACAGTGTGATACAATAGAACTGGAAACGCAATGTATGAACAGTTTGCAGTCTTCTTTTTTCTCTCACTATGATACTGTGACCATTGTCTTATTTTATTAATGTTATCCAAAAGCATGAAACGTAATGACTGCCTCATATTCCATTGTAAAGATGTATCATACTTCTTTAAACTGATCCCCCATGATTAGGCATTCATATGTGTATTCGGTAGAGACTGGTACTCATATGAGAATAATTTCAGAGTTTTTGTTAATCCAGCTTTGATGTGTAGGATTGATGTCCGAGGTGACAAGGTTTGGTCACCTTTTTTTGTTGTTGTTTTATGTCCCTAAACATTCAAAATGATATCCTTTAATTCAAGAAGCTTGGGTTATATTCATTCAGTAACAAGGAGAAGACACACATGCAGTGGGTGTGAAAGGCTCTCCTTTGTGATTCCTGGCCTGCTGGGGATCCCAGAGGGTTTTTCTCTTTCTGACCTTCTGATCCTCTAACTTTGCTGGTGAGAATATTTCTTACCTTTGGCAGTTACAGCACACAGACGATGGGGTTGTTCATGTGGTCTGTGTCTGCAGTTTTCAACATCCTGGGACCATTTTCTTGAGAGTTGGAAGCTTGTAAAATTCAGGCCCGTGTTCCTAGGGAGGTAGTAGGGCTCATGCTTGGTATGACATCGTTTCTAGTGCTGTTTCCATTCTCTGTGCCCCAAGTGACCCAGGAAGAAGGGAGAGTGATCCCCTTCTTTCACCAGTGGCCGGCTGACTCACATACCCACAGGCTGATGTGCCTCAGGACTGTCTGGGCCATCGTGGCAGGGACTCCTCTTTTCATACCTTGGTGTATTTTCCACCAAACAAGCTACTTCGTGCATACATTAATAGCGTATACACTTGCCCTGAAGTCTGAGGTGTGACATTAAAGCTATAATATCTGAATGTTCTTCATCTACAAGCATGCCTCTGTTGACCTATCACCAGGAGATCTTCTGCTTTGAGTTCTTCCTACAGCGATGACAGATTTGTACAAGTCCACGCACAGCCTCTCTCTCCACAATACCTACTTACGAGAGCTGGCCGGGACCAGGGTGAGGTGATTCGTGTGCATAGGGAGGGGAGCGCCAACCGTGGCATGTTAACCCTGCTGATCGGCCCCCAGTACAAAGAGTTGAAAGGAAGCGTTGGCCAATTAAGAAAATAAACCGCCTTTAAGAATGAAAGCTATTAATAAAAAAAAAAACATGAATACAAGCATTCCACAGCAGCCATAGCACTCAAGATTATTTGGTGTGATTTTAGTATTTTCCCTATCAGAATGATTTCTGTCCATAATTTGGTGAACATTTCAGTTCATTTTGAGAGAGAGACAAGCTCTTGCACTTTCTCACTCTTGCACTTTCTCCCCCCTGCACTTTCTCCCTCTCTGTGATGATGTGACCCAGGTATTCTCTGCTGTACATAAAGGCTGCCCATTGCCAGTTCTCCCGGCATTCCAGGTCTCAGCTCCATCAGCTACGTGTTCTGAAGCTTTAAACTTAAAACAGATCTGTGCCAGGGGAATGAGGAGAATGAAAGTGTGGTCTTGAGGAGACAAATAAAAGAGGGGAAGAGCACAAGTAGACGTCCGGGAGAGAGTGATAGACCCCAAGGGAAAGAGGACCATTCTCCACAGCTGTATTTTCAAAGTGCAAAATATTCCCCGTTTACACCAAACTCTGTAGATATCCTTTCACGTTTTTCTACTCTAAAGGTTTGGTGTATGGTGTCTTCTAAGATCGTCAATTTTGGCTATTCTCATAATAATGCGTACCATCTTTTTCGCTCATCCCATAAGGAGGGGAGCTTTCTGGCGTAGGAATAGAATCTTACCTCTTGGGTGGAACTTCTGGTCATGTTTAAGCCACCTCAGCATTCTCTTTATAGAACAGTGAAAAAACATCTATTCTCCCTAAAGGGTCTGAGAAAGATGTACAATTTCTAAAACACTCTATCCTGAGATCAAGGGATCTTAGGAAGGTTTGGCACTAGCACATCTGACGTTTATTGAGCCCTTTATTAAGAATGTGGTTTATGAAGACTTTTAGCATATATGACCTAATTCTGATTCCTATGAAAACTTACTTCCTATCGCACAGGTAAGTATACTGAGGCTCAGGGAAGTTGTATGATTTGCCAAAGTCATACACTTAAGGAATGGCAGAGCTGAGTGTGGATATTTACGTCTGGCTCCATTTAAGTCCAATATATGTTTTGCCTTGATACACAGAGTATAACGGTATAACTAGGCTAATGGCATCAAAGCGTAGCACTACCAATGGGGATAGTTTTGTAGACCAGAGGACAGACCACACCACGGAAATACGTGAGCACTACCACATGAGAGTTTTTACACAAAGTGTTCAGAAGTGGTCCTGTACCAGGTAGGTGGGGGGAGTTGGCTTAAACTGGGACTGGCTGTTTCAATGTAATATTTTCCTGAGAAGATTATAAAATGAAAAAGTAAGGGAAGGAGGAATGGAGAGAGGCAAGAAAGATAGGAACAACAGCAGAAAAGCTTTTCTGCATCCCTACATCCTTATCCCTTTTCACTACCTATTATTAAACACACATTCACACACACACATCCCTAAAAATACATACATGCATACATTGCCTCTTTTTTTCAGCTAGAACAAGAACGTATCTCCTCAAACTGTGAGGACAGAACACGTTTCTCCCAATAGCAAAGGCCACAGCTACCTACAGAAATAGTTGTCTAGGTCCTGATTACATAGACGGGATGGATTTCCTAGCAAGTAGTTTGCTTCTGCTTTAAAAGGTCTTCTAAAATGCAGCCACCATGGCAGTGACACTGCAGCCATGCAGCCCCATTGATCAGACTCCTGCAGGAGGTGCAGAGAAATGTCGAAACACCAAGAGGAATTTAAAATAGCTGACCTACAAAACAGACTTCAAATCTTACCAAGAGAGTGACATGAAATTTTAACTTTGTTTTACATAAAACACAATCAATTAAATATTTTATGAGCTCAACTAGCTAAGAGAGAGGAGTTTGGGCATTTCATATCAAACTAGCTGAAGGTTCATTGAGATGAATACATCCAAATATATAAAAGAGAAAGTAGAAGCAAAATCCAATGGCTAAGACCACTGATCTTCTGTGATTCATCATTGTCTCTTCAGTGTTTCCCCAAGTATGACTGTGGGTTTCACTGTGGTACATGAATTAAGAGGGATGAGTATTTTTTATTTAAATAATCTGTTTATCTTTATAGTTATCTTCTATCTTTGACAAGTGACACTTGTCTTACATTTACAGTCATGATATGAAATTTTTTAATAAATATATTTTTTAAAAGAAGGTTGTTTCATATGTAATTAAAAATAGTGTAGGTGGTGCACAGATGTGGCAAAAATCGGTACAGTGGAACTCAAATGACTGAAATTTGAGAAATGCTTCCAGAGGGCAAAGTGTATTCCAGACCCCGGTTCCCAAATCACAGTAGTCAAGACTGACCTACCTTCCCGTCCTGTTTCCTCTTCTGCTCTCTGCGTTTAGCCTACACACCAGCATAATTGCAACTACCCCTTCTCCAGACCTCTTGTACTTTTATGCCTACATGCCTTGGGTTATGCTTTCCCCTTAACCTTGGACTCTTGAACTTACCCATTGAGGCATAGTTTAAAAGCCAAGAGGCATCATATCTTCCTCACCTCTGCCTAACACAGTGATTCATCCAAAGCAGTGTAAATAGATGTTGCTTCAACTTTCTTTGTTTCCCTTTCCTTATCTATACAACGGAAAGAATGATGGCACCTACCTCAAACTGTGGCTATACGGATCAAATAAGCTATAATTCATTTAAAATTCTTAGCACAGTATCTGGCGTGTAGCAGGTGCTGTGCAAATATTTACTGTTCTTTACTTGAACATGTTTTTTTCTTCCAGTTTTATTGAGATATAATTGACAGCACTGTATGAGTTTAAGGTGATCTGACTTCCATACATCATGAAATGGTTACCACAGTAAGTTTAGTGAGCATCCATCATCTTGTATAGATACAGACATTTAAAGATATCTTTCTGGTCACGAGAACGCGTAGGATTGACTCTCTTAACAATTTTCATATATATCATACAGCAGTGTTAATTATATTTTTCATGTGGTACATCACAGCCCTAATACTTATTTATCTCATACCTAGAAGTTTATACCTTTTGACCACTTTCGTCCAATTCCACCTCCCCCGACCCCCTGCCTTTGGTAGCCAGAAATCTGATCTCTTTTTCTATGTTTGTTTGTTTGTTTTTGAAGTATAATTGAACATATTTTAAACCAATCTTAACTGAAATTGGGTTCTAGAAAACAAGAAAGTGAAGAAAAATGAACCGCATACACAAGTACACAACAAGGTTGGATTTTGGCCTTAGTCACTGAAAGGAAGGAACTAGGAAACAACACATAGAATCCTTGACGTGCCCGATGATAAACTGGCAAAGAACCCGCTTTCTTCCTTTATTCTTAAACAACTTTTTGCACAGGGATTTTTAAAAATTGAGTCTTATTAATAATAAAAGAATGGTAAAGTCCCCAACACAACACAGCAGTCCATGCTGGGCTCATTGCCCCCAAATCAGGGAATTAAAAACATGTTCAGCTTAGATTTAGGACATTGTGGGTTCTCAGTAACCGTTACATAACAACCAAGCCACATTAGGCGATAGTGACTGTTCGTGAAACCTCATGGTGTGTCCTTGTGTCATTTGATCTCCTTGGCCTTTGTTTCACTGTAGCAAACCGCGCCAGTCTCCCCTTTACGGCTTCCTTATTGTGCAGCGGGTAGATTGGCCTACAAGCATTAAAGGAGTTCCTCCCACAAGGGAGGGTGGTTTATGTCAAAAGACACGTCCTAGTCAGGGTTGACTACAAAGGGGATGATGGTGAAGTGGGGAGGGAAATAGAAAATGCAACTGACACGTAGCATTTTATTATTTTTTTATATTTTTTTTATTTATTTTTTTGCAGTACGCGGGCCTCTCACTGTTGTGGCCTCTCCTGTTGCGGAGCTCAGGCTCCGGACGTGCAGGCTCAGCGGCCATGGCTCACGGGCCGAGCCGCTCCGCGGCATGTGGGATCTTCCCGGACCGGGGCACGAACCCGCGTCCCCTGCATCGGCAGGCGGACTCTCAACCACTGCGCCACCAGGGAAGCCCGACACATAGCATTTTATAGTTTACACCAGTGATTCTCAAAGTGTGGTCCCTGGACCAGCAACATCAGCATCACCTGGGAATTTATTTGGAATGCAGATTCTCAGGTCCTGCTGCCAAAGCTCCAGGGATGAGGCCCAGAAATCTGAGTTTTGACCTATAAAACACAGAGATAGTTGACCACAGACATTTCCCTTTCACAAGGAGAAAAGACGTATCTGTTTAATGGATATTTAAGACTGCCACTTTGTCACCGTTTTCTGTTCTCATTTTATTTTCCAGCCTTTTACTTTGAAATAAATCTGAATCTTTATCCCTCCACAAAGTTGAGGATAGAGCCAGAAGCCCAGCAAGAAAGAGCGAAGGCCTGTATCACTCACTCCAGGAGATTGTGAATTATCTATGGTCTTCAGTCACTGCTACAGAAACTCCAGGATATTAGGCTGATTGGCTGGGGCTGTTCATTCAGGAAATATCTCCTGAGCCTCTACTAAGTACCAGACACTATTCTAAGTGTTGGGGAAACAGTATTGAATAAGACCAACCAATTTCCCCCACCCTCAAGGAATTTTTGTCTTCCTGAGGAGGTCAGACAACAAACACAATCAACAAATAAGTAAATATCATCACTTCAAGTGGCGTCTGGGGCCATTAAGGTGGTAAGATAGGGTCTGGTGGCTCTCAACACGTGATGCCAGCCCCCCAAGGGGGCGATTTAAAATACCATCCCCCAGCAGGGCTTGTTTACAATTTCTTATTTTAAATAAGATGACAGTTAAATTTCTAAGGAGTATGTCCACAGCTGTTAGAAATTTAACTGGCAACTTAAAGTAAAAACCTTTCAAATGATGCCCATAGGTCCTCTGCTTAAACTTGGCATAGATACTGTGTTAAGACTACAGACCCACTTCCAAGCGGCAGGGCAAATGTGGGTAGTATCTGATCTTCCATTTTTCCCATTACTACTAGGTTTTAGAGAATATGGACATGAATTTTTATAATTTGACACATTGGGCTGTGAACATTTCACTATTTATGCTTGATTTTTCCGAAAAACCGAAAAGCATTAACTCTCTTTGTTTAATTAGAACTGCATTTAGTAAGTCACATACCCTCATCTACTGTTCCAAGTGACCATGACATTCTTTTGCAGCTGTTGTGGAAATTATTTCACTTCCTGAGTTGTCTCCATTTGACCCTGTGGTCACGATGTGACACTACACGAGGACCTGGTGAGGATGTTCAGGAAAGGTCATAAAAACTCACAGAACACAGGCAGCTTTGGGGTCATAGACACGTTCTAGTGGCCCAAGAGTGGTGTATTTAAGATTAAATTGGCCTTTTCAGCACTTACAAATTTAGAGATTACCTTAAAACTCCAGATTTGTAGATCCTAAAAAAATCTGAGAGAGTGGCCACCTTGGGGCTCACACTCTGCTGGGGCTGAGGGGTAGAGCCTCCTTTGGGTGGAATACACGCTCTCAATTCAATACACACCCTCCAGGTGGCTCCCCCATCCTTTTATTAATGATGCTACCTAGTTCTTAACAGCCATTGGAGTTTGCAACTCCTAGAACAGGAATGCGTTCAGAAAAGATTCAGTCCCTGCTTAAAAACAAAAATGTATACCTTGGAAATGGGTACGTTTCAGGATTAAGGAATCAGGGTAAAAATGGAGCAGACACAGCCTTTTTCGATTGCTTGTTGCAGTTCACCTTGTAGTCCCTAGGGGGCAGATGAGAATTTTGAGCCGCTGTCTAGTTTTCATCTTGAGTAATAAACTTCTCTTTTATGTAATGATATTTGTTATTTATGTCTGATTCCAAAAGTATAGTAGCTGTTCACTGAGAAAAAGTTAATAGACAAGAGCATAAAGAAAAAAAATAAAATTCACCTCAAATTTCTCCCTCCCAGGGATAATTTCTATGTACGTTTTGGTTTCTATCATTCCAATCTTTTTTCCTCTATGCTCTTTCTAGATTATAAATGTGTTTTTATTAATGTAAGTGCATATGTTTATAAAATCGGGATAGTAGTATACATTCCCATTTTTGTAACCTACACTTTCCTTTAACAATGTTGCTGTGAATGGTATGCCATAATACGTATCATTAAAATATTAAAAATATAAATATGATAGAAAAATATATCATTCAATATTTATCAAGCCATTAATTGATCTATTATCTATTTGTATTCGTCTATTTATCACATAATTTTTAGTGCTATATATTATTTAATTATTTAGAAACTGTGTATGTAGACGTATGTGTTACAAAATCCCTCCCCCACCATGCGGTTCCCCCCGACATACAAGGTGCAAGGTCTTGGCCACGGCTCACTGATCTGAGCAAACTGACAGTAGGGGGGCTGCGCTTGTTGGCGTTCGCCCCCTGCGTCACTCACTTCCGGGGCACCTGCTGGAGGGGGGACACCAACAGGTGCTCTCCCAAGAACGCGCAGGCCACCTGCCCATGGTGGCTCTTCCCATATCGCTGAACGTCTGAACTCTGCTCCTTCTGTAAGCAAGCACAGCGCTCCTGGGACTGACGTTTGTATTGCCAATCTGTCTCTTGGTGCTTCTTTCCTAAATGCCTTTTTAAAACACGGCTCAATAATAGAATGAGCACCTGTGCCGTTCTTCTCGGAGAGCTCAAGCGGCTTTTAGAACATGAAAAAGCTATTTGGGGCCCTTTAGAGCTGAGTCTTGGAACACCCCCAATTCCCCAGGACACTGTTTAATAACCACTCACTCCAGGACAGCAAATGGTTTGCCTGGTGGGTTTTGTTGCTCCATTTCCTTCCCGAGTTACTTCTTCAATCCTGGCCTCAACTTTCACTGAATCTTTGAAGCCAGTCTGCCGGCGTGGAAGTTTCCGAGCTCTTTCCTTGTTTTCTTCTCTGCTCTGGCTCCTTGTTGCTGCCTGCCTCAAGCAGGATATCCAGACTCGGTTGGCATTAAATCCCCAGAAACAGGCAAGTCCACGCCCCTTGGCCTATCAAGTCTTAGCTCTGACATCAATCTGCTGGATGACCTTGGACAAGTTCACTTAAGATCCCTGGGCTTCAAGTTTCCGTATCTATAAAGCAAGAGGGTTGCATTAAATCCCCAGTCTGTGGTTTCGAGTGCACCTTTGGATTTTTCACAGTGTTCTGTCTGTGGCATATTTTAGTGACATCTATTTATTCGTTAATTAGTTTATAAAGAATTGCTTATTTTTAGAACTTCATTTCCTAGATGGGGTGGCTCTGCCATTGGCCCCACGGGCTTTGTTAACAGCTAACTTTCTGGGATGGGGGCTGAAAAGGAGGTTGAATTTTTCCACTGCCCTGCTTCTCTGGCCTTTCTAGTCATTCACGAGATAACAGCGGAGGGCAGGCTTCCTCGGGGCCTGGCTTCTGAGCACACAGGGAAAAGCCTTGACTGCCTTATGCAGTTTGACTATTTGTGTCTCTTTCATGGAAGAGACATGGGTGGCTGTAGTCAAGCAGTGTCGCCTACACATCAATGTCCCGGTTGCACACACACAGACCCACCAGGGCTCCCCACCGCACTGGGAGCCAGCCTCTTCTTATATTTTATTCTGTGTTTCTGGATATTGTCTTGTAACTGATCACTTACCTCTTTCTCTGTGATCCCGTCCTTCAAAATTAGAAATAATTTATAGGTGTTTTTTTTTTTCCTTTTTAAATTTTGAAGTCACTATTGTATTCTGGGACTATATTGTATGTTTCTGCTCCGGTTTACCATTCATTCAACGAATTTTTAATTAGTGCCTGCAGTGTGCTGGATTCTGTTCTCCAAGAAAAGGAGTGTGAGGGGAAATGGACGGACAGGTGGAGAGAGCAAGAGAGAACTGAGATAAGGGTCGGCACTCCAAGAGAAGCGAGAAAGGGCGGAAATTTCTCAAAAGGGGTAAAGAATAGTGTAGACACCACCCAGGGCAGAAAGCAGGGGAAGTGAAGGGAAGAAATCAGAAGATTTGGGGACTCAAAACCCTAGTTTGTGCCAATTCTTCTAAAGAGACAGGAGCCTTAGCTGACAGGTAACAGTGTTAGTAATAGCCGTCACTTCTGTAATAGGTCAGTATCATAGGCCTGGCACTGTTCTAAGCAGATTACTTTATATTAACTCATGTCAACCCTCACGACGTCCCTATGGAGCATTATTTAAGACAAAACCACAAATGAAAAAATCATGAAGCCCAGAGAGGTTTAGTGGCTTTCTGAAGGTCACACAGCTAGGAGGTGGAAGAGCCAGGATTTGGACCGTGCAGACTCCGGAGGCAATACTGACTACCACACACCACTGAATGCAGCACAGGAAGGATCTGATCCCGCTTATGTTCCATGGGGGTGGGGGACAGGGGGGCAGTGTGGATTAATGCTCTAGCTTCTAAGTGTCCTGATGGCTGTTTCCTTCCCCATCAATTCTTGTAGCTCTGAAATTCAAGCCTCATGCTCCATGTTTGCCAACGGTGCCCAGCACATTCGCTTTGGCCTCAGGCATTGAGTATAATCATCGCTGGTTGGGCTGTGCGGCTCTATTCTGGGCCAAGCCAGGTTCTGTTCTTAGGAGAACAAGCCTGAGAAAAGAGGAGACGTTTGGCCCACAGGTTTGCTGGTACAGAGAAGGAGAGATGCGAATTGGGTGGGTTTTGAATACCTTGGATATCTTGTGCCTGGTGGTTTCATGTAACTGACACCACACTCATTTCTAGCCTCTCCACGTTTCTCAACGAGTGTGCTCCAGCTAAGCACATAAAACCACTGACCCAACTTAGGAGAGTTACTTGTTTATTTTTTTGACTCATAGGGAGAAGGCTGTGGGAGCCTGACATTCCTAATTCCATTTCCTCAGTCAAAATGTTGTTCCTGCCATCTCTGACAGTTAGAAGCCTCTGTTTCTCTTATTTGCAGACCTTGAAGGAAGTAGCCAGAACCTGGGCCAGAATGTCATCCTCAACCTAAAAACTGTTCTTAAGCCTCGGACTGGGCTTTACAGAACTGGATGCAAACCTAGCCTTACTTCATTGTAACTGGCATGGTAATGAGTGGACAGGGATGCCAGGACCTTAGTTATCGGGACAGTTCCAGCCCAGAAAAGCGAAACACACCAGCAGGATGGGCAAAACTGGACTCCCGAGCCTTTAACAGTTTCAGCTACAAAGGAGAACACGGTGAGCGCTTGTTATCTACAGGAACTCAGCGAAAATGAAAATTAACTGTGTCAGAAACAGAACCAGTTGGCTCACTGGCAGCAAGCAGCTCGGGGGAGCCAGTGGCTAAGCTGCCCTGTCCATCTTCTTGTGGACATCACCGTGCAAGGCTGTTATCTGGGAGTTTAAGCAGAGACCCTCAGATGTAAAGTATTAGCAACAGATTTCTTAAAAGATGTCCTTTATGTCAAGATTCTCTCTTTGGCCTTTCACATGCAAACAAGCAAATGGGATTAGTTAACCAGCACTGAAGCCTTTCATTCTTCAGTTTCCTACTTATTTCTCACCATTCACACATTTTCAAATATTTTCCTACAGCTTCTTTGCAAAGAAACCAAGGAAGCCTTTCTCTCCCTTGCTGCCTCCACCTCCTTCTTTCTGTCTAGCCCAGAAATAACATCTCCCTTTTCTCTCACGCCTTTTATCCGCGGGTTCCCATGGAGCCACTCAAGCAGTGTGGACTGTTGAGCAGCGTGGCCACCAGGGCAGCGTTCCTCTGCTTCCGGGTCACAGAGGGAAAGAGCTGGAGACACAGGTGTTTTGAGAGTCAGGGGGTGGGGAGTGCAGGAAGGAGGTCGCAGAGTTATGCAACTCTTTTCTTGGTGATTCTTGACAAAAGCAGATACTTAGTCCTGAGTCTGGCACAACAAATAGAAATTCTGGGGTAAAGGAACTGTAGACCTACTGCATTAAGGGGAAAGATGGACAATGCATGTGACCAGTTAGTGATTCTAGACAAAACTCGCCTACTGGATGGAGACGTACTTATTAGAAACAGCAGAATATTATTCAACCTTAAAAAAAGAAGGAGGGCTTCCCTGGTGGCGCAGTGGTTGAGAGTCCGCCTGCCGATGCAGGGGACACGGGTTCGTGCCCCGGTCTGGGAGGATCCCACATGCCGCGGAGCGGCTGGGCCCGTGAGCCATGGCCGCTGAGCCTGCGCGTCCGGAGCCTGTCCTCCGCAACGGGAGAGGCCACAACAGTGAGAGGCCCGCGTAACGCATAAAAAAAAAAAAAAAAAAAAAAAGAAGGAAATTCTGCAATATTCAACAATGTGAATATTTCGTCACAGAAGGTCAGTCGTCGCGTGATTCCACCGATGGGAGGTCTCTAAAACAGCCAAATTCATAGAATCAGAGAGGGGAATGGTGGATGCCAGGGGCTGAGGGGGAGGGGCAAATGAGGGGTTACTAACCAATGGGCATAAAGTTTCTGTTATGCAGGGTGAGTAAGTTCTGGAGATCCGCTGTGCAACATTGTACCTATAGTAACACTACTGTGTTATGCATTTAAAAATCTGTCAAGAGGGTAGATCTCATGTTGTATTCTTAACCTCAAAGAAGAATTTTTTTTAATAAAAAAAATTTTAAGAGATAAACTTATTTCCAACGCTAAATACAAAGTCACAGTGTTGACACTGTATACGGTTGATGAGCAGAATGGAAGTTGTCTCGAGTTAACACCGCATAATGGACTTCCGTTGTCATGGCCCTTCCCAGTGCCACTGTGGCTTCCTGGCTCTCAATCCAGTAAGTCGACTTATTCCCTTTCTGACCTCTCTTTGAGAGCTGACACTGGTGACCCCTCTTTCCTTCTTGCGACTTCCTCTCTGTCTTGTCTCTCCTTCCTTTGCTGGCTTACCTTTCACCCTTGTTCTCACTTTGCCTCCCCTTATTCACCGGTGTACTTCCAGGGTTCTGGTCTCATCACAGACCCATCTACATAGACTTTATGGACAACCCATGCCTACGAGTGATGGCTTAAAAACGCCTATACCCAGATTTTTCTCCTGAGCCCTGGACTTAGGTGCTCAGCCACCTTTACTCTTATATCCCATAGAGACCTCAAGTCCACCAAACTCAACACTCTCATCTCCTCCTCTCTTCTTGAATTAACCTTGGCACCAGTGTCTACCCAATTATCAAGGTAGAAACCTGGGGGTCATTCTACGTAATTTCTCTTTCTCATCTATCCCTCTCTTATATCCACCTCATCTCTTTCTTTCCTCTCTTCTTGCCTTTGTTATTTATTGCCTGAATCACTGCATCTGCCTCCTTTCCCTGACTCTGATCTAGCCCTGTTCTAATCTAGCCTTCACACAGTGTCAGAGAGATCCTCCTAAAACATAAAAGTATTCACGTCTGTTGCCTGACTCAAACTCTGCAAAATAGCGCTCCAGTGACATGAGGATGAAAACTCAAAGCCACGCTGAGAAGCTTTGATGCGCATGTTCTGGCTGCAGACTCTTGCCATTCTCTTCCTTCTCATTCTCCATCATTCCTCAACCTAAACCCAACTTTCTATCCATAAGAAACTGATTGTGGTTCTCTGAATCTGCTAGACGCTCACCTCCGTGCTCTCAACGTGCTCTTCCCTTTGTCTAGAAGGGTCAACTGCCCCAGACCTTTTCCACTCAGCTGAGTTCAGCTCTTTGGTGAGCTTTTCCTGACCTCCCTGCAGGCTAGATTAGAAACTGAGTATGTGTGTTCCAGAACCAACGGACACATACCTTCATCCATACGCTTATCACACTATATTGTACTTGCTCGGGTTTGTGTCTCTTTCTCCCGACTGCAAGTTCCCAAAGAGCAGGAACTGAATCCTTCATCTCTGTATCCTTGGTGCATAACGCAGCCCAGAACGTAGTAAAGGCTCAGCAAAGGTTAAGTAAATGAAATCCTAAATTATCTCATTTAATCCACACAACTTCCCACTGGGTAAATATTATCCCAGTTTAATAGATGAGGAAACTGAGATCTGAAGAGGTTAAATAACTGGCCCAGGATCATTGCAGCTATCAAATCACAGAAGAGTGTGGGTCTGTCTGAACCTCGTGGAGAGTTTGCATGGGCCATGGGACCAATGGCCATCTATTGGCACTCAAAGCAGCTTCTGATGTAGAACAGCTTTGAGCATGGTTAGAAGATAGGTAGGGAAGAGTTCATATTAAGGAGTTAGGGTCATACTTAGGCTGAGTGAGGAAAATCAGCAGTAGCTCCTGAAGCCCCGTGAAATGGATGGACTTTATGCTGGCCTTTAGTTTAGTCCCAGAATTTCTCCTAACGCCTATAAAATCAACACCAGCCATCCGATTCAGTAGCATTCACTGAACCACCATTACACGCTTGGCCTGTTGGAGAATGTAAAACTAGTATTGCCACTTCTTGTCAAAGTCTGCACTGAGGTATCTTTCTTCCCCCTCTCCTCTCATTTCTGTCTCTCTCTCAAAGAAATCAAACATCTTTCAGGCTCTTTTCCCCCACTAGGTTGGAGGAAAGATGTTGGAGGCCCACCTGTCTACACATGGTTGATGACTATTTTGATTGATCACACGTCCTGTTTTAATGGAGGACACAGTCACTGTCAAAGACGTGTGTGTGCTTCTGCCTGAATGCTGTCTGGTTCCTTTTGCACACGTCTGGGTCCACATCACCCTTTTCTCTTCGCATGAGGAAATCAGTCTTGTCATCCTCTCTCTTTTCTTCCACATGCCAGCCTGGCCTCGGTCCTGTCCATACCTTGGGTTAGGAGGTCTACAGCAGCTTAGCTCAAGGTTTTTGAGACAAACGGTATGTTCCAACTATCTCTTTCATTCCCTTTCCTCTGGCACTGGTGGATGTGCTTCAAACCAGACTTTCCCCTTACTGAGTGGAAAGATCCCATCTTCGTGGAAAGATTTGGTAGATAAAAGAGCAGAGTAAAAGGCCCTATAAACCCTTTAGGTTAAATGGCATTCTCTGCATTAATTTACTGATGCAAAAAAATTTATTGAGCACCTACTATGCACCAGGCACTTATATAGTCCTCTAGCGCTAAGATTCAGTCACAAACCCAAAAGACAAAATTCTCTGCTCTTATGGAGTATCCATTCTAGCTGGAGAGACAGAAAACATAGGAACTAAGTAAATTATACAGTGTTAGATAGAGATAAATGCAAAAGAGATAAAATAAAGAAAGGAAGGATTAATGAAATGTAACAGGGAGGGTGTTGAAATTCTAGATAAGTAGCCAAAGAAGACCTCATTGAGAAGGTGACTGAGGCACACCCAAGGAATTAAGGGGGTTGGGGGTGTTGGGAGTTACTGAGCTAAATGAAGTGGCACTTTTCCCCCACTTGCCAATTGATGGTTATGAGAGGTACTTCCTTGTTCAGTACTCCAGAGAGAAAAATGCGTGGCTGGTAGACCTGAGTCTCTAACCCTTAAGATTTTGTTGGAAAGATAAATCGACATACGTGCAAAGGGAATTTTTTCTCATCTTAGTGAGAGAGTACACACAGGAATAAGGTCTGTTAAATTTCAAGTGAGAGAGAGAGAAAAAAAGAGGGTCCCTCCTATGGGATCAGGGAAGGCTTTTTGTGACCTGACTGGTGTCCTGAAGGAAGAACAGAGTTTATGTTGACGGAGGAGGAAGGGGATCGCAGGCAAGATGATGCTGTGAAAGCAAGAGGAAAGCACGTGGCTGGGGCCCACTGAGAAGATGAGTAGAATAATGGAATAGGAAGGGGAGCTTCTACCTGGACCGGTGGAACATGGTGGGTACGGGATTACTGAGAGATGGAGAACACAAAATGGAGAGACCCTGAGGGCCTTGACTGCCAGGCCAAAGTGCTTTCTTTCCATTTCTACTTTGTTCGTAAGGGGAGTTCTTGCATTAACAATCAATTACAAGAATCTGGAGTATAGAGCTTTTATCATAGATCACAGCTCATGGTGGGTGCTTGGTGAATACTATTGAAGGCCTCCTGGAAGGGAATTGCTGGTTATCTAAGAAGGGACATAGTAACGTGTATAATTTTTGAATCCTTAACCATATAGTTCACATCCCCATGGAAATGTTCAACTGTTAGAGCTAGAAGGGTACTTCGAATATGTGTCTCCAACCCCTTATTTTACAAATGAGAAAACAGAGGGCCAGAGGTTTGAGTGATTAGGGCAGCTTAGCTGATAAGAAAGGTGGGATTCTTCCTCCAGAATATTTTCCCAACAGCCTCTTCTGGGGACTTTTACCCCCAGTGTGGTGCCCACTACTGCCCACTGTCTTGATATAAATCAGAGTTCCTCAAATGGGTATTCCTGGGAACCACGAGCCATCTGTCCTCAGCAACAGTTGGCTCTTTTAGAGCCTCTGTGGAGAAAGAGAAAGGTAGATAAATCAGAGAAGCTTCAGAGGAAAGCCTGAAAATAATCATGGAAAAATCAGTATTCCTTCTGTCTTCTCACCTGCCTTCCTGCCTTCATTCCTTCCTTCCAAAATAACTTTTGAGTGTCCACTATATGTAAAACCTCATGCTACAGGCTTTACGTACGTTATCTTGCTTGTTCCTAGTAAGCTCCTGGAAAGGTCAGGAATGGCCCCTCCAAATGAGGAAACTGAGCTCAGAGATAGTAGGTCACTTGCCCAAGATCATACGGTTAATTTATTGGCAGAGCCAAGATTCAAACCAGTGTTTAATTAAAGGTAGTACTGTTGTCTGTTATGTTATTCTTCCCAGGTTATTTCTTCTTGTTCCTCTCTTTTTCTTCTCTCCCTTGGAATGTCAACCACTCAAAGCATCCACGTTAAATGAGTTGAAGGAGAATATTGGACTCTCAAGGGTATTCAACCATAAGGCTCCCACGTCTCCTGTGCCTCTTAGGTATTTAAAATTTAGCAGGTAATTTAGTCTTCCTTAGCTCGATCAACAAGATCCTCCAGGGCCAGGATTTGTTATCCATATTCTAAAGTTCTCATTGCACACTGCCTATGCATGCCTTTTTCTTGGAAGGTGAAGATGATGAAGTCCAGAAGTGTTCATTGAGCTCACACCCCTTTTCAACTAGACCCTGCCTGCTATCATAGGAGGTACTTGCAATAAGATCTTTCAACAAAAAAGAAGCTGTTTGCGGCAGTGGAAGGGAATTGGAAATTCTAGGAATTCTTACAGCAAATGACAGTCTGTCCCTTAGGCCTTTCACACCTGCTACCTGGTCTTCCAAGTGACTTAGTGTCATCTAATCGACTGCATTAAAGTGGGGGCTGGCTATGCCCTTCACTGTTTCCTGCTCCAAAGATGGCAAATTCCAACTGTAAGGAAGGTTGCTTAGTTATTAATGTACACCCTTCTCTATCTTGCTTGATTATAGACTCTGGAGTGGGGGATGTGGTGAGGGCTGTGTCTCACCCCTGTTCTCCTCACAGCACTCAGCCCTGGGTCTGGCATGGGATCGGTCCTCAACTCTTGAGCTCTTTCTGAAGCTGTGCTGTAGAAATTGAGAGTTATGATGGACTGCAGAGAGCGGAGCTTTATACTAGTCCCTTTCTGCTCCCATGTAATTTGGCACGTCAAAATTTTGATACACCTAGTTTATTACTGTCCCAGTCATTTAACCGAGGTGCGTATAAAGTACCGTCCCACGCTGCCCAGCGGCAGGCAGGTCCAGCCAAGCCTAACCAATGAAATTTCAGCCTTTATGGTCCACGTCAAACAAACAGCCCCTAAGGTATCTGAAGCAACGCTCCTTGACTTGTCAGGCTCAAGGTCAGCCTGCTGCCAGCGATCTCTCATGCCACCCAAAGCAAATGGTATTGAAGTGAAGCTGCGGGATTCATCGTTACCCAATATTGACCCAAAGTGTGGAACCTTATTCATCAGCCCTGAGCTTCTGCCTCTGGGGTATTCCTGGGGGGAGGCTCATTATTGTGACCCTCAGAGCTTTTTCCTAGGTGGAGCAATTCTTTTTTGGAGGATGTTCCTTTAATTCCCCTTTTGAGTGGGTGAGAACCTCTGTCCAGCGCTAGTCAGGCAGCCCCCTCCATTCTGCACTTCCCCATTTGGTCTCCTCCTCTCCTCTCTCTAAAGGGTGAGCAGGGGGAAGCACCCCTCTACATGATGGCCAGGGAGGGGGGCATGGGGCGAGGAACTAACTAATTCAGTTCTTTCATTTTAACCTTCAAGACCACGTACGTTAGAGGTTCATAACGGCCAGAAGTCATATCATAGCCCATAGGTGGTGATATCCCGTCAGCAGTGCCAGTTAACGGGCAGGGATTTGTGGCAAGGCATCATGCTGTACTGGAGAGCATTTGACCTTTGAGTTTTAGGGAGACTTAAGTTTAATATGATTTCTACTGCTTACTGGCTGTGTGATCCTGAACAAAATTAGTTAAGTTCTCAAAAACTCGCACACTTAGGTTCTCCGAAGCTTGCTTTTCTCTTCCATGAAGCAGAGGGAGCAATTGTAGTAGTTTTCTATTGCTGTGTAACAAACTCCCACAAACCTGGTGACTTTAGCAGCCCACACTTGTCATCTCACAGTTTCTGGAGATCAGGAGTCCAGGCATGTCTTGAACTCAGGATCTTGCAAGGCTGCGGTCAAAGTGTCGGCTGTGCTGTGTTCTCCACTGGAGGCTTGAGTGAGAAAGAATCCACTTCAAGCTTCCTCTGCTTTGCTGGCAGAATTCATTTGCTTGTGGCTACTTGCCTGAGGTTCTTGCTGGGTGTGGGCTAGAGGCGATCCTCAGCTTTTAGAGGCCACGCACAGGCCCCAGCTCTGTGGTCCTCTCCATAGGCAGTTGACAACATGCTGTTTGCTTCCTCAAGGCCAGTGGGAGAGTCTCTCCCCCTAGTCTGTGAAGAAGAAATCTCATGTAACATAACATAGTCATGAAAGTGACAGTCACATCACCTTTGCCATTAACGTAACCTAACCAAGGGGGTAGCATCTTATCACCTCTGCCATATTCTGTTGGTTAGAAACAAGCTCCAGGGGAGGAGATTACACAAGGTAGTAGTAGTAACTCAGTAGGAGTCACCTTACGGAGTATCTGCTGAAATAATATCCCCCCCGCATTCAGTTACAATGAGGATTCAATGAGATAATCTATGTAAAACATATGAAAAGAATATCAGCTCCTTTCTTCCTATCTGGGAGACACACTGAGGCAGATGTTCTGAGAATCGTAAAGAAGAAGAAACTAAGACAATGGATAGAGTTGGAGGAGGAAAAATGGGTAATAAAGGAAGGTCTCAGCAAGGAGAGGGCAGGTGCTTCTGTTCACAAGCCTCTCGCTAGAAACATTACGTGTATTTCTTTGCATTATTCTTTTGTAATTTCAGGGAGAGGAACTTAATCATTAACCTCTTATGATTTACTGCTGTTTCAGGTTCTTGTTTTTTGTTCCGTGGAGCAAGCATTGCAGACTGCTCCCTTGTTTATTAGTGAGAATTGTTTGGGGGATTAAAAATACAACTCCCAGTGTCTTAAGGTGACCGACTGGAAGAATACAAATTTCTGAGGTGAAATGATGCTTTCAAATTTCTTCTAATCATTCCTTTCAAATATACGTCTTTCTTTTTACTCTTCCCCAGACTCTACAACTAGGTCTTTAGATGCTCCCCCCCACCTTTTCCCCTGCTGTTTAAATATTTATTTGTGTAGAACTTGTCTTGCAGAAAAATTCAGGTGAATCAGAGAAATCAGTGAGTCAGAGGGTAGAAATGTTAAGGAAGGTCAGGAAAGGGGGCTGTTGACATCATTACTCCTACCTGGAGGCCGAATCTAGTACCAAGTGGGAAAAAAAAAAAAAGAAAAAAAGAAAACCTAAGCCCTGGGCTTAAAAGAAAGAGGAGGAGGAGAGAAGAAGGGGGAAATTGTTTATTTCTGTGAAGAAATAAGTACCAAGAATTTGACTTTTAAAAAATTGATTGTTTCCAGACTTAGAGCCAAACATCTTAAAGAAAATAATTGACCTATCCCAGCGTAAGAAATGTAGAATCACTTTCGTCTCCACCAGCTGAGTTAATGATCATCCATCATTGAAAAAGAGATGGTCCTCCATAGCGTGGGGAGGCATTTTAGTTGATTGCTGAAATAATTGTTGGTATTTTCTTTCAGAGCATATACTTTACTGAGTTTGAACAATAATTTACGTGGCAGGGGAGCATGCCATATGGAAAGAGTACAGAACTCTGTGCCCAGAAACCCAGGTTCAAGCCCGAACTTCACCACAAGCAAGCTCTGTTGCCCTACGCAGTCACTAAAACAGTCTGGGCCTCAGTTTCCTCATTCTTCAAGTGAGAATTCTGCAAGAGAATATTGGTTGTTAGTGATATCACAAGGAAATGACAAGCGTCAGGGCACCTCACACTTACCTAACATTCAAGTATTTGAGAATGCACGGAGAAGTCACGCCTAAGCAGATAAGCACGTGTTTCTGGCAGATAAATTCCAGACGATGGGGAGAGCTAATCTAACTCACTTCTTAAATGTATTCAGAGTTGTAACATCATATATAAGTGTCATGGGAAAAGCTTATAATCAAAAAATGTGTGTAGCAATTTGTCACTGAGAATAATTAGGCCCTTCATCACGAGAGAATCACAGCCTCTTGGACTGGAAGGCATTTACTGATGAGGATAAGGTCCAGGCTGACAAAGGTTAGGTGACTCACCCAAGGTCATACGCCAAATGGCAAAGATAGAACTGAAAGCCAGGGCCTTGCGCTCCCCTCCCGGTGCCCCCTCATCAAGGCTGAGGGTGCATATGAATGATTCCCAGGGAAGAAATAGTGAAAATAGGTACTGACTTTTATATTCAAAATACTGAGACTTTCTTAAACAAAGAAAGTTATGTTTGGAGCAGTGACTTCGATTATTTAATTTGGCTTGTAAGGAACTACAGACTTGAAATGCCAAAAATGTCACAAATTCTACCCAAATAACCCTAGATTCTGAAGAGAAGAGAAGCTTATGTTCTCTAAATATCGTTAAGGCACCTGCACATACACTTCTTCTGACAAGTAAACAGGTAAAAATGGTGTTGCACAGGGCCCGGGCCCGGATCCACTTCTAGTTAAGACTGTCATCAGTGACTTGGATGCAGCCGCGGCGCACTCATTAAGTTCACAGGTGAGGCTGAATCTAAAGTGGAGGCTAAAGCCTTGGGGGATGCGATTAGAATTGGAAATGACCTCGACAAATTGGACAAGCAATCAGAAGCTAACAGGATGAAGTTCAGTTAAGACAAGGGCAGAGGGAAATCGAGGACTCAGAGAAAATAAAGACAAGAAAAGTCTGAGACATGGAAATGGCAGGTCAGGCTGAGAACTACCGAAAGACGAACGGGGCTACAGAGGCCTGGAAAGAAACACGATGCAGTGACGTAGCAGAGGTCACCATGTGCAACAATGCAAGTCAGTGTCTCTGAGTGGGGTCCGATGTTTTACGGAAAGGAGAGCTACGAGTCTGAAGTTTTTGTGGAAGGTTTACCTCCTAAATGGTTCCCCTTAGATTAGAGTTATGTCCACCAAAAAGTAATCTAAGAGCCAGGGGTTAATGTCACTCGCAAATTTTGAAAACTTTCCATTTAAAAAATATCGTCATCTTCGTTATCTGGGCAGGTAATGAGTGTGATATTGGTAATGGTAGGCTCCTTCTCAGTCACACATCTGGCTCCTGGAGGTCCAGGGCAACCTGGCCATTCTTTTCCTCCTGAGCTCCTCATTCTTCCTGGATGATTCAGAACGGTCCAGAAGTATTTAATATTGTTGCTCTTACTGTTCTTTAGAATCAGCATGCCGCCGAGGGGCCTGAACGTTTTGTCTGTGCGCAGTGTTCTGTGATGTCTAATTATTTCCACACAAGGATGGACTCAGAATAGAGGCGTGTTGACCGTGAGGAGAAGTCAGCTAAAGGGAAACCATATCACAGTGAGGGGGATTAGCAGAGCTGAATGCTGAACCAGGACCAGAGACGACAGCTAGGAGAGGAACGGATCCTAGAGACGGTAGGATTCACAACAGCAGGACGGGAGACAGGGCGGAAGTCGGGGGCATTGTCCTGCTTCCTTACAAAGCCCTGAACTGAATTTGCACAGATGATCTCATTTAAAATGCAGATCTAGCCATGAATACAGTTGATAACTATCCTTTACAGACGGGAAGACTGAAGGAAGGAGCAGGATGGTTACTCGTCCAAGGGCACACTGAGTGTAAGAATCAGCTTTTGAACCAGGTTTGTGTGACATCGACACCTGTGTTTTTCAAACTGAACTGGTTGGCCTCTAAGAATAGAAAAGGAAGAGAGGGGTGAAGAAAAGAACGCGGGCCATTTAAGTGAAAGGGAGAACGATGGAAAGAGAAAATGAGTAGAGGAAAATGAAAAGGAAAGATAGAAGGACCAATGGAAGGGAGAAATAGGTAAGTAATGAAGGGAAAGGGGGCTGCAGTGAAATGAGGGGTGGGGAAGTGTGAGTCCCCAGCAGAGGGTGCGGCGTGTGTCTGACAAGCGCGTTCTGAGTGTTGATCGAGACATCTTTCTTCCAAGATGTACTGTACTTTTCCAATCTTCCCGGAGGACTGGATCCTGTTGAAAACTGCAGACTCCACAGGAATTTAAGAGAACCTGGTGAGTGTCTATTGGAAAATAAGAGAATGATTAAGAGGACAGTAAATGGAACACGTGTGGGCACTTAAAGGAAATGGGACATTGAACATTGAGAAGTGACCTCGTAACGGCCATCAGGTATGAAAAAGCTATTAATGCCGTGACTGCCGAAAACCACAGGATGTAGCTGGTATTAGGGTAACCTCCTCCTTGTCTGTGAGCGCTGTGACAGCTTTTACTGCCTCTGCGACTGCAAAACCTTTTTATTTTTATGACCTGAGCAAGGCGCTCTCTGGCACTAGGGTCTGTTGCTGACTGGTTGCCACAGTGTATGAATCAAAAAGCATTGCTGCTGAAATTTTGCTGGGACCTTGAGTAGGATAGGCATGGTCAGAACCAGACCGCCTCCCCTGGAAAGAATGTGGCTTCGGGAGAGACAACTGGGTTTGAATCTTGACACTGCAACTTTTGACTCGATGACCTTGGGCAAGTTACTCAGCGTTCCTGAACGTCAGTTCTCTCCTCAGTAAAAAGGAGAAAATATAACGTCCCTAGCTGGGTATGTAGACCTTCCTCAGGGACTGGGAGATTGGAGGTATTCCATACATGTTATCTTTCATTTCCTGTTTCCTTCCCATGGGGTAAACAAAGGGGAAGGGAATGCCTCATCTTCACCGTAGGCTGTCATATGCAGGGGAGCCAAGAGTAGGGTAAGAAGAGGAGTCATGTTCTTTGCCCAGAAAATTCAGACCCATCCCATTTCCACAGACAGAGGTAGGATGGGGCTCGCCGTACTGAGGTCACTGGGAGTGCACAGTTCTCTACGTGATGTGACTTACTAGAAACTCCCTCCACTCTCATTTGCCAAGTGCTTCTTCAGTGTTAAAGGCTGCCATCTGTGCTCTGTTACTTGCATTATTAAGACAGACCATCTTGAAATGAGAGCTCAAGCACCCTTCCATAAACAGAGATGGACTCCTGCACTCTGGAGACCTGTTTAACTTGCAAATTAAGAAGACCCTTTCTTGTGCTGTTGACAGAGGGCTAGATTGAGAACTATGGTCCCCAGCTCTGATTCTCTTTGGCAGGCATGGCTTTTCCCCCAAGATGTTACTTTCTCTGATCAGTGGCCAGTGCCCAGTGATTGCCTCTGCCACTACCTGTCCATCCACGTTCATTCAGCGTGTACTATGTATGCATATGGACATATCTTGGCCTTGGTTTACTCCTTACCAAAAAAAAAAAAAAAAAAAAAATCACTGCGTTCAAAGTCCCTTAAATCTAGTATTGTCGTTTCCAGGTATTGTGGGATACCGTGAACTAGTCTCTTATGAGATTTTTTTTCAGTTACCTTGTAAACCATAGTGTAGAAAACAGGGTCAGGTGAAGCATCCTTGTCCGGAAAGTTTGTCTTGTACTTAAGCCATTGGAGATAGGCTTTTGCTCAGTTTCTCTGAGCAGATATTGTTTATCCCTTTGTTTTCTCTTACATCGTCTTTGGCTCAGGTCAAGGAGTATATAACTCTCACCATCTGGGACAGTGGAAAAATGACAGCAGTTCTCTCTGAAGAGTAGAAGCCTTCCTTTCCACTTCAGTGGGAACTCTAATCTTGTGTCTTTTAAATCCCCTTTGCCGGTCAGGCCTGCACGCTTATTCACAGGTCAGTGACATTATTTTGGCCTAGACTCTTAACCAAGCTGGTTTTTTTGAGCACATAAAGAATGGAGAGTATTTTTTTTAATTAATTAACTTATTTATTTATTTTTGCTATGTTGGGTCTTCGTTTCTGTGGGAGGGCTTTCTCTAGTTGTGACAAGCGGGGGCCACTCTTCATTGTGATGCGCGGGCCTCTCACTATCGCAGCCTCTCTTGTTGCGGAGCGCAGGCTCAGTAGTTGTGGTTCACGGGCCCAGTTGCTCCACGGCATGTGGGATCTTCCCAGACCAGGGCTCGAACCCGTGTCCCCTGCATTAGCAGGAAGATTCTCAACCACTGCGCCACCAGGGAAGCCCCCTAAGCTCTGTTTGAGTTAAACAATTTACTGATGCAGCATGGACTCTAGTGATTTGGCACCCAGAGTGGAAGGGAAAGGGAAAAGAGTATTGAAATATTTGGTGGACTGTGTGAACAGGCATCTTAATATATACAGCTTCTATGTGTATATTAAGGGTCTAATGTCCTGAACAGGGAGGAAAACTAGTAAGCCTTTCATCAGGGTCCCGTTTATGCTCAGGTTATGAAGGATAATGGTTTGTTAGCTTAGATAAGGCTGTGTTGTGATTATCGTTCTCGTTTTAAGAAAATGCTGACTAAGCCGTGAGCGATTTCTTGCTGCAAATGCAAAATGTATGGAAATTATGACATTTCCTTTCACTGGTAAATGCCAAAACCTTACCGAAGACAGAACATCTCATTGAAGAAGACCAACTGATGTTTTTCCTAAGGAAATGTACATAGATGGGCAATTAATTTTGTCATTGTCCTTTTCTATACGCGTATCTTTTTTAATCTGCTCAATGTAGGCCATGAGTGTTTTGACCAAAAATAGACAAAGAAGAGCAGGGAGCATAGTTATGAATGCAAGTTCTCCCTCAGGGTTTCAACTTAAACCTCAGTTGCTCAGAGAAACAGTCCCTGTCCCCCAAGTCTAAGTAAGCACCTCTTCTTGTGCGTTACTCTGCTTTTCCTTGTTAGCTTTCAGAACACATTAATCTCTTGTCCGTGGTCTGTAGTTTTTTTTATTGAAGTATAGTTAATTTACAATGTTGTGTTAGTTTCAAGTGTACAGCAAAGTGATTCAGTTATACATACATATATGTATATACACACACACGTACACCATATATATACACACATATATGTATGCATGTATATGAAAAGGAATCTGAAAAAACACATACATATGTATATATGTGTGTGTATATACATATGTATGTATGTATTCTTTTTCAGATTCTTTCTCATTATAGGTTATTACAAGATATTGAGTATGGTTCCCTGTGCTGTACAGTAGGTCCTTGTTGTTTACCTATTTTATATATAGTACTGTACATACGTTAACCCCAAACGCCTAATTTATCCCGCCCCACCCTCCGCTATCCCCTTTGGTAACCATTCGTTTGTTTTTCATGTCTGTGAGTATACTTCTCTTTCGTAAATAAGTTCATTTGTATCGTGTTTTAGATTCCACATAGAAGTGATATCGTATGATATTTGTCTTTGTCTGACTTACTTCACTTAGTGTGATAATCTCTGGGTCTGTGCATGTTGCTGCAAATGGCATTATTTCATTCCTTTTTATGGCTGAGTAATATTCCATTGTGTGTGTGTGTGTGTGTGTGTGTGTGTGTGTGTGTGTGTGTGTGTGTATACATACCACATCATCTTTATCCACTCATCTGCTGATGGACATTTAGGTTGCTTCCATGTCTTGGCTCTTGTAAATACTGCTGCTAGGAACATTAGGGTGCATGTATCTTTTCAAATTAAAGTTTTCTCCAGATATATGCCCAGGAGTGGGATTGCGGGACCATATGGTAACTCTGTTTTTAGTTTTTTACGGAACCTCCATACTGTTCTCCCTGGTGGTTACAGTCCATGGTCTGTGTTTGCTTGGGAAGGGCAAGCTTATACTATCCAACCCCTTGACTTGCAAAATCTTCTGTGTGTGGATATCTCCCAAATTTATATCTCCAGTCTGGAACTCTCACCCGAACTCAAACTCTTACGCCTACTTGCTCACTGACATTTCTACTGGGATGTCTGAGAGGGGACTCAAACTTACCTGTCCCAAATCAAGCTCTTGATTCTCTTCTATGAGTCTGCTTCCCACTCGCCATGCTTCTCGTCGTAGCCAGTATTTATTGAGAGCTTCCTACACTCCAGACTCTGTTCTGGGTGCTTTATAGGTATTAACTTATTTCATCTGTATAACAACCCTATGTGGTCAGTGTTTTTAACATCCCCATTACACAGAGGAAAGACTGAGGTACAGAGAGAACTTCCTGAGGTCACATGGCTCATAAATGGCAGAACTGGGTATTAATCTCAGTCCTCTTGGCATCCACGTCTGCATTGGCTGCAGCCTAATCACTGTTCTGTACGGGGTCTCGGTAGATGGCATCACCATTCACCCGTGGCCCGGGCCCCAAACCTCAGAGTTATCTTTCTCTCCATCCAATATCAAATTTGTCAGCAAATCCTGTCATCTCTATCTTCCAAACATATCCTGAAACTAACCAATTCACACTCCCTCTGTTATCACCGCCATGGTCAAAGTCACTATCATCTCCTTACCTGACTTCTGTATCTTCTCTTGCTGCCTATAGTCAGTTCTCGATGTAGCAGCCAAAGCAGTACTTTCAAAACATAACAGTTCGTGTCAGTGGTTTGCTCACAAACCTGCAACAGCTTTTCATCAAACACAGATCATCCAAAGCCTCATTAGCTGGTCTATCTGCCCCCAAGCCCTCCAGACTCATTTCCTGCCACTCTTCCCTTGGATTCCCCGGCTCCTGCCGTACTGGCCGGCTTGCTGTCCCTTAAACACTCCAAGGAAGGTGCCATTGCAAGACCTTTGCCCTTGCACTCTTCTGCCTGAAATCCTCCTCCTTCAGATATTCCCAGGACCCTCACTTCATTCAGGTCTCTGCTCAAATGCCACCTCTTTGAAGAAGACCTCCCTGACCACCCTGTCTAAGCCCCATCACATGCCGTCCCCTTTCCCACATTTAATTTGCTTAATAGCAGTTCTCTCCAGCTGACATTTTATTATATATTTGCTAACCGTCTTTCTTCCTCACTGAAATGTAAACTTCTGGAGGCCGGGGACTGGACTGTTCACCTTTATCCCCAGCAGCTAGAAGCGTGCCTGTCTCCTGTGGTATATATTTGTTGAGTGCATGAATGAATGAATGAATGGGTTAAAGAACAAAAACCTGTATTCTAATTACAGCGGTGTAAAATACCTTTCCCAGCATAATGCACGGGACACCTAACACATACTCCTTTCCTCCCTGCCACTAACTGTCTACGTGAAGCAGAACGTCTTACTTAAAGCAAGCAGACGGCTAGATTCAGGGCACCGAGTTAAAGAGGCCATGTTCACATATTTGCCAGTCCTTCTGTGCTCACACTCAACCTTTTGATGACTACTTACGTCTGTTGTTTCCAACAGACGCTGAGTGTCTGTTAATTCCAATTAGATAATTATCTTTGCAGACAAGCAGCAGGGGGGCTGTAAGTCCAGATGTGTGCTGCTTTTCCATCTTCCTCTGTTCCTCCCAGTACCCTGAACTAGTAAAATGGTGTCTGGGAAAGTGCTGGCAGGGTAGTGAGGGGGAGAAAGGAGATAGGTATCTGTTCTTTGCCCAGAGACAGCTCTTAAGGAGGGTCTATTGATTTCCCTTCTTTGTAGAAAACAGGAAAAAATGCAAATGGCCCTCTCTCCATTTCCAGTCCCTCTTTAGTACTGCAGACTGTCTCACCTTCCTGCTTTTCTCCATGTGAAGAGGTTTCTTTTTCTCATATTCCTCTACACTCTGTATTTTTAAATCTCCTTTCAGCATTCATATCCCATCAGACCCCAGAACAAACATTCATTCGGTGTCCTGCCTTACTGGACCTCTCTTGGCCCAGGCATCTGAATGAAATCCATCACTTCCTGGTAGGTGCCAACACTAAAGTGGTTTTCATGCATTGGCATTAGGCAGCGAATTACTGGCTAAAAGGAGAGACAGAAAGACGTCAAAGTAGCATCATTTGAACGTTGCTACCCCTCTCTTGCGCAGTTTCTCCTCCCAATAACACTCATCCCTGGAGTGGACTGTACTGTCTAGTGTTCCCTAGCGCTCTAGGAAGATCAAGGAAGTAACCATAAGTACAGATAACGGGAACTTCAAAAATTACAAAAGTAAAACTCGATAATGGGAAACAACCAAACAAGACCACCACATATAGAGAAAGCTATTACCAATCTCCCCCCCCACCGAGCCCCACACACCCTCCAACCATGCTTACTATGGCAGAAGCTGTAGCTTTTTGCCAAAATGTGTTTGTGCTTCGTCTTGGGGTTTACAGCTGGACTCTGTTTTCCAGCTTCTCTTACAATTGGCTGTGGCCACATGACTGACGGCTAGACAATGCAGCGTGAGCAGAAGTGATGGGTGCCGTAAAATCCTCCCACACAAGCTCAAATATGCTCCCCCTGTCTCTGTCTAGCTGGAATGGAAACACCTCCGTGGGGACCTTGAAAGCCTCGCGTTGAAGGTGGAAGTCTCCACTGGCCTGGGTCCCCAAATAGCTACATGGAGGAGGCTGCCCTGGCCACCTCAGTGCAGTTACATGAACTTGAAATAAAATTCGATTGTGTTGGACTTGTAATACATTTCACAGACGATTTGTTACAGCAGTTAGCCCACCATAGCCAATCCACCAGATGTTGTAAGACGGTTTTCAGTATGTGTATTTCTTCTCCATTTTATCATACAGTCCGCCCTCTGTGTCTACGGCTTCTGCATCCTCAGATTCAACCAGGACTGAATCCAGCCAACTGGGGTTGGTTGAATCCGTGGATGTGGAACCCACAGATACAGAGGACCAACTCTGGGACTTGAGCATCCATAGATATGGAATCCTTGGCCGGTCCTGGAACCAATTCCCAGTGGATACCGAGGCACGACTATAAGCTTCTGGAATGCAGAGTCCGTGTCAGTGCCTTCTGTGTCCCCGGCAGGGAGTCTCACACAGAGCCTAGAACAGCCCACGTGGTCAATAAAGAGTTGTTGGTCAGAGAGCCTCTCTCTACCTTTTATTCTAGGATGAGTTAAAACATGAGTAGGAACATGGCCAAATCATATGCATTTTTCATTTTGCTTTGAAATCCATCTTGGGAATGAAGGATCTCTTCTGTATGTGTAGCAGCTCAGAACTGACATGGTCAGCGAAGTGTGACACACATTTTTTGTTATACATAAATGGATTATCTGCTGTGACCCGGCTCTTCCATCATCTCAGCATATTCCTCTTGTCAACAGCTGTGTGGTAGTGACGAGAAGGGCCCAGAGCCAAGGGAGAATGAGAAACAAGTGGGGCAGGGTTTGGGGGTGGGTGCTTGTGTCGCTGGGTGTGAGTCGTGAATACGTTCTACAAGCAAAGAAAATGTTGATTTTATTTTTTTACTATTATGTGAATTTTCTTATCTATTATGAGACATAATCAAGAGTTGAAATAGAAATATTAAAGTTAAGACCAGGTAGGGTTCTGAAATAACCCCTATCGTAGGCAAAGATGGAACTTTATCAAAGCGGGGATGTATCAGTGTGACCTCACATCTCTTCGAGGGAAGAAAAGGCACTTTATTTCCACCAGTTAGCTGTAGCCAGGCAGGTGACACACGGTAAATATTAAAATCCTCATTGTGGACAGGGATGCATTTTACCCTGTGGTCCTCGATTCCTTAGAAGAAAACCCCGTCCTTCACCCTCAGTTGCAGTGGCCAGTGTCCTCATGAACCTTAGTACCATCCCCGCCCACTCTACTTCCTGCCTCTAAAGACCCAAGTTTGAAACACAATGATCTAAACCAGTGGTTCTCAAACTTCAGTGTGCCTCAGGTGTGTTAAAACCCAGATTTCTGGGTCCTACTCCCACAGCTGCCGATTCACAGGGTCTGGAGTGAAGCCTGGGAACGTGCATTTCTAACAAGCTCCCAAGTGATGCTGATGGGGCTGGTGTGGGGACCACACTTTGAGCGCCACTGGTCTAAATCCCCTCAGCCTCACTTCATGTTAACAGAGGAATCTGCAAATGGGCCCAAGTGCGACAGCCTGTCAAGGTGAAGGATGCCGGGCCGTGAGAAATTCCTTCCGCCTAAAGCCAGAGCGAAGCTGCTCAGGACAACTCAGTGAAGTGTCACCTTCCACCACTGGCCCCCAGTGGCTCTCTCTTTTGCTTCCCCATATTTTTTCCCTCGTTTCCCCTTTAGTAAAATGAAGAGGTCCCCATAGATGAGTGGTCCTCCATCCTGCTGCCCATGAGAATCACCTGGGGAGATTTTTTTTATCGTACTGTTGTTTAGACTACATCCTGCAATTCCAAGACTGGGGGTGGGGACAGGACCCAGGAATCAGCATTTTGATAGCTTTACAGGTGATTCTAATATACAGCGTGGTTGAAAAATGACTGGATCTGTCTAGACCACGTCCAGATCTAGGTGTCTTTGTTTAGCTCCCCACCCCACCCGCCGCAAATGTGGAGTCTCGCCTGGCCTCTCTGCCCCTCCACCCTCTGCCCAGACCTAATCCTCAAGCCTCCCTTGACTCTTTGCCCTGACCCTTCACTGACTTCTCCCTGTACACTTTGTATTCCGTTTGCTGGGTGGCACGAAGTCATTGCATACCTCATTAACTTCCTCTGCTTAATTGGGCAGAGGACAAGTCCCAAACAACTGCAGAATACATGGAAATTCACTGTCAAAAACATAAACAACGAATTAGCAGCACTTTTAGAACCCTTAGGAAATGTTAACTGTGGAAGCAGAGAAGGGACCCATTCCCGGAAAGTAACTTTGACTCATAAAGTCACACTAGAGCTGGAACAGTACACATTTCGCTTAATACTGACTCCATATTATTTATTCCCCTAGGCTGGTCCAACCCCATTTTGTCACGATCCCGAAAGATTTCACACATACAGCTGGCCTTCCATATCCGAGGATATGAGTGCTGACTGTACTGTGTTATTTTATATAAGGGACTTGAGCATCTGAGCATCCCTGGATTTTGGTACCTTGTGGGTGGGGGGGGACAGTCCTGGAACCAGTACCCCGTGGAGATCAAGGGATGGTTGTACTTTATATTTACCATAACTCAGGTGAGTACAGTAAATCTCTCTTTCCTAAATAATCCTTTGTCCTTTAAATAAACAAAATGAATTAGAAAATGGAAGCAGTGGGCTGTGTGCTTTGGCTTTTCCCAAACACACTTCCATTGCAACCATGAAGACAGTGGCAGTGAAGCTGGTGGCTTTGCCTGCTAGGAATTAGAGGGTTTCCATTTTATTTCCCTGAGTAGGTACAGATTTGGAATTTCCAAGTGCTAGTGGGGTGCAACCTAACATCACTTTAATTTTATTCTGACCCTTTGTAACTTGAATTAGAAACACTGGAAACTGCTTTTTTTTCTGGACTGCGGTTGAAGCTTTAGTCGGTGGAGCCTTTTCAATTCGGTTGTCATTCTCAATGACAGCCAGTCAAGTGGCTTTAGTTGAGTTAGGTGAGGGGCACTGAGGCAATTTAATCATTTAATTCCACCATGTGCTTTGGACAGAAATCAAGGGCCGGGGACTGGTGCCTCTCTGCTAATTAATCCTCCATGTCAGGCATCTGGAAACCCGCCTCTTCTGCCTTGTCTGAGTTGACTAATTAATTAAGCTGTGTTTGTAAACAGGCCTTTTCTCCCCCAGCACTTTTTTCATCATCTGTTTCTTTAGCCGCAAGCTGGTGACCCCATTTAATGTAAACAACCTGGCCAATAATTCTGCTTTCCTAGGGGCTGAGGAGTTTTCATTTGGAGGCTGCCCAGAACTATACAAGAGGCCCAAGCTTTAGAGGGAGGCAGACAAGGATTTGAATCCAATTCAGCCATTTTTTAATTATTACGTGACCACAGGCAAATGACCTCGCATCTCAAAAGGTCAGTTTCCCCATTTTTCCCCTGCAAAACCTACCACTTAGGCCAGTGTCTGGCATCTCCTCAATTTAAATACCTCTAAATAAATTAATACCTTTAAACATCAAGGGTATTTTCTGCTTGCTACCACCTTGACTTTGTGCAGGGAATAGTCAGTTTCAAGGCATTTCCACACACATCATCACAGCTGTCGCTCTTGAACCCCTTTGGGGCAGTTTTGGTAAATGTTGTTGCCCTCATATTTTACAGATAGAGAATCAGGCTCAGGAAAGTACGGGCCAAGGCCCCACAGCTGGTTAGAGCCAGAGGCCAAGCAAGTGTCCACACTCCTGGCCCTGTGCTCTTGCTCTGAGACCAGGTACCCCCTGGCCTTCAGTGGATGACGCAAAACTAGATTATAAACATTGGGGAGAAAAGGAAAAGAGGTATATGAGACACCCCAAGAGCACCTTCTACAAGAAAACGGTAAGGTACCACTGATATGAAAGGTGTTGAAATACCTAGTAGAGAAATATTATTTGATACATGGAAACATGATGACTGTTTAACTTCAGAATTTCTCTCACTGTCCCACCCGCTTACGTTGGTTCACAGGTAAATTGCTAGTCATTGTCGTGAACCAAAGCTATTAACTAACTCAGCAGCATTAATACTTACATTTGGACAATTTGTTATATACACTGGATGCTTCTACCAGCCCTGTGAGATTAGCAGAAGTAGAATATACCTGTAAGCATATATATGTAACTTCCCACATTGCTGATAAAGAAACAGAGTCCAAGAGGTTAAGCGATTTGTCACATTCACAGGACTTGTCGGGAGTAGGGCTGGGCCTGAGATCTGGGATTTCCGTCTCTATGTTTAGCACTATTTCAACAGTACTACAGTTAAGAAGGACTTCGTGCTCTTTTGTCTTTTAATTCTATCTCCATCTGCCTGGCTTCTTGCCTCTATCTTCTTCTTTGGTTTTGCCAGCTACACAGAGCCTTTTCCCGAGATGGACATACTTCAGTTAACCTCTGCTATGTAACAAGCACCCCAAAACCTAGTGACCTGAAACAACTACCATTTTATTACTCGTTATTCTTTGGGATAGTTCGAGTTGGGATAAGCTAGGTGGTCCTTTGGTTGGTCTCACGTGGGAACACTCACCTGATGTAGTCATCTGGCGGCCCAACCAAGGGTGGGCAATCCATAATGGCCTCACTCGTGTGTCTAACTGTTGCTACTGGCTATCAGCTGGACCTTATTCTGCAGGTTTGCTCATCCTCTGGGAGGCTGGCCCAAGTTTCTTCAGAGTTGTCAGCCACCATGCCAAGAAGGCAAGGCCCTTTGCACTGTCAATCATCAAGTCTCTACATGTGTCACATTTTCTTGCTGTCCTTTTGGTCAAAGCGAGTCACAAGGGCATGGCTACTGAGACATATGATTTATTGGGTACCACTAATATAATAAACTACCGTAAATGGGTGTAAAAACTAATATCCACCTTATAAGACTATACTGAGAATTAAATTTGCTAATCCACGTTCACTGCTTAGCATAGTCCCTAACACACAGTAACATGCTCGATAAATATTAGTCAGTATTAGTAGTAGAATCACCATTAGCCGTTATTAGCTGCCAAGAGCAGATTCTCCTTTTGAAATTCCATTCATTCATTTATTCAACTAACCTAGTAATACTGAGTGCCCATCGTGGTACCATTCTCTATGCTGAGCATTTGGGAAAAAAGAAATAATATTTAATCTCTGCCATTGAGGAACTCATAGTCTGCTGGAGCAGACCAGACACGCAAGCAGTTAAATATAGTGTCGTATGGCAAGTTCAGTGACGGAGGTTTGCACAGGGTATTTGGGGAGTACCAAAGAGGGATACCTAACCCCTTAACCCAGGCTGGGGGTGTGGTGAGAAAAGGCTTCTTGATACCAAATGAGCTGAATCCTGAAGGTTGAGTGGGTTTCACCCAAAAGAGCAGGCGTTTAAAACAGAGAATTACAGCATGAGTGGAGGCATTAGGTAGGAAAGAGAGTAGTGTGCTCTTCTCAGAGTGAAAGGCTAGGAAATCTGAAGAGATAACCCAAAAAGAAAGTGGGAAGGTAAGAAAGACAGAGCGAGAGAGAGAGAGGGGGAGAGGGAGAGGGAGAGGGAGGGAGGGTGTGTAGGAACGGGAAAGATAAAGGGAAAGTATGGGGAACAAATGTGTCCTCTCCCAAGGAGGTTGGGTACTTTTCTGTAGGTGAATGAGGAGGCACTGACAGGCTTTGAGAAGAGTCGGGATGGGGTCAGATCTGTATTTTAAGAAATCTGGGGCCAAGAAGAGGATGAACTGGAGGAAGATAAGACTGGAGGGGGCCAGGGACCAGCTAGGAGTAATCCAGAAATCCAGGCAAGAGATAGAATATCTGAGAATGGAGGCCAGACTGAGATCCTTTCCTGCCATTTCCACCCTGCAAGGCTGGGGCAAGGCACTTCAGTGAGAAGAGGAATGACTTTAGATATCCTAGTTTGGGATAGCGTAGTCCAGAATATTCTGGAAAAAAACGACTTTCTACACTCTTAACAAGTGTATGCCTGTCCACAAAATGGACCTTTTCTGGCTAAGGAGGGGTGGTAGACCCTGGACAGTCTTAGAGTGTTCTTATTGGGAATTTATTCCTCTTTTGCATGGCCTTAGTGAGGTGTGAGCACACTGTTCTGTGAATTCTACGAGGGACCTTCTTGGACACACCTCTTCATGATTCTTTTCTTTTATCTGTGGTCTAGTCTTTTTAAACTTGAATGCATTTTCAATGACTTTGCTCTCTTCTATTTGTGTTCCCTTATCACCTCAGTTATTTTGATGTGCCTTATGAGTGTGCATGCCTTGTTTCTTTTCATATATATTCAGCACCTTGTGCCTTGGATTTCCTGGATGATCACGCTCTCAACTCTGCTGCTTCATTGTCCCTGAAAACACATTCATAATCATCAGAGTTTACATTCAGATTTGTGGTCTGGGAGACATTGTCATTACACTTATGCAATTCCGCAACCTCACCTGCTAAGGTCCTGCTTCAGTCCTGGGCATGTTTTCTAGCTCCTGAAGATTTGCACGAGAACCCGATTTTGCTTGTTTGGTGGGTTCACTCGGTGTGCGACATTTGCATCATTTTTCTTAGTGTCCTGAGATGTACTTGATACAGGTGCTAGCCTTATGTATCTAAGATTTATGGGTAGATTCTTGCATATTTTCAAATAACCTTGTCTTTAAATATTAAATACATTTAAAATTCAGAGAGGGGACTTCCCTGGTGGCTCAGTGGTTAAGAATCCACTTGCCAATACAGGGGACACGGGTTCGAGCCCTGGTCCGGGAAGATCCCCCGTGCCGCGGAGCAACTAAGCCCGTGCGCCACAACTACTGAGCCTGCCCTCTAGAGCCCGCGAGCCACAACTTCTGAGCCCACACGACGCAACTACTGAAGCCTGCGTGCCTAGAGCCCATACTCTGCAACAGGAGAAGCCACCGCAATGAGAAGCCCGCACACCACAACGAAGAGTAGCCCCCGCTCTCTGCAATGAGAGAAAGCCCGTGCACAGCAACGAAGACCCAACGCAGCCAAAAATAAATAAATAAAAAGTAAATTTAAAAAAATTAAGTGAAAGATCATGATAGACGATGTAATGAAACTCATCAGGAGGCCAAAGGCAGAGCAAGCAGGGAGCGGTTCAGTAGAGCACTATTAGAAGAGCAGTATAATCACCTCTGGCTTCCAGAGGTCTCGCACAACGAGTTGGTGCTTTCAGGGTGGTGGCACTGCTTCCACTTAGTGTCTTTTGTCCTGCTGCTGCTCTGGGCCTCTAGGACATCTGATGCTATGGCGGGCCCGAGGCACATGGGCTGCCTAAGGAGAACAGGGCGGGCGGGCTATTCTGGATCAGTACCATCTACTGAACATTATTACTACGTGCCTGATACGGTTCTTATGTGTCTTATCCAATATTTGAGGCAACATAGAGGAGTGGCAAAAAGCGAAGACTCTGGTATTAGAATGTCTGGATTCAGATGTTGTCCCTACCACTTGCTTGGCTTTTGAAACCTCTATATGGGGATCTTAATCCTGGAAAAGCATTTGTGGAGGGGGCCGTGGGGAGTAGAAAAGGAGATGGAGGGAATGGAGATAGCGGGGCCTGGCAGCAGAGTTTAGCATGCGGGCCAGTGGGCAGAAGGCCCTTTGGTATACTTTGGACCTGCCAAGTGAGATTGGCTGCAAGTGGAGACCCTGTGATTGTCCAAGTAACCCCTCCCCACATCCCCAAGGCCTGGGGTCCGGAAGGGGATGCAGCCACACGTCACTGTGGGACTTGACAACAGGAGCTCTGCTGATTGGCCCTGCCTACACTCCAGAACCCGAGAACTTGAGGGGAAGCCTCCTGCTTCTCCTTGATCCCGTGCAGGGGGTGCTTATTTAGGAATGGCGGTGGGATCTGCCTGTCACTGGTGACGCAACCTACTTCCTGGCCCCTGAGATGTTCACAGAAAGTGGGTGATAAACACCAACCACCACCAGCATCACTTACTCAGTGCTCACCAAGTTCCGGGCATTTTGCAAAAGCAGTTTAGATGCATTATTTCATTTAATTCTCATCAAAACCTCATGAAGATAGTTATAATCTATTGCCATTTATAGATGAGATAAACAGTGCATGATGAGGACCGTTTCGGTGATAAAGAATAAATATCCAACTTGAATGAACAGAAGCAAAAGGCAAATATATCACAAGGGTACTGGATTGTCTGACCAGAACCCACGATGGGAGCGCGGCTGGGCCTCCAGAACACTGATGCTCTCAGGTGTCTTGCTCACTCTCTCACTGGTACATGCTTTCCTCTGGCCACTGGCTTCATTCTTCTCTCTCCATTGGCCAGTTTTCTCCTAGGGTGTGAAGCATGGTGGCCCACAGCTTCCAGGTTTTTTTTTTTTCTCTCTGAGGCATTTTATTTGCATGTATGTACTACATCCCTAGAAAAAGAATCCAAGGATTTTCCTTCCTGTATGTTTTCATCTTGCTTCTTCATGGTCCATGATGCCAGATGAAGTTATCAGTACAATGAAACCAAACGGATGGGATGGGAGCGGTTTATTCTGCCATTTGTCTAGACCTTTCAGTTGCACGTCAAATCTAGAGTTGGACGCTCCACACTTCTTTGGCCTGCCCGTGAGGTTCACAACGATTTTCCCCGTCCTGTGATCATCGATGATTTCAAATTTGCCAATGTAACCATGCTTCATCGTCACGGTGAGGAACCTGACAGTGACTTTGGAGCACGGCCTAATAAGAACCTGTCACTTGCCTCTCCTTTCGGCATTGTTGACACTCTTGAGAGCATCAGCCAGGACATTCATGGGCACCACTATGGCGGCACGGAAAGGTGGTGGAAAGAGCTTCTGATTTTTACATATGATAGCTTGTGCTACTGGGGAAAGACTGACTTAACACTCTTTGTTCCTAAGGCCAAAAATCCCAAGGATTTGACCCAACCAGTCAGGTGCCCGCCCCTCAGCTGTAGCTGGGTCAGAGGATGGACTGGGAGATTTAATAACATGGCCGTTATGGACCATGTGGTTGGAATCGAGGAAGGGGCAGTTCACAAAAGGAGAGACTGAGCTAAGCAAAAGGGGTGGGGGAGAGCGTGAGTTAAGGGGTCAGGCAGAGGATGGCTGGTTGGTAGACAAAAGAGCAGTTACCCACAACCCAGAACTTAAAAGGTTAGGTAGCCCCTGCAGAGTCACACGCAATCAAAGCCAGGACTCAATTTAGGCCTTTCTGGCTCAAGGCCCTGCATGTAACTAAGATGACAAATTAGAGTGAAGTAGTGGAGTGAGTGAATGTACGAATGCACACGTACATACGTGCGTGCATGCTTACAGTCCTGCATACATATGTAAATACCAGTGAAGACCTTGCCAAGCCAGGGCTCAAATCCAGGAAGTCGCATTCAGAACCTTCAGGCATTGTGCACTCGTGCTCTATCCTTTCAGTTGCGATCGGAGAATAAAGGTAGCAATGACAAGGGAACTTGATGAGGAACGATGTCCGTGACTAAAGCCTGTAGCCCAGTCCCCCGAAGCAGGTTGTAACACCACCCGCATCCATCAGTCAAGTCAGTCAGTCAGCATCCCAGCCCTGCTGAGCTGGGTTCTGGAGCAACCTAAGCCTTGGGCATGTTGCACACATGTCTACAGCCCCATGATACAGGAGGAAGTTGACTCAGAGGAGGTGGGACATGACTTGGTGCTGTTTAGTTCCAGAGGTCTCTGCCTGGTCCCACATGTGCCAGAGGAGATGGTCCAGGACTCAGTCTTGATGTTCAAGAAGAGGGCCTTTTTTGGAAAAAAGTGGATCAGAGGAGAAGGTCGATGGGGCTCCACTCTCAGTAACTGAGCCCCTCTGAGTCCCAGAATGGACTCCGAGGGTTGCTGTCCAGGGATGGGGAGTTGGCTTGGGAAGTTTCAAACCCTCGGGCCAGGAAGGCATCAGATACTTCAGGAAAACATGTTGAATCTTTCAGCGTAGTTGAGCCTGCTGAGCAAAGTATTTACAATATGCTGTGACCTAAAAGAATTACTACGCTTTCTAAACTGTCCACCTTGCCCCAGGGAGGGGTTTATGGGAGAGGATCACCTGGCTCGGTGGCATTCGTTGGGTTCAAGGCCTTTGGTAAACCTTGAAGGGTCGTAGCAATTTTACTCTCGTGATCTCTGTTTTTATTTGCGCCTGAATGAAAACATTGCATGTAACCGGAAGAATGGCATGGAGTTTAGTCTGACATTTTGAAACAGATCGAGTTAAGAGTTTGAGAAGTTGGAGCTGGTTCTGGGAGGAAAGTAGGCACGCTGAGGAGTAACAGTAACAGCAGGACGGGAAGAAGGAGGAGAAAAAATAGCAAATACTACTTGCATAAAACGACTGCATGCCAGGCCCAGAGGTGAAATAACTCACCAAAGGTCACACAGCTTGTCTGTGCCCTGCCTCCTACTGCTACCATCCTGCCTGTGCCCCCCGCCCCCCACGGACTCCAGTTGACACTTGCTGTAAAGTCTTCAGACACAACCATGAGTCCCAGCTTCTGGGAGGCTTAGGTGACTGGAGCGGGGCTGTGGAGCTGAAGCAGACCCTCTTCTCTCAGATCACAGCAGGGAAGGAGTCAAGAGGCCAGAAATATTCTCTTGGCCACATGGCACAGTGCAAGAAACATGGGCTTCCAGAGTCAAACAGATCAGGGATGACGTCCTGGACCCTCAACGAGCCTCAGTTTCGCTGCCTCTACTGTGGGCATCGCAGTACCCACCTATTTGGGAGCTAGTGACAACGGAATGCCATCACTCTGTGTGAAGTGCCTGGCACAGGGCCTGACCCAGGATACACACAGTTACTCTAATATTATTGCATCTCTGCTCATGGTGTTATCTGAGATGACCACAGCTGTTCTCTGGTGCCGAGGGAATCAGCACCTTCCATTCCCGGCCCCAGATTCTACCCCAGCTCGCCACTTCTCCATTCCTTCACTCTCCAGAGCAGGGGAGATGGAGGGAGGAACCGTGGAGAACAGGGACCACACAGGGGGCGATGGGCAGTGGCAGCAGTGGGTCTGCACAACCCCCAGGGAGCCCCGGGCTCTCTCAGAGGGGCAGTGGTCAGCCAGGGATAGCAGATGAGGCCTGAGATGACAACTGACACCTCAGTGCCGCTGGGAGACCCACTCAGGTGCCGGGCAAGAGTGGCTGCAAGGGTCTCCCTTCGGCGTGTGTGCCCCGGTCCCCAGCTTAGTACGTGTCAAGGCAGTAAAGGGTCAAGGCAGCATGGATCAAATTTGAATGTGGAAATTATTTTCTAACACCTTTTTCAAAACACTAACTTTCCAAATCGAGACATCACCGAGTGTGCACGCGATTAGGGGAAGGAGCGCAGCAGATGTGCCGTCGTACGTACAGCCATCCACATGGAACTGAGTCCGCCCAGGGCACTCTGTAATCTAGAGGCAGAATTGAGAGAGGGAGTATGTGAGGCAGCCCTTACCTACTACAGCCTTTCATGGAAGAGCACTGGACCGATATCTAGCACTGGAGGCTTTCTGTGGGTATGAAGTATTTGTCCCCCAGTGACACATCAGTCAATAATTTACTGAGAACACACTTGTTTCAAGCCAGTACAGGGACAGAAAGAGGTAAATAATATAGTCTCTGCCCTCGAGTGCTTAAAGACACACTCACAGACAGAGATAGAGATTTTAATGTAATAGCCCGAGGGAGCAGTTGACCCACAAAATGATTGCGGAAGATCAAACAGAGCTTGTTCTCTGGCTGGGGGTGGACAAGCACAGCATCATGGTGTTGCTGAGGCCTGAGGAGGGCTACGAAGGATGCAGAGCATTTGAGAAACGTGGGAGGGGCTGATGGAGAGAAGACTGGGCAGCCCAGAAAACGAAGCTGCACGTCGACCCCACATAGTCTAGACAAAGCTCCGTGCAAAAAGGAAGAACAAAGAACACTGCGAGAAGACATAGAAGACAAACTTACGGTTACCAAAGGGGAGAGGGAGGGAAGAAGGGACAAATAAGGGGTATGGGATTAACAGATACAGACTACTCTACATAAAATAGACAAGCAACAAGGATTTACTGTATAGCACAGGGAATTATATTCAACATCTTGCAATAACCTATAATGGAATATAATTTAAGAAAAACCAGCTGAGTCTTACTTAGCTGTACACTTGAAAATGGGCATGATATTGCAAATCAACTATCCTTAAAAATAAATAAATAAAAAATAGTAAAGACCAAAATATTACAGAGACAAAGCCAAATACACCACATCCATTAACGTAAATGAGCAAAATTTAGGTATTAAGACAAAAAGACTTTCAGGTTGGTTTACAAAGCAAAAGCCAACCGCATGCTATACTCTAGAGACACACTTAAAACAAATTTAGTACTTTTATACTTTTTCCCATTCCCTAACTCTTAGTACATGCTATTTTATTTTCCATTGTCAAGGTTTATAACACACACATTTCATTGTATAACCTTAGTTTTCCTAGTGTTTATTCCTAGCTCTACGTTTAAATTAGTGTTGTAAATAACATGGCCAAACATTAAAATAAGGAATGCTATGAGAGTGGGATAGATCTTTTCTTTAAAGTAAGGGTGGGTAATCAAGCGTTCTGTATAAAAAGAGACATGTTTTACTTTGACAGAAAGGAGTAAAATCTTGTGCATAAAAAAATACCAAAAACAGAAGACAAATCTTAGAGTAGAAAAGTATTTCAAGCACATCTGACAGATAAAGGGTTACTATCATACTATACCAGGAACTCCCTGCGAGTAGATAGGAAAGACCGACAACTCAACAGAAAATGGGTGAAGTGTGTGACTGGAGGGTAAAAGAAAGAAATCAAAATGGCTAACAGCCGTGCAAGGGTGCTCTGGTTTACCGCGAGTCAAGGAGACAAAAATTAGAGCAATTAGACACCAGTTTTCCTTCTTCAGATTGGTGAACGCTTAATAGGGGTAAGAACCTAGTGCTGGTGAGAATGTGAGCAGGGTGCATTCTTGTGCTTTGCTGATGGGAATTTCAGTCACTCTAAACCTTTGGTAAAGTAGTCTGGCGACATCAAGCACATTTGAAAACACAAATATCCTTTCATTCTGCTTTTTTATTATTGGTAATTGATGCTTTGGAAATACCAAGATATGTATTCAGTAGTATGTGTTTTTGTTAAATTTGGGGGGAACATCCTAAATGTTTATCAGTAGGGATATGACTGAATAAACGAGGATGCATTCATTAGTAGGAAGTACTATGCAGCTATTAAAAGGACTCAAGTCTGCCATCTGTTGAGTTGGAAGGAAGCCCATGATGTATAATTAAGTGGGAAAAGCACGTTTGCAGAGACATGCATACTATGACCTGGTGTCATACATCCATACATACTCACAGATGTATTTTGTGTGAATATAGAGAATGGATGGTCATACACCAGGATATTTACTTGCTTATGAGGAATGGAGGGGAGGGATGGATGCAGTAAAAGAAAGGTTGAACAAAATGAAGTGTTATCACACACTTAACTTTTGAAAATCCTCAGAGCTAAGATGTGTAGCTTTGGGGGAGGAGAAATAGGAGTGCCCTGCTCTCCTCAGATTTCTGTTCTATCAGGAGTCTCAGGCCTGCCCCAGGGCGTGCCCCACACATGACAGCGGCCTGCTTGACACCACTTTGGGACGGGGTGGGGTGCAGATCCGGGCTGCCTGGCAGAGACTGCTGGTCCCTTCGGCTTGCTCAGGGAAAATTACATGTAGTTTTCAGTTTTGCATTCTAACAGTCAGACGAAGGCGTCAAATGAGCAGCAAGTGTTTAGCGTTAGATCCAGATGTCATCTTCAGCAAGAAACAACAATGCTTTGACTTGGGGAAAATAACCTTTGACGCCTAAAGAGGCTCTGTTAAGGGCTTTCATGCCAGCATCTTGAGAGATGACTTTGCCTGCAGATGAGAGAGGCTGCCCGGGGAGAGCGATGCCCTCTGCTCTCTGGGCAAGGACTACGGTGGCCTTCAGAGAAGCCATGCCCTGCCTGGACTCCTCTCCTTCTCCCCGAGGACACGCTCACCAAGGGGACAGATTCGGGGGCTTCCAGAAGGAGTGCCGCCCCTGTGTGTCCCAGCGTGCTGTTGGGTGCCAGCTTCACTGCCAGCGGTGGAGGAAATCTGTTAGCAGAAGGAAGACTTTGACGTCTCCCATCACCACAGATTGGTTCTAGAATTTTCCTAAGGGAAAGCTTACAGAGTAACACGCTGTAGGTTTGTGAGGTAGACTTCCTTCTGAGGAGAAATCCCCAGCTGAACAGGTGTTCAGCTTGTACTGAGAGAAGCAACCAGAAACCCTCAAAATGACTGCATGTTTTCCTGAGAAAACTAATCAGAGATTTTTTTTTTTTCTTGAGAAAGATGATTTCAGGTCTCAAGAGATCTTCTGAAATCTTAGTGTGGCAGGAAACTGCATTTTTTACAGACAGATGTTGTTGTTAAATGTGCTTCTGGAGATGTTTGTTTAGTGCTTTCCTCTGAGGAATTCAGAGTGCTTTACAGACATTTTCTTCATTTTTTTCCTTAAGGTTTTTTTCTTTCTCCTGAACATGTTTTATGCTCGACTATAAATTTTTCATTCAGTTTTTCTCACTGAATTTTTTCTGAAATATTTCCTGTTAACCTCATTTCCTCCCACTCTGCATATCCAATATGATATACTAACGCCAGTTCAGACACCCTAGAAAAGAATTCAAGATTTTTCCTTTCGGAATCTCAGGCTTCTCTTTCTCTATTTACTTTACAAACTTTCCCATTTTTAGTACTTTCACCATACTTTTTCCCCCTTAAAAGAAGAATTGCCTGAAATATACCTTGTTCTTCCACATAAATAGCCCCTATTTTATTTAATTTTAGTTGTTTACTTATTTCTGACTGTCTTGCTTCAAAAGAAGTTGAAGTAATTAATTTGTGGGAACTAAACACATTCTTTAACATAAGCACTGTGTAGTGGCATTGCAAATCTGATATTCATAGCAGAGTTGTGTCGGTTTTTCTTCAAACCTGTTTCTCCTTTCAGTCCTGAAGGAATTTGTTAACTTTCTTTCTCACTGTAATCGTCCTTGAAGAAACAAAGAAAAAAAGAATCAAGACTTTAAGACAAGCTAATCTTTTGCAGAATCAGATCAGATACTTCCCTCCCTTTAGGAAATAACCACTAAGAACACCTTTTTACTGGGCTGTCATCAGATGGAAATGTAGTAGGGAACCTGTGTCCTAAAGATCATGAAATTATGTAGAAGACACCTAGCAATCACTCCCTATTTTACAGATGTGGAAACTGAGGCTCAGAGAATTATAGATATTTGTCTGCAGTCACAGAAATACTTAGAGACACATTCAGAATTTAGCTTAGGAAGGACTCCCCTGGCGGTCCAGGGGTTAAGATTCTGTGGTCCCAAGGCAGGGGGCATGGGTTCGATCCCTGGTCGGGGAACTAAGATCCCACATGCCTTGGGGTGAGGCAAAAACAAAAACAAAAACAAAAACAAAAAACTATCCCACATATATTAAAAGGATAAAAAATGAATAAAAAAAAGAATTTCGTTTAGGAGACAAGACATCTAAAAAGTCACTAAATGAGGTAGTAAAGAGCATGAAATAATGAATGATTTGGTTATTCTGGGCAGTGGTGAGCTGGTAAGTGTTTAACTGCTGAGGGCAGGGGTGGGCAGGGGCAACCCTGATTTCATGGTGCCCACGACCAGTTTCAAACTACCAACCTGAATCCATTGAACAAGGAGTTGGGAACAGATTTATACAATCCAGCTGGCTGTCAAGAGTAACAGAGACTTTCTGGCTGGAGCAGGGAGCAGGTCTCTAAGGAAGAGAACTAAGCTAGACCAGTTCTCTCCACACGTGAAGGAACATCCTTGGTCTTTCCATGGGGCAGCTGCAGGACTCTGCAACTTTGCTCTTGCCTCGACAGATAAACCACTCTTCACCTACTGAGCTATCACTTCCATTTCAAGGCCTAGCTTAAAAAAGGGTCCCAAGTCAAGCTTTTCCCTGACCCTTTCAGAAATAGTCACTTCTCTGAATCCGAGTAATTTTTTAGACCTTTTATTAGGGTAATTACCAAAGCCCGACTTGATATTACTGTCAATAGACAGTGTCTTTCCCCAGGGGACTGTCCTTGGAGGACAGGGACCGTGTCTTACTCCTTCATTATTATCTGAGAAGCAATGCAGGATGGTGGGTGGGAGCCCAAGCTCTGGAGCCAGACTGGTCAGCTTCAGATCCGAGACACTGTGCTCGCTTACCTTGAGACCATGAGCAAGTCATCAGACCCCTCTGTTCACACCTGCAAAGTGAGACATTAGATAGCACCCTGCATCTCACAAGCTCACTCTGACGATGCATGAGATTCCTGGGTGTGTTTGGTGCTTCGCACATACCAAACCCTTAGTAAATGTTGCCTGGTATCGTTTTCTCTAGCACGCAGCTCAGCGCCTGGCACAGAACTGATGTGCAGTTGATGTTGGTTGCATTCCGTCAAAGTGAAGCAAGGATGTGATCCAGCTATCTTGACAGGAAGTTAAGAAAGAGTGCTGGAGGAGACCTCATGGAACAGATTATTGCTGGGGGAATGAGGATGAGATAGTAAATGAAAATCAGTTGATCATAGGATTATAGGATCAGAACCAAGCTTTCCAGCTGTGGTATGATGAGCACAGAGCAGGGTGGGATCATGCATACCCTCCCCTCCCTCAGTGAGCTGGACGCCGTAAGTTTGTAAATATACCATTTGTCGTTGCAGTCGCTTGTGTAGACTGCTGCTCCTTGAAATATCTCCTTTTCAGTATTGTGCAGTTGCTTTGAAAAAATCTAAGTGCTAGACGTTACGTATAAATGCTGTTGAATTTTATTCCATTTCGTTCAGTCCATTATTCCAGTGCATTCATACGGCCTCCAGCCTTGACTCTGCACTGCAGTGTATCTTCTGTCCTTTCTAGTTTGGGTTACCTGCAGTTTGGTGAGCATGACTTCTGTTTTGTTTTCTGAAGCACTACACAGGCCACTTCTGAAAACAGCGTCCCCCGACATGGCACTAGAGACCTTTTTCTGTGTTGGCATTAATTCGTTAAACAATCTTTTTTTTTTGGATATGGATTTTAGACTCCTTTCAAATCCATCCAGTATACAAGGATCTATATTATATCCCCTCTTGTTCACAAGTTTCATGAAAAAACTCTGCCAACATGCTATGTGTGCAGCATTTTTGTTTCACAGGTACAGTGAGACTATCAGAAAAGAAAATACAGCCAGCTTGTTGAAACCTGTTCCTGATTAACCTGTGTTAACTTCCAAAACCGACAACTTCCTTTTCCGACTTTAATAAAGGCTGCATGTTTCAAAATAGTGAAGTTAACTGTATCAAGGTAGATGAGGCTCAATGCACAAATCTTGACCATCTAGGTGAGAAGTTTGGACACAGTCCTGAGGGTGGTGGGAAGTTGTTGAAATTTTTGAATAGGAATTATATGATGAAATGATGTTTTAAGAAGAGCCATCTGGCAGCAGTGTCCACGGTGGACTCTAGGGGAAACCTTATGCGAAGTTTGCAGTTGCCTGCAGTAATCCCAAGATGGGCTGCTGGACGACTGGGCTAAGCTAGTAGCAGTAAAGCTGGAAGAGCATACATTTGGATTAAAGAAAAACACTCAGAGAGACTACTGGGGGAACATGATAGCAGTGAAAAAAATAAACATAGGTACCTTAGGGCTTCCCAATCCTTTTCACATAAGGGAACATACAGAAAATATCAGTTTGGCCACTGGGGTAACTAGGGCCGCTTGGAGATGGACACGACCCAATGTCATGGGCTCCCATGGCTGGATCTTCCCTTCCCCAAGCCCCACCTCCCCCAAGTCACAGGCAGAAGACATTAAGATCTCCACATGGCTGGGAAGCTATTTGGACATTTTCGTTTTAGAAATGAGTAGTCTGAGTAATATGAAGAAAAATAGACTTGTACCAAAATCAGGACCAACAGTACGGAAGAGACTATACATGTAAAGGGAAGCAAATGTTTGCTTCAGTGCATAATTCCGAACACAGAAGTGACATATGGCTACGCACTTGGAAGAAAACTAGCATCAGGGTCAATGCCAAACAAAAGAGCCCAGGCCACCGAGCCACTGCCCGTGTTATAGTGACACGCGAGAACAGAGGCGGTGGCTGTACAGGCCTAATTTGGGCATGAAAGTAGGCAACACCTACCAGACAGGTTGGGGGGAGGTATAAGCCACACCAGGGGAGGCACTAGGTAGAGACTTGGGTGTAGACGAAAGCAGTAGCAAAGGAGTGAACTTTGGTTTTGTATTAATACGGAAATCGAAGCCACTTGCTTGAAGATTTATGACATACTGCCCATTTGTTGCTCCTTGTTGGTTTTCGTAGTTCATAAATTAAGTCGTTTCGTAGTCCTGGTGCCTCACCTGTGCTACTAATTTGTTTTGCTGCATAGAGGAGAGAACATGCAGCAACTTGCCATCTATAATTCCTGGTGATAACTGAAGATGTTTGGTTATAGAAAGTTAAAAGGCGTTCCCTCTTTCTTCAATAAACTCAGTGGCAGAGTGAGAGCAAGAACCTACCAACAAGGCGTGCAGATTCTATTATAAAAACAGGAACGAAGGGCTCTTTTAAAAAACAATGGAACCCACACATTTCTCCCGATGATTGGCAGCAGGGCCACCATGTGCATGATGCCAGGGGCACCCGCCTTTCACACTGGAGTCCATGAAGTGGAGGCACACAGCCCATGTGGCCACGTGTGGCAGCTCACAGAGAGACCTATCTGATCCCCGCCTGGGGCGCCCACCCAGCCCAGCAGGTGCGTATCCACGCTGACCTGTGACGTCCATCACCCCCTCGACCACACTCCCCTCCCCAGCCAAGCTGTGCTGTACTCTTTCATCCTGACTCACCGTTTTATTCCAATTCAGACCCACCCAGTCCTCCTTGTGGCTTCCCACTAGACCTCTGGCACAAGCCAAAGCACATCCTTCTGGCTCACTTGCTCCAGTCATTCTGTTGACCTTTCCAAAGCTATTTGCTGCTCTCACCGTCCTGCTCTTTATTACAGCTGAGGAGAAAACACCAATAGGCACTCAAGGCAGGAGGCTCTGGCCTCCTCCCAGCACTGGGACGGGCTTCAGTTTTAGCACGTATCACACGGTGCTGTAAACATTTGCTTACACTTCTGACTCCTTCACTCAGTGTGAACTTGACAAAGGGCAGAAAGATGCTTCTTTAAGCCACGAGGTTTAGCAGAGTGCCGGGCCCGTGTTTGGTAAGCGGGCGGGTGGATGAAGAGCCTACCTTTCTTAGATTTGGACACAGTTAGTCTCATCCTGAGCATGTGATCTAAGGAGGATTCGTCTCTATTATGGACAATGCCTGCATCTTTGGACTTCGTTTAACAGCTTCCCGGGGGAGGCCAGGAGAAGCAGCTCTGTCTCCGCCAGTGGTTTCTGAGTCCTTGTTTATCCCTGTGCAGGTGGGCAAGTGGAAAGACAAATCTCTGCAGATGAAGTACTACGTGTGGCCCCGAATGTGTCCTGAGACGGAAGAGCAGGAAGATGACCATCTGAGCATCGTAACGCTGGAGGAGGCCCCGTTCGTCATTGTGGAAAGCGTGGACCCCCTGAGTGGAACTTGCATGAGGAACACGGTGCCCTGTCAGAAGCGCATCATCTCTGAGTACGTGGCCTGGGAAAGTCAGATTTGCCCCAGCTGTCAGCACCCGGCTGGGATCCGAGGCACAGAATGAATTGGACACCATGTCTGAATTTCGTTACTGTTGAGCAGTGGAGTTTCTGGCAGCCCCGTGGTCTGGCATCTGGTTCTGTCCGGATCATGACCCGGGAGAATTACTGCTAACTATGTTATCGTTTCTGGGGCCTTGCGAGGTCTCAGTGACCGGGACCTCAAGTTCGTGGAGATTTAAGTTTACATTGGTGTTGAAAGATGTTTTCTGAGGCCAGCATGTCTTTAGAACCATTTTTGGAAATAGATAATATTAATCTATGCTGATAGAAGTCAGGATAATGGTTCTTTTTGGTGAGGGTGGGAAGGGCCTGCAAGGGAGAACAAGAGGCCTCTAAGGTGCTGGTAACTCTTCTGTATTTGAGTTTGGGTTCTGGTTAAATGGGTGGGTTCAGTGTATGAAAATTCATCCAGCTGAACCCTTAGGATATGTGCACTTTCCTGATATATGTTACACTTCCAAGGAGCATTTAAAAGTATGAGAAAACATGGTCCAGTATGATGAGGTAATGAGATTATGGCAGTTCTGTGGTCTGATTTATGTCCTCACCCGGGCCTGACATAACTTGTGCTGAGCTGTGAAGGAGGGCCTGCTTTGTGGTTGGCAAGGGTAATATTTTGCCTCTTGTATAAAAGCCTTGTTTTTGTTTCTTTACCTGGTTAGAAATAAAACAGATGAGGAGCCAGGTTACATCAAAAAATGCTGCAAGGGCTTCTGTATTGACATCCTTAAGAAAATTTCTAAATCTGTGAAGTTCACCTATGATCTTTATCTGGTGACCAATGGCAAGCATGGGAAGAAAATCAATGGAACCTGGAATGGTATGATTGGAGAGGTACGTGTCAGGGATTAAGGGCCATTTCCGTGTTTCATTTAAATATTTTTAAAACGCTCATTTTATAAATTTTAGAAAATATAAAATAGTACGGCTGACTCTTGAACAACATGGGTTTGAACTATGTGGTCCATTTGTGAGCAGATTTTTCTCAGTAAATATATGGGCGGCCCTCCTTACCTGTGGGTTTTGCATCTGTGGATTCAGCCAACTGTGGATCCTGTACTGTGTCTACAGTCTTCAGTTGGTGGAATCCGCGGATAAGAAGGGCTGACTTTGGGACTTAAGCGTCCTCAGGTGTTGGTGTCCACGGCGGGTCCAGGAACCAATACCGAGGGAAGATACCGAAGGAAGGCTATAAATGAAATGTACTGTTCCCACTCTACAAAGGAAAGCACTGTAGAGCCCCAAATATTTTCTGCATGGTGGCCCGTTGCCTTCTTGGATGCCCTAACTGGAGCCTTGCGTTTTTCTCCCCAGGTGGTCATGAAGAGGGCCTACATGGCAGTGGGGTCGCTGACCATCAACGAGGAGCGATCGGAGGTGGTCGACTTCTCCGTGCCCTTCATAGAGACTGGCATCAGTGTCATGGTGTCACGCAGCAATGGGACCGTCTCACCTTCTGCCTTCTTAGGTGAGTGATGGGCTTGCAGGCGTGAAGGACATGGACCCAGGGACAGGTAGAGGGAATGAGGAACAGGTGCAGGAGCTGATTTTTCAGGAGCTTCCCTCAGCCAGGGATTTCATTTTGGGGAACCTCAGAATTGATCGTTCTCCAACATGAAAACTGAAGAATACCCTCAGAAATAGGAAGGCATGGTACCCGGTAAGAAAACAGTACAGGACCAGTAACCAGGGGTCCTACTTGAGTCTCACTCCTGCATTTGACCTTGAACAAACTTGCTCCATCCTGGGATCCAGTCTCGTCATCCACAGAAGAAGGCATTTCGACTAGCTGATCTCTGAAGCTGCTTCCTGCTTTAATGATGTCTAATTCTGGATATCATTCAAATACCTGTGTGTTTCAAATTAGCTTCAAGAGCGGAGCTCAGTGCTACCAAAAACAGAAGTTTTTCTGTTTTCACGTGAATTTTTGGAGGCTTTGCCAGATAAAGCTGCTCCGATTCTCCCACCCACCGACCCCATCCTTCCCCATAGAACCTGTACCTCGCTCTCCAGCATTACTTATGTGTCAACGCCTTCCGTATGATATAAGACTGGGTGAGACGAGGCCAAGATTTCAATTAGATGAGGTCTTTTGTGAGCTCATACCCCATATTTTTGGCAGGGGCTGTGAGAGCAACGGGATTGGAAAATAAAATGTCACCTTGAAAACAGGCCACTGGGCTAGGAGATAGGAAGCTGGTTTGGTCATAAACAAGCTGAAAGCCCTTGGACCAGTCACAGTCTCTCTAAAGGATACCAACACTTTTTTTTTATTGAACACATGCTATGTGAAGGCCCAGGCATCATTGTACAAACTTTGATTATATTACTTCATTGACACTACTATAATACCCAGTTTATGGCTTAGGAAACTGAATCCTAGGTTATGCAATTTTCCAACCGTCTCTCAGCTAGTAAGGAGCAGATCCAGGATTAAAGCCCAGATGTGGCTGCCCTTGCAGCCTGTGTTTTAGTACACATGGGGGCATTTCAGAGCTCGACTCCTAAAATCGGGAAACAGTGCAGTGGGCCGAGACTAAGATGTGATATAAAATGGAAAGGCACAGACTTTTGCCTTCAGAGGCCCTGTGTTCATAACCTGGCTCTGCCACCTCCTGAGTATGAACTTACAAAGGGCTGGGGCCTCTTAAGTCTTAGTTTACTGCTCTGTAAAACAGATAGAACCATCCATAATGAAAGGGCCATTCAAGGATAGTAGAAACCATGTGGTGAAAGTACTTTCGAAACTATATAGATCAACACAAATATTTTTTTGTATTTTGTGTACCAAAAGTTGCTCTGGGCTTAATGGGGGGAAAGAAAGCATAGAGACAGTGCTTTTACTCGGTTGTTTCCTAATCTTGGACAAACTGGGACCAGAGTAGGATTTCAATCAATCAGACCCAAGGAGGAGAGGGTCTCTATTCCACCGTACAGAGGCTTTGAGTTGTACCTTCCACCTTCGCGTCTCTGGCTGCCACCGAAAGGTTTTGCATTTCTGTGCATTTCACAGTCAGTGTGTGCCATATCAAGGTCCCTGTTAAATTAATTAAGTGACCAGGCTTTTATCATTCCCTTGGGAGTTCAAAAGTAAAGTAGGTTTCAAAATAAGGAAATACTTTCTAATTTTCAGCCCATTTCCCTCCCTTTTCAGTTTCATCTTTATTAATGATTTGGAAGGTAGAGGAAACAGCATGTTAATTCACTTAGTTCTGAATTTACAGTACGATGTGACAGCTAAAAAGGCCAGGCTATTTTGAGGCACAATTGAGGAAGCATTGTATTATGGGACCGAAGAGTGATTGTCTCTTTTTACAGGCCTCCAGAGAGAGGGCTCCTGGAATTCAGTATTCAATTTCTAGACACGTCTGAGCCAGAGAGATTTAGATCAACTGGAAGAGAGTCAGCAAAAATGATTTTAGAAAGTTAAAGAAAGCATATGTAGAACATTCTTACTCTCTTGCCTGTTCTTGTCCCATCAACCTTGTCACCTGGAAATAGGGACTAGATTGAGGTTGTTTTGTTGATTATCCTGTCCCCTTGTCATTTGCTAAATTCCCAGTGTTGTAGACACTGATATTTAATGTGGATGGATTTTTTTTTTAACATTGACATATTCTCCTACACTAATGATGTCTAATAAAATATACCACGTCAAACCAGGTTGAAAAAGCAAATCTAGGCTGGAAAGTTTAAGAGAAGTGAAGCAAGGGGGCAAGGGAGTTATTCATTGTGCCTAATTATTACTGAACCAATTCAAGCCACAAAGAGTAACCAAGTTTGTTGAGAATGAACTTGGCCTCAAGGCTCGGAAGCATCGGTGAAAACTTTTCCAGGTCCAGCTGTGGGGTGTGGCGTATAGATAGGAGTGCAAACCAGGAGCCAGTCCAACACGACTCACCTATCCATGTCTAGCACTTATTCTAGTTCCACTGTTTTCCAAAAGACCCAGATATTGGTCCAGTCATGGCAGAAACTATCTGTACAGTCTCAGAAAGGACGGGCAAGAGGCCGTCCTCCTCATGTGTTTGAAGGAAAACAAGCCTCGACACGCCCATCAGGGGGGTGGAGACGCTCAGACACAGCCTCTTACTCCTTCCTCCCTAAGCCAGGCCCTGGCTTTCTGAAGGGACGCACACACCTTTGGCTTGTTTCCCCAAAGACAGGAGTCGCGCGAGTGAATGAACACGCGAGTCAGTCGGGACCTGTTTGTTCTCTGCGTTAACCCTGAGCGCCGATGTTTTGCTTCCCCAGAGCCCTTCAGCGCCGACGTGTGGGTCATGATGTTTGTGATGTTACTCATCGTCTCCGCCGTGGCCGTCTTCGTCTTCGAGTACTTTAGCCCTGTGGGTTACAACAGGTGCCTCGCCGATGGCAGAGGTAAGGCCAGCTGTAACCGTTGCCTTTCTGCCTTTCTCTAGTTCTCAGCTCGGAATCTCTGTGCCCCTCATCTGCTGCCTGCCTCCGCCCTAACCCTCGGTCTTCAAGGTCACCACCTTGGTGACTCGTTAGAAAGACCCCAGTTAAGGGTTTCTAATCAGTGCTATGGTTTTTCATTTTACCTTGGTGTTCAGAAAATACTAATTGCTAAATGTACGGTGACAATTGGGATTACCATTGTTCTTTAACTTGAGAAGTAAGTAGAAGACTAATTCACATGAAAGTAATATACCTTAAAAATAGTGACGGAGGGCTTCCCTGGTGGCGCAGCGGTTGAGAGTCCGCCTGCCGATGCAGGGGACGCGGGTTCGTGCCCCGGTCCGCGAAGACCCCACATGCCGCGGAGCGGCTGGGCCCGTGAGCCATGGCCGCTGAGCCTGCGCGTCCGGAGCCTGTGCTCCGCAACGGGAGAGGCCGCAACAGTGAGAGGCCCGCGTACCGCAAAAAAAAAAAAAAAAAAATAGTGACGGATACACTTGTAACATTCTACTCATCTGTTCACTTGGAAAGGGTGGGGCGTTATCCTGACTTTTAAAGTTTATTGTGGAATTTATGAAAGATTTGCAAATGCATTAGATAAAACTAAAAATAATCACCCATAAGTTTATCAGCAAGAAATAATGTCTGTTAATATATTGGTATATATACTTCTAGTCTTTTAAGTTTTATGCACATGTAGCCATTCTATTAAGTAGCCCAAACTTAGTAGAGCAAGAATGTGAAAACTTTTATCTTTCTTCTATTGTTACCTAGACTATGTGACTGAACCCCTTAACAAAAACTTGTGTAGATTCCAAAACTTTCTGATCATTTCCCATTATTAAAGCAAATAAACAACAAGAAGCAAACACGCACACACACAAAGACCCCAATTTAGATGTTAGTTTGAATCTGTATGTCCCCTCCCTGCCTCAAGCCTGACCCCAAGCCCAGTTCCACCCCTAAGCAAGTGAGATCAAAGCTGGCAGCAGAAACGTGTAACATAAACATGTCAGAGGAAACTCTTTAGATAACCTTAGGCTACAAGCAGTCTGTCCGATCAGATGTGCTAACAAGGCAGATTAGACACATGTATCAAGAGTAAGAAAAAACAGGTCACCCCAGGGTACATGCAGGGTAGTTGTGGCTGGAACAGCTCTCCACAGCCAAAGGATAACCTCTGAGGTACAAGGTCCCCAAAACATGTGTCCCCGGCTTACATCTCTCTGCCAGGAGGTAGAGGAGTTGGGTATTGGAAATAAAATGGCTGGGAGATTACAATTCTCACCCACAGCTACTCTTGGGGGTGGTCCATCTTCCTGGCTAGGAAGGTCCAGAGATGTGAGGGCTACCCGTGTGTTTGAGGCATTTATGAGACTTCACAAAAAGTTTACTAGATTTCTGAAGGGGGCCAAGGTGTCCTTATAGATATCTCTTCTAAAACTTCCTGAGAGCACCGGGATTAGGAAATATTATGCCTTCTCTGCGTCTTCTCCCATCCACCATGTGAGCTCTATCCTGGAACTATGCGTCAAAGAGGAAAGATTCTTAACCCCAGCTACACATAAGAATTACCTGTGGGGCACTTAAAAGACAAAGATGCACAGACCTCATATTCTAATATTCTGATTCACTAAGTCCAGAGCGGGACTTGAACCACTGTATGTTTCAAAATAGTGGTTCTCTACCTTGGCTGCATGTTTACAATAACCACCGCACCTCACCCCAGTTTAGTAAGAACCTCTGGGGATGGTGTGTCAGTATTTTGTCAAAGCTCCCCTGAGCTTCTGTTGAATTCACGTCCAGGCTATGAGCCACCCCTGCACTGAGGTATTTCCAGGTGTAGACCTACCTTCTCGTTTGGGGTGTGCCTTCTGGGGTGGACACTTGGATGCCTCCACAATGCGGAATAGTCAGGGGCTTCCTGCCTGTGCCAAAGGGTCATCCAAAAGCCATGACTACTCCCCATCCCGGTGGGCATTAGTAACAAGAGAAACGTCCGAGAAGCACAAGAGTACACACACATGTTGACAATGTCAAGAACCAAAGCTAGTGTTCACCCTCCCCGACCCCGCAAAGAAAATCAAAGAGGCAAAAATTCAGACACAAAAATCAGAGCCAGGGCTTACGATTACTCACTTTACCGAAGGATGCTTGACTTCGCCAAAGAATTCAACATGGGGCCGCTTTAACTATCAAGTCTCCTTGGGGCGTTTTACAACGCACAAAACTTTGATTTATAAACAGTTTTTTAGTTATGCACCTGTTCCAAGAAATAAGGTCCACTCGCACAGATGTGTATGCACAGTTAGATCTTAGGCTCGACATGTGTAGTCACTGATGATTTAGGTGGCTGAGCAGATGCTCTCAGGATCACAGATAGCATCGAAACACCTGTGCTAATGTGCTGTAAAACTGTGCAGGCAGGTGTTCGTTTCTGCAGTGGAGGGGCTGCATGCAGACCCAGACAGCAGGCAAGATTTCACCATCGCCAAGCAGAGAAAGCAGAGAGGTCACAATAAATACGTGTGCAGAAGCCCTGCGTGATCTGTGTGAAGGTCGGGTGGAGGACAAAGGCAGCCTACCTTTCCACCCTCAGATACATGTGGCCAAGCCAGGGATCTCTGGCAGACTCTCTGGGCCGCCTGGTATTCTTTTGCACGGAAGGCAGGCCCTACTGGAGGGAACCAGATGGGAGGTGTTGGCACTGGAGTGAGGTCAAGGCTGCCTTCAAAACATTGAGTGCTAAGAGCTGGAAGCCACAGGAGAATCAGGATCAACTGCGTTCAAAGCGGCATCTGTGAATAAAATTGGAGGAGATGTATGACTAGTGGGAGAAAAAGACCCCACAAGGTTCTTGCTGACCGTCTTTTTTTTTTTTTTTTTTTGCGGTATGCGGGCCTCTCACTGCTGTGGCCTCTCCCGTTGCGGAGCACAGGCTCCAGACTCGCAGGCTCAGCGGCCATGGCTCACGGGCCCAGCCGCTCCGCGGCATGTGGGATCCTCCCGGACCAGGGCACGAACCCATGTCCCCTGCATTGGCAGGCGGACTCTCAACCACTGTGCCACCAGGGAAGCCCTTGCTGACCTTCTTTGAAATTGAAATGCTTTCTCAGTAGATACAAATACAAATTTTGGGAACGTGGTAATGAGGATGCAAGTGTGACCACAGTGGGTTGGTTGCCTTCATTACTCGGTCTTGATGGGCTCGTAAGGGTCTTACATCCATCAGGGCAGGAAGCTGGCTCCTACGGCGCCCTGGCTGAGTCATGGTCATTGGTTGGAGTAAGAGCCCGCACACACCCCAGGCCTCTGGTTTTTCTCTTGCACCTTCCTGTGGGTCCCAGGAGAAGAGAGACACAAGCTCTCAACTGAAAAAGCTGCCTAAGGGTAGCTTTAGGGCTGGGGCTTTGCTGGCGGGTTTCCTGCTCTGAGCAAGAACTTACCAGCTCTATGTACTTGTAAGTTTAAATAGAACCAGTGACTCTGTCTTAACCTTCTGTCCTTGTCTTTTTTGTCCTGCCAGAGCCGGGTGGCCCATCTTTCACCATCGGCAAAGCTATTTGGTTACTGTGGGGTCTGGTGTTTAACAACTCCGTCCCGGTGCAGAACCCAAAGGGGACCACCTCCAAGATCATGGTGTCGGTGTGGGCCTTCTTTGCTGTCATCTTCCTGGCCAGCTACACTGCCAACTTAGCTGCCTTCATGATCCAAGAGGAGTATGTGGACCAGGTTTCCGGCCTGAGTGACAAAAAGGTAGGAGCACCGTTTGAAGCCTCCCATCTTTCCCCCGGTCCCATTCTCAGCCATACTCGGAGCTCTCACGGACCTGTTAATTTCCTAAACCTTTAGAATCGACCGCTCTTCCGTATGGCTCCTGAAATTGGGACACAGGAGCAGAATTCAGTTTCCCCACCGAAATAATATTACTTCACGTTTGCCTTCTCATTTGTGAAAGGTTGTCCCCAGCGCGCCCTGGGCCGCAAACGAGGGGCTTGGTGTGTTAGCGGTTTTCTGCGCACAGGGTTCCTCTTGTCCGGGGCGCTCAGGAGGCCTAACAGCAACACCAGGCTGCACCTTTGGGCTGTTACTAGAGGGCCGCCCCGCGCACCCACGCTGAGGGTGCCGGCCCGTCACGGCCCTCATTTCCCTCCCCCTTTGTTCCTCTGCACGCTCGCGGGTTCCCAGGGTCGAGGAGAAGGATTGTTCTCATTGTGTCCTGAAGAAAGGTAGCTGCTACTTAACTGGATCGGGGGGTGCCGATGAATGGGTTGTCCCCATACCAACCGCAGGCCTCCCTGCTGGCCTGTGCCGCGAAGAGAGGAAGGCAGGTAAGCGTCTGCTGGTTGCCATGTTTTCTGGGCGAGGATGTGTAAAACCCAGGCTCAGTACATGTGACTCTCTAGGTCTGCTGGAAGCAACACAGGTTCCGTGGGAGCTCTGGTCCAACCCCAGTACTAGCGGCTACCTTCCTGGAGTGCCCAGGAGAGCCCCTGGATACCCCAAATCACCCTGGAGACTTTCACTTACAATGTCTCCTCTTCTCCGTTTCCTTAAGATTTAGAAAATGTGATTTCCCACCCCTTCCCCCAGGATGAAACTATGTGATACAGACAGATGTGTGTTTAGACCACATAGGTCATATGTAGTTCATGCTTTATCACATGGGTCAGCTTTTCCCAAGACAAAGCCTTAATCACTTAGCAGATGGTTTGAGAAGAATGAAAAGGAGGAGATATTCTCTTTGGGGACTCAAGTTATGATTTCTCCATCTACTCATCACTACTCACCAAGGACATTCAAAAGCATAAGGAAGATAAAAAGCTTCTTAAGGGAATGAAAAAAAAAAAAAATATATACACACACACACACACACACACACACATGCATGGAACACTCACGACGTTCACCTCTTTAGGTTGGCTCTTTCTTTGGTTTGTCTTCCTTTTCACTTTATTTTTCTTCCTTACTTTCAAAAACATTCCCTCTCTTCTATTTCCTTCTCCCTTATCTTTAAGCTTTTTTTTAATTTCTTTTCTTCTAACTCATGATTTATTATGTATTTCCTCAGATATTCATCCATTACTTAATTCACTTTAAACCTTTCTCTCTCTCCTTGTTACTTTGTCAGCATCCTTCCTTTACCATTTTGATCCTCTCAGAAACTTTGAGCTAGACCTCTCCCTTCATCCCTTTCTACAACTAATTTTTGTGCCTATTTCTGTGACCTGGGCAGTCGTGGTGCTAAGAACAGCTGATCTCCCAGGCTCCGTACTTGGATGTGGCGGAGCTGAGGTGGGCCACGGCCACCCTAAGACACGAATGTGGCAGAAGCGTGACAGACCACGTCCCCACGTGTGGATCTGTCAGGGGTACGGAGGACCATATCCTCACATCAGGGAACGGCAGAGGTGTGGCGGATTATGTCCCCATGCAGAGTGCGGTGGGACCGTGTCACCATGCAGTGAATAACATGGTCGAAGGGTGGTGGGCCACAGCCCATCCGGGGACTCTGGACTGTTAAGTAGGGGATCCACCACAATTATCACAGTGTTTTCTTTCGTTTCCTCTGAGAATTGGTTAGGACACTGTGTTTATGTTTCTCATCCTCTCAAGGGCCATCCGGCAACAACTGAATGATTTTCTACTTGAACTGAGCATAATTGAGATGGAGGGAGATTGTTTTCCCTTCTGTGGTTTGGAAAGAACATATTGTTCTGGGCTGCTTGAACAGAGAGGCTCTGCCCCTTGTCTGTCCTCCACACCATGTTGGTTATGTTCTGAGAAGTTGGATCCCATCTTTGCTTACAGAACTTGAGTGGCTCCATTGCTTACAGAATAAAGACAACTTTTTTCAGGCGTGGCGCTCAGAGCTTTTACAAATGATTCCCAGTGTGCACCAGCAATTCCGTCTCATCAGCCAATGCGTAGACTCTTGCATCCCTTTATTTGTAAAGCCTTCTCATCTGGGCTCATCTGGGAAGTTAGCCATTGTCTCCTCTGTCGTGGCAATCATTCATACCTTTATTATAGCACTTGTCTCCCACATTGTATCTACAGGCGTGTACCTGTCCATATCTCCCCTTATTTGACCATGAGCTTCACAGGGTCAGTGACCATACCTTGGTTATCATTTTTACAAAAAGTCTGCAGGGAGAGAGGGAGAGATGGTATACTAATTCAAGAGTCTCCTGCACAGAGCAGTGGACGAAACATTACAGGCAAAGAAAGCAGCAAGAGAGCAAGAAGCCTTTAACAGCTGTTCAGTTTGAAAATGATTATCTGATCCATTTCAGAACTCTGCAAATGACAAAATAGCGTCTGACCACAAAGTGTCAACATAATTTACAGAAGTATAGAAAACATTTAAGTAACCAATGACATACAACTGCAGATCAGTGTCAGGAACAGTTTTGCAAGTCAGAGAGTTTTCTGAAAGTACACTTAAAATGTCAAAATTCTTATCAATTTTACTTCAAAACACCTAAAGAAAACTAAGTCTTGAGAATGACTTACACGAGAGGAAGTATATTCTGTGAATTTAGCAAAAGAAAATAATAAAGTCTTCAAAACGATAACACTGAGAACAGAAATGAGGTGATTTTGAAGACTGTCTTTTCAGTGTCATGAAATTTTCATCAAGGAAGGTAACATTTAAAGTGGAGAAGGGTTTCTATACTTGTTTTGACTATCACGGATGACATATCTTCTATGTAACTCAGACCAAATGATAAATATTTTGGAGTGATGATGGGGAGATATTTGTAGTCATTAGATTTAGATATTTTAAGAAATTATCTTCAATTTTATGGCAGGAAAATGTTCCCAGATCTCATTTATGTTAAGGTACAAAGTCAGAACGTTCAGAGTTAAATTTCCATGAAATCCTATTTGGGGGCTCCTTTTTTATTGGATGGCTTCCATCTTGCAATAGCACATTGCATCATTGAATTCAGAATTATTCCACCACATGCTGTAACTAAATATGGGTGCAAGTTCTAACATTTAGCAGCCCTACTGTACATTCCATCAGCTCTCCCAGTGGGAGGAGGATATAAGGAAGCTGGTGACATCTTTCTTCTCTTAACAAAGAGCCCACAATGCTCATTCTCATATTCTCGGCTATCCGGATGGATTTCTCATTTCGCAGTTGGCCAACCGCAGTATAGAGGAGAGTTTGGCCAGGCGAACAGGAGACATATTTTCCGGGCACTGGATACATTAAGTATTTACATATATGTTATATGAATAATCTTCATCAGGTATGACTATTCCCATTTTACAAATAAGGGCACTGAGACTCTGGGAACTTTCGTGATTCCCTAAAGTCATACATTATCAAGTGACAGAGCCGGGGTTTGAGTTCCTGTGTGTTTGGCTTTAAAAGTCACTTTGCCAGGATGTCTCCCTTGTAGTGAATCCCAGACAAAGTTATGACACAGCTAAGGATTGGTATTGACATCCCTGCACCCCACCCACTTCCTCATTGAATCTCCTACCCTCTCATTCAATGACCTTCAGTTTTGGTTCCACTTAACCTAACCCTTCTCAGGTCACCATACACTGCCACTGCCAAGACTGCTATTACTACCTCTACTACTAGTACTGATAATAATAATAGCAATTATCATTATTATTAATATGACTTCAACACTGATATCTCTGCAAACATTTTTTTCAGCTCTCGGGAGCCAGGCGTAATGCCAAATACATTACATAGATTTCTTATGTAATGGTGCTTTTATAATCATACCTTCATTTGTAGATGAGGAACTTGAAGCTTGGAGAGGTTAAGTCATTTGCCCTTCTGATGTTCCTGGCTGGCCAACAGCCCCTCAGCCGTGTGCCACCGTGTTCAGATTCCAGTGTTCTTTCCAGTAGATCCTCTTTCTTCCTGACCTTCCCATCTACCTTCCCGAAGCTTAACAAGTGGGATCCTTTTCCTCTATTAAAGAGGAGCTATCTGATTAACTGATCCAAAATAATTAGATAGTATTTTAACATTTGCCCCTTATTTAATAAGTCTTTCAGAGGCATTCCTTTGAACAGAGAATGGTGGTGCTTTCGTGGACCTGGGCAGGCTAATGGCCCACACATGGACTTTAGCCTGGGCCTATAGTGACCATGAGCTTTAAGCCACTGTTGGAGGGTGGCAGAGGGGTGGCAGCAGGACAGAGAAGCGTCAGTGGTAGGTTCAGGGGGTGAAGGAAGCCTGCAGGGAGGCAGAGGCTGCCAAGGTCACTAGGGGCTGCCGTCAGGCCAGGGGGCTCCCAAGGCTGCGTCCTACCTTACACATTCCTGCCACCAGTGTGACATACGCCCGCATTGTATTTTGCTGTTCTTTTCCTCAAGGAACTACAGGAACTTTATGAACTTTAAATGTCAAAAGGTGTTTATCTGGTTAATGAGGGCAGACATCTTCGCCTGCAACATTGAAGGTGCAATCAGGATAACTTTCTAAAAACTAAGGAAGAACCCCGTGGCTTTTCTAGATAATGATTATTCTGAGTTTCTGAGAAGTTCCATAGAGTCTGGAAGCTGTCTCATGTCCTTCTGGCAGATAGGCAGTGTATGACTTTTTAAATCAGCACGCAAACAAATGTGTCAGTGTGCATCCTGGAAGAAAGCCAGCCTGGGGATAAGATATTTACACCACAACTACACTGATGTGTGATGCTTGGATGGCATTTGAGCATGGGTGAGGAAATGGGCCTTGCTTGCCACTGTACAAATGGTACTTCCTTGCCCTATTAACTTTAGGCCAGAAGCCAGTGGGAGGCAGCTCACCTCAAGCCTGATCTGTCACATCCTGGTCCTGGCCCAGACCATCTTGGTCAGGTCATGGAATAGTGAGCTAAAAGTAGCTCACCAGGGAAAGCAGCAGGAATGACCAACTAGCCGGGGACCTAGAAATGAGGGCCTGGGCTGGGCCTCCAGGTAGCTGAGCAAAAAAAGGGTGTGATTTATTACATGGAGTCCCTTGGAGCTGTCGGGCATCTGGTCCTTTTGTTACAGCTGGCCAGGAGCAGTTCTGGAGGAAGTAACAAGAGAAGAAAACTCCCCAAACCCTGGGACTGTACGGGGTACAGGACACACATGGGTGGGAGAAGGGACACGTGCCCCTTTGTCTCCTAATTAGCTGAACCTAATTAGCCGGTCCAATGCGTGGACCACCACCCCAAGTACTGAACCCACTCATTCCTGCCAGGGCGGCCTCCATCCAGATGCATCCAGAACAAAGCCCTGAGGCTTAAGCGGCCCGGCTCTGCTGCCGAGGGTCAGCTCTCAGCACTTCTCCAGGTTTATTTGAGAACGGGACTGCTTATGGCCCCAGCTGGCCCCCGTGAACTCTAATTCCCAAGTCCGTTCTCGACTGGCTGCCTTGACCGAGGCATCCAGTAAGGCTTAGCAGTGGCCACCCTCCCGGTCCAGGGATACGGGTGTCCCCGTGTTGATGGCTGAGCTCCCAAGGGAGCCCCAGGGTCCCCTTCCTCTCCTTCTCGTGTCCCCTTTATGGCATCGGGCTTCGCTCTGCCCTCCTCTCCTTGAATGACCACCTGCGTCCTGACCTTCTGTGACTTCCCATACAGGATACCTCACCTCCCACCTCTGCTGTACTGTTGGGGCTTCTAGGGGTTGAATGGTGGTCCCCCAAAAGATACGTCCACATGCTAATTCCTGGAACCTGTGAGTGGTGACCTTATTTGGAAAAAAAAGATCTTTGCACATGTAATTAAGTTGAGCATCTCAGGTTATGACCGTCCTGGATTGCTGCTAAATCCAAGGACAAGTGTCCTTATGAGAGAAAGGCAGAGAGAGAGCTGACGCAGAAGAGAAGACCAGGAGAAGTAAGAGGCAGAGACGGAAGTGTGGCAGTCGCAGAAACACCTGGAACCACCAGAAGTTAGGAGAGACAAGGCGTGGATTCTCCCCTAGAGCTTCTGGAGGGAGCGCAGCCCTGCTGACCTCTTGATTTTGGACTCCTGGCCTCCAGAACGTGCGAGAATAAATTTGTATTGTTTTAAGCCACCAGCGGTTTGTTATGGCAGCCACAGGAAACGAACACGGGGCCTCAGTGCCCCTCCTGTAACCTGCACTCTCAGGGGCTTGCCCCCCTTAAACCCTGGAGCTCTTACTCACCTGCTCTTGTCAGCCACCCAGCCCCATCCTTCCAAAGCGGGTATTTCTTACAGCAGAATCCAGTTCAGTTCCTCTTCCCACTAATCTCCTCTGCTTGGAAGAACAGATCTACGTCACCCTGAAGATTTGCAGAGACATGGTTTACACCCAGAGGGAGTCTTCTCCCTGCTGGTTAATTTTAAGGAGACAATAAAAATCCCACGTGTCACTGTGTGCTCCCTTTTGCTCTGTCCTTGGGCCTGAGTGCTGTTAGTTTCTCCCAGTATGTAGCGTGTTATCTGTGTGTACGCTCCCTGTGCAGCCTTCTACTAGACCTCTGAGCGGGGAGGCCATTGTCAAAGGGGACTGAGGACATGTTTTTGTAAGAGGTATCATTTTCACAACTCTTCTGGGGAAAATATTATTAACGCAGCCCTCTTATATTCTGGATTTCACTGCGCTGTTCGTATCACGGGACTGCAAGGGACGTTATTTGATCATGAGACACAAGTGATGTTTTGCTCATCAAAGGCAAACAGGTGTCCTCTCTCTTCATGTAGATGAATGTATCTTCCCTGTTACATAGGAGTGCACCCTCACATATGCATGTATGTGTGTGCATATGTGTGTCTAGATATGTGTATCTCCATCCTCCAAAACTACATAGAGATAGCAGGATAACTGGGTAGTTAGGAACTTGACACTTAACCAAGCTGCATAAGGAACGCAAGTTTCCCACGTCCGTAGGAACTTCCGTTTTACAGAGTTGATCTGAGAAAGGACGTCTTTACCTGGAAAAGAAAGAAACTTTTGTCTCATTCTGCTGACATTAGTGGAACCATCATTTTGTGACATGAAACAAAAATGAAATGAAGGAAGGAAGAAGAAAAGAAAGAAAAGGAAGGAAAGAAAAAAAGAAAAACAAACATGAGAACCCAATCGTAAGCTAGATCTGCTCTGTGTATCTCTTCTTAGAAAGGTGGTCCTGTCAAGGTATCGGAGAGATCGATGCCTTCCTGGAGCCGTGACATTTTTTAAATTGCTACTACACAGATTACCATGAGGATGAAATCACAGTTTCCCCACCTGAATTGACCCCAAGTGAAAGCCAGCAGTAGACAACAAACAATTTTGTTAACAAAACTCAAAGCATGTACCACCAAGTGCAGTACTCAAGCTTTGGGTGCGCTGGGAGCGGGAGAAAATAGTGAGCGTGTCTCTGAACTGGTCAGGTCCTTGAATTTATCTGTGTGGCTTCCATACGGGACCTCTCTGCTCAGGCCATCACTTCCAGGTTGGGAAGAGCAAGTGACCCTGGGGAATCCCATAGAAGTTCGAGTCTACTTAGGGTCAAGTCTCTGGTTCTGAGAGAAGTGAGCCGTTGCATTTAGCTAACTGTTGAAAGCGGTTTTTTTATTCCGAAGTTTATAGATGTCCAAGAAAGATAAGAGAGTTTCTCAACATCCTTTCCTCTCTGGTTAAAAACAAAAATTAGAAATAAATGTTTCCGTAACTTTTACTATGAGTAGCTTTACTAAAAGCTACCAAGATGGCAGCTTTTACAGGCTGATGAAATCTTAGCTTGTGTTTTGAGGATTTATTAAGAATTAGTGTTTCACTTCTGGACAACTAAGTTCAAGTCCTTTGAGACAAATTAACGCAGCCGTGAAAATTTATATGTGGCCAAAGGCATCGGGCCTAAAATGAATCAAGTTTTAGAGACATCAGAATTGTATTCACAGTGCAGACTGTGGCCCGGGCTGGCTCTGGGCCTTTGTTTTGGTCTTTTGGTGCTTCCAGTACACCCTCCACCCCATAATGGTGGCAAGAGAGGTGGGCAAGGGCCTCAGTGGCCCACGTGCAGTCTGTTGTATTTCGGGAAGCCTTCTGCATAGCGGGGCTACCTGGGCATGTGCTAGGGCCAGGAAGGTAGGGAAGCGGGTGTTTGGAGCGGGGTGAGGGTGGTGGCTGAGAGAGCCCGAGGCTGGGGAAGCCCAACCATTTCTTCTACAATTGATGTCAAGGTTTCCTTTCCAGCGAGGGTCACAGAGAGCCCAGGAGGGACAGCTCATGCTCTACAGGCACCATAGCCTCAGACATTTCTTCTGCGCTATTTGGGAAGATCAGATGCAGAGTGTCAAGGGCAATGGCTCCAGGCCAGTGTGACCCTGAGAGCTGCCCACATGGAGGGTCCCCGAGGTGCAGGCAGCTTGGACTTTCAGGAGGCGGAGTCGGGAGGAGGAAAATCGGGGTTCTGGGTCCTCTGTGTAATCGTTACAGGATTAGTCTGTCCACGTGGACCTGTGTGTGTTGGCGACACCCAGGACGGAGTGGGTTAGGGCCAAGTCTTGATATCAGAGTCACTCAGGGAACCCTTTCAAACGAAACAGGACTCTGTCCGTCCAGCTGGAAATAAAAGTCCAGGTGGCAAGAGCTGCCACCTGAGCAGGACGCAGCCAGGAAACCAGACATGTGAAAAGGGTTGAGAGGAAGCTGCTCTGCGGGGAGTTACTGGAGGGCTGTGCCCCCTCCACTTTCCTCCCACCCCTCAGACCTACTGGAGGGGCTTTGAGGGGGTCACTGGGAGAGCTTGGCATTCACCCCCTGTGGTTAGAATGGGGGAGAGGCTGGCATTTGCCCCAAGCCTGAGAAGACCCAGGTGACAGGTTCCCACCCACGGCAGGTCAGGTCTGCCTCCCTCGAGTCCACGTCAGGCCACTCGGGCAGGAGGGGGCCAGTCTGGGCCGGGAGTGGAGGGAGGTGATTTTAAAGGTACCTGCCCACTGGGCTTCCTGCTCAGAATGAGGCAGCCGCCCATCCAGAGATACATGGGAGGGTGGCAGCCAGCGGGGGAGCCGGAGGGGTTGATGTAGACGAGCAGCTGCCTTCAGGGAGTGAGACCAAGGTGCTCACCGAGAGGCTCTCGGGGAACCCATGAACTCGCCTGACCAGGAGAAGAGTCTGCTTTGCACAGCGGCCTTGTCCAGAGAGCATCCATGCCGGCTCACTACCGCACCACGAGGTGGGTGCTGCCCGCCTCTGGCTTCTCCTACTCTCTGCCTTCCACCCCAGGCCCCCCAGAGAACGGGGGAGAACAGAACAGCTCAGGGGCAGGTCCGGTAAGAGCTGGCTTCACTTGGCCCGGCGTTAGCACCTGGGTTTCCTGCAGACACACGGCCGCCCCGGCCCTTATTAATGAACAATGATTGAACTATTTAATGAGCACACACTATGTGCCTGTTGTCAGACTCTTCACATCTGTGTCTCCTTTAATCCTCGTGCCCACCCTTTGCGATAGATATTATCGACGTCTTTCCGTAGATGAGGAGAGTCATTTAAGGGATAAGCGAATTCGCAAGTCACACAACTAGCAAGTGAGGGCATCGGATTTGATCCAGGGAGAGCCGACTCCAGAGCCTGCAGCCGTCCTGTCTTACCGCACTGCCATAGCCCCATGTGCTCTCTGTGTGGACACGGGGAGGAGGGACACGCTTCTAGAGACACAGGCCTGGGGCAGCAGAACCCAGGCCAGCCCCCGTCACGGGACCCTGTCTGACCTGGCTTCTCGGATTCTCAAGGAGGTGATTATGGAACCCCACCAACCCACTGAGAGCGGGTAGACCCTCTGCCCAGCTATGGATGCACAGGAACCTAGAAGAGACTTCTGTTCACTCCAGTCTAGGAATAGCCAAGGGCTCTATTGTCTTTGTTTCTGAACTCAGCCCCTCGCACCTTCAAGAGCCACGTGCTTGATGAGTGTTGCCTGGATGAATGTTGCCAGGCACCTTGTTTTCTCCCTTCCAGGAAGTAACCAATATACATACTTAATCTGGCCAGAAAAGAAAAGATCCTACTCTCAAGAGAGAGAAAAGAATTGGAGAGGAGGGAAATGTCTCGTTCTCCCCGCCTCCATCCTCGTCTTAGGCGGGAACTAGAGCAAGAACTGTGTTCACTTACTGCTTCTGAAGCGCTCGTGGCTAGGAGACCATCAATGGTTTAAGTCTAGAAACTACCTCGATAGTAAATGTGCTAAATGCTTCATTCTTTCAAACTTCCTCACCCACCTCCCAGCTCATCACTTGCACGGCACTGGGTTCTGAGTTAAGCATAAGGCAGTTCCAGTTCTTGCAAGAACTGATTGCCAGCAGACCGTGAGACAGCTGGGACTTGGCCTCTTCTGGACCGAGTACAAGAGAGCCGTTGAGCTGGGTGTCATCCTGGTACTGAAGAGAGAACGCTGTGATGTCTAGTGACGTCTCCTAGTGGCCTCGAGTACAAATTGGACAAGATGGCAGACAGCCTCGCGTGAGGAAGCACACTGCGGCTGCAGACCTCCCGGGCAGAGGTGCCACTAGGGAGTGATGCTCCCGGGGAAAAAAATGCACTTGGACGCACAAGGTCATCCACTTACGTGTCTTTACGGGACACACCCACCCGTGACTGCAAACGCGCGCACACACCAGAGGGTGCAAATGCGGCTTTGACTGGGCGTGCTGAGCAATTTCTGCTTTTTTCCGTTTCTCCTTATAAAAGCACGTCAAATTAATTCCAGCCAGTTACGGCCAAATCCCTTTCTCTCCGCCAGTCAGGGCCGCCTGAACAGGCAAGAGGCTCTCTCACCTGCTTCATTATGTAAATTGGTATTCCAGCGCTGAAGAGCAAAGCAGCCTTCAGCACAGCAGTGACTCCAGGCTGTGATGAGAAGAGGTGGTCTGACAACTATAAATAACAGTTCACGGGACATGTGGACGTCAGTAAGCTGGGGGTCAGACGTAACCATAAATGTATCCGTACTCAGAAGACCTGCAGTCAAGGGCAAGCATGAGCCACCATGGAAAGGGCACAAAACGACACACACACACACACACACACACACACACACACACACACACACGCACGAAGAAATCAATGAACACTTAAGATCTCACATCATGAGATTCATTTCTTTGGAAAAGGCCTGCACGTTTCATCCAGGAGCTGCTATACGCAGAGCAGGAGTCTTCCCAGTGATCACAGCTGGGAGGACTGACTTCGCTCTTCACTTCACACCCCAGCACTTCAGAGCCTCCTCTTGGGTTAGAATTACAATCTCTCCTCTCAGTCCCGAGTCATCAAAAAGAGGCTTTTAACAGAATCAGGTAATTGTCGCCCTGGTCGTCTCTGCTGGGGGTGGCACAGGCCAGACACAGCTCACAGCAGCACGGACACTTCTGCTTGGTGGTGTGGTCTCGGTGACAGGAGCGGGGCTGGGGGTTGCAGGGCGGGCTTGTTGGGAAGCTGGGCAGTTCTCCAGCCCCTCCTGAATAGTCTTCATGACGTGCCCTCAGTTTTCGGTTTGAAGGGTCGCGAAATCACACATCATCCACTACACCCAGGATGAGTCCCTCCGGGTTACAGATGACCCAGCCAAGCGGCCAGTCTACCACCACTCCCCCTCCCTTGCTGGAAGCAGCCCTCCGTGCGGGCTACTGCATGCACATAAGAAGAACGGCGCGGCATCCTCGACATCCTTGCAGGATCTGAAGCACGCGTGGTTCAGCGAGGAAGGAAGGATCCCTGAAAGAAAATGGTGCCCAGGGCAGTCCTCCAGTGGGGCTTATTGGTCTGCGTGACCGCTGCTGCTGTGGAACATTTTCACGTGCTTTCTAGTTGAAACATTTATATAAAGAACTAAAAACTTTAAACTATCTGCTACTTAGAATGAAGAGATCTTGGGGACATTAGTAATAGTTTAATCACAGGTTAGTGAGACTTTTTTTTTAACATCTTTATTGGAGTATAATTGCTTTACAATGGTGTGTTAGTTGCTGCTGTATAACAAAGTGAATCAGTTATACATATACACATATCCCCATATGTCCTCCCTCTTGCGTCTCCCTCCCTCCCTATCCCATCCCTCTAGGTGGCCACAGAGCACCTAGCTGATATCCCTGTGCTCTGTGTCAGCTTCCCACTAGCTATCTACCTTACGTTTGGTAGTGTATATATGTCCATGCCACTCTCTCACTTTGTCCCAGCTTCCCCTTCCCCATCCCCGTGTCCTCAGAGACTTTTTTGTTTTTAAGATTGTCTCCCTTTTGACACCTAGATGTGATTCCTTTGGACTGAAAAAACGGGGCTTTTGATTTTGTGGCCATGGATCATGTAGGAAAATAGAGACTTTTTGGATGCCCTGGAGGGGAGCTTAGAAAAGCAGCAGGGCCCAGGAAGTGGGGTATGAGTACAGAAAGAGAAGTGTGAGGGCCAGCCCTGACCCCAAGCAGGGGGAAGCCCTTCCCCTTCCTCCAGCGCTTCATCACCGTCTCCTGCCTCTCCCCCAGCCCAGCTACCCCACCCCTGTCCTCCTACCACCACCAGACCCCACCTGTCACCCTCCACTAGAATCACTCATCGATGCCCATTTCCTTCACTGCGCTGTGTGCTCCTTGAGGCAACAGACATGCTTTCAATAACTCTGTTCAGCTCCTGGGGTAGTGCCTGGTACATTATAGAAGGGTGTTAAGTGAATGAATGTTCCCAGAACAGAAACTAATAATATTAACACTGAAGTTCTGCTTTCTTATGGATTAAATTGCCTTTAATGAGCTAAGCATTTACAGTCTTCTTTCTCTGGGGAAATGTATTTCTGTTTCTGAACAGCTGACTTATGAATGAACTATTGAGGACAGCGTGTTCATAGGTTGGAGCCTGCCTATTAAAAATTGCACTTCCAAAGCCAAAAATAAATCAGTCTTTGTATTGTGCGTTCCTCTGCAGTGTGAGCGACCATGACCATCATCCGTGGTAGTCATTATGGAAACCACTTCGGTAGTTATGGTCTCAGAGTGGACCAGTCATCCCTGACCAGGGGTTGCCTTCCTGGGCTAGATGCTCTACATTCTTGGTCTTCTTTACTTCTCCTCCCAGGCCTTTTAGGCAGATGCTACCTCTGCTTTCCAGAAGGGAAAACTAAGACTCAGCTACTGGAAAGTATGTGGCATGGCTGGGTTCCTAAGCCCCTCTGGTGCCTCGGTTTCCTAATTATAGAATGGGGATAAAAATGTCACCTACATTATAGCTGTTGTGCTGATTAAAGATGTATCATACTGTATATACTTATAATACTGTGAGATGCTTAGAATAGCGTTGCATGCGTACTAATCCCTCAGTAAATGTTAGGGTTCGGATCCTATGACAGAGCCAGGGTTTGCGCCGGAATCCATCTCACAAAGGCCGTGCTGTTTCCAGCAGATGATTAACATGTGCTTGGAAATCCGTAGGCAAACGGCTCCTAATCCACTCTAGGACCCACCCTCCCTCTACCCTCCAGGATCCCTGCACTTGTCTATTTCAGTGAGATTCAGAGACGGGGTGGGGACGACCAGTACTGTGCCAGGGCTGGAAAGCCAGGTGTGCAGGGGAGGATGGAGGTGCCACGCTGCAGTGCTTAGACTCCCCGAAAATAGCTCTGGATCCAGGGCTGCCTGGAAAGAGGGTATCTGCCATGGGCAGCAGGCGGCCGGGACCTCTTTACAGCCATCCTGTGGGGCTTTTGAGAGAAAAGCCCCTCCTAGGATGCTTTTTGAGCACCCTCCTAGATGCGGAGTAAGAGCTCAGTGGTCGTTTCTAAATCTATGTCTGTCACCCATCGCTGTGATAGAAAACAGCTACTTCAAATATTATTCCCTTGGGCAAGTGGGCCCTACCCCAAACAGTTTCTTACAGGACTGGACAGACTCTAAACCTGGGTTCCTCCTAAAGCCTTCTCTAACTGCATGGTCTGTATTGCCCAAGAGTTGTCTGTCCTTTCAGACTCTCAGAAAAAGTAAACCTAACTGCTTCTACCTCAAGGTCTGTTTAAGATGTAGAAAAGAGCTTTAGCTACACTGCGAATTATTGACGAAACCAGAGAATTTATAACATCCCTACGTTTATTATTAATATCCATTTCGACTAGTTTATTTAGCAATAGAAATCATGTTCTTATTGTCGTAAAGAGTTGCTACTCTATCGTAATTTGTCCGCTAATGAAGGAAAGACTAATGCTCCCCAGTGACCCCTCGCCATTTGGAAAATTCCCAGAAAGTCAAGTTAGGTGTGGGTTTGGGAGAAGAGCCTGAGACCCAATGGTTTCAGTCCCTGAAGCTCCTCTTCTCAGTAGCTAAGCCAGGGAGCTCTCTTCCCATGTTCTATACCATTGAGGTGTCTCCACTGGCCAGTTCACACTTTAGACATGCTGTGTTAGTGCCCCTTATCTTGCATATCTCTGTGATGCAAACCTAGTGTGATGGTGTTCTCTAAACAATCAGTTGCGTTGTTTTTCAGTCTCACTATCTACTCTTCATTTATTCGTTCAGCAGATAGACTCTAAATATCTACATAAACCACTGCCCGGAATACGTGTGGGAGGATCAGAACAGCTCTGCGCAAGCAGGCTCTCTCTCCCTCTCACCTTCCTGTCCTCACTGAGTTCAGAGTCCAAGTGCACATCTGTCCCTGTCTATCCCCGGCGGCTGCCACGCTGTCCGTGGTTAAGGCCTAGAGGCCTGGGGATAAGAAAGACCAGTAGCTGTGCTTCTTTTTCTCAAAGAATCTCTCCTGAAACCCCTCCCACCTTCTGTAAGCCCCCACTTCAACCTGGATTCTACCTCCTAGCAGAATCCTGCCACTTTCCACACTTCCTTGGATTAACTAAGGCCTCTGTTGTATCATCTGCCTGGCTTTTTGTTTAAGTTGTTCTGTTCTCTGCACTTAGCATAACACCTAGTACATAATAGCAATTAATTCAACAGGTTATTTACTGGATGGTTACCACAGTTACATTGTGAGTAGGGTTGCCAGACTTAGCAAATAGAAATATAGGGTACCTACTTAAATTCGAATTTTGATAAACAGCGAATATGATTTTAGTATAAATGTGTCCCCAGATTTCATGGAACCCTACCTGTGAGGTGCTGGAGATGGGCTTAAACAGCCCTGGTCTCATAGTCCAGTGAGGGGGGCAGACACTCAAAACAGTGGATCAAGTACCATGATAGAGGAATGTCCTTGGGTGTTCCTTTCAAGGTTAAATAAACCCAGTCTTTTAACCTTTCAGCGTGAGACTTGCTCCCCTTACCTTTAATGGTTTTCTGAACCTTCTCAAATTTCACTTGTGAGTTATAGGAGAGAGCACAGTGATCATAAAGCCCTCCCACTGGCGCATCACAGGGCCTGACCATGTGCTTCCCACCTGCCACATTTCTCTTTAGCTTCCCATTATAGGCTCCCTATTTAAGTAGGAGCACTGCGTTATCAGCTCGTGTAGCCTGTGGTCCTCTAGGGCTCCACGATCCTTTCTGACCGTGCTTTGACAAAGCCAGTTCCTGCCCCTTCTTACTCTAGGACCATGTGGTTTTACATCCTACGAGGGTTACTTTGTTTGATCCCTAATTGAACTTCATCCTTTTAATATCCTCTTTCCTCATGCCAGACTTATTACTTTGATGTTTAATTCTATTTCCAAATGGCCAGCCATCCAATCCAATTTAATGTCATAGCAGATTCAAGGAGCAAGTTTTCCATCCCACCATCTAAGTGATTAAAGAAAATGGCACCTTTCCCTGTGTATTTAAAGTTACCCTCACCCTCCCAACTCAAGCAATCACATCTACCCTTTCACCAAGGGTCCCATCTACCTTTTGATACAGAGAAACTTTTTTCTTTACAGTTTACTCTGGCATTGGGTAGAGACTTTTTCCCATTCTGTTAATTGGCTCCTGATTTGAAACTTATAGAATAGTTTTAAAGTAGACTAGGTACTCTGTAAACCATTGACAAAGGGAACATGACACATGCACTTGGAACCATTAAAAGGACCCGGTGGGCTGGTATCTTAAAAGAATCATCATGGAGCTTGATAAGGAAGCTTGAATAACTTCCTGCTAGGTAGCTGAGACAATAGCCCAATTAGTGCACACATTTACCTCTAATTACGTCTGCCCAGATAAGGATTTAAAGAAATATAAGTGTGAAATGGACTCATCTAGATTATTCTCCCAAATATATATTGCAATTCATAAGCAAGCTACCGTGCCAGTAATTCTCTCTCTTCATTTGCTTATTCTAGAAAAAGTCTCTCTCCAAGCCTGAGACGAAACACGCCTTGGGTTTTAAGTGGAAAAATTAACCTTAATATGTTTATCTGATGTGAACTTGAGAATTCACATCAGACTAAGCTAGTGGGGCTAGACTCAAGGGAAAGGCACTGAAAGGAGGTATGTTATTAGAGACAAGAGTTTCCAGGGAGCGGTCACCCTAAAAGGCAGTCTAAGCTCAGGACATCCTGTAGGGCAGGCCCCCAGTTAAGCAACGGATCTAAAATCTCAAAGAGGTTCTCAAAGAGGTTTATCCCCCCATCTGTGTTTCTCTTTTTCCCCACTAATGGAAATTATATTGTATGGTGTGACACGTTCATATTTAACATATTTACAACGTTTGTCTCTCCCTGCTAGACGTAACCTCCATGAGGGCAAGACTTTTTGTCCTTCTTTACTGATGTATCCACAGTAACTATAATAGAGTCTGGCAAACATAGGTGCTCAAATATTTGTTGAAGAATGAGTTAATGAACTATTTAGTCGAATGAATGAATGAATGAATAAGACAGTTACATAATTCATATAGCGTTCATAGCATAAGCCAATACTTCCTTTTCTTTAGTAGCCATTTGAATGTGAGGAACAGGAGATAGTTTTATCAATACTGGTGGGGAAGAGAGGGTAATTTAGAGAAATATTGGACATTTATAGTCTCAGAATTTGCTCGACTTGTGATTTCTGCTGTCAAATCGTCTAAATCAAGCAGGTGTATAAGAAGAATACCGAAAAATACTACTATTGTGGCTAGTCGTATCTTAAATTATACAGTGATTTCAGGATTTATTTGGCAAGATACTTGATTTCTCCAAGCCCCTGATGGCGCCTCCTCTCATGTGTGCGCAGCGTATGGTGGGCCCTCTGTGTACGCATGTGCTCACCAAGTCTGGACTGTGTTGTCTGAGTGTGAGACCTCAGCTTCTCAACCAGCCAGGTGTCCAGCAAGTGCTTTCTGCTCTCCCATCACTCATTTAACAAGAGGTAGCCAGCCCTGAAATAACTGTAACAGTGCCACTTGCCACTTTTAGAGGGAAAAGAGATAAATGATGACAAAACCAGCTTTATATAAAGGAATTATTAAAAGTAAAAACAGTTTCTAAGATTTTCCTGGAATAAACACATATTAAACGCAATCTCTTAAACCATCTTTGATCTTTTGGGTCTAAATCCCTACGCGGCGTTCACACCCCAGCGTCACGACGCATAGCGGAGCTCACCGAGGATGTCTGATGTCTGAGGATGTCTAACCCCGAAGAGGAGTGTGAATTACCTTAGTTTAGGATGACTTACGACAAAAGGATTGGAAGTGAAAGGGCTTTTGACTTAACCCTCAGTCAACTGGACAAGTTAAATCCATTCCTCTCCTGATGTGGTTATTGGTCCTTTACTTTTGTAGCAGTCGCCTTATAATAATGACATTTGCATTGTAATTGGAGGCCCATAAAGGACAAGGGAAGAACTGGACTCTCATTATCCCTAAAGGCCCCGGGGAGTGGAAGCCTCTGCCTTCCCTCGATGTTGACGCTCGAGCAGCGCCTGGTGCTGAGTAGATGCTCAGTACGCGTGTGGTGACTGGATGAAGGAGGGGATGGAGGGGACAGGAGCGGGGGATGGCCCTTTGGCCCTGGATAGGTCACGATCTGCCCAGGCCTCTGCTTCCTGCTCTTCACCATGAGGACGTCGCTCAGTCGGCATTTCTCAAACTTTGTTTCACAGCCCGCAAGTGTCCTGGGACACATAATGGGTAGTCTTTTAAAAGATCCACAGCAGAACGTGTTCGGGAAAATGCTGTGACAAGGTTAAATAAGTTCCTTTACCGAAGGACGTGTTGGAGCCCTCTCCTGTGCGGGTCCCTTGTGGACCCAGAAGGGGATGCAGTGTGTACAGTGGGATCACTGACCCCCTCCCGGGGCTGATACTCTGCAGGCTGCAATGTCCCCTGCTTGGGGGCTGACTTTATTGACCAAGGCAAGGAGTTCTGGTCTGCGTAAATGTGGCACAATGCGAGCGTGTGCGCTCATGCTGGAGTTTCCATCTCTTGGTTTGGAAGTGACTGATCTGATTGGTGGCCAGGAAAGCAGAGGTGTGCCCGTCCCCCTGCCACGCCTCTCCCTGGATCCTCAGCCCTGCCTGGCACAGACCTTTGGCTGCCCTCCCCTGACCCCAACTTCGCAACCCTGGAGCTGTTTCCACTGTGATAAGAACCTCAGGTCATCATGCTAACAACTGGAGCGCCCCTAAATTCCTGGGGCATCCTGCATATGGAAATCCTGGTAGTAACCCTCAGCGGTGTCCCCCAAACTGTAGATGAGCAGCTGGGGCTTCTAGTGAAGCTCTGGAGTCCCAGTTTCCACGGTGGATCCATCTGTACCATTGACTTAAAATCTTCTTTAAAGGCCATGTCTCTTTGCCAGCGCCCACAACTTTCATAAAATACCTACACGGTCCCCGCCCCCTTACAGGTGTGTCTGCGCAGTGGTGTGAGTGGACAGAAGGCAGTAACAGCCCTTTGTAACAGTCTCGCCTAAGGGGAGGTTGAGGAAGCACGATCAGGGCCACCGTCAGGTACAGGATGACTTAAGGATAAAATTCAAATGCCTCAGTCCTTACGCCTCTGTTTCCTTCATCCCTGTGTTATCATAGTCATCTCCAGCTCTGTCACATTTTTGGTGCCAAAGAAATATCCATACGCATTGTCAAGTCCTAAACTTGACAAGCTCTTGTGGGATCTCAGCTCGGATATACTTTTTGAAGGCCAAATGGAGACGGGACCAGGAAAGGTGTCCCCAGCCGGCACGAGGCCGTATTACTCCTTATTCACCAGGGATGTCAGAAGGGCACTCACTAGCTCTGAACAACAGTCATTCTCAGCCGTGTTGCCTGATAACGCATTCGCCAGTAAGGAGGGCACTTTGAGTGATTTTTAAAAATATAATAAATAGATCTACATTTGTGCTATTCGGTTCATTCACTCATTTAGTCATTCACTCATGCTGAGAGCCTACGAAGTGCCGCTTACTATTCTAGGCACCAGAGAGACAGCAGTGATCAAAACAGACAAAAATCTTGTCCTTCATATCACTTGTATTCTAAAGGCGGGGTTGGCGGAGGGGAGAAAAGTAAAAGGCGATTATATGCAGTTTAAGAACGGTGTTTACTGCACAGAGAAACGTACAGCGGAGGAGGGAGATGGTGTTGGCAGAGAAGTTGCATCTTTAGATCTGGGGGTCAGGGAAGGTCTCAGTGAGACCATCAGGTCTGACCTGAAGCTCGAGAGGGAGCGATGGGTATCCGGGGATTTCGGCGTTCCTAGGAACTTCTAGGAGGCCAGGGTGGCGATGAGGGGAGGGCGAGGAAGGCAGTGGGAGAGGAGGTGGTGTGGACGAGGCCCCTCTGCCACATCCTCTCCTTCCTTCTTCTGAACATATAAGCAGACTTGGATTCTGTCAAGGCTTACGCTTTGATGTCATTTCCATATATTCCTCCCGTTATTTTCTCCTGGGAACAGGCCAGACCCCCAGGGAGCATCCCTGCCCCAGCCTCCCAGTTCTTCATTCGGTTGCTTTAGCTGTGTAATGATAACTAAATGCTGCGTCCTTCCCCTGCCCGACCACGACGGGTGCTTGGCCGCTCGGCTCCTGCCTGGACACCAACTCAGTGGTCCATATTCACACATACAAACATTCGTTCCAACTTCTGTTGAGACACTGTGCCCGGGTCCCTCTGCATCTTTGCTGGTGCCCTTCCTCTTGTCCTGAGTGCCCTCCCCACACACCTCCCTGTGTAAATCTTGGCCCATCTGTAGGAGTCAGCTCCATCTCTGCTTCCTCCCTGTAGCCGCCTCATCCCCGTTCTCTTATGGTGATCTCTACTCCCTGTAAATCTCCATTGCCTTTGCTTTCCTTACGTCCCTTTTGGAACTTGGCATATTCATTTAGTCATTGGATTATTCTGCTCTTCGTGTCTGCTGAACATCTACTCCGTGTATCTAGAGCTCTGTGATGTGTTTTACAGTTAAGTGTGAGAACCCTAGATTGGAAGCCTAGCTGTGTGGCTTTCTTCAAGTTACTTATCTCTCTGGGCAACAGTTTCCATGTCGGTTACGTGGGAATAATAATACCTCCCTCATAGGGTTGATGGGAAGATTAGTGAGTTACTCTATGTAAATTGTGTGGTACATGAGCATAGGCGTGTTAGCTGTGTCTGTATTATACCATCACTATTATTTCCAACTGAACTGCGGTGTAAGAATTGTATCTGTTGCCCCATTTCGTTTCAGATAGTCATTTCAGAGTTCAGTGACTTATGCGTGGATTATCCACATTAAATGTGTGTTGATGTTGATACTTTAGGGTTAGCCGCCTAAGACTTCAGGGTACAAGTGTGACATGGTAAAGTGTCATAATGCAGGAATAAGCCCTTCTGCTGTGCTCTACTAGCTCAGGGACCAAACCTCAACGAGCTAACATGAACTATGATGCCACTGTCTAATCTTATGAAATATTTCAGGAAATATTTATTAAGGCTTATATGTGCAAACTTAGGAAAATACAAAAGAAATGACTGCTTTACAATGAGGAAAACAGAGCATTAACTATAAATTCCAGGAATCCAAAGAACTTGTATTTTCTTTTCTACAAGCTCTTGTTTGGGCCACAGCAAGAGGGAAGGACAGGAGGAGAGCGAGTTCCGTTCCCTCCATCACTCTCTCCCCTCTACAGCCTGTCACCCACTGGAGCCCCAGCTCAGAGAGGCAAGGGGCTCCTTCCCCAGAAGCACAGCACCCAGAGTTGTGAAGACGTACGTACCAGGCTTCTTGCATCCAAGTACAGGTTTCTTCACATGCAAACTTAGATGTGTTTGCCACTGTAGACAACCACGGTACTAATATTAATAACAAGAGAAAAAAGAGCAGAAACAACTAAGGTGTCAAGTGCTTCCTAAATGCTGACTCACTTCCTGGTAGCAAGATGGGATCAATTTCTCCTGGTGCCCGGGAAGAGAACTGAGTTAATTTGGGCACCTTCATTATATACCTGTATCTTCTAACTACATTCCGTGTTATTGTTACCGCAAGTCAGTCACCTATTCCAAATGAATCTGAACAGTATTCTCTCCGATGAATAATGTATAAAAAATGTAAAAACAATTATTTTTCCCCCCCCACTTCCATCCCATTCCCATGAAGGCGAAGAGTCTGACTTTCTAACCCATCACTATATCCACAGCCAGCTCATTCCACGGTGGGATCCTAGGTAGCTGCCCTGCGCCCCATGTTTGAAATGGGAGATTTGTAATGAGATGCTATTCCTTATTTCTCCTCCTGAACATTGTTGAAATTCAGTTTCAAAGCTAAATGGTTTGTTGATTAAGTCACTCAGTCAATAAACGTTGGAGCTCAGTTTTGAATTTAGATCTTCTGGGCCCAGAACCCATGTCCTTACGTAACTGTTCTATCATTACATGGCCCTTTCAGTGTAAGCGCACTCTGCTTGCTTTCCCCATCTGTCCCAAGTACTTCTGGGCCGTGGAACGGTGAAGGCCATACCTTCAGAGAGTCTGGTCTGTGTTGTCATCTGACCTTCTTTCCTCTCTGGGCGAACAAGGTATCACCGTGGGAGAGCACGGGGACCACTTTCCCCAGCCACCCCGTCCTGCCTTCGGGTATTGCTCAGAGTCTGAAGCCACACACACACATACATACGTCATCCTACTTTGGCTGTAGGATAATATTATGGGAAGAAAGAGTATCAGGCAGAATAATACGATAATAACAGTTGATGTACATTATAGTTCATGGGAAAATTGGGAAGATAAAAAGAGAGGAGAGATGCAAAAGGAGATGCCCTTGGGGGGGCGGGGTCCCAGGCAGTGTGGTAGCTCTCATGACCCATTTACCTTCAAGAAATGAAAATATATGCTCGCACAAAAATTTGTATGTCAGTGTTATAGCTGCTGTATTCATAGTTATCCCGAGCTGAAAGTAACCAAAATGTCCTTCCATGGGTGAATGGATAAACAAACCAATACAGCCATCCAGTGGAATTCTACCCGGCAATAAAAAGGAATGACCTACGCGTACACAGCAGCAGCATGGATGAATCTCAGAGGCATTATGAGAAGTGAAAAGCCCGTCTCAAAAGGTTACATGCTGTGTGATTCCATTTGTAGGACATTCTGGAAAAGACAAAACTATGGTAACAGAGGACAGACATCAGTGGTCACCAGAGGTTAAAGGTGGAGGGAGGACCGTAGACAAGGAACATAAGGGAATTCTTGGGGTGGTGGAGCTGTTCTGTGCCGTGATCGTGCTCCTGGTTACAAGATTCTATATGTGGTTAAAATTAGTTGAATGAATGGGGAGTTACTGTTTAACAGGTATGGCATCGCAGTTGGGGAAGATGAAAAGGTTCTGGAGGCAGATGGTGGTGCTGGTCGTACAGCAGTGTGAATGCACTTAAGGTCACAGGACTGCACACTTAGAAATATTTAAAATGGTAACTTTTATTGCTGAAACAAACAGAAGGACATTTTTAGAAGATAAACTGAGTACCAAACATACCTTTCCTATGAATAAGTAAAAATAGCACAAATTCCCGTGTTAAAGGCAAAACGTTCTCAGGTTGGATCACAAAGCAAAACCAAACCACAAACAATGGATTCAAAGATACATCAATAACAAAAAATGATCAATTTTATGTATATTTTACCCCAATTTGAATGAATGAATGAATCAATAGAATAACAGAATGCATAGAACTGTACCTAAAAAATAATGAAGGTCAGTGATAAAACGGTCCTGTGAAAGCAGAGGGTGCCGGTGCTGATAACGGTGATAACGGGAGCGTGCTGCATAGGTAAAGTGGTCCCCGAAGAATTCTGCTGTTCTGCCACCTCCTCATTATTAGCAGACCGGGCAAAAGCTGCCCTTGTAGCCTAAGCATTCCCACCTTTCCTCCTGGGTGCCTCAGAGGGCTGAGTGGCATTTGGGCATTGATTTTTTGTGTGTGATTCAAATGTAAAAGCCAGAGTGATGGGATGAATACTGATGTGTGGGACTGTCAAGCTTTGAAGACAAAAGCCCCCAGATTCCGTGTCTCACACGGGTGGACCCTGCAAACAGGACATTACAATATCCATCTCTGCAAGGTCGCAGAGCTGGCTTGTCCTAATTTGCATAGACTGATCGGACTCCCGACTGAAGGAGAAGAGCCAACTTTCAGGGTCACCAGCCACCCCAGAAGGCATTTCTTGCCTCCCTCCTCCTTTGAGTAGAGACCCTTTCCTTTGCCTGCTGTCGTTCCCAAGATCTAACACTAAGGGACCTCGTTGGGCTGTGTCTGGTCGTCAGCACAGAAGCCTGGGCGCCATCAACATGGAGGAGAGTTCAGGTTTTCTTTTCTTCTGTCATCATGGACTCAAAAAAACTCTGCAAGGATCTATTTCCTTCCTCACTGTGGGAACTGAACAGAGTTGGACGAGGAGTGTCTTACAGCAGACGGTTCTTCTAACGTGAAGGGACGTTCCCGCCCCACCTCCACCTTTTCAAGCCCAGCCCATCCCCCTACCAAGTTAAATGCAGCCTCCTTCAAGAAGCCATCCAGGAAGCCGGGCTGCTTGCAGCCTTTCTCCCGTGGAACTTCGGTGGCACTGGTACACAGCCCGCGGTCGTGATTTCGTCTAGCTGTGCATACGGCCTCTTTCACGTTCTTGGACGGTAAGCAAGTATCTGACAGCGCTTCTGCCCCTCCTTGTTCTCCCTGGGGCCCAGACCCTCATCCGAGCGCATGTCCTCCGCAGCTCCCGTCTCTCTGCTTTATTCCTTCCAACCTGCTCTTCATGCTGACCCTCCGGGCTCTTTCTGACACAAAAACCCAGCCTTGACACTCAGCCAGAATTCTTCAGTTGCGTCTCATAACAATCATGATGACAGTAATGATGGCTAATATAGTGTATTTAATATGTGCCAGGCACTGTGCTAACATGTTGCCCAGATTAACCTGTTGAATACTAAGAAGACGTATGAGGTAGGTAGCATTATTAGCCCCATTGTACAAATGGGGAAACTGGGGCACAGAGAAGTTAAGTGAGTTGCTCCAGGTCACACAGCTATTAAGCAGCAGAGCTGGGATTTGAACTCAAGCAGTCTGGCTCCAGAGGCTCTGCTGTTTCTTTTCCCTTAGAGCATGTACTCTGAACTCCTTTGTGCAGAATTCAACTCCCATTGTGAACCAGGCCCTGGCTCTTCAGCCCTGCTGCCCTCCAGTTACCAGGGCTATAGCTGTTAGACTCTGGCAATGACAAACTGCCCGTGATCTCCAGTCATGCCCGGTCTCTCCCAGGGCCCTGCGTCTGCACAGACTGCTGTGTCTATCTAAAAACCCCTTGTCTCCTCTTGTCCTACTAGAGAACTCTCCCTTCAGCTCTTAGCCCCCGGCTCTGTGGCCTCCTTAAGGCTGTTCAGGACGGCGCCCTTTGCTCTGGCCTCCACTGTCACGGGCACGCTGCTCCGTGGCGCCCAGCATGTCACTCCCAGTCCCCCAGCCACATCCGCTGCCCTTCCCCCGATCCTCACGTGCCTGGTTCCTCCTCATCGTCCAGTGCTTTGTTCAGAAGCCACCTTTCTCAGAGGGGGCTTCTTAGGACAGCCAGGCTAAACTTATTCTCCGGCCAGTCGCTCTTTATCCTGTATCGTAGCTGTGTCCATTTCTTCCCAGTGCTTGGTTTTCACTATTTGAGATCACCTGTGTGCCCATTATCTATGGATGCACGGCAACCTACCCCAGCACTTGGTGGCTTAAAGCAAGGGCCGTTTCATTTTATTTCCCCAGTTTGTGGGTCAGATATGTGGGCGGGGTTGCCTGGTGCCCTCGCTGGAGTGGTTGGAAGGCTGGGCTCAGCTGGGCGTGCAGATAGAAGTGCCTAGATATGACAGCTCCGGCGTGGAGCCCACAGGGTCATAGGACTTCCTACAGAGGTGACCGCTCCCCTCGGAGCCAGGTTCCAAGAGGCCCAGGAGGAAACTGCAAGGCTCTTATGACCTAGCCTCGGAAGCCCCAGAATGTTACTTCTGCACGTTCTATTGGTCAAGCAAGTCACAAGCCCAGGCCAGAATCAAGGACAGGGAACATACTTCATCTCTTATACAAAGACTAGCAAAGAATCTGTGGCTCTATATTAGTCCATTACATTAGAAAAAAAACAACTTATTATCTGCCCTACTTCTTTACAATGTGAACTCCTTGAAGGCAGGTTCTTACCCTCCTGTCATACTGTATCCCCAGCACCCAGAATATCGTGACAGATGCTATAAATATGTGCTGAATGTCTGTATGAATGAACAAATGAATGAATGAAAAAGTAAAGGAATGAAAAATTGAACGAATGTTTACATCTCTGACTCTCTGGTATGTAAATTTCTTGTATCCTCATAAGTACAGTCCTCTGCACTATTAGATGCTCAGGATATATTTGTCGAATGAATGGATGCATTTTAATTATCATTAAAGGAGATAACGTGAGTTGTTCCCAGTACATATATAGGTGTTGAATATGAGTAGCTGCTATTAATAAATTAGTACTGCCTTATACGTAGTAAAATCGGTTTATATATTTATTTAATAACTAAACAAAATGGACCCAGATCTCCACTTCCTTGACTCCTTCCCCTTTCCCTTTCCCTCTGCAGCAGGCTGCAGGAGAGCCTCTCTGTTGGGAAGGGGCAGCCCCAGTGCCCCCTAATCCCACCATCTTTGGGTGGGGAAAAGGGCCTTTGCTCCTGGCCTCCGCACCTCTCTCCTTGCCTCACTGCCAAGACTAACTCACTTTGAGGTCCTTAAGATGGGGGCTGAGATGGTGGTCTGAGGAGCTCAGAGTGCTGAATTCTGATTCCCGGCAGCTCTCCAGAAGGATCAAGTGAGATTACAGGTCTCTTAACATTCTGGCACTGTTTTGCCCTTGTGCGAGAGTGTGCTTGCAGTGATGGCTGGACACCCTGTGTTGAATCCCAAGGAGGTGTTGGCATCTGACATGACAGGAAGGGAAGGATACCCTCACCGGGTGGCTCCACAGTGCGTGGCTTCACTCCCCAGTGAGCAGTAGAACCAGGGGGCTGGTATTTGAGCCACAGTGGGACGACTCAGCTCGGGGTCAAGCCCTATAAGCTGGTCCTCCTATTTCACCACATGGCCTGGAACAACTTCCTTGGTCTCTTCAGAGCTTCAGTTTCCTCATCTGTGAAATGGGATCCATCCCCGAAGTTCCTTCCTTTCTGCGTTTTTATTTTCCTCTGTATGTTTTTAGAATCCCGACCAGGGTAGCTCTGGAAAAAGATTCCAAGTTCAAGGAAGCTCTATAATGGCCAAAGGCGACTAATAAGGAATACTATATAAAATTCCCTATTTGAAAATCAGACTGAGCTTTTTAATTCAATGCTGGTCTCCTTGGTGTATTGGGTTTTTTAATATTTTAAAAATTTGTTTCTTAGAGTCCTTCTTGTTCTATGGATTTTTAAGACTTCCGGTTCTGGACAGTACTAAATTTTACTCCTTCCCCAAACCCCAGAGAGCACAGATTGTCATTCAGGTTAAGTAAGTGCCATGTAATGCCTCCCAGCTTGGGGTAAGTTTTATTACAGGGCATTTAGTGGAAGCATCAAGGTGGAATTTGGAGGATTCTTTTTTCCTTCTTCCTCACTAAAAATACCGTTCTCCACGGCCATGAATTTTAGTAAAATTCAAGTTCCAATGACAGTTTTTTTTTAAAATCTAGGTTTTTATTTAAATTTCACCAAGCTGGGACAAGAATCTTCAAAGGAAAAGGCAGGCTCACTTCTGCTTCTGCTTCGGCTAATTGTGGGGTGATACACTCACCCTTTTGGTCCCCAGACTGGCTGAGTTTAAGGAACAAATTAGGGAACAAGAGTTTTCCATCTTAGGGAATATTATCTAACAAAGGACAATTTTAGATATTACAACGTCATCCTCATGGAAGCAGTTAATAGTTTTGAGAATCCACCATGTGCCAGATATTGTGTTAAGTAATCCCAGATATTATCTCAATATTAATTAAAAATAATACTTCCAGAAAAATGGGGCTCCATGAATTTAAATAACTTGCCCATGGTCATGCAGTTGGTCAGAGAAAGATCTGGAATTCAAATCCAAATTATCTGACTCCAAGACCAATGTTTTCCACAGGACCACACCTTCCATTCTTCTAGTGTTGGCTGATTTCTCTGATTGTTTTCCGATGGAAGATGCTTTAACTATTCAAGAGTCTTGCTATCTTCTTATTTAATTCCTGTAGTTCCTTAATAGCTTTAAACTGTTTTCAAATATTTTTATCTTGCCAGTGGCTTGTCTTTCCATGATTTTAGCAGTGCCTTTCAAACAGTTCTTAATTTTAACAAAGTCCGATTTATCTTTTTTTTGTGGTGGATTGTACTTTGGTGTCATAGCTAAGAAACCTTTGTCTAACTCAGGGTGACAAAACCTTTCTCCTATATTTTCTCCTGGAAATGTTATAATTTTAGGATTTGTATTTAGATATATGATCTACTTTGTGTTAATTTCTATATATCTTGTAAGGTATGGAATGAAGGTTTTTTTGCATATGAATAGCTAGCTGTTCTGACACCACTGGTTGAAGACTGTCCTATCTGTCCTGAATCACCTTTGCACCATACGTGTGTTGGTCTATTGGGGGCACTCCATTCTGTTCCCATAATCTCTTTACTCCCTCTATGCTAATATCCCACTGTCATGATTACTACAGCTTTACAAGTCTTAAAGTCAGGTAGTATAAGTCTTTCAACTTTGTTCTTCTTCTTCAAGGTCATCTTGGCTATTCTAGGTCCTTTATTATTTCTTTAGTATTTATGTATTCAAAGATATAGTTATAAAACAGCATCTAGAAATCTAAAGATAACTTAGAAATTAAAGTTAATTAAGAGTAGTATGGAAACTTTCCATAATCTAGCTTCATCAGGACGTGAGGCACTCTGGGTATCACATTCCATTTGGTTAATCAAAAATTGTTGTATCTATAGAGAACAGATTTGTGGTTGCCAAGGGGAAGGCAGAGGTGGGGGGCAGGGGAAGGATTGGGAGTTTGGGGCAGGGGAAGGATTGGGAGTTTGGGATAATGTATATATTATAAATATAGAATGGATAAACAACAAGGCCCTACTGTATAGCGCAGGGACCTATATTCAATGGCCTGTTATAAACCGTAATGGAGAAGAATATGAAAAATAATATATATTTGTATAATTGAGTCACTTTGCTGTACAGCAGAAATTAACACAACACTATAAATCAATTATACTTAAATAAAAAAATTTTAATTAAGAAAAATTATTGTATCTACCTTACATGGATTGCCGATTTTTTTTTTTTTTTTTTTTTTTTTTATGCGTTACGCGGGCCTCTCACTGTTGTGGCCTCTCCCGTCGCGGAGGACAGGCTCCGGACGCGCAGGCTCAGCGGCCATGGCTCACGGGCCCAGCCGCTCCGCGGCATGTGGGATCCTCCCAGACCGGGGCACGAACCCGCGTCCCCTGCATCGGCAGGCGGACTCCCAACCACTGCGCCACCAGGGAAGCCCTGGATTGCCGATTTTCAAAACAACTAGAACATAAAAATTTATACCAGAATTGTACTGGACATGATTTCAATTTTCATCGATGTTTCAGAAAATACTTTGGACCCTAGTATTTGGACCCTGTGAGCATCAGCTGTCATTGTCCTAGCAAAGTGGGGAATTACTGATTAAAGGGAGCTCATCTGGTTATACTGCTGCCTGCCATGGTATCTACTCTACTTTTGATTGGGGGATACCTTTTTTCAAACATCTGAAGTTTTATAATTGACAGTTCTATGCACAGCATTCTGTCTCTTCCAACAAAACATATCCCTGTTTACTTTAAACTTGTTATCTGCTGGGGACCATGAGGAATACTATTAATTAAGCCAACTGATTCCTGATAATGTTAGCCATCACTGCTGCTGTGGGACATTGAGCAAATTGCTTGTCCTCTGTGGGCCTCTGTCTTCATTTGTAAAATGAAAGGTTTGGACTAGTTAACCTTGAGTGGCTCATCCAACTCTAAAATTCTTTGACTCTTTTATAGTGTTTTTTTTTTTCACTTAAAAATCACAACCTGTTTAAAAATAATTAAACAGAAACTCTTAATGGCAGAAAGCACCACGGTAAGTCAGAAAGTAGTGGTCTTTTGATGCGTCTCAGATTACCTAACAAACACCACTGCATGACCTTACTTTTAACTATGGCCAACTTTAAGCAGTGAAGATGGCATTTATGGTTCCTGGTGCTGTGACATTTTGTGGTCCATGAAATCCCCATATTCTGAGAAGCTCTTGAGTGTCTCAGGTCAAGGGAGGGAGAAAGGAGAATGGCTTGAAGCCCAGACAGCTCCAAAGCTTCAGAGTACTCCTGAGTTAGATTTTCAAATGTATCTCCACAGTAAATGGTATAGTATTGAAACCAAGTGGACTTCAAATATCTAGATTGTCTTTCCTATACCAAGGCACAGCACATATGACCACACACTCTGGTCACATTCCATCTGATCATTGCTGTTCCGATAGAATGAGAAACTTAGAAAGTATGAAGTTTACTAGGGAATGCAGAATATAGACATGAATTTAAAATAATATAAGGGGTCTTCTTTGAGCACTTGCTGTGTGCAAGATGCTGTGCCATGCACTTCTTGTACATTGTGTCATTTAATACAACACACAACGATCTTGAAAAGTAGACGTTATTGTCTCCTTATTACATATGAGGAAATGATGCACAGAGAACTCCTGTTACTTGCCCCACGTCACACGGTAGTAAGTGGCAGAGCTGCTCTTCAGTCCATATCTGTCTCAATCTAGAGCTTCATGACTACGTCAGAGACTAGCTCTCAGAACTTAGCCAGCTCATTTAGAAAGTAAATGAATTAGTAGTATTAATTATGATCTAAACCAAGAACACAGAGTACTGGTGGGTCACTGTTGGGTAGACTTGATGGAAGGAAGAACTCATAGAAATTGTCCTGAAGAAATTGCTTTGAGTTACATGTTGAGGTGAAGGACATGAATTGGCCCGGGGAGAAAGGTGAGTTCATGCTGAGGGAACAGACTCTATGAAGCTGTGAAGGTACAAATGAATGAATTGTGTGTTCAGGAAGCAACATAAAGGCTTGCTCATTGCAGGGCAATGGCCAGAAATAAAGCTGATGTCATAGGGGTGAAAATCCAAGAGATTTCACTTTGTGATGCTAAGCCCTGGTAATCCACATTCAGTTCTTAAACACGAGAGGGAACATAATTAAAATTGCATTTGCTTTTACAATTTATCCTACAACTCATGTAGGATAAACATGGGCTTTTAAAGCATCAAGCAAGGTCAAGAGAAAACTTCTTAGCAAAACATATTTGCTATCCAACAAGTGATTTTCAGGAGTATGACGTAGCTTACCTCACTAAGGTCCTATAGCCTTGATAGTGCAATGAAGGGGCCTGGAAGCAGATTTCACACAATTTTCAGAAATAAAGGTAACCAGCCCACTGCAGTTAAGCTAATAGCACATTTCCATCATCCCTGGTTTTGTGCAGCATGCCTAAATGCGGCACACAAGTGTTACAGATTCAAGTCAAGGGTGGGCAGGTAGAAAGCTCTCAACAACGTGGAATAAACTGAGTTGAATTGAAGTTCACTTTCAGATGGCAGTTGCTGCTCCTGAGTGAGGGCTAACGTATTTGGTGAACTTTTGTTTGTCCCTTCCACGATAAATCCACTAATGCTAACGTAATATCTCTTCACATTCTCTGAGGTCCTCATATTATTCTCTCTCTCTCTCTCTCTCTCTCTCCTCTCCAGTTCCAGAGACCTAATGACTTCTCACCCCCTTTCCGCTTTGGCACTGTGCCCAACGGCAGCACGGAGAGGAACATTCGCAACAACTATGCGGAAATGCACGCCTACATGGGGAAGTTCAACCAGAGGGGTGTGGACGATGCACTGCTCTCCCTGAAAACCGGGTAAGAACTGCTTCCAAGCTCAGAACCTTTGATACGTTGCTCACGTTTATGAAACATACGTGGAATCGGATGTGCCATGCTCGGTGCCACACCACGTTACAGCAAAGCAGGCTGCGTTTGCTCTTTGTGGATCTCCAAGTTAAAGTGACAGTGTAATTCAGGCCAGTGCACAGAGATCCCTATGCCACCGTTCACTTCTATGTATTTTTAATAAACTGTATTCTACTTGCGTTAACGTAAACATGAGACAAGAATGTAATAGATGTAAAAGTCAAAGGGGAGAGTTCAAGGCTAAAGTTCACACGTTACACACGAAATAAAGACCTGTTGACCAAAAGGTGAAAATGATGATTTTGGTGTCTTATGGACAGGGAGAAATAAACAATGAAAGGGTAAAAGTTTTTAGACAACACACAGTAAGAATGTGTTAAGCGATCTCCAATTCCAACAAAATTGGCATTCTTTGCTCCAGCTCTATAATCTCAGTTCATTCACTAAAAGGAGCTCATGAACTGCAAATAGGTTTGCTTGCATAATCTCAGCCACATTCATTCATTTGGCCTTCAGAAGCCACAGCTGCAGAGTCAGACAGACAATTGACCATGAGAGTTGCTGGAATTTGAGGGTCCTGGGGCCTCATAGCTGATTTCCTGTGTTGTAGGTTAACTAGCAACACTTAGACCTCCTGGTGGCTCTGGTTCTGGAAGAACCACCCAGATGCGTGTTTACTTAAATACTGTTAGACTCTGTCTTATCATTATGAAGTCACGGCAGATTTCAGAAGATGGGATTTGAGTTTGGGGTGGGCCACTCGGGGCAGTCTGGTCCCTGCTACAATCACAGCTGTCAATCAGAGCTTTGGCTTTTTGATGGACACGCCTCCTAAAGGTTACTCACAGGCCTTTTGAAAAAATGTTCTGTGTCTTATCATGCCAGAAAGGGTCCCTTTTTTCTTAAGGAGGAGTAAAGCTGACTTAACTTGTAAAGGTGAAGAGGATGATGGCTGCCCTTCTTTCTTGCAGACCTCTCTATTACCTATATGAATATATCCATTTCTTCTTCCCCCTTTGATGTGTTTAAATACTGACCTATACCTTCCTGACCCCGCCCCTAGCTTTACCGCCTTCCCTGTATAGTCTTTCCTTGAAAAGCACAGTATGTGCCATGAGATTCTCATACGTTTGGGAATTTGAGACCTCGGAATTCTCCTGCATGCTGCATTGGCTTGTGGCTTCACACATTGGCTCTTGACACAAGCTTGTCCTGCCACCACCCCGATGATGCACTTCTCTCCTCGCGCTGCAGAACGGAACATTGAAACCCTTCTGACTGCAGACAAAGCGTTGCCCATCTAGTGCTACACGTCCACCTGCACTTACCCCACTCCGGGCTGTAATGAACGGAGAAATGAAAACTGGTATACAAGTCTAACCTGTGCTATTGTTGTTATCACTGTGATGGTTCCTTTTCATTATTTCTGTTATTATTTTTATTGATTCCTTTTTACTCCTTCTCCTTTCAGACACAGCTTATGAGTTGGCTTCGGGCCCAGCTTACATTCTCATCATTCCCAGTGGGAGGGAGAGAACTCCTCCTGTCAACCTGAAATCGCACAAAGAACAGCCTGGGATTTAGGCTTTAGTTTCTGGCCGAGTTCCACCTTGAGCCTTACTTTGAGCCACTTCCCGCCATAGTCTGCTGGAGCCCTACTGCTTCCTATTAATGACCCCAGTGGTAGTTTTGTACTAAAATTCCTCCACTGGACTTGCTTTGTTTGTTTCTTTCTCGCACAGGAAACTGGATGCCTTCATCTACGATGCAGCAGTGCTGAACTACATGGCAGGCAGAGACGAAGGCTGCAAGCTGGTGACCATTGGCAGCGGGAAGGTCTTTGCTTCCACTGGTTATGGCATTGCCATCCAAAAGGATTCTGGATGGAAGCGCCAGGTGGACCTTGCTATCCTGCAGCTCTTCGGAGATGGTGAGTTAAAGAAAGGGACGGTGCCTATTTGGCCTCTCCCGATGGCCAGTCCGAAACATCAACCCTTCTTCCTTCCTCATCCCTCTAACCTCGGCATTTCCAGAAAAGCATTTCACAGTATACTAGGAGATTTGGAGGGTATATGTTATTAGTTTCCTAACGCTTTGTAGCAAAGTACCACAAACTGAGTGACTTAAACAACAGACATTTGGCTCAAGGTTCTGGAGGCCTGAACCCTAAGATCAAAGTGTCGGCTTTGGTTCCTAATGAGGGACTCGAGGGAGAATCCGCTCCATGCCTCTCCCCTAAGCTCATCGTGGTTTGCTGGCAGTCTACAGCGTTCCTTGGCTTGTAGACGCATCACCCCTGCTCTACCTTCATGTTCACATGGCTTTCTCCCTGTGTGCATGTTTTCCCTCTGTACATGTCTATGTCTGATTCCCTCCCTTTTTAAGGATACCAGTTATATTGAATTAGGAGCCCACCGTTTCCAGGTGACCTCATCTTAACCAGTTACATCTGCAATTACCCTACTTCCAAATAAAGTCACATTTCAAGGTACTGGGAGTTAGGACTTCAACAAAGGAACTGTGGGGGGCAGTGGGGCGTGGTTATACAATCCAACCCAGGGTGAAATTTGGGGGAGAGGATTAGTCAGTCAAGGAGGTGTGTTTCAGGATTGCAGGGTGTGATCAAACCCTCAGGGATAAAGTAAGAGGGGCTGAGATCAGAAGTTCCCCAGTCTTCTCACATGTGGCCAGAGCAGTGGATGGGATTTTGGAAAGGTCTCTGCTCTCTCTGGGCCCAGAGAAAGGACAGAGAAATCCACACGTGGCCATCTGCTCATCCTTCCCTCTCCCATCTTGCTTTTCCCTCTGGAAGAGGGAGGAAGCAGGGCCAGGGTCCTCAGAGACAGACACCGGAAGGCACTCACCCCCCAGAGTGATCCTCGCAGCAGACTGAGCAGACAGCTTGCTTTGAGGAGATCTCATCTCCTGTTTCGTTACACTCACGCCTTCCGCGTCCCTCTTCACTTTATTGTCTAAAGCACCTACTCCTCCTGTCCGTCTCACAGAAGCTAATCCAGTTATGGATGAGCAGCCTGACTGTACGTGGCCTCACAGGCCATCAACCAAGCGGTTCCCCAAGTTCTGTCTGCAGAATCTTTGCTGTTAGGGATGCGAGAAGCCGCAGAGGAGCATAGGGAGATTGTCAGACTCTGGGTGAAGTCAGTTGTTCCCTAGTTAGGAGAATCATACTTTGATCCAAGAAATGAGTAAAAAGTGATTTGATTAACGTTGGAAAGAGGAGGGGGGTTCTAGGTGGAGGGTTACAAGCCATTTTGGTATAAGAGTTTCTGTCATTGTAATGCAGCTGTCACTTAAAGGCAATAACGGGGCCTCTATCCACGAGGAAGTGCAGCCATAGAGACGATTTGCAGAAGTTGCCAGGGCTTCGGTCAGATTATTCAGACAAGGTTCACATTTTGAACCAAACTGGAACTATTGGAACAGGCAGTTTTCTTCATGAGATTTTCAGATTTTCGCCTCTCTGGAATTAGATGCATTCTCGGGCATATGGTTTCTGTCATTTTCCTTTTGTCTACGATTTCTACCTTTCTAATTCCCAGCATCCACTGAAGTGGATCACGGTTATTGTAACCTGGCATGACTTGAATTAATCAAAACTTCCTTAAGCAGCGTTAAAAGGAGGCAGGTCCGCAATTGGTGGTGTCATTTTACTGCAGCTTCCTCCCTTTTACTGTGAACATTTATATTTTCAACAAGAGATCAGGAAGCCTGAGGACCTCTAGGGAATCAATCAATCTCTCTGCCGATACGTCTCTGTCTCTCCTCCCCCCGACCCAATCTGCTTTGCACATTTTTTGAGAGCAATTTTCTGAACCGCTTGTTCGGTTATGTTGTTCCTCACTGTCTACAACAACAGCAAGAAAAAGTTCGAAGTGCTTTAGTCTGATACTCGGGCCCTCGGCGATCTTGCATCAACCTTTTGTATTCAGCTTCCTTTGCCTACCGTTACTCGTTTGACTCGTTCTGCCTGCCTTTCCCAAATACGCCTTGTGATTTTCTACCTTCCTCCCCTTGACCATGCTATTTCTGCTGCCTGGAGTGCCTTTTTGTGCAATGTAAATTACAATTCACCCATTCACCATGCCCACCTCCAAGTCCTACGTTCCTCATGAAAACCCACTGGCCACCCATCTGCAAAATTACTCTAATTCGGGCAGCTCTTGTGACCTGCATACAGCTTGTCATACTGATTGTTTCTATACCAGTTTACACTGGGTAGGTAATGGGGCACAGAGGTAATGTCTCCTGTCTTTGTGTCACCGGTGGTATCCACATGATCGTTTTCACTGAATACCTGAATACATCGATAAGTTGCTACATAACGGTGTTTAATAAAATCCTAACTTTCTCTGTTGGTTTTCTTTCTTTATGTCTCCTTCCCTCTTTCTCTCGCATGTTTTCCTCTCCTTTCCCCAACACCCCTCTCGCCCCCCCCTCTACTCCTGCCCTCTCTCCTCTCTCTGCCTGTTCTCCTCCCCGTCCCGCCGCCAGGGGAGATGGAGGAGCTGGAAGCTCTGTGGCTCACGGGGATCTGCCACAACGAGAAGAATGAGGTCATGAGCAGCCAGCTGGACATTGACAACATGGCGGGCGTCTTCTACATGCTGGGGGCCGCCATGGCTCTCAGCCTCATCACCTTCATTTGCGAACACCTCTTCTATTGGCAGTTCAGACACTGCTTTATGGGTGTGTGTTCTGGCAAGCCTGGCATGGTCTTCTCCATCAGCAGAGTAAGTGCTTTGATTCAGGTGCTTGGAGCTCGGGAAAGACAGCTCAGTGTGCAGAGCGCAGAGAGCCAGGAGGGCCCTGACTCCAGCCTGAGGCTGCTGAAGCGAGAAGCCACATCACGTACATTTCCCCAGGGGGGTGGGATGACATAATTTCAAGTGGCTCAAAAAACAGGTGATGCGGTTTTTCCTTCAAGAAACAGATTTCTGTGTGGGGTTTGGGCATTTGGTTCTCAATAAGAACTGGCAGATCTATCAGAATGAAACATTTGGCCTTTTCCCAGATGCCTTTCATCACCATTAGTTAATTCTGCAGAGGTTGGATTAATCATTTCATCCTTTTAAAAAATCACATTTCTATTTAAATCATGACATATATCTCTCTTAGTCTGACATCCAAAGGTATATTGTTGGTTATTTCACCGTCCTACTCTATGATTTAACCATGTGTGAGTTTGGGGAGTTAAAGAGCTTAACAGAACCTTCAGAAATAAGTCCTGACCTGTAAGCAATTTGCATTCCAGAAACTTCCTTAGTTGGAGCAAGAGTGTGACTCAAGTCGTTCTTTATTTAGTGCTCTTCTGTGTGTCTAGTCCAGAATGAGATTTTGAACAGAGTTTTGAATATGAACAGAGGGTCACAGGGAACAGCTAAAAAAAAAAAAAAAAAAAAAGACTTCTTTTGAATTCGTTAATAAAGTTATGGGATTCATTCATGAGAGGTGAACTCAAATGTCCTCTTCAAATAGAGGTCTAGGCTTCAGACATAAATAACCAACTTTGTCTCTAATGGAATTATATGAGAAAATGGAGTACTCATTAAGTTGTTGCATCTTTTGATCATTTTCCTGTAGTATTTTAGTTGATAGAGAAAGTGTCCTCTCTGGCTGTGAGTTGCTGCAGGCCATTCAGTTACCTGGGAGCAGGAGGCTGGAAGTAGTGGTCCCTGAGCCACGTCGTTGCACTGCGTGGCCCTTCCCAAGACCTCTCCAGAGAGGGGGATGGCAGCAGTGGGGGGAACCTGCAATAGAAGTCCCATTTGTAGCCCCTCGACATAATCAATGGCTCTGTAGAGGAAAAGTGCATTTTCTCCTGGCCATAATCAAGAAGGGTTAGAAAGGAGGCCTGAGAAGGAAAGTAGAGGAACCTTCTCTTAAAGGTCTCTTATCTCACTGCTGCCTCAGGGAAACTGAGGCTTATCATATGCAAATCTTCCTTCTTTCCCATGTAGCTGCCATTCTCCTTTCTAATCTTCTCTCCTCTCGTGCCCCTCCATTGGGACAGCCCCTTTCCAAATTTATCCCCCTAGTTTTAAAGATACAGTTCAAACAACCTCCTCTGCAGAGACCTTCCCCTTGCCAGGCAGAAAAGTTCCAAATGTGTCCACCTTTCAAGGCAGGGGGCAAGAGACTGGCAGGAGGTTGGCCTGACTTCAGACTTGAGCCCAAGCCTTTCCCTCTCCTGGACGGTGTTCTTCAGGGCTCTGCACAAGGAGCCGCACACACAGGGAGTTCTCAGTCAATACTAATTTGTTAAGATATTAATTATTTATGATCAGAGTAACTGAGTGAGAAACTATAAGGAGGAAACCAGGAGCTAAGGAGAGGATTCCACGAGATTCTTTTCTTTCTTTCTTTATTTTCTTGAAGTACAGTTAATTTGCAGTGTCGTGTTAGTTCCTGCTGCACAGCGAAGTGACTCAGTTATACACATATACACGCTCTTTTTCATAGTTTTTTTCCATGATGGTTTATCACAGGCTACTGAATGTAGCTCCCCGTGCTCTGCAGTAGGACCTTGTTGTTTAATCCATCCTATATCTACTAGTTTGCACCTGCTCACCCCAAACTCCCAATCCATCCCTCCCCCACCTCCCTCTCCCCAACAAAGGCATTCTTTATTCGTTTTTAGTACTGGGATATCTGTCCCAGGTCCTTCCTGCCCCGGTATAGGGCACAGCAGGAGAAAAATCCCTCTTTGACCCCAGGGCTGCCTGACTGTCTCTGTGAATTTGGTTCACGCTTGGCTCAAGAAGAGAATTGCTCAGTTGTGATTCGGTGACCAAAATCCTAAAAGCTGCTCAAAGTTTGTCAGAGCCAGGAAAGAGTGGCAGTCGTGAGCGCCTGGGCTCCGCCGTACTTTACTGCCAGCCAAGGGTGACCAGCCAGGGCCGAAAAGCCCCGGCATCTGTAAAGCACTGCTACTGATTTCCAGAAGGCTGACAATATGTTTTGCTATCAGTCGATATCATGGCCTCATTTTTGAGACACAAAAACCTCGGCACGGAAAGGAAAATCAGTTCGAGTCCGTAGTGGAGTTGAGGCAAGAATGTCCTGTCTTGCAATTCGAATCTATTTGTTCAAGTCACTCGGTGTAGCCGTGTTCCCTCCGGATCGCCAGGCGGCCAGCTCGTGATGCGACTTGCTAAATGCAGGGGGATAAGGCAGGCAAGCTCCTAGCCATGTTTCCGTGAGTGTGTAAGACCATCCCTTTCGTGTCCGCTCTGACTTTTCTCATCCACTTGGGCAGTCAGTGGTGGGTTGGTTGGGGGGTGCTGTTTATGGTCACCTCCTGCCTCGCCGGAGACCTAACCGGTCCCATCCTCCCTCCAGGGTATCTACAGCTGCATCCACGGGGTGGCCATCGAGGAGCGCCAATCCGTGATGAATTCCCCCACCGCAACCATGAACAACACGCACTCCAACATCCTGCGTCTTCTCCGCACGGCCAAGAACATGGCCAACCTGTCCGGCGTGAACGGCTCCCCGCAGAGCGCCCTGGACTTCATCCGCCGCGAGTCGTCCGTCTACGACATCTCCGAGCACCGCCGCAGCTTCACGCACTCTGACTGCAAATCCTACAACAACCCGCCCTGCGAGGAGAACCTCTTCAGCGACTACATCAGCGAGGTGGAGAGGACTTTCGGCAACCTGCAGCTGAAGGACAGCAACGCGTACCAGGACCCCCACCACCGGCCGCACAGCATCGGCAGCACCAGCTCCATCGACGGGCTCTATGACTGCGACAACCCGCCCTTCACCACGCAGCCCAGGTCCCTCGGCAAGAAGCCCCTGGACATCGGCCTCCCCTCCTCCAAGCACAGCCAGCTCAGCGACCTGTACGGCAAGTTCTCGTTCAAGAGCGACCGCTACGGCGGCCACGACGACCTGATCCGCTCCGACGTGTCGGACATCTCCACGCATACGGTCACCTACGGCAACATCGAGGGCAACGCGGCCAAGAGGCGGAAGCAGCAGTACAAGGACAGCCTGAAGAAGCGGCCGGCCTCGGCCAAGTCCCGCCGCGAGTTCGACGAGATCGAGCTGGCCTACCGCCGCCGGCCGCCCCGCTCCCCCGACCACAAGCGCTACTTCAGGGACAAGGAGGGGCTGCGGGACTTCTACCTGGACCAGTTCCGCACCAAGGAGACCTCGCCGCACTGGGAGCACGTGGACCTGACCGACATCTACAAGGAGCGCGGCGAGGACTTCAAGCGCGACTCGGTGGGCGGAGGAGGGCCCTGCACCAACCGGTCGCACCTCAAGCACGGGCCGGCTGACAAGCACGGCGGAGTCGGCGGGGTCCCGGCCCCCTGGGAGAAGAACCTGACCAGCGTGGACTGGGAGGAGCGCTCCGGGGGCAACTTCTGCCGCAGCTGCCCGTCCAAGCTGCACAGCTACTCGAGCGCGGTGGCCGGGCAGAACTCGGGCCGGCAGGCGTGCATCCGCTGCGAGGCGTGCAAGAAGGCCGGCAAGCTGTACGACATCAGCGAGGACAGCTCCCTGCAGGAGCTGGAGCAGCCGGCCGCCCCGGTGGCCGTGCCGTCCAGCGCGCCCGCCGCCAAGTACCCCCAGAGCCCGACCAACTCCAAGGCGCAGAAGAAGACCCGGAACAAGCTGCGGCGCCAGCACTCCTACGACACCTTCGTGGACCTGCAGAAGGAGGAGGCCGCCCTGGCCCCGCGCAGCGTGAGCCTGAAAGACAAGGGCCGCTTCCTGGACGGCAGTCCCTACGCGCACATGTTTGAGATGCCGGCGGGCGAGAGCGCTTTCGGCAACGGCAAGGCGGCGGCGCCGGCCGCTGGACATCACCACCACGGCAACCATGGCAACCCCGGCGGCGGTGGCGGCGGCGGCGGCGGCGGCAGCGGCAGCGGCAGCGGCGGCGGCGGCGGCGGCAGCTACATGCTCAGCAAGTCACTCTACCCCGACCGGGTCACGCAGAACCCTTTCATCCCCACTTTCGGGGACGACCAGTGCTTGCTCCACGGCAGCAAATCCTACTTCTTCAGGCAGCCCACGGTGGCAGGGGTGCCGAAGGCCAGGCCGGACTTCCGTGCCCTTGTCACCAACAAGCCGGTGGTGTCGGCCCTGCACGGGGCTGTACCAGGCCGTTTCCAGAAAGACATCTGTATAGGGAACCAGTCCAACCCCTGTGTGCCTAACAACAAAAACCCCAGGGCTTTCAATGGCTCCAGCAATGGGCATGTGTATGAGAAACTGTCTAGTATTGAGTCTGATGTCTGAGTGAGGGAAGAGAGAGGCGAAGGTGGGTACGGGAGGGTCGGGGCTGTGGACGTGTGGTGCGCATGTCACAGAGGGTGACGGGGGTGAACTTGGTTCCCATTTGCTCCTTTCTTGTCGTTTTCATTTATTTACGGGATCCTGGAGTTCTGATTCCTTCTGAGGGCGACCCTGGTGACCAGAACCATCTCTGCTCCCTTTCCGGTCCCCTCCTCCTTCCCGGTCTGTCCATCCTTCCAGTTCCCAGTTCCCGCGAGAGGATACGGTGGGCTCGCTCAGCCGGCGAGGGCGGAGTGGTTGAAGGAAGTGGCCCCACGCGAGCTTCCTCCTAGCGTGGAAGGACTCTTTGCCACGCACTTCGAGGGAAGCACGGAGAAGCGGGAGGAGGCCACGGGAGCGCAGGATAGCTCTCCCCGAACTGACCTTTACGTTTAGGTGAGGAAGCACAGCGCCCCAGTAAGCGCCTTTAGCATTACTGCCTGTGAGTGAACAGAGGCTTTTGCTAAATTCTCGTTGCTTAGATGGCGTGTGTTTGGGGATCGTGCGCCAAGCAGAGGGTGGGAAGCCACGTGTGTTTGTATATAAGCCAAAAAAAAAAACGTTTGCTTCAATTCCATGAGACTTCGCTGGTAGTGAACTGGAATGAAAGGTCATTGGCGGATGATGGAAAGTACATCAGAGCAGTGTTTCATGGTGCGTTAGAGGCAAGGAAGGAGGGACTGCGTGTGCATGTGTGTCTGTATACACTTGCACACGTGTTGTCTATACACGCCTGTCATCAGGGCTTTTCATGCGGAGAAGGCAACCTTGCCTCGTAATGTTGTTTCTTCTTTCAATATCCCTAAGCACCGGGCTTGTTTGGGCTTATATACAAACAGAGACGGGCCTGTGTTACCTGAATTTTGGCTGTCTCTCCCCTTGACCCTTCCCAAATGAAGAGAATGGAAGTTCTTGACGGAGAAGTTCCTGTGGTCTAGACAAAAACGTGGGTGAACAGTCCTACAAGGGCAACGTACAAAAATAATTCCTCCGTGGTTGCCAATACATTCCACCAGTTTTGGCCAAGAACTTTCCAGGAAGGCTAAAGGGAAGTAGAAGCAGCCAGGATTCTTTTGGCCCGTACCTGAGGGCAGAAGATTGTACAAAGCTCGTCTGAGCTTTTTGGACCCTCAGCTGGCCAGTTTGTGGGGGAGGAGCTAAGCAAGGCTTTGAAGGACAGGGGGGTCATTTGTGGTCGGGTAAGTGAGAGAGGGGGATGTTTTCAATGCTTTGATCCCTTCTTACTTAACCTGGAGCTAGGAGAGCAGGCTTGTTACCCCCCTGAATTGGCCACAACCGATACGGAACAGCCAGTGAAGAGGCATGAGCTTACTCCACGAGTACAGCTCGGGAAACAGTGGAGGGAAGGGAAGAGGTTCGGACGCGGGGACGGGAGGCGAGAAGGGACTCCCCCGCTACCCCATTGGGTCTGGCTCCCTGAGGATGTGACGCTGAACCCAGTGTGGACACTCTCTGTAGAAACCCCTCCACCTTCCTGCAACACCTCCTTCCCCTCCCAGATGAATAAAGAATAAAGAATAAAATATATATAGAGAGAGAGAGATGAGGGCACTGGCAGATGTGATACCCCCTTCACTCAAAGTTGGAAACTTGAGAAGGGAAACGAATACTTGTCACTGCCAGTCCTGAAACTTGGGGTAGGCGTGTTCCGTGGGTCAGTTCCACTGTCCTGCCATCGTCCCCTTACCCAGGATGGCAGCCAAAGAGCCAGGTCAGTTTGGAGGCTTGGCTGCAGGGTCTCCGTGTCGCACACAGGACACATAAACCAGAAAGGTGCTCATCCTCCTCTGGAAGGAAGCTGCCATGTCTCTTCAAGTCCCACCCGCCCCGACTCACCGCCCTTCCTCACCCCCCAGCCCTTGACTGCTGCCCCCGCTCTCCTCCTGGATTTTTACCTCAGTATCTTTCATTTTCAAGCCAACCGAAGGCCTTGTAAAGCTTTGTTTTCTTTCTAAAACAAACCTGGGGGCAAGGGGCTGAACCTCTCACAGATTTGGAGAGAGGAGCACGGAGTGCTTTACCTTAGATTCAAGGAAGGACCTTGGAGAGAGAGGACAGAGGGCGTGAGACACCTCCAGGAGGAAGAAGGCGAAGGGCCGTCAAGCATTCTTTGCCCCGACTCTGTCCCAGGTCAGGGGCTCGTCCCTCACTCTTCCTCTTACCTCATCCCTTTCAAATAAAAAAACCAAACCAACTAACCTAGCGAACAGCAATCTAGAACAAAGGGGGCTCTGGCGTCTCCGCTGGTGATGGAAATCAAGATGGTGTTTATTTCATATGTAAATATTTTGTTTTCTAATTAATTTTGTATAGATAAAGTGTTCTCTCGTGAGTATTCAGGGTGTTGGCCGGAGGGAGCGGGGTCGGGATGGGAATGAAGGGGGAAGAAGTGTTTTGTTACGGGCTTTCGTTTTCCATTTCGGGGGAATTGTTTTGTATGGCTTTCGCTTCAGGGTGTCCGGAGAACAGTGAAGGGGAATGGAGGCCGCCGTGGTGACTAAGCCAGGGAAGGGCTGCGTGTTCCACCTCCCAACTCACCAGTCTTCTCGTTGGCCTGCGAGAAGTAGTCATGCCTGTCGGCCTGGGCTTGACGTCGGGTCCAGTTTGGCTCCAGGCAAACCACAGGCCCAGCTCCTATCTTCCAGGTAGACCGTAGATCACCAGCATCTGCGCAAAGTCAAGCTGGTGGCGCCACATCTTCCCTGTCGGCACCGAGGGTGGGAAAGATTCCCCAAAGGGCTTAAACCAGAATTGAGGTCAAATCAACCGTAAGCTGAGCTTCAGGCGGCTCAGTCTTAAGAAATCTCCCCACAGCCCCCTCTCGTGTTTAACAAGCACCTCAGTCACTCTGACTCTTTTCTTCCTACCACCTGGGCTCCAGCCCTCTCCCCGGCCCCCTCCATTCCTCTGCAAGCACTCCCAGAAACTTCCCACGAGGTCTCCTTTCTTGAAGCACGTGCTATCTGGTTACAGGGAGGTAGCCCTGGATGCATGTCTTACAAATGAGCTTGCTTTTCCAGAAAAGCTTACCGGCTCTACTCAAAGCTCAGCGGCCAGAGGGTTCTCTTAGGAAGGTCTCGGAAGTTGGGTTTAGCGGTAGAAGGGTGAGCACAGGAGGGACAGTGCCAGTAGTGACTTTATATTCGCCTTGGCCTTGCTTCTGCCGTCAGGAAGGTGCTATTTGCCTCGAACCAGGTATTCAGAACCCGACCTGGGGTTAACCAGACAAGTAGAATTTCTTTCACTGGACCCTTGGCTTTGTGAAGGGTGGCAGCCTCTCTCTCTTTACCACCAGATGACATTTCCAAATCCATTTAGCTGAGATATTACATTACATTTTTTGTCCTATCCTGCCATCATCAAGAGCTGTCAGCTGGGTAATTCCATTTCTCTAAACCCCTCTTTGGCCCCCGTTGGTCACTTCTCTTCAACTGAATGTATGAATTGAGACCAAATAAGATATTCATGGCCTGCTCAAGAAAGCTTAAAGAAAGGAAGGCTGAGCCATGCCACGTTCTAGATGTTAACTTCATTGCGAAAGAAGAAGCCAGGAAAAATGCATGAGGATGAATGCAGCTCTCAGCCCCATCTCTTCCACAGATGGGTCTGGACAAGGACACAGTCTGTCCAAACTGTGACGTTCCACAGACACCCTTGGGAGCGCTAATGGTTCCGACTTTCTTCGGAGTCCGTGCTTTCTATCTTTCGTGTCCTCTAATCATTCCCTTCCACTGTGGCAGTGAGTCGCTGGGTGTGGTCCTATATCACTCCTTTCGGTGGCCATGCTTAAATCTCAGCATTTCTACCAACTTCAGGTAATCTGACCCTTGAACTTGCCTGAGTCAAGAGTGTGCGCACCCTTCAGAGTGACGCATGTACAGTGGATCTTGTAATTTCAAAGTATGTCACTGTGTTTCTTCAGCCAGAACGTGGGAAACGGCCTTGGTACGGATTCCCCCTCTGCTGGCCACAGCCATATTGTGACTGAGGGAGAAAAAAATCCCAAATGATTCCATTCAATGTCGGTGGTGTCAGTCGTGCCAAAACGCATGTGTAATGTGATAAAATAGGAGTCGTCTAGAAAATTAAGGGAATATCACCCGCCCAGTCTTCCACGGCCATCAGAAGTTGCCCACGGGTGAATTCTCTGCATGGGAGGTGAAGAAACTGTGTTACCAAAACGCAGTGTGCTGGTCACCTGCACAACTCATTTAAGAACTAGGGTTTCTTGGGGTTTTTTGTTTGTTTGTTTTTGTTGTTTGTTTTTTGGGTTGGTTTTTACTTAGTTCAAGGTTTAGGGACAGCATAACCAGATTGTCTGGGCAATAACCTTTGGAAAAAGCTATTCCAGAACTCACTTTATTCTTTTAATTCCCATCTCTTTAAAAAAGCCCTGTCACTGCTTGACACCCTGTGTGTGTCTGTTCGGTGTGTTAGGAATGATTCAGATGTGTGCATAAATGACGCGGCTGCAGTGCTACGGGTGAACGCACTCGGCGTTTCTAGGTATTGGGGCCATACCTTCTGTGCTCTCTGAGCCCAAAGCCATATAAGGAATGTGTGCTCAGTAGGCTCTGCCAGATACTTCGGTGGAGTGTTTCATTCTTGAGTGTCAAGAGATTCTCCTTCCTGTCTAAGGAACTCTTTATGGGTGAGAAGCAGCTCAGGGTAGACAGTTACCCAGGAATGGGTCTGGACTTAAAAATGGCGTATCGTCCATGGTGTGGCTTCAGAGGTCCTTTGAAGACCTTTGAGAAGACCTTTCCTTTTCATTCCCCACCCCACTCCAGCTACTGGCTTCCCACACAGAATTATTCCTTTAGCCCCGAGCTGCTCATCTGTCATTTAAATGAAAGTCATCCCCGGAAGGGTGCCATATTCAGCCGTATTAGAAATTTAGACGTTGAAACACCTAGCTTACATTAGGGTTCTCGTTTCTTTTCCTGGACATAAAGTAACGGTACAGGAGAAGAGGGAGAGCACAAAGAATGCTAAGGGTAACAGAGTAGGGAGGAAAGACACAGGTTCTAGAGTGTAAAGACATTTAAAACATCTCATCCTTCTGCTTTGATTAAGGCTCGTGTGACACAGGACTAGGACTCCCAGCTGGGAATTATTTTCAATAAGCAGCCACATGAGTGTGTAGTTTATGAATTTCTAACATCTGTACCTTGTAGGACAGGTTAAGGGCTTTGACTCCTTCTGTAGAAAATGGAACACTGATGTTTCTCCTCTGGTACAAGTTACTGAGTAGACAACTGGAAAGATCAAATTATGATAATAAAAAGTTACTGTCATTGCCTTCCGTCCCAGTTCAATTAATCTTCCAGTGTAGCTGGGTCGTTCTATGTTCTCCACTTCCCCACCTCCATAGGGGGTCTCGGGTGATCCCAACACACACTAACGGAAGCTACTGGACTACCAGGTACAACTTAACTGGTGGGCAGTTCTTTTTTAGACCTACCAGGTATTTGGGACAACACTAAAATGTAGATTCGGCAGTCTGAGAACTTCTAATCATAGTTTAGTTCTAGGATTCCATTCTAGTTTGGATCTAGGATTCCATTCTAGTTTGGGGGTTCCAGTACCGTATAAAATCCCAAGATATCTTCATATATCCCCCCTCCATCCCATTCCAACCACACAGACTCAATCACCATGCAGGGGTGCTATGGGTCCTCTGACTTAAAGCCTAGAGACCTATCTATTCTCATGGCAAAGAATGCCCCCAAAAACCTTAAGTGAAAATCAGTGCTCTTTCCGTGTCTTGGAGAGATTAATTAAGTCTGGGGCTTCTAATTTACAATGCTGAAGCAAGGAAAAAGGAGAGAGAGTGACGGGTTCGGATAGCAGTACTGGGAATAAGTGGGCAGAGTTAGAAATCATCCATGTTTCTCTGCCAGTGTGTCCATTTGCATCCAACTCCGAGCCCATCGCAGTGAGTTTCTGGCTCTGTTCTGTGCTTTACAACAGAATTGCTGGTGTGATTCTGAGGGTGAGGACTCCTAATGAGAACTAAGGGTGGAAAACAGAGCGGTTGAGTAGAATTCCCCATAGCCTCGGGACTCTTGTGTGTAGAATATTCGTGTTTTGGCAAAGGTGAGAGAAATGGAACTCACTGCAAGGATTAAGGGTACAATGAAAAGACACAACACTAAGCCCATTATAAAACTGTTATTTTAAAGGTTTGGTCTCCTCAGTTTAAACCCGAACTCTCTTTTTCGTAATTAGCGTTGTGATTTAGGGGTAGAGCAGATTCCAGTAATATGCGGGAGAAAAAAATAAAAGCTCTAGTTAAATGTGTTAGTTCAATTAAACCAATGTCTACTGAACACATATCATGCCCCTGGGCTAGTGCTGTGAAGAAGATAAAAGAATTTAAAGTGGAGTATATTACACTCACATATAATATGCGAATGCAAAAGCATACAATATTTAAATGTATGTATTACGTATGTATAAATAGGTGTGCATAAATGGGTAGATTTATACATGCAGGTTTAATTTTTTCTGGCTCCAGGTTGTGAGTCAAAGATATTAGGCATTATATTATTTTTAAAACACTACAGAGATTCACCTCTACCCGTCGTGGCCTCGCCTGAATCCTTCTTTTGGAATTATTCCGCCTCCCAGTGAAATGCCCTCTCTGACCACGACCTGGCGTTTTCTATATCCTGTCTGCCTTCCTTCAGGGTCCCTCTGTTGTTCCGGTCCATAAACCCCTCTGATTTCATTTACTTCCCTCCTTGGTCTCACCCTGTGATCACCCACATCAACAACACCCTCACCAGCAATCTCTTCTTCCTCGCCTTCTCACCCCACCTACCTTGCTTTTCTAACTCTGTCTCCCATTCTCCCAACATCCACTCTATCGCCAAGAACAGAAGGTCAAAACCTATGCCAAAGAGCACAGATTCGCTCCATTTAATCTCACCTAAACCCTACCCAGCTCAGATATCTTTTTTATTCTCCAGTGTTGACTCCCTGTCACATTCTCCAAGGGTTTGTTCATTTGTTTTTTATTTTCATTTTCATCTCGTCTCTTTCCTACTGAATTACTAAGAAAAGACACCTGATTTTGCAAATTCTCACATGACCTCTCCTCTCTACCTTTAAATTTCTCCCATCCTTCACTTATCTCCTCCATCCTCCCTCCTCCCTCCCAACTCGGTGACCCTCTTCCCCGTACTCTTGATACCCCCACCCAACCTCTTCTATGGCGCTCCAGCCAGTAGCACTTCATTCTGTTGCACCTTTAATCCCTTCCACACATCTGCCTACAACCATCACTAAAAACAGTCCTCAGTCCTCCACCATCTCCAAAATCAAGTCCTACAACAGTCCCTAAATCCCAATCTTCTCTCAGTCCAGTTAGACCCTTGAATTCCTGTCCTATCGCCATTTCTTTTCATCACTTCCGAATTTCTCAAAAGGGTCGCCTTTCTTTCTTCATTTCCTCAGTTAATGCACATGACTTACCCTTTAAAATTGGGCTACATCCTGCCATTCTACTGAAACTACTCAGTGGCAACATTCCAGTGAACTCCTTGTTACAAGATCCAGTAATCTTTTTTTTTTTTTTTTAATCCTGCTCTTCGGCACCATGAATACTACCCTAAATCCACTGCTGGGTAGCAGCACGTTCTGGTTTTGATCCCCTCCCTCTGGTCCTCTCTCGGTGTTCCCTCACTGGTTCCTGCTGTCCATCCTGCCCCCTCAGCATCGACTTGCCATGATGTTCTGAGCTTGACGCTCTTCTCCTTTCCTCTGTGCTTCTGTAGCAATATTTCCATTTTCCACTTCAACTTCAACGACTCGCTGGATGAGGATGAATTCCAAATCTTCACTCCTATAGACCCAACTTTTCACTTCACCTTAATGCACATATTTCCAGCCACTTCCTGGACAACTAACTTCATATTGAGTCAAATATCCAATGGAAACCAACATAATCACCAAGTCCCCCCTTTGATTAATGGTACCACGATTCTTTCTGTCACCAAACTAAAGATTTTCAGCCACTTTTGCCTCCTTCGTTTCCCTCATCCTGCACATCTAATCATCTGGAAAGCCGTTAATTCATACCTTGAAAGTTTCCAAGTCTTCTCATTCAGGCCCTTCCCTCTAGTCTGGATTATTTGTGTCTTTTAGCACTGTTGCAACATTTTATATTTGAATCTACTCTCGTCAGTATCACTTGCTCGGTACAAATTAAATCATGTCATTTTCCAACTCAGAACAAAACAAAGGACCCTTCAATGGGCTGTATTTGCCACAATCCACCAGCAAGAATAACTTCCTGTTGTTTGCCTGCGTGCACCGGGGCCCAGACAACAGGGGAATCACATTTTTGTCCCTTTCCTTTCCTGTACTAACTTGTTCTCCCACTTTTGTCTTTCCTTAAACTGTGCCCTTTGCCCCAAATTCTCGCCTCCCGATCTCTTATCTCATTCCCTTCTTGCCTAATATCCATCTTCCTCAGTACAAATCTTCAAAGACCAGAACATCTGGTCCATCATGTCCACTGTCTTCATCTGCCATCCCCCGCCCCCCAAAAAAACCCCATATATATGCCTTTTGTGAATGCTCATAACACTTTCATTTAATCTGTCTAGTGGCAGCCATCATGGACCATCTTATTTATGGTTATTTAGCTATACATCCATCTCCCCTGCTAGATTATAAACTCCTTGTGGTCAGGGGTCATGCATTTATTCATCTTTTTATCTCCTGTAGCACCTACCAGTGCATCTTGTTTATGGAAGGTACTGAAAAATATTTGATGTTATTATAAATTGTAATTGAAAAGGAGTCACTTTATTTTGCCCACAGGATACTTGAATCTGCAGTAAAACCTAAGGATGAGTCCCTTCCCATTTCTCTCTGTACATCTGCACCCACCAACAGTCACTGCAACACAGGACATGTGTACATTCTCATGTAAATTATCATTTCAGATGGGAATTTGGATTTTTCTAAGTTTTGCTTTGTCCTTCAAAGTTATGCTGTGACTGTCTTACGGTTAGTGGAGTGTCCTTGGCATACAATATGTATACATATTGTCAGTCACAGAGGGAGAGACCATGGAGGATATTGATCAAATGTTAGGTACCAGGAGCTTTTCAGATGCTTTCAGTGGAGCCTGTCTCCAGACACTGCACTGTCCAGACTGAGTCTCTAACAGCCTGACCTACGCTGGGATTCACCTGGCTTTGATGTAACCTCTAGCCTTTTTTTAAAGCACTTGCAGTACCAGAAAGAACTTGGCACAGTTCCGGCTCATTAATCACACAGTCTTATGGACCCCAAACAGTGGTCCACTAGGACCAATGTATTAATGCTGCACGCCTGGTATTTTCCACCTCTGTATCTATGCTAGATCAGACTTGGGGGAACCGTTTGTGCAGCTCACGACCTGTGTCTTGATGATATATATTTCCTGGACTCTGTGTGATTCTCACCGTTTCTGAGGCTTGGACTACAGGACAACTTCTCCCAAAGAGTAGACAAGAGTTGACGTAATCGAGCACTTTATTTCTGATCTTTATATCACAAACGGACGTAGCTTAGGATTTGAATGAGCTGGCTTAGAGAGAATTCTAGTTTCTAAAGGACTCCTTTCTCTCTAAATGTGAAGGGATTCATAGCATTGGAAGAGACAACATCACCTCTGACCTTATGGCCCTCCTGTCGCTTTAGTCTCTGAGCCCCGTTCAGCCTTCCCTCACCTCCTCGGTGGTCTACTGAGCAATCTGTCCTATTCCTATTCCGGCCAGTGTCAGTTGCTGATGTCTACTGAGCAATCTGTCCTATTCCTATTCCGGCCAGTGTCAGTTGCTGATGTCCCCGTAAACATTAGAGCTCGTTCTGTCCTTTCACTTACACTGCTCTGGTAACTGATCATGTTCCCTTCTCCTGGCCAGCCTTCTCTGTAACTTTCATTTTGTCATAGAAGGTGAATTATTCTCCCGTGGGAGGCATCTTCTGCCACTGTGTGCTAATTTAAAGCATCCTATAGAGAACCAAACTCAAATAAGTTACAGGAAGTGGCAAGTCTCTTCTTCAAAAAAGTGAACAAAGTCCATTCTTCATTGAGACAGGAGCGGGTAGAGGAATTATTATGGGCGAGATGGGGCAAACTGTGACAACTTGGGAAGCACCCTAATGAAAATTAAAATGTAAGTCTGGGGGAGAATTCTTCTTCTCAAAAATCCCATTAAATCTAGATAGTCCTGCACCAAGGAATAGGGATAGTTAATGTTTTAGAGCAAAATCCAGCTCATTATGTTATGACACTTTTTTTTTTTTTAACCAGTGAAACAAATAGTCTGATAATAGCTGGTGGAAGGGTGTAGAGATGCCATCCTCGTGAAGAGGTACATTCCTGAATCACTCTTGGACGAGTGGAATGAAGAAATGTCCAGGGAACTCAGAATATATCCAGAAGGAAGCTTTACCCATGAGGTGTTCATGTCAATTTTTGGCCTATAAATACTTACAAAAGCAGAGGAAGGGTAGCATAGGAAGAAGGGAGAGTACAGGGGGTCTAGAGGAGAGCACCCCTTCATGTCACAAAGCCAGGAGCTGCACCTGAGTCTCTGGGACCCCCCCTGGTTACTGGTGTTGATGGTAGCTTTGGGAAAGAGCAGGACCCAAAGCTGATGACCTTTCAGGTGTCTGTCCCTTTAGTCCTTCGCAGGGCGTGAAAATTCACTCAAACTTGGAGCTTGTTTTCTGGGCATAATTGGACTGAAGAGAGAATTGCACTTCTCATTTTCCATTTCCACTTGTAACCTGAGTTGCAGCAGGTTCAAAAGCACTTTCTGGGGGCCACCTTCCTGCCCTCGTGTGGACTGGGAGTTGTTTGATGCAATGCCGGAAATACCAGGGCAGGTAACAGCTGTCCAGGGCAGCGCCAGGAAAAGCCAGAGCCACATCGCGGCTGCCTTCAGCGGTGACTGTGCCCGCCCCAGGGTGAGGGAGGAGCCTGGATGCCACCATACCTGTGACTTCCCAAGTGTCCTCAGGGAGTCCAGCCACAGGTCAGCCCTGAGCCCATCCTCAGGCTGTGCCCTTCAGACCACAGCACCCAGAGAGCCCCTGGGCAGAGAGGGAGTGACAGGAAGTCTAAGCCCCCAGGCTGTGGCTCCATCTCCCTCCTTGTATCAAGAGGTGCATAGTCTCAGAGATCTGCCAGGAGCGAAGCCTCAGGGGAAGCGGCCCCAGGAATGTGAGTTTGCTGGGCTGCCGGCTGCTCTTAGATAGGGATGTTACCTGTTTCCAGAGGGGACATTTTTTTTTTTTTTTTGGAAAACCAAAACATGCCTGCCTGAAACCTCGGTCTTATACGGAACAGTCTTTGTAGTTACCGCCCAATGTCATTGTCACACTTTAATTGTCATTGATTGTTTTCTTTTGAAATCAAGGGCTATTTTAATGTTCCCTTTGGCTGTGACATAGGACCATCTGAAAATCAGAGACTAGGCCATGATGCTGCCTCCGCCTGAGATGTGCTCTTAATGCTTCCACAGGTACACTCGAGCAGCGTGACTACACCTAATTTGGCCTCTTTGTCATGCTTGTGCCCCTGCCCAACACACACACACACACACACACACTCACTCACTCACTCACTCACTCACTCACTTCTAACAGCTAGATCCCACAGCGCCACTGTCAGTCATATTACGGAGGAGCAGGGCTGCATTCTCGGTAGATGAAAGTGTTCATCTGGAACCGGATGGACATAATTACAGTTTTTCGAGCCAGTGTTTTCGCTTTGCCCTTCCTAGCCTGTGGATCGCTGACACCTCAGGGTCTGACAGAACATCCAGGCTTATATGAAGGGAGCATCTCTTTGTAACGGAACAACCATCCTACTGCCTGTCCTTACTGAGCCCTGTGGAATCCATGTGGTCCTCTGAGGTCCCATTAGTGGATCAGTGCTAAGAGGATGGAGATGTAGAAGCCAGACTCTCCAAGGACAGACAGGCTTGCTGCTTAGATAACTACGTCTCCATGGGTACCCACATCTCCTCTTGACAACACCATGAGCGGGGGTGGAGAGGTCTGTCCTCAGTGGGACAGAAATGGCAAACATACCTTGGGAGATTCAATAATTTTTCTTCTCCCAGGGTCAAGAGCAGAGAAGATAGCAAGACTTCACGTCAGCAGGAAGCAAAGAGGCTAGAGAGGCATCCAGACAGAACTCTTACTAAGACACAAAATAGCAAAAATACCCTTTCTTTCATGCGAACGCAACTGGAAGACAACCAGGGCACTTACAGCCGTGTTTTTCCTCTTTCACTTATCATCTTACACTCTCATTCTCAGGCGAAGGGTCTCAAGCTGTGCTGTGTTCTAAGTCAGCTCCGAGCAGCTCGCCCTCCAAACACCCGCACCCATGCACACACACGTTGTTAGAATGAGAAGTCGAGAGAGCACAGAGCTTGCACGTGTGCGTGGTATTTAATGTTTTCAAACCAGAGCCCAACACGCCTCGTACAGTCAGCCCCGCTGCATTTTAATGGTGGAGGATATATCCTGCTGCATATAACTGTGTACTTAGGATCCCAGAAAAGAGAACGACCTTGTTACTGTTACTCCTCCTGGGACTCCTGGGCACTTTCAGTGATCAGGGCAAGTACGTTGGTTGTGTCTCGGTAGCAGGCACGAGAAATGGGGCGCAGAGACATTTGAGGAGTCATTCTTGAGCATCCGTAGCTTAATTCCCATGTAAAATGGCCCTGAGCTATGGCAGTTTCTCAGCCTGACTCTGCTACGCGTGCTTGGAGAAGGATAGAGTTTTCCAGGGTCACCAGCAGCCCACTTAGACCTCCGCCACAACCATCCCTGTGAATGGCTTCCTTTGGCATGGAAATACGGTCGGTCGTCTTTTAATTTGAAAGATGAAAATGTTGAAGCACAGCAAAATTTGATGAGCAGTCAGAACTAAGGTTATACAGGAAATTCTTGTCGGAACCAAAACTTGTCTGAATTTCCAACTCTCAGCCTAGCTCACAAAACAGCGCTGCCTGAATGTCCACCCCACCCTGTGTTCAGCATCTAATGGAGGAAAAACGTCATGAAAGCCAGGCAGCTAGTTTATGGTTTACCCAAATCTTTCCCATGAGAACCTGTCTTCTTCACAAAGCCATACACACACACACACACACACACACACACACACACACACACACACAGAGTCCACATGAGTCTACAGAGACCAGTCAAAGGGGTAAGAACAAAAAACTTAAAAACGAGAAAGGAATAGAAGAGTTTCTATAATGAAGAGGAGTTGGAGGCTAAATAACAAAAACGGTTTTGAATTTTGTGGGGCAACACATTGTGAATAATTTTTTATCATTAAAAAATTTGTATGTAGCATGTAACCCACTCAGATAAAAAGCTCAAGGAAAACTGAGACAGAGGATCTCTTCCAGAGTGTTCCATGGGGAAGGGAGACTTCAAGAATCTGTGCGAGAAAGTCATGGTACTCTGAAGGTATCAGTGGTTTTAATCAGCTCACAGTGAAGAGGGCAGCCTCAAGACAGAGCCTTTTAGTTTCTTCTGGGTAACTTAGTCAAGTTCAAACACAGCAAGCTTGATGCCAGTTTTAAGGCGTGAGTTAGTTCTGGAAGCCTACGTAGAAATAGAAGGAAGTTCACGCATGCAAGGAATTCCAGGAGGAAGCAATTATCCCCCGTGATAATTATTGCTGCCTAAAGCCCAGAGGCAGGGCAGCATGGACATTGCAAAGACTAATAAAGGTCTCCTGAGAATTCTTACGAAACCTTAATTTCACCCCAAGATTATAGCGGCAAAATCATTAAGCACCCAAGGGCCAGGGAATCCTGCAGCCATCTTCTTTTGCAATCCACCTGTTCACTGAGGAATGATTTAAGATCAGGAAGTAATCATCAGTCTTCCCAAAGAGGACAGTCTTTAGTTTCTGCCACAGAAGAGATTTTGGTTCATGTACAGAGTGTGCTGCGGATACCAAGAGCAGTGAAAGAGCTCTAAGTGTCCTAGTTCAATGTAGAAAAAAATTTTTTTCATGTCATTGGTCCCTCCTGCCCCAGGGGAAAGATAGGAGAAGAAATAGGAAGTTGGAAAAGTAATAGCTGCTTGGGGCAGTGGAGGGCGGTGGTCTTCTCTATCATCGATCGCACAGTGTGGTCATTCCCAGAGCCTGGCTCAGGACCCTCGCTCGGGAGAGAATAGGGGCAGAGGAAGGAGGTGAGTTTTATTCTCACGTACGGGGCTGCTGTAGCAGAAGGTACTAGAGCCCTCCCTGAGCTCGAAGTTTAGAATCAAGCCAATGACAAGTATCCATTCCTTTCTGTTCCCCATAGGCCACCTGAAATCATGATGGTATTACAGGAAGCTAAGAGAGAGGGGCGGGGGCTATTCCATCTTCAGGCCACGGGAACTTCATCCTTCACAGGAGTGTCACTACAGACACTTGGTCCTGATGCTCCTTCGTGAGGAGAAACGGGGCCAACAGCTGATGAGCATTTGGAACATCTTAGTGCCTGGGATGGCCGTTCCGTGCTCTACTGCAGCTCTATTCACTGAAGCGAGGAGGGGAATAAAAGGATTCATGGGGACCCTGAGGGCAAGAAATAACAGAATTATTTAATCAAAACGACAGAGCTTTTGTGCTCAGTATTAAAGATTATGGTAGAAATGAAAAAGCCAACCCTTCGGTACAGCTGACAAAAAGATAGCTCATAGAGAAAGATAGGAAGCATTACAAGGGCAAAGTTTTCCAAAGAAAATCCACGTGTGCACGAGACTGGTGTTCTAAGCCGAGAGCACAAGTAAGATGCGGGTAGCTTCCCATCGGGAGTAGATTTTACTGGGCCTGGGTGCTAGGTGTCCCGTGGAAAAGCAGCGGAGGGGAGAGTCCATTTCAGAGTCGAGGGCTCTGCAGGGCAGCAGCCCCCACAATGGGTTCAAACTCCTCCTCTCGGAGGCTGGGGGCAGGATGTAATTTCCTCTGGTAGCGTGGTTTTGATTTCTTCTCAAGCCAGGCTTGTCCATTTGGTCATGGGCACCTGGGCAGCTCACACTTTTCCTTGGCCTCTTGCTTTCTGTAGCTAACATGAAAGAATTACCCGCATGGTAATTCAGGTAAGTGGGTAAAGTCCGGTGAGTGGAAAGATGAATGAGACCAAGAACAAAACTGTGATCTCCTGGGGCTGTCATCATCACTTTTTGGTTTCCTTTGTTTCGTTTTCATTTTCTTTGCCACATTGTGGGGAAATCTACTTGGTCGTCACCCATCAAACATCCTACAGGCAGAGTTTGGTATGGAAATTCACAAAGAACGAACAGGGTCAGCATATTTCCTCTAATCCCAATCGTTTTGGGGAGCTTGTTCTCTCTTCCAGAGCCATCTCTTCTTTGGGGCACTTGTTCTCGCTCCTTGCCCGGCAGCCATGATTCCAAAACCAATTTCAGTGGTTGGTGCTGAACAAGAAGAATAATGGCTAGGATAGGAAATAGACCAAAATACCTATGTTTTTAGCTGTGGTGAGGTGGCTTTTATCATGGAACCTTCCGGGTTTCTTACGTGGAAACTCTTCCTCACCTCTCAGCCTTCTTGGTGGCTCTCCTGGTTCCTCTTCATGGATGTGGTTCCCCCCCGCCCCCCGCCTCAAGGAGGGATGTAGTCCTTAAGCCGTGTTATTATCTAAACTCTTAGATCGTTTAAAGGAACCATTGGTAATTTCTCATGGGTTTGTTTGTTTGTTTGTTAACTTGGGAAGATGGAGAAGTTTTAAAAGGAGAATGGTAAGCAAACAAGAAGGGCCTACTACCAGATGTTTCAACTCAAGGTCGAATGCTGGGAAAGTGTGTGCCTGTTCCGGTGATAACCTGTGGTTCACCTAGTGGAGAGGGGGTGTGCTGTAGAATATCAGGCATCCTCCTTGAGAGTGTGCACCGGGGCTTTGGTTGAGGTGGCTGTCATCATCGTCTCTCTTTTTTAGTGTCTCAAAGCACAAGCCCTGTGAGACGGGGGATGCTTGCATTCCAGTCTGAAGGTGCTGGGGATATGACACTCTCCTCAGCTCTCCTTGGCCTGGCGGCCACAGACTTTCTAAATATCTCACCCAATGAGCTGTTGTGCGTTGTTTTATTAATTGTTAACATTGTCTCTCTATTGAGATGAGAGAGAGAAGGTGAACTAGGAAACAGAGATGGTGACAAGGGGACAAAAACCTTTCTTCTGAAAATTGCTCTTTACTGAGCTGAGAAAAAATTCAAAAGCAAGGAAAGGAGAAATCAGGGTAGAATGGTTTGGGGGTGAGGAGGCAGTGACACCGACACCCAGATGCTCTGGTTTATTCCATAAGAGATTTGGGCAGCAGGGGAAGCTGGGCAGGTATTGATTGTTCAGGAAAAACGGTGACGCTGACTTGAGAAAGAGGCATGGGCTTGCTTCCAGGTAGACATTGGTAAGCACTGCACCTTAACTCTTCCAAAATGTGTCTACAGATCTTTAGGGCAGCTCCTCTCAAACGATTTCCATTCTCCAGTCAAAAAAGTGTTCTGAGTAGAAGAACTGTAGCCCCATTATGACTACATTTACTTAAATTGGAAAGGCAAAGGGTGCTGTGGAGAAAAAAGTATATCAGGGAAATAGAATTTAGCTGGAGCTTTTTTCAACTTTGGAAGTTGTCACCTCTGAGAGAGAAAATCTTTTAAATAAAATTATATCTGCCCATCCCCCGAGAAAACACCAGGTTTCTAATCTGGTTACTCTTTACTTGAGGAAGGAAATTGGTAGATTTGATTACAAATGGGCATTTTTTACAGATTGATTTAATCCCAAATCTTACACATATTAACATGGAATTAACTGACTCAGACATGATCTTTTAAGCATAATATTATTGAAAGGCAGTAGATCATATGTTCTAAGCAAACCAGAAAGGCTGAAAAATGTTAAATATCCTTCCAACTATTGAGTCTCTATAAATTCTACTGGACCCACAAGGGATTTAAGAGTTAGGCAACAGCAAGAGAGCCTTTGAGATTCAAGGAAATTTTTTTCTTAATTATTAAAAAACATAATAAACCCAAGGGCAATTCTTCAATCAGAAAGGAAAGCTCTACTCTTGTCATTTACAAATTTGTTAAAGTTTAGAATAGATAACCAGAGTTTTGTTTCTGACTGAAGCTCTTCTTTGGGGGAGATTGGCCTGCCGTGTAGGAGCATGTTTTGGAGTGATTGTTTATTCATGCATTGATATTTATTGAATGGAACCCCCAGGCCAGGGATACAAAAGAGAAGAACGGCCACGTCCATGCCCTTGTGAAGCTTACATACTGATGAGAGGAAATTGGCAAAAACATCAATAAATAAATTTCATGTCAGACACTTCAAAGTGCAGTGGAGAAAGGTGAGGCAGATTGAGGGGGGTAGTGGTGATGCGGTGGACATGGGCCTGCTACTTTTTATAGGGTGGACAGGAAAAGTTTCTATGAAAAGGTGACAGTTGAGCGAAGGCTTAAAAGGAAACAAGGGAGTGAGACTAGGAGTTGTCTATGTGAAGGGCTTTTCGGGTGAAGAGAAAGCAATCACAAAGGCCCTGAGGTCAAACTACACGTTGGACATACTTGAGGAAGAGCCAGGAGGCCAATGAGTGAGGAGGTGAGTGTGACAGATGAGGTCAGAGATGGCATTGGCCCACGGGCCTTATAGGCCATGGTAAGGCCTTTTTACCAAGAGCAAGATGAGAAATCACTAGAAGGGTCTGAGTAGAGAGTGATAGGAACCGATTTCCATTTCAAAAGCAGCACTGTGACCACTGTGTTGGGAATCCGCTTTGAGAGGGTGGGCAAGGGAAGAAGCAGCAAGACTACTTAGGAGCCTGTGGCCTCCGTCCAGGTAAGAGATGTAGTGGCTTGGGCCACGGCGTCAGTGAAGGTGGTGAGAAGTGGCTGGATTCCGGAAATGCTCTGAAGGGTTTGCTGACAGATTAGATATTGAGTAAGAGAAAAGAAAGAATCAAGAATGATCCTAGAATTTTTGGCCTCGGCTACTGTAAGTTTGGAGTCACCATTAATAAGATGGGAACCCTAGAGGTGAAGGAGACTGGGAAAGATATCCTTCTAGTAAGGCTAAGATGTCCCTCAGACATCCCAGTGGAAATGCCGATTAGACCGTTGGCTGTATGAACCCGGAGTTTAGGCAAGAGGTAGAGCCTGAAGATATAAATTTGGAATTCAGAGACATTTGGTTGGTATCTGAAGCCATGAGACTAGATCTAGGAGTGAGTACAGACGGAAGAGAGTCCCTCGGCCTGAGCCCGGGGTAGGGGGTGTTCAAAGCCCCAGAAGATGGGGAGAAACTAGCACTGAGAAGTGGCCAGGAGTGGCCTCCATGGCAACAGGGAGGTCATCCTTTTCATGACCTAGAAAACAGCTGATTCAGTGAACTGGGTGGGGGGGGGGGCAATAGCATGGTCAGGGTGGGTTCAAGAAAGAGTTGGAGAAGAGGAAGTGGAAACAATATGAAAAGGCAACTCTTTTGCAGTAAAGGGAACATAGAATAATAGTAGATGGTAAAGGATGTGAGGTCCAAGGAGGTTATTTTTTTAAAAGATGGAAGAAATAACATTCTGTTTCATGCTGACCAGAATGATCCAGTAAAGAGGGGAGATTGCTGATTCTAAAGGAGAGGGGATAGTTGCTGGAGTGATGTCTTCCACGAAGTGAGAGGGAACGGGATCCAGGGCACAAGTGGAGGGGACTGGCTTTAGGATCCTAACCAGGTTGTTATGGTAACAGAAGGGAGAGAGTGGGGCACAGGTGCAAGGGGATTCGTAGATGTGATGCTGGGAATATGTCTTCTCTGACTGATGATTTTGTAGTGAATTACAAAGGGAGTTCATCAGCCAATAGTGAGTGTTGGGGAATGGGTACTGGAGGTTTGGGAGGAAAAGAAGGCCTGAATTACTCATATTGCCATACAGCAGAAGAGTGAGGAGGGAAAGTGACTGTAAGAGGCGTCCTAGGTGGCACGAAGGACTTACTTGAGATGCTTCCAGTCGTGAGTTTAAAAGTAACTTAAGAATCTTTGTCAGCTGCGTTCAGCTGCTCGGCTGGAGTGGAGAGTCAGATTTAAACAGAGCTGGGGGTTAGCCAGGTAAATGCGATGAGGGCAGCACGGGAAACACAGTCGAGGGCAACTGCAAAGTGGTGATTATGGTTGGCCCTGGAATCTAAGCTGGGTGAGGAGAAAAGTGAGGCTTTTTTAGGGAATCAGGAATGATGAAGTGTGGTAGGGGGAGGGGATTGAGATGCAGACTGGGGTCCCTGAATTACTGAGTCAGTTGCCAGAAAGAGCGATCTGGGAAGTAGGAAGGAGCGGGGTCAGAGAGTGTGATGCTTGAGGCTTCGATTACACAGAGGTTGGAGCTACTGGTCTGGGGTCTGGGGTGCGGTAGGACTGCCGTTAGGTGGAGGAAAAGGTTATTGAAGGAGCGGAGGCCAAGGCACTGAGCGCAACTCTGGTGCCTCTTCTTCAGTCCTGATGTTTGGGGGTTTTTTGATGTTCACTAGAAACTCCATTGCCATCTGCGGTAAGCCACAGCCTGTTTTTATAGGTGTCAGCAAATGTGATTGTGGCTTGAGGCCGCACTTTTACTCTTGCCCTGGAAAGAACACATTTTCCCAGTAAATCTTGTCCTTTCTATTTTCAAGGCTCCCATCGAAGTCAGTTTCCTTGGGGGAATCATAACTCTTTGTTCACCTTTCTCCTCATTTACCTTGTAAACAAAATCAAAGTAAAAGGATTGGAAAGCAGCTTTGCTTCTGCCCACTTCTGCTATGTGAAAGTTTTCTCTGACTGATCGTTTTCATTTAGTATTTTCTCTTGCGACAGAGAGGAACGTAAGGAAATGATCGGTAGTCTTTAAAAGCCCTGGGTGAGAGGTTTGGAAGAGCAGGAGAGGGTTAGGAAGAAAAGGACTTTGAGTGGGGCCGCATGAAAAAGGGACAAGTGAGGGCTTTTAGGGAGGGCTGAAAAAAATCAGAAATTTGACCAAGGGAGGCAGGGGGAAAAATCCACTTGCATCGACATTTAGAGATTTAGTAAGAGCAACCTAGAGTCTGCCCCCAGGAATAGTCCACATGCTTCTGACACAGATGGTGTGTTCATCCTATTTTATATCCTGTGCCCTTAAAAAAAAAACAAAAAACTCTCTTAATTTGAAAAGAGATAGAAGCTGTTCAACCATTTCTGGTGCACTAGTTCTCCAAGCTGCTGCAGAGTCTTGAACAAGACATGCATTTCGTCACACCACGGCTACCACTGGTTCAGTTTCTCTGTCCCCCAGTAAAGGGACCCCCGAGCTTAGTCACATCCTGCCTGGCATTTTCCCCAGAAGATTCTCTTGTGTTCACCCTGGCTTGTCTTAATGCCACGTCCTGAGTTCTTGTATTGGAGGGACATCGTGACCAACCCAAGGGGATATACTGGGCTTTCTGCGCCGAAGACTAAGGGACCCCACTTAGGAAGGGAGAAGGAAGCAAGGGAGGCAAACCAGGGGTGGGTTTGTCATGCCCTCTGTTTGCTTTCGGATGCCTGGGAACGAAACCTTTCAAAGGTGAGCAGGAAACGACATGGCTTCCATTGCCTCAGCCTCAGGTTTTTCCCTAGTTCAGGTTGCATCCCACACCTGGTTAAGTGGGTATACCTGTTTGTTAAGGGAATTTGCAGGAGGGGGGCGGGGGCAAATCTCCGTAGGAGCTTTGTTACCCAATGACCATCCCAGCATTAATATTTCAGTGTAGCTGGAAACATTTGAAGGCCCTAGACGGCATGTTACAGTGGAGATCAGAAAAGGGACAAGATAGGGCAATGCGCTCTCGTCCCGAAGGGCCAATCTCTTTCGTCCACTTGGCAGAAGCCAAAGCTCCAGCACTGTCATCACTGCACTGTGCCACCATGACTGGCGCATGCGTGTGTGTGCCTGTGAGTGTGTGTGTGCCCGCATATGTGTGTGAGCGTGAGGGGATGATGGTGGAAACCACAAAATACGAATCCACCGCAGGACTGGGTTGCAAACTCAGAGCCGCACCCCTCCCGAGGCACCATGGCACAGAGGACACGTTTCTAGCTTTCCCAGTGTGGTACCCTCCCCAGGGAAAACACAGAGGACTCAGGCTCGCCTTGACTCTGTGAGGCCCAGATCCCATTCCCGTCCCTGGGGCCGGCTCTTCTTCCTCTTGACTCTCAGATCCCCAGTCCATCCACCTCCAAGTTCTTTTTTTGTTTGTTTGTTTTGTTTTTGTTTTCTGTAAATATATATTTCTTATTTTGGACGTGTAGGGATCAACTGAGATTCTGGAGTGGGGGGAGAGGGCGGATGACTGGGTCTTTTTATTTTTTTCCTTTCTCTCTTGGATTTTGGTGTTTGAACTTGAAAAAAAAATAATTACAAGTATATATATAAGCAAATGACTTACCTTGAAAAAAAAGAAATAAGTTGATTTCATTCTTTTGATTTATCTTGTTTCTCATGGGGGTTGGGGGGGGGTCTTTTGGGTGGAGGGCTTTTTTGTGAGCTGTATAGATTTCCAGTTTGGACTTGTTCAAATGATGCAGGAACAAAAATTAAAATGAATTAAAAAAAAAAGACACAACATAAAAACCAGAAAAACTTTGTGATGTATAAAAGCTGTAAATAGTCAAAGATTCTTTCTCTTTTCTAATGGCAAATTATTTCTGTCACTTTATATTCAAAAAATAAAGAAACCTACCATAAATTATCAGGGTAAAAAAATCCAGAATCAGAGTGGTTTTGTGTGTGTGTGTGTGTGTGTGTTTTGTTTTGTTTTTTGGTCTTTGTGCTTTCTTTACTGTTTACTATGACTTGGAAAAGCTTGTTATAACAAGGTGCTGTTTGGAAAAAACTCCTTTCCCAATCAGTTTCTAACCGTCAGTGGTAGTCTGGACTGGTGAATCCAGTTAAGTTAGGAGACTGTTTCTGCTAGGTGATGCTGAAAATGTTGGTAATACTGAAAATGATGTTGGTAAGGGGTTGAGAGGAGACTAAATAATTATGATCTTAAAGCAACTTTTTAGTTTCCATAAGATTCTTTCTTCCTACGTGATACCTGTCATCTACTTTTCTTTTCAGCATGGACAATTTTAAACATATTCAAAAGAAAACAGAATGGTATAATGAACCTCCGTGTATCCATCATCCAGCTTCAATAATTATCAGCTTATGCCAGTCTGGTTTCAGTCATATCCCTGTCCATTTCCCTCTTCTATATTATTTTGAAGCAAAGTCCATAATGGTATAATTTAATCTGTAAATATCTCACTAACGTATCTCTAATAATTAAGGACTCTATTTTAGAGTAACCACAATACCATCATGACATCCAGATTTCCCAGTATTCCTTGATAACAGATATCTAGTTACTGTTCAAATTTCTCGCCTCAAATATAACACTGTTTTACAGTTGGGTGTTTCTTTTTTTCATCACAAGCCAAATAAAGTCCCCACAATTGGTTGCTACTTCTCAAATTTCTTTTGAACCTATAGTTTCACCTCTCAACTTATTTTTTGAAATGTATTTGTTAAAGACGTGGAGTCTTTTATCCTGTAAATGTTCCCACAGTTAGATTTCGCTGGTGGCATCCCCATGGTCACAATTGACATATTCCTCTATCCTCTGTTTTCTTTAAATTGGTAACTGTCTTTCTTACTCTTTAATGCATTTTTCTTCCATTGTGTAGAGTCATCAGGAAAGCAGACTAAGCCTCATTTTAACCAATGTGTGGTGCATTGAAAAGAATTAGCTACTCACATACCTCCAGGTGGTCAACAGTAATGTGGACCTAGTCACAAGGTGACCAAGCTCCTCTCACAGCCAAGACAAGAAACTGTACTTGGTCTGACACTTCAACCTGTGCTTTTTTTTTTTTTCTGTGGTAAGCGGGCCTCTCACTGTTGTGGCCTCTCCCGTTGTGGAGCACAGGCTCCGGACACGCAGGCTCAGCGGCCATGGCTCACGGGCCCAGCCACTCCGCGGCATGTGGGATCTTCCCGGACCGGGGCATGAACCCGTGTCCCCTGCATCGGCAGGCGGACTCTCAACCACTGTGCCAGCAGGGAAGCCCCAACCTGTTCTTTTGAGCTATTACATTTGCCTGAAAGGTCTTCTTTTTTCTCCTCTAGCCCCAGTTCTGTCATTGATTTTATATATGTATATGTATATACACACACACACACACACACACACACACACACACACACACAGAGGATGATTTCTCTTACTATAATTTCTAAATTATTCAAGTGAAAGGATATTTCTGATAATAAAAGAAAATAGCATAGATATATTTAGCTTTTCAGATGGAAATCATAAAGCACATTCCAACATCACTTTATTAAGAGCCATGTGCTTCTCCTAGAATCCTAGCGCTAGAAAGTATTATACTATAGAAAGAATAGTTAGTAGAAACCCACCTTATGACTCAGGAGTCTCAGAGAGCTAACATAGGTGGCAAAGTCCTGGCTAGAAGCCAGCACTTCTGATCCTTGGTTCTGAGCATCTTCCAGGGTGATGTATTGTTTCTTCGTCTCAGAGGGATTCTCTGTGAGGGTTTCTCCTGTATTTTCCTCTGTACTGAAAGAAAAAGGTCTCCTATCTCCCTGATCACTCCTGAAAGTAGATGAGCTCTAACATAAAGCCAGAGTTCTTCCCAGATATAGTTATTCTCTTCACTTCTGGAGGTATTTCACTGAAGCCCAAATTGTTCTTGGGCCATAAACTTGCTTTAAAAAGAATCTGAAAGTTATATAGTAGGTTTGATTTGAAAATATGATATTCATTTAAAAAAAAAAAGGTGGGGGAGATGAGATTTCCTCCCCATTTTAAAGTGGTTTTAAATAGTGAAAGCTTAAGAATAGGTATCAGAATTCTGGTGGGAGCCCCAGGTAAGGACATACTTAAAGCTTTGACCATGACCAGAGCACCTTAAAAAACCAAAGACTCGGGCTTCCCTGGTGGCGCAGTGGTTGAGAGTCCGCCTGCCGATGCAGGGGACACGGGTCTGTGCCCCGGTCCGGGAAGATCCCACAAGCCGCGGAGCGGCTGGGCCCGTGAGCCATGGCCGCTGAGCCTGCGCGTCCAGAGCCTGTGCTCCGCAACGGGAGAGGCCACAGCAGTGAGAGGCCCGCGTACAGCAAAAAACAAAACAAAACCAAAAAAACCCCCCAAAGACTCAACTGACAAGGTCACCCTGTAGGAATTCTCGGGACTGTGGCAGATGTCTGTTCTTCATACCACCTGCCTCACCCACCACCTGGGACCTCCTGAATTAATTATCTCAGAGCACCTGTGTTGTTCTTCACATCTCTGTGCCACCCTGCATTCCACTGTAAGAGAGTACCAACAACAGCACTCTAATGATGGGCTGAAGGGCACCCAGTCATGTCCCCACCAGCCAACTGTCCCGGAAAGATGGGCTTCCCAGACTGACATCTTTTCTCGGCATTTTTCACTCAAACACCTGCCCTGATCATTTGGCTTGAATATTTCTATTCCCTTGTCCTTTCACAAACCCGAAATAATCCTTTTGAAATAAATTATTCTCAGGAAGCAACTCCCTGTAGAATTCTAGAATGATCAAAGAGTGGGAAAGACCGCCAGAAAGATCGTTCCGATACAGAGTCTGGAAACCTGTTAAAAAATTATGCCAAAGCTGTCATTTGTGGTCTTCGACAAATCACTGAACTTCAGCGGACTTCAGTTTTCTTCCCTCTAAGCCCAGATAGCCACCTTTCTGCCCTCCTCCAACACAGGTTACCTGGAGCAGTGGTTCTCTATTCTGGTTGCATAGTGGCGTCATCTGGGGTGCTTTTAAAACACCGATGCCTTGGTCTCATCTCCCAAGGATTCTTGTTCAATTATTCTGGGGTGCAGCTTGGGCACAGGGCATCGTAGAAGCTCTCCAGGTGATTTTAATATGCAGCAGTGTATTGGGGGCAAAGGAGGTCTCATGTTTGCTTCTAATTCAACTCTGATGCAGCTGTTGCCTGTTCCCATTCTCAACCTCACTATGGACCACCACTCATGTCACATGTCATGGATGGTCACCCTCTGGAACTCCTAGACCTCTTTTCTCCTCTACTGGAGCTGCAGAATAAACATAGGGAAGGCTCAATTTACTGTTACAATCCAGTTCTTTGATTTTGCCTACCACCACAATCAGGAAATTCCACACATACATTTTAAATTCGGGATGCATATTAAATATGACTATGCCCATGATCACGGGAGGAAAGTCAAAAAGTTAAACCTATTACAAGAGGTTGGTTTATGGATATACTATTATTCCTGGGTTTATTCCGAAATTTGCAATGACCTATGATCCTCTAATGATTGAACACCTCTAGATAGTATCTGCTCTTGAGTTTTGTGCAGCCCCTATCAGTTTCCACTACCTGTCTCATCTTAGCAGGTAATTAAGTCTGCAACACTCTCCTTCCCTGCCACCTGCCCTCAACACACACACATATACAAGTCTAATCTCCTAACTGCTGCAAGGTACTCAAAAAAGTTGTAATTACGCCATGAAAATAGCATTTCTTCTTTCGGGGCAAAGCGGTGACAGTGTTTTGTTTTTCCTCACATCCTCAGTCTGTGTACCGAGGTCCCACCAATGACTAATAAAATGACCCACTACACGACCGTCTACAACATTTAAGTACACATATCCACAAAAGCTTTAAATGTCAAGTTTTTTTTTTCCTCTCTCTTTTGCTTCTTTTTGAGATTAAAGTTAATATTTGGATAGATCTTTCTTTATTCCCAGTGCACATGGCAGTGTGAGTTTTATCCTATCCAAGAAACCTCCCAGACATCAGAGGAGAGGATATTTTTTTCCTTTTAGTTATACCTAAAAGAAACTGTCATTTAATGTGCTCCTATTATATTCCAGGCCCTTTATTCATCATCTTATATAATCCTCTTAATAACTCCCATTTCACAAACATTGTTATTGAGGTTCAGAGAGATTCATCAACTTGCCCAAAGCCACACAGCTGTTGTGGGTAAAGAAGACAATTTAGATGATACGAACAAACTTTCTTAACACTTCACGGAATGGGCAGTCTCTATGACCAGGGGTCCAGAGAACTGTAAAGTGGGGCGGAAGGCAGGGAGATTTTTATGGGATAAAGAATAGGAAGTAAGTATAGAGCCCAGAGTTGCCTTGGTGTCTGGACATTGGCTGGCTGGCTATGCTATCAAGCAGAGCGTTTACAGGGACACTAACGTTATCTAAGTTCTGGTTTGCTGACATGGCACCCTGCGCAGAAGCCACTCCACCCTGAGCTTAGAAATGTACATCCACACGACCGAGTGAAAGATGAGCAGTTCAAAACCAGCAAAGCTGATCCCAGACTCCCCACTCTCACCGTTAAGTCAAAAAGTCTTACCGATCTATTAAAATGAGTACACATTACACCGCAGCCATTCTGGGAACAGAAGCGCACTCCAGATAAACGGACGGTCACGTTAACCTGTCTCGTAATGGCTTGGTACTCGCTCGCCTCTTTCTGATACTCAACAATTAGTTACTTTTACTCACTTAGGCACCAATCTTGGCAAATCTTGTCCCTTTGGAGCCATTCTGAGAAAGTCATGCGGAAGTGGTCTTTGCAAGTGAAAATAGCCACTACTTCTGTCATTATAAATACCATCTATTGAATACTTACTACTTACCAGCACTGTGCTAAATATTTCACGTGTATCATCTCATTTGCTCTTCCTAATAATGTTGGGACAAATCCTATTTTTCTTTCCATCTCTCATTTTACAGAGAAGGAAACAGAAGCTCAGTGAGGTTACCTAATATGCCTGGAATTTCACAGGTGGAACAGATCCATCCAACCCCAGAACCTTTCCACTACAGAGCCTTTGAAGGTTTGCAGTGCCCCTAAAACACATTATTTTTGTGGCAGCCTTACTTTTTGCCACTTTCTTCCTGCCAGAGGTTTTCTACTCTGGCCACATATTAGAGTTACCCCATCAGATTTTGAAAATACAGATGCCAAATACTCAGTATTTTGTAAAAGTTCATGGGATGGTGCTAACCTGGAGCCAGGGTTGGGAACAAGTGGTTTCATTTAATGCCAGCACATAAATCAGGGTCACCAGATGGGGGAGAGGCTGGAACAGGTTTCTTCAGCCCAGTGAATGCAAAGAGGGTTCATGGCCCCTTTGGTTCAATATATAAAACCCAGAAATACTTTTTACCCCATATGCCCTCGGGGATGTGTCAGTTATTAAGTTTGGCCTCCAAGTTCCACGCACACCCTTCTTTGCTGCTTTGTGATTCTAGAGCTGGTCTCTGCGAGGTTCGTTTCTCCTTTGCCAGCCATGCCATGTTAGGCTTTGCCAGTAGAGGGCGCTGGAGGGGCGCTGGAGGGTTGGTGAAGGAAGAAGAGTTCTTTTGTTCAGTCAACAAGCCAGCACTTCCTTGCACATCTGGCCCCCAAGGCTACACCACACCTGTGGGGTGGGCAGTTCCCAGGGTTCCAGAACAGCCTCCAGCCAGTTTCCTCATTGTTTCCTCAGCCAGGGCGTTGCTCCCTCTTGCCACAGTGGTTAAGTCTCAGCCTCGCAGTTTCTCCTTTAAGAGGAAAGTCTCTTGTCTCTTCACCCTCCCCTCAGTCCCAGGGATGGAAGCCCTTCTCTGCAGGGTTCTCTTTCACACTTCCAGTAAACGATTACCCAGGAAACAATTCTTCAAGCTAAATTTTCCCCGTTTAGATGACTGCTGTGGTTTCTCTTTCTCTCCTGAACCCTGACGGCTACACTGGGTTACGTCAAAAACTTGTGTGCAGCGTCCATCGCTCTCTTTATAACCAACCCTGCTGTCAGATCACAAAGTGGGGATGGAGGAAAAGCTTTGCACAGGCTCCCCTGTGAAGCCTGGATAAGCATGTCTCTTTTATACAAATGACAGATGTTGTATTTCTGGAAACAGATCTCATGGGTGTTGTAGGAATATGGGGATCTATCTCAATTGATGATTTTGGTTAACAAAAGACTCCGTGAGCTGCGGACTTCTTTGTGACAGTTAACACTGGATTTTTGCTTTGCTTCCACTGCTTTATCACAGTGGTAGGAGAATTCAAGTGAATTAATTTGCAAGCTACATATAATTAGGAGACATGATTTCCTGACAACTTCATACAGAGGATATTTACATAAGATGAGTTACCTAATATATAATCTATAATTAGTTTTCTATGTGACTTAATAATAATTTATATAAGTAAATGCTTATGCTTTTATGTTTTATATTGATTCTGGTGATTGTGGTGGCAGTAGGGGAGAGATAAGGAAGTCTTAATCATTTTCTCTGTGTCTCTTTTTATTAGGGTAAACTTATTGGAAAATTTTCATAAAGCTGGTGTGCTCCAAATCAACAATGATCACAAAACTTGGGTGGGGACTCCCAGGCAAGGCTTGTGTGAAGATTCTAGGGGAAGAGCAGGGTTTCCACTGCTTCTACTTATTTTTATTCATTCCTCCATTTATTGAGTGTCTACTATACACCAGACATTGTTCTGGAAGTTAAAGATGCAGCAGCTTGTAAAACAGAAAAAAAGTTCTGCTCTCAAGGAACGCCCATGCTAGTACTTAATTGGGCAGAGCCTTGGAAAATCATTCATGGCCCCAATGAACCTTGGGATTGACTTCCAGGCAGGACAACACTTGTGCACACTGCATCTGGCCCAGCACATACTTAGGAGGTAGATTCAGTCACTGGTCCCAGGAAGTGCTCTCTGTGCCTGGGGTACCAGCTCCAATGCAAGAGCCTTTGTGTCTGGAACGGATGCCTTAATTCCTCTTCAGAGAAGGGGTTCTCTTCCACATAGACTCATTCTGCAGAATGCCTCCACAACAGACGATGAAAGCCATACCTGAATTGAAGTGAAAAATAGACACGGTCATAAATAAGAGTATAATGAACTCTAGAACCAGAGGTAGGGGTGGAGTGGGGGAGAGACGGAAAGAGGCAAACGACTTAGGAAGACAAATTGCTTCCATCCAGGTGTCTTTCTGAGTCTCACAACATCCCTGAGGGGTAAACAGGCAGAGAGTATTATGCTATAGAATGAGAAAACTGGGGGGAAAGGGACTTTTCCAAGGTCATGCAGTGAGTAAAAAGTGGGTCCCAGGTTTTCTAAGCCCAGTGTTCTCTCCATGGCACCAGGCTACTTTCATGATGATTGACATGGATAATTGCAGGAATTTTTTTTTTTAATGTAACATAAGGTGATGAAGGATGATGAGGCAGAAGTGAAAGTAAAATGGAACGAAATATAGAGACAGATGCACACCCCTCCTTATGACTCTGATTAAGTCACTGTTGCAAAACCTTCACGTGAAGAAAACAACTTGGCAGGTCCTTTCTAAACATTTACCAGCACGAACAGAACCATATGAACCCACAGAACTTGCGTTGGCTCTTACTTGCCAGCATGGCATCGTGGTGCTGGCATCTAACGGCACAGAGGCCGCGGAGGAAATACCAGCGTGAGGGCTGCATTTTAGCCAGGTTTCTGCATATCTACAACCTGATTGCCCCTGGAGCTGAGCCTGTCCTAGAGCCCCTGGTTGCCCAGTGTCACTCCCCCACCATCCTGCTAAGTCAACAAGTACAGACGTTGTCCTAGGGGCAAAAAAATGTGCCAGATTCTTGCACAGGCACTGCCTTGCTATATCCTCCTGGTATGTCAGGCTCTAAGCTATCTCCACCCCATCCTGTAGCGTCTGTAGGGTGATGACCCCCTCTCTCCCACATCAGTCTGCAACCCACTGCCACTCTTATTTAAGTGGGAAAGAAAGATGAATAAGGGGGCCTCTAGGCTGCCTGCAACCACTCATGTCACCCTCACCAAACCCATCCTTGGCCAGTGAGATGCTCTCAAGGCACACAGATGGCCAAGGGGACTGAGAACATACACGGGCTCTAACCATCAGAAGATGAAGCTCCGGGCTTTGTCTAGCATCATTGCTCTGGCACCCTGCTGTCTCTTCCGTGGCCCCTGAGCCATGGTGGCTTTGATCTTCCAGGGTAAACACTGGAGAAACAAGATTCAAAGGAGGGTTTGCACAAATGATTGACAGGAGGGGAACAGCAAAGGTAACAACTCACTTGGGAGAGAGACCCTCCCAAGAGAGTTTGGGGAAAGGACTGAATGCTTCGCTACACAATTATGTAAGTCTTGGCAGAGGGAGAATAGAAGGAAACCAAATGTAGACACAGATGAACACCCTTCCCTGTGATTAAGGTGCCCTTCCCAGTAACAGAGCAGAACTGAACAAAACAAAAACATGGAAAGCCAAATCCTCCTCTCCTTTGCCACACAAAGGCGAATGGCAGACGTGGGTCAGGCCTCTGTTTTTGATTTCGACCTCTCTCTTCCTTCTTAGTTCTTTTCTCTAACATGCCTCCGGCTTCACTCCATCACCCTGGAGTGAGAATCCCCGGGAAGGAAGTTGACAGGCGTTCTCCACAGTGGCAGGGTCAGAGGGACCCAAGACCTCAAAGAAATGCTTTGCAGGTTAGTGTCACCCTGCCTGCCCGCGAGGAGGTCAACCCAGCTCTCCCCTCGGAGTGCTCGCCCTTGGCGTCTTGTCTCCTAAAAGCAGAGGAAGCCGCAGCATGGGCCTGGAGGCGCATCAACCACCGCGATGCTTCACCAAGGACCCCGGGTGCCTCCCACGCTGGCTTCTCCCTGTGCAGGCTGGACCCTTGCTCCCTTTGATCTACATACATTACCTTCTACATTGGCTCTGCCAGTTGGAGGAGAGCCCTGGTTTTCAGGCTCCAGTTCATACAATGTTTTCCGTCTTTTGCCATCTCCATCACAGAGGGCAGAAGCTTATTCCCTGGCATCACGTGGTAAAGTAATAGGCGTCCTGAGCTCTCATCACAGCAACTACAGCATCACTTGGGGCCTGGGTCCCAGAAGGCGGCGTTCAACCTATAATAACTCCCTAGTCTTTTCCCAATTACCCCAAACCAGTAGGTCCCACGCAGACTCCATGCTTAGCCTTTGCAATTGAGATGCCACAGGTAGCTTCCTGTTTGGATGGTTGAGAAAGGAAAATAACAACCTTGTTTTGCTCGTAGCCGCTGCGGTGGGTGTTCCAGTGTCCTGGGGCTTAATAGCCTGTGTCTCTCAGACATATTTAGTGCCCTTTCTCTCCTCTCACAAATGCAACCCCTTCCCGGGGGGAGCCTGGCGGGGCTGAACCATCTGCATGGGAACAGAACAGAGCCGCAGCTGAGGGCCCAGGAGCTGCGCACAAAGAAATCAGGACAGCGGAAGCAGCGGCCACGGGAGCTGGAATCAAGCCTGATTCTGACATCCCTCCGCCCCCGCCCGCGCAATAAATAGCGCCTTCAGCGGAACAAGCCCTTTGTGTGGACCGACCAACGGTGTTTCCACCACAGCTCCTGTTAGGCCAGGAGTTCATTGTGCACGACGAAACGTTGTCTTTAGACGTTCGTGCTGCAGTTTGAGTTGGTGCAAATCAGCATCACCCAGTTCCAACAGAAGGAGAAACTGAAGCGTCCCTGGTTCAGGGACGTGCCGAGGGGGACGTGCCGAGGGGGCTCGCCGAGCAGTGCTCCGGTCCTTACACTTTGCAGTAGATGTTCTGTTCCCAGTACGTTGCGGGGCAGCCCGCTCTATGTAACTACATCTCAGGGTCTCCTGGTGATGGCGGAGGGGATGGATGGGTGAACCTGACCTGTGGCTGACTCCGGTACCCCAGTCCTAAGGCTGCCTACTCAAAATAAGGTTGAACGGCCCGGAACTTTGGGAACAGACAAGATCGCATCCCCCTCTGCTTCTGGGAGTTCTCCCTCCTTGTATTCCATTTCCATTCTCCTGTGCATTCGGGCTGAAAGCCTGGGTCATCTTCGACTCTGTGTCCGCACCCTGACGTGGGTCAGTTGCCATGTTCTGTCAAATCTGCTTCTGGAATGTGCCTAAAAGCCTCCTCTGCTGGCCGTCGTCCGGGTCTGGCCCTCCGGATCTCCCCGGGACAACGGCAGTGGTGTCCTGAGGGCTCCCCGCCCCCGCTGAGAGCCCCTCCTGACAACCCCCGCTTCAAACCCGCTGGCTTGCCTTCCAGAACCGTGCGCCCCAAGCCGTTTCCCAGCCGAAGCCACCGCGGCTCCCCACCGCCTGCCAGTGAAGTGGGACCGCTCCCCTGACGTCATGGCCTTGCCTCCGTCTCTTGCCTCCTATCTAGCGTTCCATTTCACAGTCCGAGCTGAAGCCCACTGGGTTATTTCCTGTTCATCAGTCACACCCGGTACCGCCTGCTTTCGTGCAGATATTCCTATGTATACCCCCTGTTTAGGAAAAAGCCCTCTTGTGTGTCACCTCTCCTCTACTCTGTCACTGAACACTTCCGTGACCGGACGTGTGGGTTCCCCATTCATCAAGCCAGCTGAGTGCTCTACAGTTCAACTCAGTTCTGATGCTATGACCTGGAGACAGCATCAGCTCCCGTAGGCTAAGGGCTCAGTCCCACAAGTCTGTCCCCTCCCTCCACTTCAGATGCCAGTTGTAAGTCCAGGTTGTCACTTATGCTTCTAACTGACCAGCTATAAATCAGAGGTTCCCTCCTCTGGTTCAGTTAATTTGCTAGGGTGGCTCACAGAACTCAGGAACAGTTTACTTACCAGATCACCAGTTTATTATGAAAGGATACAACTCAGGAACAGCCAGATGGAAGAGATGCACAGGGCAAGAGGCCACTCTCCTCGCACCTCCGCATGTTCACCAAGCACCGTTGTTTAGGGTTTTTATGGAGGCTGCTTTGTTGTTTTTTTTTTGCCGTACGCGGGCCGCTCACTGTTGTGGCCTCTCCCGTTGCGGAGCACAGGCTCCGGACGCGCAGGCTCAGCAGCCATGGCTCACGGGCCCAGCCGCTCCGCGGCATGTGGGATCCTCCCGGACCGGGGCACGAACCCGTGTCCCCTGCATCGGCAGGCGGGCTCTCAACCACTGCGCCACCAGGGAAGCCCATGGAGGCTGCTTTGTGTCGGCGTGACCGATAAACTCATTGGCCATTGCTGATTCAGTCAGTCTCCAGCCCCGCTCCTCGTCTCAGAGGGGGAGGCGAGGATGGGGTTGGTCTGAAAGTTCCAGCCCTCTAGTCACAGAGCTGGCTCCCATCCTGCGGTTATCGAGGGGCTTTGCAAAAAGCACCTCATTAACATAAACTCAGGTGTGGTCGAAAGGGGCTTGTTATGAATAAGGAAAGGCACCTTCATCTCTCTTATCACTTAGAAAATTCCAAGGATTTTAGAAGCTCTGTGCCAGGTATGGGGATGAAGACCAAGTATGTTTCTTATTATAAATCACAACATCCTACTTTCTCTATCCCGTAACATGCCACCTCAAATGTCTCCTCTTTCTTAAAGCCTTTGCCAGTCACCCCGACCATGTGTCCTTTCTTTCCTGTGATGCCCACAACTTAACGCCACTTGTTTCCTACCTGCTCTCAAAATCACAGCTGGGTTGGCAGGTCCGCTCACTACTCCAGGGTGTGAGCAGGGGCTCAGCACGAAGTATAGGTGGAAACACGGCTTGTTAAATTGAATGGAAAGTTTGGAGGCAAAAAATGCAGTTTTGCCTTTTTTTTATATCTTTATCTTCCCTTTCATCTCCTCTTTTCCTTCCTTCCAGCAGACATCTGAGCATCTACTATATGCCAGGTAAATGCTTGTTGCTAAAGATATAGCAACGATTAGACTTGACCAAAATACTTTCTCTAGAGGACCTTAAGATCTAATGAGGGGAGGCAAAAGATAAACGTGTGAGAGATTTAGTTCGCTGAATGGTAATTAGTGCTGTGAAGAAAAGTAGAACAGGAAAAGGGGGAGAGCGTCCAGGGGGAGTGACCAGGAAGACCTCCCAGAGATGGTTCCATATGAGCAGAGAGAAAGTGAGCCATGAAGCGTCTTAGGGAGGAGAACTCTGTTAACCTACAACAATAAAACAGCCAGTTATTTTACCAGCAAAATGGCTTTATTCGGGAGATGGTGACCCACAGGCAAGTTTGGTAAAGCTAAGGAGAGGAAGCTCTTTTATAGAGGAGAAGGGGAATTTGGGAGGGGCTGTTATAAACAAAAAGTCCATTGGAGTAAACTGGGAGTTCGAAGTAGAGTGGCTTTTCATTGGCTGAGCTGTTGCCAGGGGAGGAGAAAATCTTTCTTCCTCCTGCTGGCAGTAGCAGAGTCATTTCCTGCCAGAGATGCCTTGGGATCTGTATTGATTTCCAATGGCATGCACGTGGGCGCTCCCCTTCTGGCCTCTCGACTCCATTTTAGTGAGTTTTCCCTTTGTTAGTTTTCACGACTCCGTGCACAAGGAATGGCCAGTGAAAAGGCTCAGTGGATGGGATATGCGTGGCGTGTTGGGGAAATGGCTGGGTGAGAAGAACGGCGAGGTTAGAGTTTGTGTAATATTCTCTCTTCTTCCCTTCTACCTTCACTGTCTTCTAAGAGAGGTTCACCATCATAGCAGTATTATTATCAGTATTATCAGTGCCAATGACTTAGACTGGTCAAACCCTAGCACCCTTTCCTTGCATCCCAGCCAGTCGAAGGCGTACCAGCCCTGGCTATGTGATATAATAAAGGGCCTATTTTCTCTGAAAAGTCCTCATTTACCAGTTAATTGTATTGCTAACATAGCATTTGGATAGCTGCCTAGCTTTCTCTAGCTATGGAATTCCGCAGGCCGTCCCTGTGACTGGTTCCCAGGTGCAGAGTATCTGGATGCAACGAGAAATCAGGTGGGAACAGAGAAATTAAAGGGAATGGCAGAAAGCCCCGCAGCTAGTGAAGGGCAGTGAGCGCATTCATAACCTCCAGAGAACATGCAGTGGTTGTGTCTGACTGAGGTGGGACGACCACACCAGCTGTTTGGACACAGGCTGCTGCTGGATTCCCATGTTGACACCTGCCGGGGGCCAAATCTTGTTATAAGGGAAGATCTCACTGGTGGCCTGCCGTCCCCATGTTTCTCCTGACCTTTGACTTGCCTGGATGTATCTTTACTTCCAACCTCTTTCACACCAATGGCTCTGGTCCAAAACATCACTGTCTAGGTAGGTCTGGTGGCCCAGAGCTCCGTGTCACTGGGTCAGTCTGTGCAGGGTCTCTACGTCGGCACTCCTGGCAATGCCGGTTGGACTGCAGACAGCCCTGCTTGAAGTTTATGGCGCACACTGTCTCCTAGGTTTAAGGATCCCTATCTGGCCCTCAACAGAGACCCATACCTGAGTTTCCCACCTCATTGCAGCAGCAAGGTTTCTCACCTGATGGAAAGTAAGTAGCCTTGAGCATTTTCACGTTTGCCTTCATGATAGCAGTAGTCAAACTATGCATAAAGATGTGACGCCACATCCTTGTGACCACAATCCTCACGGTGCTGGGGGCAGGGTGTCGCTCTCGTTATCCCATTTTATAGATGAGCAATTGTTACGTAAACAACCATGTAATACTCTGAGGTTCTTTGTGTTTATCATTTCCATTATTATTAAATGATTGTGTGTTTCGGGGTTCTTGGAGATGAGAAAAAATTCTAATTATTCAGCACTTACTGAGTACCAGGCTGAGGGTTAGGTACTTTCCATTCTCAGGTTTAATCACACAGTAACGCTATGAGGTAGGTATTCTTATTCTCATGTTCACCATGGAGGAAACAAAAGCTCAGAGAGGTTAAGGAGCTTTGCCGCAGCTACACAGCTAGTGCATGACAGAGATGGAGGTCAGGTCTGTCTGACTTCTCAGCCCATGTGCTCCTGCAACACCTACCGTTCCTGAATCTGGAGAAGGGAGACACCTCCCAGTGGAGGAGCACTGAAATTCCAAGTCGATATGAAAAGCACCCTGCTGGGACTTTGGAGTGAATGGTCACCCTAGCAACCGGGCTGCTTCCGGGGAGTGTGCCAGCCCGGAGGTTACTGGGGGTTACTCCAGGGGTGGGCAAGGCAGCTCTGGGTCCAGAAACAGATTATAAGAGTGAAAGACAAAGGAGCACGGGAGTTCAGAGGCAAGGTCATTCGCTCAGAAACTCAGGGTCATTCTGTTTCATCTCGCTGAGCCTCGGGTAGCCCTGACGGGCAGCTGCTCTCCCAGAGGCAACCACAGCCGCACCTCTGATCTCCTGCACGTCCGTTTCTCCTCCGCCTGACTCAGTCTTACCGGTACACAAAGCAGCCAGGCCTCTCCCGCGTGGAGAAATGCGTGTCCCTGGGGCTAGGTCCACGCTCAGCTGTAATCAGATCTCTTATTTCCAGACAAGTCTCCGGGAAAAGTGTCTGTGGAACGTGGCTCACACGTATTGAGAGGTGATGAGGCTCCATTCGTGGAGCCAAGTGACTTGCATTTCTTTTTTTCTCAGTTTCTCACCACTACCCAGTGAGACAGGAACTGTAGGGGAATAAAATTTGCCACCCCCAAATGCCTCTTTAGTGTGCGGGTTATTTCAAGCTGAAAAGAATCAAGGCCCAAAAGACTCAAGGAGAAACTTTGACCTTTCCCCTAACTGCCTAAAAGAATTTAGACAGAAGGCCTGTTCCTCCGAGAAAGCTGTCATCAGAGGGATCTGCAAAGAATATGGGTTGGATGAGGTGGGGAAACTCGGCAGGGCCTCGAGATCAGAGTCACGCTGTGTCCCGTTGTCTCTGCAGCCCCCGGCAAACATTGGTCTACCAAACATTTGCTTTTCCATCTTCATGTGAATCGCCTTCCTCCCCTCTGAGGTCCCAGACCACTACCCCCAGCATCCTCTTCTGTCTTTGGCCAGAGATGGTATTTAAGGTGAGGGTTTTAGCCATTTGGGTGAGTTACTGAGTTTTCCTGGGTCTCCCGTGTATACACGTTATTGAACTTCTGTCTGATTTTCTCTTGTCAATCTGTCTCATGTCAACCTCATTCATAGATCCCACCCCACCCTGCCCTAAGAAAAACCTAGAAAGGTAGAGGAAAATCTTTTTTTCTCCCTGACAGTTCTGTTCTCATACCCATTTCATGGACTGGTAAACTAAGACTAATCTCAGTTAAAATAACTTATCAAGGCCACACAAGGAAGAAGTGTCAGAGTCAGGAGTCAAACTCAGGTTATCTGGGGATGTAAGTTTTGGAAGAGAAGGGATTTTCATTTTTATTCTGTTGTTCACTGAAACACCCATAGGTCTTAGATAAATGCCCCAAACAGAGTGGACATTTGATCAATAGCAGTTGAGTAAACAAATCTGTTACCAGAGTCTCCTCCTTAATGGCGCTGGTGTGCTGTCCACTGCTGCCTCTCCCACCACTGCGATGCTGGGCTGCCCCTGACTCCCTCCCTCCCTAGCCCCCTACCCTTGGCCTCACCCTTGAACTTGCTCTGAGCAAACCAGTGACCGCTTTCTGGGCTCCTCTACGTTATTTGACACTGTTGAAAATTTCTTATTGAAGGTCTTTCCCTTTGTGGTGTCCATAATGATAATCCCTGGCAATTTTCTTCCCATCTTTCTGGCTGATACTTTCAGGACTTTTTTTTTTTAATTTTCCTCCTCTCCAGCCCACCTCTTAAATATTGCCTTTAGCCCTCTTAATTTTACTGCATGTGTGCGTACACACACACACACACACACACACACTCATTTACATCTAATGCTTCAGCTGGAACCAGAACCTATAGTTTCCAAATCTGTACCTGTAAGCAGACCTATGTCCAAGCTCCAGAATAACATTTCTGCCTGCCTGTCACATGCATACCTGGGGGGCTCTTGGTGGCTTCAAGTTCATCCTCTCTAAAATAGAACTTATTCATTTGTCCTCCATGCCTGTTTCCTCTCCTGTACCCCCTATCTTGGCAAATGGCACTATTATTGCCTGGGCTACCCAAAGCAGAATCCGGGAGCCACTGTCCACTCCCTCCACACTGTCACTCACTCTGTCCACTCTTCTGCTAAATGGCTCTCCAACCTACCCCTGCCTTCACCCCACTTCCTGTGCTGGTCACCCTGTTTCACCCCTACTCCACACATCATCGCTGCTTTCCTGAAACATTACACCATCTGTGCCACTCTATGGCCGAACGCTCTTTGTTTTTCTTGTTTTTTGGGGTTTTTTTTTTGCGGTACGCAGGCCTCTCACTGCTGTGGCCTCTCCCGTTGCGGAGCACAGGCTCCGGACGCGCAGGTCAGCGGCCATGGCTCACGGGCCCAGCCGCTCCGCGGCACGTGGGATCTTCCCGGACCGGGGCACGAACCCGTATCCCCTGCATCGGCATGCGGACTCTCAACCACTGCGCCACCAGGGAAGCCCCACTTTTAACGACTCTTTTCCAAATAAAAGAGTTGGTAAGTTAGTAACTAAATGAAGGAATGAAGAGAAAAACTGAATTCAGGGATCTATCTACCGAAGGTTGCTTAGTCAGTGTGATACAGAAGAGAAAAGACCCCAGGACGGGTGAGCAGTTTGGCTCAGAGCAGATGACCTCTCCGAACGTAATTATATTTCTTTTTCAATTAGAATTGTCTTACCTAATTCTCCAGCAATCCTGTAGCTGGGTTACTTGTAACTCAGAAGGGAATATGTCATTTAACTTAAGCTCGACCCTGTGTAATTAAACAGCAGCTTCGGTGCGTCTTATTTCCCACGCATACCAGTTAGGACACTTCTTTTTTAGAGATATAAAGCTTGGACCAGTGACTTGGGAGAAGCAGGGAAGGACTGAGAGTCATTCACGTATTCCAGCCAAGGGATGCCGTAAAGCACATTGGTTAGAGTGGTGTTTTTCGGCCTGTGAGTCTCAACTTATTAGGAAGTTGGGAAATCAATGTAGGGAGTTCTAACATTTGTAACGCAATAAAATACGATAAAATGTAACCAAAAATACCGAAGAACGTTGCTTGTAGCAAAGAGACGTATTCATCTGCGAAACTTTCATTTCAGAGTTGTGTGTATCTGTCCTAGGCGGTAGTGTAATATTTCTTTTTCTGGACCATTGTCCGAAAGTTAGAAAACACTGGTCGAAAGTATGAGCTTCATTAAATATTGTTGCTGATTAGCTCTGCTGCCAGCACGCTGAGTGACCCTGGACAATTGTTTAACTTCTCTAAATCATGGTTTTCTCTTCTATGAAATGAGAATAATAACACTCACTTCCTGATGTTATTATGAGGATGAAATGTGTTAAACATGTAAAGAAAGTATCAGAATGGTGCTTGACATAGAGTACGAATTATATGGTTTTTTAAATTATTATTGTTATTATGGCCTCTCATGAAGAACTGGACTGGGCTCGAACTGTTTAACCTCATAAAGGAGAGAGAATAGATATGCAGGAACACTGGTTCACAGTTGTCTATCAGTACAAATCCACGTGAGAAATAGAAACCAATGCTCCCGTTGTGTTGAGTCATTAATTCAATTCGACAGACGTTTACTGAGCATCTACTACCCAGCCCCTGTGCTTAGGAGATTGGATTCTTTATTTGTACTGCTCCTACTGGCAGGAAAGCACTAAGCCAAGCCTGAACCAGAATACCAGGTTGTGGAATGATGGCCCTTGCCCTTAAGCCTAGTGGAGTAGCTGAGATCCAAGAAGAAATGTCTCACTAAAAGGCAATATGTAATAAATACTATATTAATGGTATAAATTGTGCCACAAGAGAGCAATGAAAATAACTTCTGGCTAAAGGCATCAGCATGTGGGAAAAGGGGAGGGACAAAGGAGGATCCCTTTGAGAAAGGACTGGAAGAATGAGTGGTATTGAAATGAGAGAAGACAGAAGAAAAATTATCCTGAGCCAGGAAAGGACGCACTCAAAAGTATGGAGACGAGCGAATGTGTTGCTTATTTAAAGGAGCACAGCCTCTGTCATGAGGACCGTAAGACGTAAGAATGGAAGCAGAGGGAGAACTGGGTTGATGCCTTTGACTTTGTCATCACTGATAAGTTCATCTCCGGATTTCATTTCCAGCGTCCGAGCACCTCTTCCTGTCCTCCCAGCTCAACTTCTCTTCTTCTACGACCCCTGCAGCAAAACTTTGACCTAGAGTTTTCTGCAATCCACTGACCCGGCCACTTCTCCCACTCTTCATTACCCCCACGCATCTTCTCGGTCCTATCTATGGCCAAGCGTCGTCATCATCACACTCATTCCCTCCCCAGCATCGGGAACTCCTTTGCCCTCTTCCCTCTCCAGGGAGCTTGCCAGCAGAGCCCGAGGCTGGTTAAACCAAATTGTCTACCTGCTCTGTGCCTGCTCCCTAACTGATGAACTCTGAAGAAAAAGTACACACTGTGCTGTCCCACCTTAAATTCACGAGCGTGAATTTCCAATGGCACTCACCATGATGGGCAAACTTACAGCACTCCCATAGCATCTCTACTCTTGCAATCCCCCAAACTACTATGTCACACTTAATCCATAGAGCCAGTGCCAACAATTGTTTTATCACTTATTAGTTATATGGATTTAGTCGCAGCATGCCTCAGTGTCGTCATCTGTAAAATGGGGTTCATATGGAATCCCCATAGAGGATCGTTATGAGAATTAAATGAGTTAATAGATGTCTGGCAAGTAGTAACCTCAGTAGAAATATTTGCTATGATCATTGTTCTTCTCACTCATTAAAGACCTTATACCCTTCCCTCTTTCCTATTCACTCTTTTTTTTTTTCACTTATAAAGTTTTATTTAAGAGAGAGATTCGTAATTTTTTATGGGACAGTTTTAGGTATAGTATAAAATTATTTCACTGATCAAAAATATGTTTAAGCTTTTTCGACACCTGTTCCTATTCACTCTTAATTAATGACCTTACCTCAGACTTTATTTGAGCATACAAGCAATTGGACAGCAATGCTATCTCCCTTTCACCAAGTCCACCATCCTTCTGGCATCAGTATCTGTGCCTTTCACCCTCCCTCCTGGCCCTTATCCAGAATCAAGCCTTCTCTTGGGCTCTGGAAACATCTGCTCTCACCTTCAAGGACTTCCATCCTTCCATTTCCTGTCCTTGTATTCTTTCTTCAGCCTAACCCTTCTAATCCTCCCATTCCACTGAGACCACGTGTTGCCTCTGTTTTCTTCTTACTCTCCATCTCAGCACTCCACACAGCTGAACACTCTCGCCATTTGCAAGCACTTCCTTTTCTTGGTTTCCATGATACCTCACTTTCCTGCTATTCCTTCTCCCTCACTGGCCTGTCCGTCCTTCACAGATAACGTTATCAGCTCTTCCTCTTGTGTTCAGTTCCAACTATCAATATGCTGAAAAGCTGGCGCCAGGCCCCCTTCTCTGTTCTACCCATACACTCTTTCTGGCAACTTCACCCAGCCTCATGGTGTTACCTACATTGAGTCCCCGCTTCATCCTAAACGTTATTTCAGTCTTTTACTCTTTCCAAACCTAGATACCTATGTCAAATATTTATTTATTTCACCTCTTCGCTGGAAAGCTTAATAGTTACCGAAAACCTAAGATGGTAGAAAGAGAACTTCAGATTACCTACCTGTCACCCTGCTACTCCTTGAAACTCCCCCAATCTCAGTACATAACATTTAGTTGTTCAACCCCCAAATCTATAAAGTAGCCTTGATTTCTCCCTATCCTTCACCACCACACCTAAATCATCAAGTCCTGCCAGTTCCATCATCAAAATATATTCCAGATCAATGCACTCCCCTCCATCTCTACTACTCCCACCCTGGTAGGGCAACTCATTCCTACCATTTTTGCCCTGCCTACACTTTCTCACAGAGCAGCCAAAACAATTTTCAACTAAATACATCAGACCATGTTACACTCCTTTTCGAAACTCCTCCAATCGCTTTTCCCATTCTTATCACACTTGGAATAACACAGAAACTAACTCCTTTGCCTGACTTTCAATTCCCAAACTGACCCAGGCCCTGCCTCTCCCTACAGCCTCATCTGAGACCACTCTTCCCCTGGATCATATACTCTAGCGGCACTAGCTTTCTTTTTGTCCCTCAGACTTTTCAAGCTCATGGCCACCTTCTTGCTGTGTTCCCTCTGCCTGCAATGTTCTTCCAGCAGTCGTCACAGGGCTGGTTCCTTCTTGCCCTTCAGACCTCAGCTTAAAGGCCACGTCCTCAGTGAGGTCATTGGTGACCACCACCTAAAACTGTCATTAGTCGCTCTATGATTCATTTTATTTTAGGCCTCTGCATGGCATCTATCTCATTATTATTCACTCATTCATCCACTCAAGTTTTATCGAGGTATGACTGACAAATTGTAAGATATTAAAACTGTACGTCATGGGGTTTCCCTGGTGGCACAGTGGTTGAGAGTCCGCCTGCCGATGCAAGGGACACGGGTTCGTGCCCCGGTCCGGGAGGATCCCACATGCCGCGGAGCGGCTGGGCCCGTGAGCCATGGCCGCTGAGCCTGCGCGTTCGGAGCCTGTGCTCCGCAACGGGAGGGGCCACAACAGTGAGAGGCCCGCGTACCGCAAAAAAAAAAAAAAATTGTACATCATGATGATTTGATAGACGTATACATTGTGGAAGGGGTCTCCCCATCTAGTTAATTAAAATGCCCATCACCTCACATGCTTGCCTTTGTGGAGGGTAAGAACATTTACGTTCTACTCTCTTTTGCAAATTTCAAGTCTACAATGCTATCGACTATTGTCACCATGTCTTTTTTTGTTTGTTTGGTTTTTTTTTTTTTTTTTTTGCGGTACGCGGGCCTCTCACTGCCGTGGCCTCTCCCGTTGCGGAGCACAGGCTCCGGATGCGTAGGCTCAGTGGCCATGGCTCATGGGCCCAGCCGCTCCGCGGCCTGTGGTATCCTCCCGGACCGGGGCACGAACCCGCGTCCCCTGCATCGGCAGGCGGACTCTCAACCACTGCGCCACCAGGGAAGACCTGTCACCATGTTTTACATTAGATCCTCAGACCTTATACATTTTAGAGCTGAAAGTTTGTTCACTTTTACCAATCTCTTCCTACTTCCCCACCCCCAGCCCCTGGCAACCACTTTTTTACTCTCTGTTTCTATGGGTTTGACTTTTTTTTTAAAAATGCCATGTATAAATGATATCAGTATTTGCCTTTCTCTGTCTGGCTTACTTCCCTTCATGTGATGCCCACTAATGTATTTATTTTTTAATGTCTACCCTTCCCTCTCCTCCCCACTGGGCAGTGGGCTCTCTACACCCTCTTCTGTCCATTCACTACTCACTGTATGATCTACAACGGCCATGTTCTAGGGATTAAATACACTTTTGCTGCATGAGAGAGGAGCAAATGGCTTTGGGGTTTCATAATTTAGGCTATGGCGGGCAGTGATGTGGTGAAAGGGGTCTCATTCTCCTTCGTCTTCAAAACCCCAGGCTGATCTCTGACAGACCATGTTCACAGAACCCCAGTCCTTTCATCCCATCACACAGCCTTTCTTCTCTCCCAATACTCTTCACCTACGTGGTTTCAACTGCCTTCTGACAGTCCCTGATCCAATCCATTCTACATGCCAGGCTCCCTGATCACTTCCTTTAGAAAAAGATTGGTGGATTTGTTGAGTGGTCCAGCACGCTTCTTCTCCTCCTTCCATTCTTTTGATTCCAATCAGCCTGGACCAGCAGGTCTATGCCAACTGCACGTTAGAATAAAATGGGGCACTTAAAAAAAACTTACCAAGGAGCTTCCCTGGTGGCGCAGTGGTTAAGGATCCGCCTGCCAATACAGGGAACACGGGTTTGAGCCCTGGTCTGGGAAGATCCCACATGCCACGGAGCAACTAAGCCCGCGTGCCACACAACTACTGAAGCCTGTGCACCTAGAGCCCATGCTCTGCAACAAGAGAAGCCACCGCAATGAGAAGCCAGGGCACCGCAACGAAGAGTAGCCCCTGCTCGTGGCAACCAGAGAAAGCACACGTGCAGCAACAAAGACCCAACGCAGCCAAAAATAATAAATAAAATAAAATAAAATATATTTAAAAAGAAACAAAAAAAAGTAGCAATGCCTGAGCCCCAGTGCAGTTGACTCGAATCAGAGTCTCTGGAGTGGAACTCAAGCATCAGGGTTGTAAGTCTATGACCCGGTGATGAAGAAATGAAGCAGAATGGACTTACAGGAAGGAAGACTTCAGGGAATCCTGACCCTTTCTAGAACATCAAGTACCAAAGTTTAAGAAACTACACGAGTGTGGGGTGAGGGTGGCAAAGAAAGATAATGGGGAGAGAAGGAAAACTAAGATGATTAAACTAATAGCTAAAATATGTAAGAGCTAATATATACCAAGGAGACACTGCTCAAAGTGCACTATTTTCCCTGCAGTCCTATGAGAAACTTATTATCATCTCCATTTTACAGGTGACGAATCAGAGACACAGAGAGAAGGTGAAGTAATTGCCCAAGGTCAACAAGGCGAGGGCAGGATCTGAACCCAGAAAATGTGACTCCAGAGCCCGGTCTTTTCCACCACTCATAGCGGCAGCTGCAGCAAGCGCTTACATGGGTGCTACTGAGCACAAGGCACTGTTCTAAGCATTTCACATATCATCTCATTTAATCTGCAGAACAACCTCGTGGTGTGGGCACTGGTATTACGTCATGTGCATGTTACAGATGAGGACATTGAAGCACAAGCAGGTTAAGGGACTCCACCAAGATCTCTGGGCTCTCTACTGCGAGGGGGGCATTGGAGCATCCTGTGTGCCTTCTTGGGGTCCCAGCTTCAGCTATCCTCCTGGAGATAAGGCACCTGCACCCGTGGTTTTGCTAGTCCCAAGAGAATGCTTGTCAACTTCTTGGCAACACCACACACTATTTAAGAAGAACCTGGAACCCTGTTTATGAAGGCAATGGGGAGCCCACAGCGGACAGCAGACTGGCAGTATGAGTGCAGTTGAGGGAGAGGCAGGGTCCCCTCATCTCCTCGCAGAGGCATTTCTGTAATGGTAAATGCTGAACTTGACCTCTCTCCGAGGAGCTGGGCTGCACATAATTTACTGCAAAAGATTCCAGGCTCTTGTGAGGCCCCTCTCACTGTTTCTGGGTTCATCCCCATCCTGGGTAGAGAGTCCACGTATGCCTTTAGAGTAGGCTGTTCATAGTTCACATCAAATCTCCTCAACGCCTGCAGTGCACCATCCTCTAGGCTAGACCTTCCTCCTTCCAACCCCCCTATCAATATGTACCATCTGAAACTTCTATTATAAAAATTCCCTAAACGTATGAAGGAAACTTCACTGGAAATTGCCCATACTGCGTCTACAAGGACCCCGCTTTCTTTCCGTCTGTTAAACGTACCCATTGTTGAATTTTCCATCTGGTGCTAATGAGTGATAATGCTTCCTTCCGGGTGTCATCATACTTCCATTACGACTGGTGGCTTTTGGAGGCAGGACAGGCATGAAGGTTGGGAATTTCAGGTACCTTGGCCAAGTTGGAAAGTTTGAATTCAATTGTGTTGGCAAGAGGGAGCTTTTGCAGGTTTTTGAACAGAAGTGTAACATGGGACCTACTTTTGAAAATCAATCTGGCAGTGATACCTAGAAGAAATTGGAGCAGGCAAAGGAACGGTTGGTTGGAGCGTGATGTCGCAAAGCCAAGGGCTTGGAAATGCTGGCACTGAACACATGGATTCAACAGCACAAACCATTTTCACCGCTAAAACGGCGGTCAAAGCACGGCTAGCTGGTGATGGATTTGTATTAGGAGGACAGCACTTAAAATATATGTCTCTCCTGAGCTGCTTTTATCTTCAGATACCATATTAGGAGAAAGCTTCCATACACCTGTCATAACTGAGTTAGTGGCCTCCTCGTTGCATTAAATCTTCTATTTTCAGACTTGAAAGTCCCGAACAAGTCACTCCATTTCAAAGGGCTGAGGATATGCTATTTCATCTCTCTTTATATTATGCAGGGCTGGATCCAGGCAGAAGTTTTCTCTTTTACCACCTCCCCCTGTGTTGGCTCTTGCCTCTCCTTAGTCACTTTATCCATCTCTGAACCCATCCAGGGTGCTCCATAGAGGGAGAAAGGGAGAAAGAACGTCCCTTTCTCTCTCTGCACATCATCCTCCACTATGCCCGCCGTCTTCCCCAGGTCAACAGAAGCATGCACTGGGCTGTACCTTGAGCTCTGACCCTGGCACAGTGATAGACAACTTGAGAGGCAAATCGCTTGAGGTCTTGTCGCCATGCGAAGGGCTTCTCCAACCTGTTGGCCAAGCCTTGCCGTGGTCCACACTGCTGCCTGAACACGGTGTTAATCACGCCCGTGACACGAAAGACCTGGGCCCAAGTGCTTGTGAACCTGGGTCCTGTGTTTCTGCAAATTCTTTCCAGTTCTTCAGCCAAATAAAAGGAGGAAGACCTCAATCACATCCTTCCAAATTATGGTTACTGTGCATTGGAATAAAAAGCAGGATATGTTACCATCGATAGCGTGGGCAACTCAGATTTCTTTAATGATTCAGGGGGAAAAAATGGCTAACTCACCATTCAGGCTGCATTCTCAGTTCCATCGCTACTCCAGGAGCAGCAAATCAGCTTTCAAAAATTTCCCCCTGCCAACTGCTAATCTTAAGCGGGGTCTGAAAGTTACCTCTTCCTACCTTTCCTCTCTTCCTGTCTTTCTCTCTAATTCTTTTTCTGTTTCTCTTTGCTGGGTGTCACCCTACTTCTTTTCCTTTCTTTAACTTCTGGTCTTCTTCTCATCCTCAAACAAAAGAAAACAAAACAAAAACAAATCACTCTGCTCCTTTTAGAGTCTTCGCTATCTCAGCATATAGCAACTTCATTTACCCAAGGACCCAAGGCAAAATTCTGGAGGTTATTCTATTGAGTTTGGCTCTCACACTTGAGCTTGCCTCAGAATACCCTGCAGGGTTTGTTAACATGAAGATTTATGGGGCCCCAGCCTCAGAGTCACTGATGCAGTAACTGATTTGAAGGTCTGACACCGGCCACAAAATTTGCAGATCCCATCCAGCAAATAACTGATCAGGTTCCATTGATTTCTGTCTACAAATTTGTCTGTCTCTTCCCTGGTACCTCTGTCCTAGTTGGACTTCTGCCATTCTTTCGTGAACAATTCCAATGACCTGCAAGCTGGCCACCTCCACCTTTGATATGTACTGCCAGTGAAATGATCCATCTAAAACCAGTCAGACCCCATTTGTCCCAGGTTAAAAACCTTCAGTGGCTCCCACTCTACCAGCAGAATAATGTTTAGCTTTTTAGCATGACTGGCAATGCCCCAAGGGACCTGTCTACCTCGCCACACTCCTTTTCCATTACTCCCTGTGATACTGAAGGGCTAGGAATTCCCAGCACATACTCTGCGTTTCCCTGTTCTCTTGGACGCGGGCATGCTTTCTAGACCACTCCTCTATCTGTGCATTGGGCTCTGAGCTCAGCCTTCAGTTGTTCGGGAACCTTTCTTCAAACCCCCGCAAGGTGGCCTCAGTGACCCCATGCTGTTTTCCCAGCATTCCCTAGCACATCTCCACACTGTTCCTTAGGACCTGATACTGAAATGTTCTGTTTGTGTGCCTTCCCGTGCCACAAAACTTGCACTTTCTTACAAGATCCTGGGTGATGCTGCTGCTGCTGGTCTGGCTGTCACACTTTGAAAACCATGGTTCCAGAAGCCTCCTTATTCTCCTTTCCCCCCCCCCCCTTTTTTTTCCCATCCAGCAAATAACTGACAAGGTTATTTATGGGGTTTTTGTCTCCAGCACGTAGGTCAGTGAATGTGCGCTGAACTGACTTCCTCCCTATAATTCCTTCTCCCCTTCTCCTTCTCATGGCCCCTGTCCTCCTCTTCTCCTCCACCCACCTCTCCTTGATCATCCCAGAAGAGATCAAAGATCCTGAAAGGGCCAGGAATGGCTAAGTTTCCCAGCACAGTGCCCTCTCCCAGTCAGTCTGGGAAGCCGAGTGATATTTTCTCGTGTATCCTTAATAATAATACGGATTCGCTTTGCACAAAACGGGCCTTTCTCTTCAAAGAGCTTGGGGAGCTCTACAGCTCTGGCTCTGCCGTCCTAAGTGGAATCCCACCAGGGGAGCAGAGGCCAAAAGGAGATTAATGTGGCACCTTGAGAGGCCAAAACCCAAATTAAATACATTTCTTTTGCCGTGTTTATGAGTCACCGTGGCTGCAAGACTCTCCAGCTCTGCAGAATTTGGTACTTCTACTGTTTCATTTCTAAACTTGAATAAAGCCAGGCTGGAGTGTGCTGGTTCATGAGTTTCTGACCTCAGAGAGCATGAGTAGAGATAACAGAAATCAGGCACAATCCCCAATGTCAAAATGTGTTGTTTGCTCCTGTCTCTCAAGTTCTTTCTGCTTCAGTTTTCTGAACATGAAATGACATCCTCACAGGAAGAGGCCCCCAACTTCTTAGCCATCTACTGGATATTAATAGATAACAACATTGATGCTAAAAATGTAAATGGGTGAAATTGATGACAGTGGGAGGAGGCTAATGTAATATTTGGTATTAACATTTAAAAATAGGCAAGATGAATAAACGTTGGAAATTAATCAGAGGGCAATGTTTCATCGAATCGTTTTATGGACTCAGTGTACACTGTGCACGTCCTCCTAGAGACATATGCAAATGCATAAGCCTCACATATTAAATAGTAGACTAGGGGATGAGAAGTGCTTTAGGTGTATAAAATAGGATCGTTTTCATTATTACGATTATTGCAAATTTGAACACTCTTTATTACAATCGTTATTTGCTTGGAGAATTTTCCTGGGTTTGGCAGTTTTTCACCATAATTATGGATTTCTCTATGGCAGGCAGCAGGGCCTCTGGATGAGAGAAGGGTAAGGAATGCGGACAACAGGTTGGAAAAGAATCCTGTTTATTATCAGAGCTTCTCTGGCCTGACTGCTGAATCTTTGGACCACTGGTAGTCTGAGGCACCTGTCCCATACCTTCCTTTTCTGAGAAATAGCCACTATTTTCTGCACTAGGTTGTTAGATGTTGAGAGACTAACAAGTTAAGAAACCTAAGGATTCTTACCCGTAGGAACTGCCTTGACCTATAAGCATCAGACATAAAGGAAGCTCTGGGTTCTTTGTTCTAACAGCTTAATAAGGCATGGCTGTGGTTGCCGGCCTTAAAATGTTGATGGAAACATAGCAACTCAAGGTGCAATATGGCGGCCCTCTTTACCAGTAGGCAAAGCTTTTCTCAGGGGCTCTTCCAGGAAAACCGTTAGTTGGAGCCTGGTGAATATACTCAACAAACAGGAGGAAGAAGAGATGAATGGTTCTTGACCATTGTTCTTTTGGCCCCTTTAGAATTAACCTTGGTTGGTTTTCTAATGTGAAGCCTAGAGTCCTATTACTCTTTTTATTTGTGTTGGTCTCACTTCCTAATTCTCTATTTACAAATATGAACGAGGAAGTGTCCTACCAAGCTTTTAATGCTGTCTGCTTTATAAGCCATTGATCCGAATAACGAGAGTCTCTCTCGATGTTGACGACAAGGAGCTTAAACCAACAGCACCCAATTCACTTGGCAAGCATTTCTGAACCATGGGGTCTAGGTAGTTTTACTAATGACTATGTTACAAATAAAAACATTTGGGCTGACCTCTGGCAGATGGGACTGCCCCAAACTCAGCAAAGGGAAATTAAAAAATAATGGATCTAATAAAGGAGATTTAATTTAATTTTTTATTAGCTTCATTGGTTTTTAATTTGTTTCCTTTTAAAGTCAATTCCATTGAGTTGAAAGGCCCGAGTTAAGGTTTTCTGTGTTGGGGCAGATCACCCTCATCAAACACACACACATAGATCAGGCTGCAACTGGGCAGGACTTCTCAGTTGGCCAATGAACTGTACAGGAATTCATGGCAATGTGTTTATGAGAGGAAGGGGCAGGGGAGGATGAGAGACTTTGCTCGGAATAACAGTTATCTCAAAAAGTCCAACGCTACATAGAGCACAGCAGAACATTCGAGGAGGAATTCTTGACGTTTTATTGTTTTATCACCCCCTTTAAACCCTTCTCCTTCCTTTCTGATTCCTAAAACAGGATATATTACAACAACGACCATACTAGTTACAATGTAAGGAGCACTTAGGGTTGTGCCACTCATTTTCTGTGTATTACAGCATTAAAGCCATACAATAATCTGTGGAGTATATACTATTTTAGCCCCATTTTACATACAAGGAAACTAAGGCACAGAGAAGTTGAGTAACTTGCCCACGATCACACAGCTAACAAGTGAAGGAGGCAAGACTTGAATCCAGGCAGTCTGACCAAAGAGAAATGAACAAAATACCACAGTTTTTCTAGCTCTATGGAAAGATCAAGACAGATTGATAAATAGAGACATTTGGATCCTCTAGGAGGGGCTACATATTCCCAGACTCTGGGGGCCATAAGTAATCTGTCTCCTGCTGCAGGCTCAGAAAATATAGGAAATATTTCCATGTGGGTGTGGTCGCCAGCCTCCAAGGTGACCCCCAAAGATCCTGTGTAGTCTCTGCCATCTTGTGTTGGGGTTGGTCTATGTGACCATTAGCAAAGGGCAGAAGTCATGGTATGGTACTTCCAAGGTAGGTTATAAAGGGATATGGCTTCTATCTTGGTTGTATGTACTCTCTCAGGTCGTGGACTCTGTGGGGGAAGAGCCCATCACGAGGACATTTAGAAGAGACTGTGGGGTTGGCATGGTGGCGAGGAACTGAATTCTCTAGCCAATAGTCAGAGAGGCCAACTACCACATGAGCGAGCCTGGAGGCAGAATCTCCAGCCCCATTCAGGTCTTGAAAGCATTGCAGCCTGGCTGACAGCTTGATTAACCAGAACAACCCAGCTAAGCCACTCCCAGATTCTTGACCCTTAGAAACTGTGTAAGATAATAAATATTTATTGTTGTGAACTGTTAAATTCTGGGATCATTTGTTACACAGCAATGGATAACTAATACATAAGATGTGAAGAACAAGACGACATTAGCATGTGTGTGTCAGAGGCTAGTGGATAGGAATATACAGACTTGAGGAAAAAAGGGGGACGCTATGATCGGAGTAAGTAAAGAAGCATTTGATTGCAGAAGTGTGCTTTCATCACTTAGAAGTTTTTGTCTGTGTGAGCCTGCAATCAAGAATGAAGGTGGGCTGGTGTGTTGTATGCAAATCAATATTTATGAGAAAGCGTGAGATAAAATGTGCCTGGTGGGAGAGAGGTGGTGAGCTCTCTAAGGCATGTGAGTTTTACAAGTGCCTCTCAGTTTTCCCTTATTTGCCAAATGCTCGGTATTGAGGCATGAAGCTCTGCGGGTCTCAGGAATAGCCCAGCTTTGATAAGAGAGGCCTCTGTGATATCTAGAGAAAGGCTTTCACAGTCCGTAAGTTAAAGCTGAAGCATCAGGACATCAGGAGCAGATGCAAGGTTTCTGGGCCATAATCAGAGAAATCGGTCAAGATCGATCAAGATCACCCAGAGCTCAGTCTACCCGGAGGAAGAGTTTAGTAAAAACTGGCCCCCTTGCCACCTTGCAGAGAGCCTCGACCTGGGGTCTGAAATGCAGCCCTGATCCAGGTATAGTCTCTTCCAAGGGCTGCCATAACAAAGTACCACACACCAGGTGTCTGAAAACAACAGAAATGTATTCTCCCAGTTCTGGAGAACAGAAGTCCCAAATCAAAGAGTCAGCAGGGCTGTGCTCCCTGCGAAGGCTCAAGGGAAGAATCCCTGCTTGACTCTTCTATCTTCTGGTGGTTGCTGGCACTCCTTGGCCTGTGGACGCATCTCTACAATCCAATCTCTGCTGCTGTCTTCGCATGACATTCTCCCCTGTGTCTGTGTCTCTGCGTACATCTGTCCAAATATCCCTGTTCTTATGAAGATACCTGTTGTATAGTATTTAGGGTTCACCCTGTCTTAATTCAGTAACATCTGCAAAGACCCTATTGCCAGATAAGTTCACATTGATGGGTTTTATGTGGATGTGAATTGTGAGGGACACTATTCAGCTCAGTATATCAGGTGTGATCCTGATGTTAAGTATCTCTTCCTTGCCATCTATTCCAGGCAACACTGGTCAAGTGTGGCGGTCGTGCTGGACCCCCGTCACACACATAGCTTCCATTTCCTTGACCTCTGTTTAACTTCTCTCCCAGACTCCCTCGGCCCCATCACTTCTACCCATCTCTTCTAACTGAAGAGTGGCCAGCTGACATAGGTCTGGTCAGGAATTAAGGAGATTAAGGATCCTGTTCGGGATCTGTTGCTATGGTGTGCGTTTTTCCATCTATCAGCCGGCCAGGTATCGGGCGTCTACATCCGCTCTGGGTTAGTGGTGTATTAGGTACACATAGTCCCTTGGCTCTAATGTCACAGGATTATTGAAGAAATTGGCAATAAAATCATTCAATAGTTGCTTCTTCTTACTCTTCAACAGATTAATATTATCAAAACTGCTACTGTAATTTTCCAGATGCCTCTGTCTTAGACTTAGGCTGTTACTTTTTGTGAACAAAGTACACTGTGATTTGGTTTTGTTGTTGTTGTTTTAATAACAGCTTTATTGAGATATCATTCACATATCATAAAATTCCCCCATTTTAAAGTGTACAATTCAGTGATTATTTCCCCCTAGGATTGTAATACATTTTTTTCAGTTATACATATACATGTATCTATTCTTTTTCAAATTCTTTTCCCATTTAAGTTGTTACATAATATTCGGCAGAGTTCCTTGTGCTATACAGGAGGTCCTTGGTGGTTATCCATTTTAAATATAGCAGTGTGTACGTGTCAATCCCAAACTCCCTAACTATCCTTCCCCCACTTCACCCCTGAAAAAATGAAATTAGAACATTCTTTAACACCATATACAAAAATAAACTCAAATTGATTAAAGACCTAAATGTGAGACCCGACACTATAAAACTCTCACAGGAAAACATAAGCAGAACACTCTCTGTGCTTTGGCTTTGAAACAAAAACTTACTTTGTATACACAGAGAGGTACAGAAATAGAACAGGGGCACACACACTGGCTCGCATACATATGAGAGCAAGTGTTTGATATTGGAAGAGTGACCACAATTCTTTACTGTCTTGCAAAGCAACACCAACTTTGTAAATTCATATAAATTTCTTAATTTCTATAATTGTGTGGTACTTTTTCGTTTCAACTAATATCTAAAAACACATGAGCTGCGTTGGCATAGCCTGTGGGCTTCTCGGTTTTCTGGGGTTTGTTTGGGCCAGATGGTAAAAATAATTAAACTCAAGGTAGATTTGGACTGCACAGCTTCCAGACCAAGTAAGCCCCTTGTGTTTCTCCGCCTCTCTCTCTGCACCATTTCAGTGCTTTATTTTTACTCCACAGTTGCCTGCTTCTCTTGGTTCTTGAGCTGGTGACTGATCTTCTAGCTGGGGAAGGCCCTCCCCAATTCAAGACATAACTACAAAAATTCCATCCCAATGGCACCAAAGTTACAAATGTCTCCTTACAGGCCCCACCTTTCCCTACCTGGAACTCTCTAGACTAGCTTTTGATGTATATTCCCTACCCTGTGCCATTAGACTGAAGAATTCCCCCCAGATGATTATTTGGGCTGTTCTCCTTCAGTAATATCAGTTGCTCCAAGCTCGCCTTCCCTACTTAGTCTCTTGTTCCCCTTTGCTCCTTTCTCTTCACCCCAAAAAGTAGCTGCAAGGCTTCAATGGCCAGTGCTATCTTACCTTAGGAAACTCTCTTCAATACAGCTGGTTCCTCTGAATCCAAGAATTACCAATTCTTTTCTCAACGACCTTTTTTTGGTTCGTCCAATATGCTTCTCTTTTATTGCCTTAGGATTTCCTCTAGTTTTTAGCTTATTTGCAGGATACAGGTTACTGTGGGGCTAAAGTCTAATCAGGTCTCCTGGGAAACAGGCTCTCTTTGATGCCTCACACAGAGGTGGCCTTGCAGAATCTCCCACAAAAGAAGGAGGCTCACCAGGAAAATGTATGTCTGTTCTACAGGTGGCATTCCTAGTCACTTACTAAACTATGATCACTTGGGACATGGTCCTCCCCTGAAGATTAATATTTAATTCATAAATTATTTGTTGAGCAACTGTACAGCTTGGTGTTGTAGGGAATTGCAAAAATAAACAATACTGATCTATGCCTTAACGTGGTTTATAGTCTAATAGGAGAGGTGAGGAATTGACTCAAATAACTGTACTACACAATAGAAAGGGATACATACTGTAGACAAGATACAATTTGCTAGGAAATCCCAGAAGAAAGGGAGTAATTATCCATTTCTGGGAGTCAGGAGAGTCTTACCGTTTGAACCTGTGCTTGAAGGATGGTAGAATTTGAACATGATGTAATCAGGGCAAAGGCCCCCCCAGATGAAAGTAACATCCCAAGTCAAGAGAAGAGTATTTGAAGGTCACAGCGAGTCTTACCACTGGGCTGGAAACATGGGTGTGGTGAGAAAGTTGGAAAAGGAAACCGAAGACAGAGCTCGTGGTTTCCTGAAAGACAGAAAGGGGGATTTTATATTTGTGGATAGTGGTGAACTTCTGATGGCTTCCGATTAAGGAACAATCTGGCCTGTGCCTTCAGAAGACTACCCCGGCAAGAGCGTACACGGAGACTTGGAGGAGTGTATTAGGTGAAGCTAAACAACAACGAACAAACAAAACTCCAATCTCAGTGGCTTAAAACAGCACACATTCTCATCCCTATGCATGTCTACATCACATTGGCAGGGGCCCTGCTCCAGCACATCCTCATCAGGCACCCTGCTGGCACAGGCTTTACTCTCTGGAATGATCTAACTCTCCATCACAGAAGAGAGAGGGCAGAAGACGCTTCACTTCTGCTCAGATTTCTGCTCAGATCTCAGCGGTCAGGGAAAGGGCTGAATCTACATATTACTTCCAGGAGACATCGAGTCCAGGGGAACGTGAACCTGATGAGCCGTGGTGATGTCTACCCGCCTTGGAGAGGAGACATAAGTCGGGAGACTGACACCACCGTCCAGGATAGGAGTGATAAGGACCCAGACTAGAATAGTGGCAAAGAACATGAAAAGGAGGGAAAGAATCTGTGAAACACTAGAGGGGGTCAACAGCGGTTGCATGTTAGTAGAACTAAGGAGGAAGAGTACTGGCAGCTGGAGTTAAGCTGTTGAACGTGTTGGTTGCAGGGTTCTCGACTAAGAACAGGAATATGTGAAAACTGCCCTGAGATACGCTGTATTTCTCAATAGCACCAAGAGCATGAGACCCTCCCCCTTGGAAAAGTGTTTATTTTGTATATTCTTTCCATAATTTCACTGGGGAGCTGAACAATATAAATTGGGGTGCTGAAGGTCATAATCAAAAATAGGCTTACAGGGCTTCCCTGGTGGCGCAGTGGTTGAGGGTCCGCCTGCCGATGCAGGGGACGCGGGTTCGTGCCCCGGTCCAGGAAGATCCCACATGCCGCGGAGCGGCTGGGCCCGTGAGCCATGGCCGCTGAGCCTGCGCTCCGCAACGGGAGAGGCCACAGCAGTGAGAGGCCCGCGTACCGCAAAAAAAAAAAAAAAAAAAAAAAGGCTTACAAAGGGAAAAAAAAGATTACCCTTTCCAGAAATAATCATCAACCTTTAGCTACTGATTACCTTCAATGAAAGGATGCAATAGTTATGATATGGATTTAAAATTGTTAAATTTATGTTGAAATTAATAAATAGTATCTGATATTTTAGGGACTGGGTAACCTTGATAAAAGTAATCACGAGGGACCAGCTCAAGAAGTGCTGGAAAGTTCACTGATACCTTTGTTTTGGTTTTACACTTCACACTGGAGATCATGTTACTCCTACAATTAATGTTTATGTCAGCCCAGGATAAATGACTCGTACATTTTGAGGTGTTGGGTTTTTTTTAAATGTCTTTTCTAAATTAAATATGAAATCTGAGTGGTGTTCAAATCTCTCTTATTTAGCATCTGGTAAACAACAACAATGAAAAGATGTCAAAACCCATTCTGTTCATAAGCCATCTAGGCAATAATTTCTATTATGACCCCAATCTAACTCTTAGTGAACAGTCAAGTGTAGATGACGCTATGAGATTGATCCTTACTCCTTTTGTTTTCCTGAGATTTCTGAACTAAATCCGAATTTCCAGGCTATACAAAAGTCAATGATGGGGCTTCCCTGGTGGTGCAGTGGTTGAGAGTCCGCCTGCCGTTGCAGGGGACACGGGTTCGTGCCCCAGTCTGGGAAGATCCCACATGCCGCGGAGCGGCTGGGCCCGTGAGCCATGGCCGCTGAGCCTGCGCGTCCGGAGCCTGTGCTCCGCAACGGGAGAGGCCACAACAGTGAGAGGCCCGCGTACCGCAAAAAAAAAAAAAAAGTCAATGATGCTGTTTTCTGGGAAAACTGCACCAAATGTGTTGCAGGTTACCTTCCGTTGAATGCTCTTTGATGCACCAGGGCTTCAGCCATGACCTTGAATTCCAGGATGGTCCTGTCTGGGGATGATACTGGGGAAAAATGGAGCCAAAGAGACAAACTGTGTTCTCAGAAAACTGCGTGCCTTGCCACCCACTTTTCCAGACTTAGCAAGTAGGACATTTGCCTCATTGTGTAGGTAAATGGCCTACATTCTCCTCCCCCAGTTGGTGCCATGAGGAAGTCTCCTTTAAGTGCTCCTATTACCAACTCAACTGCTTGTGGAAAGTTGCTAAGTTGTACAACTGGGTTGTGTGTAGGCTGCGGGCTTTGGCCTTTTCTATGTCTTCACCTGCACACAGATGCCAGGAAGAATCAGAGACAAACACTGCCTTTAATCACCCTTTCTCGGGGGCTGCTTTTCCCTAGAGACAGACTCTGCTGGGGCGTTTTTGAGCTGAGTCCAACAGACCCAGAAAATATGGCAAATGAGAGAGCCAGGTTTTCTGGCAGGAAAAAAGGAAACCAGCTTTCATGCTCAATGAGGGACCCATCACAAATGGAGTCCAAGTGCATCAGGCCACAGCTGAGAAAAATGCCAAGCTATTAGGAACACATGCTTAGCTTTCTAGAACATCAACAGATAGAAGTATGGTCACGGTGCCCTCAGCCTTCATTATCAGGGCTGACCAGGCAGAGAGATCCTTCAGCCCAGCCTGTGGGGTGAGAAGGGACTCGAGGAAATGAAATTCTCTACTCACCAGCAAAGCCAGAGACACACGTTTTCTCCTCTACATTTATGCAAACAAGGCACAAGTCAAGTGATGTCTTTTCTAGAGGAAATCTTGAGAGGTATCACACAGTTTCGAGCGAGCTCCATCTCTACGGCACCAACACCTGTCTCTGTCCATGTTAATAAGGACATTCCTGAGCTGATGAAAAATGGATAATAATTATTCAGGCATTTTTTGAAAAGATAAAAGGGACATAACAGGAAGTGGTGGTCTTGTTATTTATATTGCTACTATTATAAACGACTTTGTACATTTGGTAGAGTTCTACAGAGGCAACTTCAAACTGATCTTTTTTGTTTCAAAACTGGCAACCCACGGTATGTATGGTCACTCTGTTTGACCGGAATATTGAATGAACATAATAAATCTAAGTGGTCATGCTGAATGACAGATAGTTTTAAATAACCTGAGAGTTTCTTTCATAATGGATGGCTACCAGATTAACAGTATTCAGAATACAATTTCATAAAATTATGTGACCTTCCTCCCAGTTTCTAACAAGTTCATGTATATTTTTAGGAGTATGTATACAGAAATATACATATAAGACTCATGTCACCTGATTTTCTACACGGGGTCAGGGCCCTCAGGACTGGCCACAGAGTCAGTGAAGGAGAGGTGGAAAGCCAAGCTTAGCAGTCAGGCAGATGGCTCTCGTCTGCTTACTGTTTAACACTGGTGCGTTACTTAACCTCTCTGAGTCCTGGTTTCCTCATCCACAGTATAGCGCCTATGTCATCAGGTTTTCGACTTCAAGACTAAAGCACCTGAAGCACTTAGCACCATACTTGGCACATGTGTAAATATCCCAGGGTGAGATATTATTATTTTAGGAATATTAAGAAGGAATCGTTTCCTTTTGGTAACACAGTCATGTTCGATCTCTTTGCTAGCATATTCTATTCAGTACAGCAGAGAACATAAAACATATTGAAATGGTATGTCCTCATATTTCCTCTATAGCCTCGCAAGCAAATTTCTCCCAACTTTCTCTTCTGAAAAATTCCAAACCTACAAAATAACTGAAAGAATATCACAGTGAAGGTTCACTTATGTTTCACTCAGAGTCACCAGTTGTTAATAACATTTTGCCACGTGTGTTTGCTTTCTCCATGTTGCCATCCTCCCTCTCTGTCCCCCAACAGAAAAACATTTGAAAGCAGATCGTAGACGTCACAATTAAAATTTACCCCCAAATACTTCAACAAATGCCTCCTAAGGGCACTATGTTAATTCTGAAAAAAAGTTAACATCCATACGAGAATGTTTTCTAATCTATAGCTCATCTTAAATTGGTCAATTCTCCCATTCTCCCATGTCTTACATGGCTTTTTTCCTTCATTTGATCCAGAATCCAATCAAAGACCATGTGTTGTATTTAGTTGATATATCTCTATAACCTCTTTTAATCAAGAACAGTCCCCTGCCTTGTTAAAAATCTTTCATACCATTGACATCTTAAAGAGGTCACTCAGGTCATTTATTTTGTAGATTGTCCCACAGTTTAGATTTATGTCATTGTTTTCTCACGATTATATTAAACATTTTTGCCAAGAATATACATAGGTGATGTTGTGACTTCTTAGTACATCAAACTGGGAGACATGGAATGTCAGTTTGTCCCTTTATCGGTGATGCTGAGTATGTTCAATTGGTTGAGGAGGTGTCCTCTGGATTTCTCCATTGTGAAGTGTCACATGTTTTCATTTGTAGTTAATATATAATCGATGAGGTGATACTTTGAGACTGTGTGAATATCCTTTTCCAATAACATTCCTCCAGTGGTTTTATCATCCATTGATGATACTGACCTAACTTATTTTGGTGATGGTAAAGTGGTTATATTATAACTTTATCACTCCTCCTATATCTATTAGCTGGCATTCTTCTATTAGAAGAACCACCTCCCTTTTTTGTAGCAATATTCTGGACTCAGGGATTCTTTGTTTGATTGAGTATATTATTATAATCCATCACTATTATTATTCTTTTGAATGCCTGAATTTTACCAAGTTTTGGGCATTATGACCTACTTCAAATCTCCTCCTCTGTAGTTTTAACACATTCCCATAGTTTTTGAGCAATTCCTTGCTTTCTGGTACAAGATATTCTAGAACTTGAACTTTCCATGCTACAGAAATATAATCAACCAACCATCACTCCGTGATGCCCTGGTTCCATTTAGTGGCAAGTGTTTAGTCTTATACATACCCAAGACTAATAAGTAAAAATTTATACATATATATATATATATATATATATATATATATAAAAAACACTAGTTAATCTAAAGTCACTTTTTTTTTAATTGGAGTAGAGTTGCCTTACAGTGTTGTGTCAGTTTCTGCTGTACAACGAAGTGAATCAGCTATATGTATATATATATATATATATATATATATATATATATATATATATATATATCCCCTCCCTCTTGGACCTCCCTCCCTCCCCCATCCCACCCATCTAGGCCACCACATAGCACGGAGCTGAGCTCCCTGCGCTATACAGCAGGTGCCCACTAGCTATCTATTTTACACATGGTAGTGTATATATGTCAATCCGAATCCCCAATTCATCCCACCCTCCCCTTCCCCACCCTGTGTCCGCACATCCATTCTCTATGTCTGCATCTCTATTCCCGCCCTGCAAATAAGTTCATCTGTACCATTTTTCTAGATTCTACATATATGCATTTGTAGCGTCACATTTTGGGGAGTTGGACTTCACCCTGAGGATCCTCCTAGTGTTTGCTTGGGTGTCATTTTTTGCTCAGTAGACCATTTCTGGGGGATGTGGAACAAGGCCTAGGGCAGGCTATTTTTGGCTGATCAGCTATAATAATTTGATCCATTACCGGGTAGGTTTTACCTCAATGCTAATCAAAGCCATTAACTGAACCATAAATAGCTATATATGTGGTATGTGTGTGTGTGGTATATGTATGTGTGTTATATATATATATATAATAACAATATATATACATATTCTTAAATCACAAATTTATTTATATCTGTATAATAATATACATACTTATATACATTTATTTATATATGTGTTATGTGTGTGTGTATATCTATACCTATATCATCTCCACACCTGAACCCTGAATATGGAAACTCAGAATGCTTTCAGGCACTCTCAGTGTTTAAACTCCAATCAATGTTCAAGCCTTCAGGCCAAGGGAAGAAGGAGAAAGGAGAGCTAGGGGGTCTTCCTGTCTTGGCAATCCATCCAGGGCTTTAGCCGAGAGCTGCTTGCAGAGTTCAAATATGTTCATACACTTGCTCTCAATCTTGCCAGCTCAGCTAAATGTCTTTCTTTCAGTCACCTCCCAAATAGTTACTCTGGGCCTCTTCTTTTGGGTTCTTAATGCTCCCTTGATTTCCCTGCAGTAGGCAACTGGCATCCAGCCCATGCTTAACCTTAGAGGACAGTTGGGGGTAAACATTGTCCTATTTGGTCCAAGTAGTGAAGTTTCTTTTCTCTTCTCTCCTTGAGGCTGGGAGCACTTCTCCATTTCACTCCTCTCATACTACCCTCATCACTATTTGTCATTGTTATTCTCAAGCTGATATTTTTTTCTCTGTATGTATGATGAAAATTTTTATATTTGGAGGTTATTTGGTTAAGGTTAGTAAGTAAGTTTAGGTTAAAATTAGTAGCTCTTGAGCCTCCAGTATGTTTAAGATGACTATAAAATTTATATGCAGCATGGGTCTCCAGCATCCAGGATGACTTTGGTTATTTCCAGAAAATTATACCTATTATTTCTATCATCCATCTTGCTATTTCTTAGAACTTGTGTGGCCTTTACAGTAACAATAAATTCAGTTAAATTTAAAACTAAGTGTCTTCTAGTCTCATCCATCTATAGCCCAATTCTTGTTTTTCTTTGGAATTTCACCAGATGAATTTGTAGAGATGCAGAAATAGCTACCAGCCCAGATCCCAATGGTGCCGCTAGCGCTTGGGAGTATGTCTTAAGATTTAAGGCTGCCTGTGTGCCATGTATTAGCCCTCTTCTCAGAAATCTGGGGAAGGCTCACTCTGCTTCCATGAGCTTTTTCTGCTTTCATCTGTTAGTGGGTTCAGCGTCCTATCTCTTCACATTCCTCATGGCACTAATTATTGAGTCACCTTGCACTTCTTCGTCTCAGAAAAAAAAAAGCAAGATACTTTAGGAAACCCCCAAGCACCTCACCTGACCCAGCTGCCTCCTGAGCTTGAAAATTAAACACCTCAGGTGGTGTTGATAGAAATGATCTTGTTGTGATCTTTGAATTACAGGCTGTGGACTCTCTCCCTGTGAATCCCGATGTGCTGTCAGGAACTCACTGTACCTTTGCACGGTAGTATTTTAACCATGTGTAGGTTCTATGGCATATATACAACTCTCCCAAAGCACAGTGTCATCTAGATTTGGCATGAGTTGCAAGGGAATTCCACCTCGGACCGTCTGCCCACCCCGCCAAGAAAGGCATGAACACATTGTTTATCGCACGAGCACAGTATAAACACACAGTCTTAGTAAAAGGAACTGTGTCTGGATCTCAAAGAACAAACCAGCAAACATGCATTGAGGGGCTATGGGCACAAACACGTGCTAGTGAGAGTTGGCATGATATAGGAGAAAGAGCACACTGAGTAAATGGGAGGGTCCGCTTCTAGATGTGCACTCATACAAGATTCAGAATGAACATCAGAGAGGTCTAGTAGGATACACCTAGGTTAAGGACTGTTTGTAGAATGCCCTCGTGGTCAGTGGTGGTTGGCTTGGGAGGATGGGCCCCAGGTGGAATGCGCAGGCCTGGTGCCTGACACAGGGGAGGAACTCATTAAATATTTATTGAAGGAATGATACTGAAGGTATGCGAGTGCCTCAGACTACGATTAAAGAATGCGTTCGGGCCTCATGCGTGATCAGCTTTGCCCAGCAAGACTGGAGAGTCAGTGAGGGGGTGAGGCAGTCATGGGGACACCATGTGCCAAAGTTACTTTGCCTCTTCCACCATCTGTAGAGAGGCCTGGGACACACGGTGTGTTGAGACAAAAGACTCCTACCTGTCTTCTTATGGAAAAAAGCTGCAGAATTCTTTCTTTTTCTTTTCACTAAATTTATTTATTTATTTTATTTATTCATTTTTGTCTGTGTTGGGTCTTTGTTGCTGCACGAGGGCTTTCTCTAGTTGCGGCGAGCTGGGGCTACCCTTCGTTGCGGTGCACAGGCTTCTCATTGCGGTGGCTTCTCTTGTCGCAGAGCACGGGCTCTAGGTGCGCGGGCTTCAGTAGTTGTGGCACGTGGGCTCAATAGTTGTGGCTCGTGGGCTCTAGAGCACAGGCTCAGTAGTTGTGGCGCACGGGCTTAGTTGCTCCGCGGCATGTGGGATCTTCCCAGACCAGGGCTCGAACCCGTGTCCCCTACCTTGGCAGGCGGATTCTTAACCACTGTGCTACCAGGGAAGTTCCCAGAATTATTTCTTAATGAAAGGACGATGAAGTTTTATTGATGAGAACATAAGAACTTAACATATACTAAAAATAAAAAGGAACCAAAATGCATGTATGTCCGTGGTTAAGCGTGAATACAGCACATGCACGGTCTATTCTGGTTCTTTGGATGAAACTGTTCTCTCTGATAACTGGTGTCTCTTTAATTTCTAAGACAAAAACAACTTAGGCTGCAGGGTTGGCTGTGGGCTCCTATGTGGCCATGAAAGCCCAGATGAGGGAAGGCGCTCTGTCGCCTTGGGTGTGCGGTATATTCTTCCATAATTAATTCGCCTCGTGTTTCGTAGCAGGTAACGTGTCTCTCCTGAATATGATTAATCTTCCTCTATTGACTCGGTAACAAATTTCCATGATTATATACATAACATTTATAATGACAAACACGCTGTTAAGAACCCCTTTTGGCTGATGACAGCAAAGAGCAAGTAGACTGTAATTATGACATAAAATGAGATGATAGGAACTTCATAGTATTGGCTAGAATCCATTTCCGGATATGCTGTGCCCGTGTCTCCTCAACCATTTCAAAGTAATCCTTTATGTTCTGAGTTGCACGCCTGTTGCCCTTTGAACTACATGACGGGGAGGGTTCCATCCAGTTCCACTGAGATCATCACGTGAGGTGAGGGCTCAGAAGACAGGGAGCTGAAGCCCAGCATGGCTCTTGAGCTGTAGAAGAGTAAGCTTATCCACCTACTAGCAATTCAGCTTTGTGTGCCCATCTACAGACTGTACACGTCCAGGGGCAAGGGCAGGACCTATCTTGTTCATGTCTGTCATCAGCTGCAGTGCTGACACAGTAGCTTCTTCATAAATACGTGTCGCATGTAAATCGATGAAGAAATAACTTACATGGAACAGCCATAGTAAAGGGCTGCCCTGAGTGGTTGACAGAGCATCTGTGGACACTTCCGCCTCCCATCCACAAGTGCAGTCCTCTCTCTCCTCCCTAGATCTCCCAGAACCCATTCTATGTTCAGGAAGCTTGGACCATCTCCCAGCTGACAGTAAATCTCCTTGACATGTTAGCTGATCACAGGGCGTAAAGTCTAAGCCTTCCAGGACTCCTGAAAGTTCAAAGGAATGGAGAGATTTACGGCGCTGGGACTTCTGACACCGTGATCACCATGTGTGATGGTCCTCAAATTGTACAAGGTGGATGGGCACCATTCTGCCTTCTTAGGAGGCTGGCCTGAGCTTGTGACCTAACCTTCCTGCCTCAGTTTTTAATTTTTTTTCCCCCCTAACCAGGGGGATTATGCTCTTCTGAGGAAATTCTTCAGCAGTTGTTGTTCTTTTTAAGTGAATTTTTTTCTTGAGGTATAACATACTTACAGAAAAGTATACAGATCATAAGAGTTTAACTCAATGGATTTTCACAAAGAGGCCTCACCCGAATAACCAGCACCTACATCAATAAATAGAACCTTCCCAGCACCACAGACACCCCACTGTAACCCCACCTGGTTACTGCCCCCTCCAAGAAATAACCACTATCCTGACTTCTAACAGCATAGATTGAGTTTGCCCAATCTGTACTTTACACGAATGGGTACTTGATACAAGTTGGGTGATTCCAGTGGTGTATGGTGGAACCTTAAACTGTGGTTTGGAGTTGCAGTTCCCTGATGACTACTGAAAGTTTGATCTTTTTCAAATGGTTATGAGCCATTTGGACATCCTTGTGAAATACTAGTCAAGACTTTTACTCACCTTCTTTGGTAAATAGTTATCTTTTTTATTGATTTGTAGGAGTCTTCTCTATATCTTGGATATAGAAAGACACAAAAGTATATTGGAAATATGTTCTCCCACTCTATGGGTTGCATTTTCTTTCTCTTAATAGTATTTTGAAGAACAGAAGTTCTTAATTTTTAAGAACTCCAGTTGATTTTTCCCCTTTATGATTTGTGCTTTTCTATTTCTGTCTAACAAATTGTTCCCTGTGCCAAGCTTATGCAGATCTTTTCCTATGTTTTCTTCTAGATGCTTCGTAGTTTTACCTTTCACATTTAGATCTACAATGCATTGGGGACTGATTTTTTGTGTATGGTATAAGGTAGGGTAAAATTATTATTTCCCATTTAGATATCCGATTAAGCCAGTACCATTTACTGAAAGGATTATCTCTTCCTGACTGCACTGCATTGTCACTTTTGTGATAAATCAAGTGACCTCATGTGTGTGGTCTATTTCTAGACCCTATTGTGTTCTATTTGTCTATTTGTTTATCCTGGGTCAATACCACACTGTCTTCATTACTGGTACTTTATAATAAGCCTTAATATACAGTAGTATAAGGGCTCCTGCTTTGTGTTTCTACAAGAATGTCTTGCCTTTCCTCATCCTTTTGCACAGGCATATAAATCCTAGAATCAGTATGACACTTTACACACACACCCACACACACACCACTCTGCTGGAATTTTGATTATGATTATGTTGAATCTACAGGTCAATTCAGGGAGAATTCACCTCTTCACAGTATTTCAACACATTAACATGATATGTATCCCATCATTTGTTTGGGTCTCTTCATTTGCCTTAATAATTTCTTTGGGTCTCTCCATCTGCAGGATAGTGCAATTGTACAAGTTTGTAAGATTCATGCATAGTTATTTTATATTTTTGATGCTTTTCAAATTGTAACTATTGAAAATATTTAGCCAAAAAATTTGTTGCATATGTATGCAAAATACAAAGAATTTTATGTTGATCCTGAGTCCTGTATTCTTACTGGCTTTACTTATTAATTCCAATAGTTTATCTGTAGATTTAAAAAATTTTTTCTACATAAGCTGTTATGCCATTTGTAACTAATGACGGCTTTATTTCTTCCTTTTCAGTCCTTGTACTTTCTTTTCTTGTCTTATCGTCTTGGCTGGGACGTGTGATACAATGTTGACCACAAGTCGGGTAGTGGCAGTTACCGTTTAATTCCCCAGGATAAGAGAGGCTTGACAGAGTTTTAACCATCTGAGTTGAAGCACGGCATGGCCTCTCCCTTTCTGAGATCAAATAATCTGAGCTTTTGATAAGCTTTGAAACTGGATAAAGTGCGGGGGTGGGGGACAGGTATGCAAGAGAGAGTTTGCCTCAGCAGAAATGAAGAGGAAAACAAACATCTGTGGAATAAATGGCAGACCTGTCATGCTTATGTGCTGCCCACCTGTATGTGGTGCGGCGGGTGCAATTTGAGCGTCTATGTGCTGAGGCCTGTGGTGCTGGGAGAGGAGATGGGGTCCCATCAGCAGGCGATAAGGAGGTGCTGGTCCTTAAACCCATGTAATCCCCCTAACGCAGGAAAATCTGGCTGACTCAACAGAATCACCCGATCTTAGACTTGGGGAGCATCTCATTCAATCTTCTACCCAAAGCATGAGTCCCTGGGAATATCTTGAAAAACTTGGGATTGGAGGACAATTGTGCTCATCCCCGCGTCTAAGAGCATCTCCAAAAACGTCCCATCAGCCCTTCCATGAGCCCTGCCTGTTGCTTTATGACCCCGCAGCGTTACCTACTCCCAGCCTTCACCTTCTACCAAGCCAGGAGTTGTTGTCGCCTTGTACCTCCGCGGCTTCTGTGGCTGAAATTTGACTCCGCCCCTTACGGAGGCCTGGGTGAGCCGTAACCCAAAAGAGCACAGCGGCGTCTTTTGGGGGCGGAGCCTGACCCCAGGGGGCGCCCCACTGAATTACCCTGTTGAGGAAGCCCCTCGCCCTCCGTTCCACTCTGTGTGTTTAGATGATGCACAGCCCCCGGGCGCTCGGATCTCGGGTTTCCGTGTGGTCTGGTGGGACCCTCCCCCAGGCAGAGCGGATGGCGAAGACCTGACCTACTGCAGGAAGAAACTCGAGATGCTGACGGAGCAACTGACGCTGGGTTCCCGCTCCTCGTGTCTACGCCCTTGGGTAAACTGGAAGATATCCAACCCCGCTTTGTGCCCACTTTGGATTTTACTAGCTCTTTTCCTTTTTCCTGGCCAATCTGATGACTAGGTTACAGAGTGAGACCCTCCCGTTCTGCCTCCCCCGTCACATCCCCGTCTCTGATTTTTCACTGTACTCCCCCTCCAGGAGGCTTGTGCAGCTCAGAACTCTCTTCTGACTCTTGCACATCTGGACTCACGCTCTGGACAAGAGGAGAGGCCGAGTCCCAGCGGGCTCTGTCCCGTGGGTGTTACACAGCCCGGGTCCAGGCTCCCATCTTCCCGCAGAGCTCACCGGGGGAGCTGGAGCCTGCACACTCCCCTCGGCAGGAAGCAGAGGCACACACTGCCGGCAAAATTCTATATTCCCCATCAGTGGGTTTCTCCACTTGCAAGAAAGAGAGATGGAACGGGAATGCAGATCTCAGGTTCACTGTCTCCTTTTGCGTCTTGTCTCTCCTCTCTCTCCTCTCCCAGCCCTTCTATGGCTGCTTTCAATTTCTCAGACCCTGAAGGAGGGAAAAGAGGAAAGCAGTAACCTCCAGGGCCGCAGAGAACACGCAGTTACTCAGAGGGAGGGAAGGAGGGAGGGAGGGAGGGGAGGAGGGCGACGCAGCGAGGGCTTCACATGAATGGAGATGTGGGAGCTGCCATCCAGTGCCTCCCTAACGGGGTCCTCCCCAGCCTTCACCCTCATATGCATTCCCTATATCACCACTGGCACTGGGACACGAGCTGCCAATAATTAATTTTTATTGAAAGAGGTTTTTTCTTTGTCTGCAGACATTGTGTTCTGCTTCTGCCATGACTATAAAGTCTCCAGTACAATTCTGGATTTAATTATAGCCCTATTTCGAGGGAAAAAAAAAACACCCTATGTCAGAGGCACAGATAATTGGTGGTGCCAGGTGGAACTGAGACATGGGTTCTGGGGACCAGAGCAGTGGCTTCCGGCTGACTCAGATCTCAGAACCATTCAGCTGGGCTTTGGTTGGGTTCAGGCCTCCCTCTACCCCAGCTCCAGAATTAACTAACCTGGAGCCTGGAGGGACAGAGATAGGAGGATGTGACTTCTAAGTGAGCTGCAGGCCAGCTCCTTGCCCTCCCCCGCCCACGCCCTTTGCCACCCCCAGTGTTCTGGTGACCTTAAACCAGGCCAGGATTTTTCGCTATGGGGTGATCATCAGATTCCTTAGGGCTGGGCAGAGCCCTGGAATCCGGGTTTTGGACATTCCCTCTGACTCTTGCGATTAGGCTTGTTTGGAAACCCTTCATGAGGCAAAGGACTCGGCTTCTGAGGGTGAGGCTGGTGCTTCTGAGTAAGAATCAAACGTGAGACTCCAGCAGGAGAAGGCGGCACTGAGGGCAGCTGGTCCAGGAGTGTGATGTTTCATGGATACAGAGAGAGAGGAAAGTGACAGGAGATCGGCAAGGAAGGGGGGGACCAGAAAGGAGACGATGTTTAGTCCACCGCAGAGAGTCCGGGTCAGCAAGAGAACAAGAGGACCCAGGGTGACACGGAGGGGAGGGAAGGCACACAGTTAGGGCCAGACATTTGAGTGTTTCCTTCACCATCCCAGGAGGCCAGGGAAGGGATTCAGAGAGGTGAGATGAGTCAGAGCTGGAGGTGTCCAAGAGAAATACTCCCAGCTAGAGAGGTATTTAGGGATCATCTTGATTAGGCTAGCTTTACATTTTTGCACTAAGTTTCAAAATTGATGTCCTTCTTTGGCAGTAAGTCCTAAAATTATGAGCCAAATATTTGACAACGATAAAGGGAAGGAAAGAACATAGGCTAAAGCAATGGAAGCAGAGTGGGGAAATGCACTAGATGGAGGAGGACCAGAAATTGGTGACGGCTGAGGCATCAGGGAGAGACCCTTAGATGGACTAAGCCAAGAAAGAAAGAAATGAAGGAATTGGGAGGAAGGGGGACAGTTGCTGAGATTCCAAGAGAGGGAGAGACGGGGGTGGGGGGGAAAAAAACAGAGAAAAGTAGATGATAATAATGCCCGCCCAAACAATCGTGTTTGCTTCCTCTCCTTGGTCCCCCTCTTCATCCTCTAATAGCCCCCCAGTAGGCCGCCATGTTAGCTGCTCCAGAGGGCATCAATCACCACGTATTCAAGTGTATATTCCATGTGAATGGCGCCCCCTGGAGTTGTGCATGGTGGTGGTTCTGCCTCCGTCCATCTATATTCCTTTCTTTAACCGCCCCCCCTTGGTGTGCTTTTGCCATGCTAATGGCTTGTGGCATTCCCACCAGGGAAGTAAGTGCCTCAGAGCTGGCCCTGATGCCTAGAGCAAGGGTCCTGGACAGGCTGCACCAGGATGGCACCTGGATCACAGCAGTGCAGACAGACTGCAGTCACACAAATGCCCCACCTGTGGAAAACACCATATTCACATATATGAACCTACAGAGCTTAGGTGATTACAGGTCAAAGACTGTAGCACTTAATGAAAACTATTAGGCAGGTTTCATTATTTCATGTATATTCTGTCTTCTACATGCATTTGTAAGCTCTTCCAGGATTAAACTCTATCATGCCAAGTCTCTTTAGTTATATTTTCTTTGTGTGGCTATGAAACCTTGAGTTCAAAAAGTGTATCACAAGAACAATTGTTTCAATGGGAAAAATGGGTTAAAGACTAAAGCAGTTCAGCCTTCCAAAAAAAAAAAGTTATTCCCCAGCAGCAATTTCAAAAGTAAACCCTTTTTTATAGCTACGAGTGGGTAGCTATAAAACCCAAACATCCCTGAGTAAATCCAGCTTCTGATTATATGGAGCTTTTCTAAAGAGATGTGCACAGCCTCTTCCTTCCATTGGCTACAGGAGCCTTAGCACATTTTTATCACCTTGATGGTCTGTGTTTCCTCCACAGCACCTCCCAGCACCAACCTTAGGACAGGTGCAACAGGTATTAGTCTATGTGGCACATTTTGCAGGATTCAGGAAATGGGCCTCTTGCCCCTTAAAATAATCCTCCCCCATCCGCATCTCCTCCCAAAGAGTACTTGATATTTCTTCTGGACCTTGCTCTCTGTTCCTCACTTTGAGATAGAACTTTAAAAAAGAAAAACAGCTAGCGTGGGCACAGATTGAGACTAAAGGGCAAATGAACGATAATGTCCCCAGAGCAAGGGGGGGAGGGGATGCCACAACCAGGCCGCCCCATCTGCACCTGTGGAGAGACGGTACCTGTGCACATGGGCATCTCCCACTGCAAAGCATCTCCATCCCCTGAGCCCTTCACCTGGGTAAACTCATTCTGAAAAGCCCAGCTCCTTATTCAGGCATCACCCCTTCGTGGTAGGTCTCAGCGTCCCTCCTCTGTGCCCGCATCGCTCCCGATGCAGACCGTCACCATCATCTTCACCACGACACACTGAACAAACTCTCCATGGCGTGTTTGCCCCAGAGTAACACGAGCTGCACCAAGGCAAGAATTGAGCGTTCTTCATCTACGTGTCCTGGCTCTGAGCATGGTGCCTGATACACAGCGGGCACTTAGTAAATGCTTCTTTTGAACTGGATTTATCGGTGGCGCAGTAGAAAGACTGTGGAGCTGGGAACCAGCGGTGGCTTTGACTGATAGCCTCAGAACCTGCCAGCTTCGTGACTTTGGGCAAACAGTGTAACTGTGAGCCCCATCAGCACAAACGGGCAGAATCAGACCTCAGGTGGTTGAGAGGATTCATGAGATAACGAAGATGCTTCCGTCAGCACAGGTGCTCCCTGGTTGTTTATAATACTAACGGGAGACCTACGGTGAAAGCTGGTGATGAATCACCAGCCCTGCAAGTATGTGCGTGGGACACACAGCTGTTTACACAGCCCCTTGAAGAACATCGCTCCACGTAACACTTGAGAGAGTGATAGGGGGACAGAGGAACTGACTGTCAGTCAGAATCAGAAATGAGAATTGAATGTAGCCAGTTTGGGGGTAGTCTCAGCCCTGCCAGATATAAACTGCCTTCCAATCCTTGTGTCTTTCCTTTAGTAACATCTTGGGCTGGGTTTCATCATTCTCAGGTTTTAAAAAAATCACCTGTACTTAGATCTTAAGCTTGATTTAAATCTAATATCCTCTGCTTTCCTCAGGAAGCTCAGGGTGAGGTGAGGTAAGGACATGCAATAGACTGAATGGGTTTTTGTTGTTGTTTTATAAATTTATTTACTTTTTAATTTATTTTTATTTTTGGCTGCATCGGGTCTTCGTTGCTGCACGCAGGCTTTATCTAGTTGTGGTGAGCAGGGGCTACTCTTCATTGCAGTGCGTGGGCTTCTCATTGCGGTGGCTTCTCTTGTTGCAGAGCATGGGCTCTAGGCACGTGGGCTTCAGTAATTGTGGCACGCAGGCTCAGTAGTTGCGGCTCGCAGGCTCTAGAGTGCAGGCTCAGTAGTTGTGGCACAGGGGCTTAGTTGCTTCACGGCATGTGGGATCTTCCCAGACGAGGGCTCGAACCTGTGTCCCCTGCATTGCCAGGCAGATTGTTAACCACTGCACCACCAGGGAAGCCCTAGACTGAATGTTTGTGGGTCCCCAAATTCACATGTTAAATCATAATGCCCAAAGTGATGGCATTAGGAGGTGGGACCTTTGGGAGGTGATTAGGTCATGAGGGTGGAGCCCTCTTGAATGGGTTTAGTGCCCTTATAAGAGAGATACCAGAGAGCTCTCTTGTCTCCTTCTGCCATTTGGGGACACAGTGAAAAGATGGCCATCTACGAACTAGCAAGCAGGCTCTCACCAGACCTCAAATCTGCTGGTGCCTTGATCTTGGACTTCCTGGCCTCCAGAACCGTGAGAAATAAATTTCTGTTGTTTGTAAGCCACCTAGTCTAGGGCAGTTTTGTTATACCAGCCTGAATGGACTAAGAGAGGGAAGTTGAAAGATGCTACCTGGTACATTTCACTTTTCCTTAGAGGTTTTGGAATGGAGAGAGCGGCATAGTCTAAACTGGGAACATACCCACTCCACCTCTCTCTTTAAAGTCTGGCTCCTTTAGGGTTGGGGTGGGTGGGAGACTGAGAAAGAAGGAAGTACTGCCAAGGGTGTGTCATAACTGACAAGCTGGTGGCGGGGAGGCCTGGTCTTGATCTGAAATGCTTGTGCAAAAACTCTGAGTGTGACTCGCAGGCCTATAAGGGTTTTGGTACGTGTCAGGAGGGTGGCAGACCAGACAGAGGAAATACTCTGTGCAAATCACAGGGGCACAGGAAAGCCTACTCTGCTCAGAAGCAGACAAGCACTTGGAAATAGCCAGAGAGATACTGGTATGAAGGGCTGATAAAACAAGCAAAGGTCAGCTCGGGAAAAAGCCCTCTCTTGTCAGGCAAAATAAGTTGGGTTTTATCCAGTAATGATGGGGATTCATGGAAGGACATTTAGGCAGAATTGTGGCATATTGGGAAAGTCTCCCAGGTAGATCTTGAGAGGATTGGCGGGCAGGTGACCTGTCACCTGGTGTGGCTGGTGAGCTCAGCTCTGCTGCTTTGCTGAGCGTTGCCTCCCATGATGCCCTGTGCCTTCAAGCAAAGGTTCCACCTGCTGGTTCCAGGTCACTCCCCCCATGCCCACCCCTGGGGGCCTCCTTTCCAAAGCTGCCCAAGTACAGGCGGGCCAGGAAGAATGTCAGACTCGCTGTTCAAGGCAGTACTTGCTGCCAGCAGAGGAAGAGAGGCCTTCCTTTTATGGAAGGCCTGGGATTCTTCCTTGACAACAGCTCTTAGATCCTTGCTCAGTAAAAGAAGATTCCCCCCTCCCACTTTTCAAGTTCTCTCAACAGTGGCTCCCACGCAGGGCCCGCCAGCTCTCTCTCTCTCTCTCTCTCTCTCTCTCTCTCTCTCTCTCTCTCTCTCTCTCACACACACACACACACACACACACACACACACACACGGGAAGCATGACCCCAACTCTGCTGATGGAGAGAAGTATATTGTGGAAGGTCAGAGAACTGCACTGGAACCAATGTGATGAAAGTGGTGGCCTGGTGGTGTTGGATCCACATAAAACTATACAAAACTAGGGCATCCTACCTAGAGATGATCACACTAAGTGAAGTCAGTCAGAAAGAGAAAGACAAATACCACACGATATCACTTATATCTGGAATCTAAAATATGACACAAATGAACTTATTGACAAAACAGAAACAGACTCATAGAGAACAAACTTATGGTTACCAAAGGGGAACGGGGGTGGGGAGGGATAAATTAGGAGTTTGAGATTAGCAGATACAAACTACTATATATAAAACAAACAACAAGATCCTACTGTATAGCACAGGGAGCTATATTCAATATCCTGTAATACACCATAATGGAGAAGAATATGAAAAAGGAATATATATATATATATATGTGTGTGTGTGTGTGTGTGTGTGTGTGTGTGTTTGTGTGTGTGTATATATATATATAAAATCGAATCACTTTGCTGTACACCAGAAACTAACACAACATTGTAAATCAACTATACTTCAATAAAAAATGAATTAAAAAAAAACTAAGGGAGTAAAAAAAAACCCCAAACCAAAATATTAGTGTGTCCTAGATTCCTACCCTGCCTCATACTTACCTAGTGAATTAGACAGATTATTTAACCTCTCTGAGCCTCAGTTTTCCCAACTGTAAAATAGGAACAATATCTACCTTTCAGGATGATTTTGAGAATTAGAGATAGTCTTTGTAATGTGCCTTACGTAGCATTATATAACCAGTAAAAACCATTAATGTTACTAACATTGCTGCACACATCAGCATAAGAGGACTCCCTATCCCACCTCCCACGCTAAGATGTTTTGAATCAGTTTCATTTATTACACTTTGAAATGCTGCTAAATTCAGAGCACTGTCATAAACGTTATAGGAAATAAAGTATATAAGATACTAATCGTGCCCTTGGGTTGTTTACAAAGGATGTGAGGATGGAACGTTTTGCTTAGAGGCTAGATTTTAATAGAGGCTTCATTTATGCCTGCCTTAATGGATCTTCTCAGACTTGATTTTTAGGGCCTGCGTTTCCCCTATGGGGAAAGGAAATAAGAGAATATATTGTTCAGCTTAACACTAAGACAGAAATTCTTAAAACATAATGCTTTGATGATTATTTTTTTGCGGTGCGCGGGCCTCTCACTGTTGTGGCCTCTCCCGTTGCGGAGCACAGGCTCCGGACGCGCAGGCTCAGCGGCCGTGGCTCATGGGCCCAGCCACTCCGCGGCATGTGGGATCTTCCCGGACCGGGGCACGAACCCGCGTCCCCTGCATCGGCAGGCGGACTCTCAACCACTGCACCACCAGGGAAGCCCCTGCTTTGGTGATTTTTTAAATGTGTAAGTTCTTGTGCATCTGAATGTATATGTGAGAACAAAAGAAAGATTAAAGTTACTACAAAGAACCAGTCCAGTGATGCAGCAGGAAAAGCACTCCCCTTCTTTGGACTTAGGAAGCCAATTTCTAAACATCGGACCTTGGAGAAAACATTTGACTTCTCTGCAAATGGCAGTCATAATCTGCTCTCAAATTGTGGAGGAGTCGTTGAATCCAATAAAATAATAGTCAAAATATTTCATAAAAGAAAATGTTAAATTGCTAGCAAAAGGTGATCAAGAAGTTGAACAGAAGCCAAACTTTGTATGGGTGAAGGTTAGAGGGCTGGTATATGAGATGGGTAAGTCATTTCAGGCTACAGAACTTGGCAAGTGGTCCCTCCTCGTAGAGAGTAGGAGATCAAAATTGATACCTCCATGGCCTATAGAGGGAAGAGGAGGACAGAAGACGTGAGTTCTTTCTCGTCAAAGGAAGAGGCCCAGCCTCTCTCTAATACTCTCTGATGGCCCCTGGCCACTTTCCCCCATCCCTCCCACTATTGCCTTTTTCTCTTGACCCTGACATCCTCAATAAGACCATCTATAGACTGACTGGTAGGCTATTGGCTGATCACCATCTCTTCCATCAATACCCTGCACATGAAGGGCCTCAGAGGGAGTGGACACTGCATTTGAGGTTCCCATCCAAAACTCTTGTCCTTGGAGTCAGCTTTTCTAACCCATTAGAAATCTATGATAATAAGAAAAAAAATCATTAGAACTACTATGTTCCATCTCTTTTTTTCTTTTTGTTTTGTTTTGTTTTGTTTCTCTTTGGCTGCACCATGTGGCATGTGGGATATTAGTTCCCCAACCAGGGATCAAACCTGTGCCCCCTGCCATGGAAGCGCAGAGTCTTAGCCACTGGACCTCCAGGGAGTTCCCTACGTTCCATCTCTTTGCTAAGTGCTTTACATGTATTACTTCATTCAATCTCCACACTAGTCCCCATGTGAGAAGTTCCATTATTATCCTCATTTTACTGGTGAGAAAACCAGGGTATAAAGAATCATGTACCTAAAGTCACACAGTACTAACTGGGAGATCTGGGTCTGACACCAAAGCTCACACTCTTAGGCACACTCTTCTCTAAGCTCTACAAACTTGGAACCAAGTATGAAGTCCTTTTACCTGAAGGTCGTCTTGAGGTCATTCAGGGATTCAGTCCCTTCTCTGGAAAGATGAGGTTAGAGGAAAAGGAAATGGAAACGTCTTGTTTCACATGTGATGAGAGAATCGGAGTTGGAAAGAGGGATGATGGCCTGGCGGGCACCCTGGTGGAAAGAGCACCCTCTGAAATGGAAAGGATGCTGTCCAATCTCCCTTCTGATTCAGCTGGAAAATGATGTGATTTGGAAACCATGGAGACCCCTAATTCTGGAGGAAGATCTTCGACTGTCTCCTTTCACCTCTTTGGAATTTTGTCTCCAAAACACAGAATTGACGGTTGTCATTAACCATGAGAAGATGGACAGAGAGGATGAGGAAAGGAAGAAAGACATCCAGAAGCCCCCTTTTTTGGTAGTTTTTTCTTTAACGTTTCCTTCTGGCAGCAAAATAACACATCTTGTCTCAGAGAGGCTTTCATGGTGTATAATTTAAGGTCTATAAATAGATGACTGTTATTAACAAACACACACACACTCACACACACACACATCTTTCTCTCTATTCAGACATGGGCAGAAATATTGCAGATAGAGGAGATAAGCTGTTTAAAATGGGAGGCACCTTTTTCTCTCCTCCACCAGCTGGATGGCTGTATCTGTCTCTTCCTCTGCCCTTACTCTCAACCCATTCTATTCTTCTAGGTTTTATTTCCATCTCTGTTCCCTTTATGCTGCTAAACCCCACCCTTCATGTTCTTACTGTGATCTTTCTGGAACACTTGAGACTCCCCTCTAATCTTTGTGCCTGAGTCTTTCCCTCATTAGTGACCAGTCTCCTTATCCCTTTCCAAAGACAATTTAAAACCTTATTAGAGGGCTTCCTTGGTGGTGCAGTGGTTGAGAGTCTGCCTGCCGATGCAGGGGACGCAGGTTCGTGCCCCGGTCCGGGAAGATCCCACATGCCGCGGAGCGGCTGGGCCCGTGAGCCACGGCCGCTGAGCCTGCGCGTCCGGAGCCTGTGCTCCGCAACGGGAGAGGCCACAGCAGTGAGAGGCCCGCGTACCACAACAAAACAAAACAAAAAACCTTATTAGACGTCCCTAAAATTCTATCTGACACAGAACACACAGGTTTGGATACAACCACATTGGTAGAAAGAACTAGAAGACAAGGTTTTACAGAGGTTCAAAAAGAAGCTACGTCATGAAATAAAAATGACAGGAATGACAATGAAATCTGTGTGCCAGCTACTATTTATTACAGAAACATTTAAAAGAGGATCAGATCTGATGGGATAATATAAGATGATGAATTCACTGATGGTTAATATATTAAAATGCACATTTATATGGCATAACACAGATTCCAAAGAGCTTTTAAGTACATGATTCCTCATCGTTTTCCCTGGGATACCACGGCCAGTGAGTGGCAAAGCCGGAGCCTACACCCAGTTTTGTGTGACCCTCAGGAAGTGTTCAGGTCTGTGTCTGGTCCCATCTTAGTCTCCATCACGATGATTTATAACTGTCTGTTTACTTGTCTTTCTTCTCCACTCTTCTTTAAGTACTTTGGTTGTATTCCCAGCACTAGATAAATGCCTAACTCAGGGAAGGAGGGTAATAAATGTTTCTTCAATGAATGAATAAATGAATAAAGGAAAGAATGGATGGATGCTTGGATGCATACATGCATCTTCCCCAAATGCCAATGTTAAACTAATAAATGGTAAACAAGGCGAAGTGTGACGTGGGACACTTCCTTGTATCACTTCACAGCATCCTGTTGGTTAGGGGCTACACTGCAGCAGCAGGTAAGGATCCACTTTCTCCATTCAGCCATCACGGCCCCAGTCCTTGAGTCAATTCCCTTCTGTCCATTCAGACAATCTCAGCTCCTCTGTATCCCGTCTCTAACACCTGATGCATTCTGCCTTGCCTTTCCTCCCATCACATACTTTAAGCTTCTTAAGTAGCCATGTCTTATTTAATTCCCTCATTCATTCATTAAAGGAGGAAAACTAATGTGAATTATAGGTCTACTATATGCCAGTCATTATCATGACCTTAAGAGGTTATACTTTAATCTTTATTGATGAGGAAACTGAGGCTCCAAGAACTTAGATAATTTATCAGAACACATCACAGGAGCTTAATACGTTATTTCTTTAATGAAAGAAAGAAAGATGGTGCTGGTAATAAGCGATTGATCAGGGATTCAAGGTCAAGCCTTTCTGATTCCAAAGCCCAAGATTTCCCCAGTAGATGATCCTCTTCCAATTCTAATTCCAATTGGAATATTGCTTTCAATTCTAAGACACCATGAAGGATTTACGAAATCACTGAATTGAAAAATCAGCCCTCAGTCTCCAGGCATCTGTAATCATAACAATAATTCTTTGAAACTATTTTAATCTTTTCTTCCAAGGCGTGTAAGGGATAATATGCACAGTGCTTATCCCTGAGGCCATTTTATTTACACACAAGGGGACTTGTTATTAGTTCCATTTTTCAGGCTAAGGCAGAGAGCTATTTCCTGTGTGGCCCATGGTTACCAAGTGAGCGAGGATGACTCTGGGGGAAGAGGCTAGTTCCCCGACCAGACTCATATGCCCTGATCCTTTCACTAACCCAACAAATAAAGTTTCTTTTATTTGATTTTAAAACTATTTTAGGGGCTTCCCTGGTGGCGCAGTGGTTGAGAGTCCGCCTGCCGATGCAGGGGACGCGGGTTCGTGCCCCGGTCCGGGAAGATCCCACATGCCGCGGAGCGGCTGGGCCTGTGAGCCATGGCCGCTGAGCCTGCGTGTCTGGAGCCTGTGCTCCGCAACGAGAGAGGCTGCAACAGTGAGAGGCCTGCGTACCGCAAAAAAAAAAAAAAAATTTTAGTTTTCATGTCTCCAAAAGGAGACCCAGGAACTAAAATGAAGGCTGTCAGCCCTCTCTTCTCTCAGAGGCTCAGCTATCAGCCGGCACCCTCTGGTAGCTCCTGAACATTGTGATCTAGAAGGATCCTGGAGTTCTGTAAAGTCCTAATAAGCCTTCTGAGGAAGCAAAGAAAGATTAAATTATTTTCTCTCCTGTTTTGGTATTAGCAATTCTCTCACATGCACTCCCCGGCTCTTCCTGTTTATTCTCCACCGGCATGCCAGGTAAATCCTACTGGTCCTACAGAGCTCTGGGGGTACCTCACTTCCTCCCCAAAATCATCTCTGACCACAACTACCTTCTTCATGGCTGTCCTTCTAGATTCGTTTTCATCTTGGTCAAGCCTTCTTCATTGTTACATGTGTTTTAGATTGTTAACCAGCTAGATTTCCAACTTCTTTAAGATATGAACCTAAACACTAGTGAAACTGCACCTCTTCTCGGATGGGGCTTGAACCCAGCCAAAATCCAGATTGGGGCTCAAACCCACAATCCCTAGCTTAGGAGGAGACTGAAACCCACCGTCCTTTCATTGAAGCCTCTCACCTAGTGTCAGGACTTGCTGAAGCTCAGGTTCTTTTGTCTCGGGGCAGAAAGAATTCAGCGTGAGGCAAAGTGACAGGTAAAGAGTGAACTTATTAGCATAGGATGCTTGTGAGAGACACCAGCGGGCAGGCGAGGGAGCGCAGCCCTGAGGAGAAAGAGGGCTACATTTTTACAATCACAGAGAAAGTGGGGAGGGGAGAAGACCACCTTCTTCGTCATTCTTGGGCAGATGTCAAGGCTTCTGTCGTTAGTTCCTCCTTTGGCCCTATATGGTTTAACTGGGACTGTCCTGGCGTTATTTAAATCATGTATATTAGCAAAAGGGTGGTAACATATATTAAATATGGCCATTCATCTCAGGTTTCGGTATAATGCCCCCTTTCACCTAGTTTCCTTCCCCTTTCACCTATATTTCTGCCTTGGCCACATTCAGGAATGCTACTCTTCGAGAACTATTAACTCTCTGGCTTCATGTAACAAGATTCAGCCCCCATATCTACTGTCTTGTGTTTTAACTATCAGGGTTTGTGGCTGGAGTGTGTCTGGGGCTTGGATGCACCTGGTCTTCCTTCAAGGTAGTGCAGACTATTGCTAGGTTACTGGATTATTTTCTTGAGTGGTCATTAGCTTACAACAGTCTTCCAAACTCCCTTAAAATTCCCTTTCTGTCTTTAATCACCTAGTGGAATTTCTAAACTGACTGTTTCATTATCCTACTCTATCCCTATCACTAGAAACACAGTAAGTGAATAGCAGGTTAACTTCAATCCCTTGACATCTGGAAATGTACAAATGTTATGAATGGTAAACCTTTATTAACAGATTGATCTAAGCCTCTAATAATCTGAATTAACCAGAAAGAACTCTCCATTACTCAGATTTAACAGACAACAGAGACTTTGGTGTTCCTATCGACTGGGCCAGCATCTCTTTGAAAGCACGCTCTGGGCACAAAAGGTCAGGCCTAACGAGGACCTTGATCTGACATGGGGAGCAAGTGAGCCCTGGTGAGACACTCAGCCCTGCGCAGCTTATAGAGCCACGAGGGAGGGAGTGGGGCCTGAGGCTGACTCAGAGCTGCAACTATATCCAGTGCTCTGGGAAGCACACGGAATCATATCACGGCAAATTTAGGCCTGTGCTGATCAAGGCAGGAAACTCAGCACCTCCTTTCTCTCTGCAGCCTGCCAGATGCCTGACATCTAGGCCACAGTCCCTCTGCGGGGCTTCTTCCCATCCTGGAAAATGAGAGGTCGCCTGGACGGTGGGTTCCTGCAGGCGGGCTTACAACCTCGCGCCAGAGAAGTGGTGTATTGGAGGCTGGGGCTCTGGCATCATTTTCTCAAGGCCGGGGCGCGTTTCGAGTACCAGTTCTTTCCCCCTTTCCCTCTTGTTCATATTTTGTTGGACACAAGTGGCCTACAGCCTTACACAGTTACAAGCCTCAGCTGCTCTCTTGGGTTTTTGAATTTTACTGTAGGAAATTATGTATTCGCTAAAAATAACATTTTAATCAAATGTCCTCTAGAACCCAACTGCACCGGGGCTGTAACATTACAAAAGAAGAGACAGGGAAGTCAAGATCTAGAATTCAAAGTTGGTTAGAACCTCCTGGTTTCCGGTCTTCAAAGCTGTAGGGAACTCCTGTCACTCCATGTCTTAAAACAAGACTATCAGGGCTTCCCTGGTGGTGCAGTGGTTAAGAATCTGCCTGCTAATGCAGGGGACACGGGTTCGAGCCCTGGTCTGGGAAGATCCCACATGCCGCTGAGCAAGCCACAACTATTGAGCCTGCGCTCTAGAGCCTGAGAGCCACAACTACTGAGCCCACATGCCACAACTACTGAAGCCCATGCTCTGCAACAAGAGAAGCCACCACAGTGAGAAGCCCGCACACTGCAACGAAGAGTCGCCCTGCTCACCGCAACTAGAGAAAAGCCCACATGCAGCAGCAAATCCCTAACACAGCCTAAATAAATAAAATCTATTTAAAAAAAAATGTTCCTTAAAAAAAAACAGACAAGACTATTAGATTGAAGCAGAGACTTCTTTGGAATCGTTTAGGATTACAAAACCTTCCCTTGGGGACTGTCATTTTCATACCTGGCTTTCATGCAAGGGTGAAATTATGTATGTGAAATTAACCACCAAGGCCAGGCATTGATTTAAAAACTTACAGATAATTCCTATTTCTGTTGTCAAGCGAATGTCTTATTTTTTGTTTTTTCTCTCTGTTTGTATATGTGCATAATTTAATACATAACTGCTGAGCCTAGAAAAAGGAGCAATTGTGTCTCTATTCTTTTTTAAAAAAATACTCTTTTGAAATGCTAAGAGACTCTGAAATATTTAAGTAAACAGAATTTTAGGATGAGAACCTAAGTGTCAAACAACAAAAAAACAAAGTAGCAATTTGCTATTCAGTAGACAGAATTCAGAGCTACCTTGCAGGAGACAAAAAATAAAAAATAAACCCCTCCTGACAACAGACCTCCCAAGCCCATCCTACAAAAAGTCTAAGTAACAACAAACAACAACGATAATTTCCTTGGTTGAGACAAGCTGATTTTCCCAGACATTAATCTCATTTCTTGCCATAATCACTGAGATGGGTAGAAGTTTTCATCCCCATTTTACAGATGAGAAAATTGAGTCTCAGAGAGGTTGGATAACTTGCCTAAAGCCACACAGTTAAGTAGCAGTTGGGCCAATGCTAAAAACACATCTTTTTACTTAGGGCTGTTTTCAGGACCCTCTGCTGCGAGTGGAAGGCATTACAGGCCTCCAATGGTCCTTTGCTTCTGGGTAAACCTAGCAGAATAGCTTGCGTGGGCCTTCATTTCTGTCTTCCTCAGCCTGATGACATTTACAGGATTATTCTTTTTCTAGTTCTCTCTTGGCAAAAGTTCTATTGAAGAGGCCCTTGTAGCTTCCCTGGTGGCGCAGTGGTTGGGAATCTGCCTGCCAATGCAGGGGACACAGTTTCGAACCCTGGTCCGGGAAGATCCCACACACCACGGAGCAACTAAGCCCATGAGCCACAACTACTGAACCTGCACTCTAGAACCCACAAGCCACAACTACTGAGCCCATGTGCCACAACTACTGAAGCCTGCACACCTGGAGCCTGTGCTCCGCAACAAGAGAAGCCACTGCAGTGAGAAGCCCACGCACGGCAATGAAGAGTAGCCCCAGCTCGCCGCAACTAGAGAAAGCCCGCGTGCAGCAACGAAGACCCAACGCACCAAAACTAAATAAATAAATAAAAGAAAAAAAGGAAAAATGAAAGAAAAGGCCCTTGTAGAAAAAACCTTTCCGCTAAGGATTTCAAAGCAATTTTACCCAAGGGAAAATCCAGGCCCTCAGGGGCTAAGCCGCTGTTTTCCAGGCAACATAGTAACCCTGCAAGACAAGCAAATTGTCTGATCTTCCTCCAACTTCTAATAAACCCCAGACAGGGTCAGCAGCCCATGATAGAGATGTGCTGCTAATAGTGTGTAGGACATAGCGTCCATCACCGGCAGAGCTGTCGGGCAAAACCTCTGGTCAGGTCCTCTCCACCTCAAACCAAATGAGATATTTGTGAAAAAAAATTTAAATGGCAATATGACATACAGAGATAAAGCATTATTGTCACCTTCATGTTTCATGAGCCCCCAAAAAACATCCTTTTTTCCCCTTTTCAAAAAAAAATTTTGGAGAATAGTTGATTTCCAATGTTGTGTTAGTTTCAGGTGTACAGCAAAGTAAATCAGTTATACATATACATACAATCCACTCTTTTTTAGATTCTTTTCCCATATAGGTCATTACAGTGTATTGAGTAGAGTTCCCTGTGCTATACAGCAGGTCTTTATTAGTTACCTATTTTATATGTAGTAGTGTATATATGTCAATCCCAGTCTCCCAATTTATCCTTCCCACCACTTCCCACCTGGTAACCATAAGTTTGCTTTCTACATCTGTAACTCTATTTCTGTTTTGTAGTTAAGTTCATTTGTACCCTTTTATTAGATTCCACACATGAGCTATATTGTATGATATTTGTCTTTCTCTGTCTGACTTACTTCACTCAGTATAACAATCTCTAGGTCCATCCATGTTGCTGCAAAAGGAACAATATCGTTCTTTTATAATGGTTAATATTCCATTGTATACATGAACGATATCTTCTTTATCCATTCCTCTGTCCATGGACATTTAGGCTGCTTCCATGTCCTGGTTACAGAAATACTTTTTATCTTACTCCCCACATCCTGCTTTTGATACTTGCCTGTCCAGCACCTGTTTTGCATATAGTAGGCGCTTAGTAAAAATGTGTCGAAATTCCTATTGATCTTTACACTTAAATCCCTTCTAGGAATACTTTCAGGGGTCCTGAAAGCTGAAAATATTTCCTTAAATAACCCTTAATTTCGTCATGCCAGGAATGGATGGGGTTCACGCAGTAAACCTTCTTATAAAATCAACCCTACATATGCACTCAGGACAGTCCAGACAGTCAGAGCTGTTTGTTGTTTCTGGAATGCGCCCGCTGCTTCTCACTTATCCACAGGCTGCTTCCTTCTCTTGAATGACCCTTCACTATTCCACATATGTCTGGCAATTGTCCCCTAACACAGAACTCAGGTGTCATCTTTTCTGGGAATACTTCCCACACAAGACCCACTTGAGACTAGCCGGCAGCCTACTGTAATCGGTGGTCTCCTCCTCCTCTCTGAGCGTAAGCTCGCTGAAGCCCACATCTCACTGGGTTCTGTATCCCAGCACCAAGCCCCATGCCTCGCACGTTGGTGGGGCTCAGTCTATGTTTGTAAGTGACTGCTGGGTTCCAAGACTGTTAGAAGCTGGAATGATGAATAGAAACGCCTACACAGGTAATTTTCTCCAAAAGTCTTTCTCGGATTCTGGGCATCTTCAGCTCCCAAATGGACTCCCCTGGGGTACTTCCCATGCATCCCTTACCAGGAAGTTAGCTAGGCTGTTCTTCTATGACTTCTGTGAGTCAATACCTTTATGGCTATCAGCACATGGAAACTGCCATCCAGTGATGATAATGCAAACTTTTCCCCCTTTATTTAAAAAAGTTATGATGCGTGGATACAGAAAAGTACATAAAACACATGTATACAGTTTAACAAATAAATGAATAAAATAAGAGAACACCCAGATAATCCACCAGCCAGGACAAGAAAAGGAACACTGCCAGCACCTTAGAAGATCCCATGCGCCCCTTCCTGATGACAATTTTGCCCTTTCTTCCTAGAGTTAACTGCTATGCTGGCTTTGAGGGTCATGATTCCTTTCATTTTCTTTATGGTTTTACCACTCATGTACGCAACTCTAAAGTCTGGCTTCTTGGTTTTGAAGTTTGTAGAAATGAACTGTTCTGTCTGGGGTCTTTCATTTGACATTGCACTTGTGGGATTCATCCATGGGTCTACCTGTACCTGTGTTATTCCATCGCATGACAAACTACAGAGTAGTTCATCTACTCTATTGTTGATGAATATTTGGGTTGTATCAAAGTTGGAATAATTATAAACAGCACAGCTATGAACATTCTTGGGTTACTTTGTGCCCATCTGAACAAACTTTGCTAGGATGTATACCTAGGGTTGCATTTCTGGGTATTTTTATTTATAGGCAATATATTAAATAATGCCAAACTGACTTCCAAGTAGTTGTACCAACTTCCATGGTCTTCAGCAGTCGAGGAGAGTTCAAAATGTTCCATCGCTCCTTCATTGTCAGACTTTTCAAACGTTTGCCCATTGAGTGGGGTATGGAAGGAATTCCATTATGATTGTATTTTAGTCCACAGATTATTAATCTTATATTTAACTGGAAATTTCCTTTTTGTGAAGTATCTGTTTAAACCTTTTACCCATTTTTTCCTGTTAGGTTGTCTGCCTTTGTCTTAGCGATTTTGGAAGAATTCTATAAGTATTTTGAATACTAGTGTGTTGTTTGTTTTGTGTGTTGTAAATATTATCTCCCACTTCATGGTTTATCTTTTTACCTTTGATACCATTTGATGAAGAGGATGTCTTGATTTTAATGTAGAACAAATTTATAATTTTTTTCTTTATGGTTTGTGTTTTTTTGTGTCTTGTTTAGGAAATCTTTACCCCAAGATCATGACAGTATCTTTCCTTATTGATTTTCCTTTCACCTTCAGTCTTTTAACCAACTGAAATCGACATTTTTAGGATGGTATGAGGTAAAGATCCAACTTCGTTTTTTCTACATGGATGCCTGTCTCAGCAATTTGTTGGAAACTTCTTATTTTCCCTGCTGATCTTGAAATCTGGTAGAGCCAGAGAGTTCTACTTCTTCAAGAGTGTTTTGGATATTCTTATTAACCCTTTGCATATCCATATAAGTTTCAAAACCAGCCTGCCAAGTTTTTTTTTAAAAAATCATGGAATTTTGCTTGGGCATGCATTAAATTTATAACTCAGCTTGAGGACAAGTGGCATCTTTATAAAAATTATTCTGATTCATAAACTTGGTATACCTCTCCACTTAGCTTTCTTTTTTAATGTCTCTCAGTAACACTTTATAATTTTCTCCGTAGATGTCTTAGACAAAAATATATTGTTAGTACTGTTCCCAAGGATATCATCTTGTTTTATGCTATTCTAAATGGTAGCTCTTTTATTTCATTTTCAATCTGTTCCTCGATTATATGAATTAAATGTATTGTTTAAGTACTGAATGTGAATAGTACAACCGTGTCAAAGCCTCGTAATAATTACAGTAATCTCTCTATGGATTCCTTCAGATCTTCTACACATAATTAAATCATCTGTGAATAATGACAGCTGTTTTTCTCCACTTTTCAATTCTCATACCTTTTATTTCTTTTCATTGTTTCACTGAGCAGGCAGGGAACTCCAGGACAAAGCTGAATAGAAGTAGCAATAACAGGAATTCTTGTCTTGTTCCAAATTTCAAAATGAGAGCTCTCAAAGTTTCAACATTTGATGTGACGTTTGCCATAAGATTGTAGTAGGTACCCTTTGTAAGGTTAAAGAAATTTCATTCTATTTCTATTTTTATAAGAGTTTTATTATGAATGATTATTGACTTTTACTAAATACTTTCTCTGCATCTCTGTGATAATCACCCCATTTTTTTCTTATAATGTGGTGAATTACATGAATTGCTTTTCCAAAGTGACACTAATCTTACATTCCTAAGATAAACACAAATTAGTCATGATGTATTTTTTATGTATATTGCTGCATTCAGTTTACTAATTATAGTTTACGTTTTGCATTTACATTCATGAGTGAGACTGGGCTCTAGTTTTCCTCTCTCGTTTTGCCTTTGTTGAGCATTAAAATCAAGATGATGGGTAGTATCACAAAGCATCATGGTAGATTTGCCCTTTTATTCTATTGTCTGAAGGAATGTGTATAAATTGGAAATATTTCTCTCTTGAACATTTATAGACCTTACTGGTAAACCACGTGGACCTAGAGAGCTCTGGATAAGAAGTTTTTGTTTTACTAACTAAAGGAAAAGTCAGGATTCTTATCTCTTCATGAGAAGGGTTTTGGTATGTTATACTTTTCCAGGAATGTATACATTTTGCATCCATTTTCAAATATATTGGTGTTAAGATTTTTGTATATTCTATTATCTTTTCAATATTTGCAGTGTCTGTAGTAATGTCCAATTTTTCACTCATGATGTTGATTATTTGTGCATTTCTTCTTTATTTTCTTGGTCAATCTCACCAGAGGTTGGTCCATTTTTTTCTTAGTTTCAAAGAGTGAACTTTTGGGTTTGTTTTTTCTCTTTATTATATTTCTATTTTGTATAATATTTTTCTATGCCATTAATTTACCTTTTTATCTTAATTGTTTTCTTTCTTCTACTTTCTTGGATTTTGCATTGCTTTTTTTTCCTAGTTCCTGAAGATGGAATTTCCAGCATTTGTTTTTTTCTAATCCATCTAAATCCATCTAATCCAATCTAAAAACAAACTCTCAAAAGACTATAAATTTCCCTCTATATAATATTTTAACTGCATCTCTTAGCGTTCTGTTAACTAATTTGCGAAAGAAAAGAAGGAAGGGAGGGAGGGAGGAAGGGAGAAAGGAAAGAAGGGAGAAAGGGAGAGAAAGAGAAGGAAGGAAGAAGGATGAAAAGAAAGAAAAGAAAAGAAAGGAAAATAAAAAGTCCTGATGTGTAGCGTGCCAATTTCATATTTCTGTGTTGTAAATACTTCACCACAACTGATTTCAGGCTAGTAGTGGATTAATAACCAGTGGGAAAATGTCCTGAATATTTAACATTCGGCTCTTGCAAGCTGATACAAGGCAGCTCTAGCACACCACTGGCTGTACGTCTCAAATTTAAATAGTATTTTCACTATTGTTTTCAAAATATGTTCTAATTAACACTATATAGTTGACCCTTGAACAGCACTGGTTTGAACTGCACGACTCCACCTATATATTTTTTTTCAATAGTAAATACTACAGTACTACACAATCCACTGCTGGTTGAATCCACAGATGGTTGCTGGTTGAAACCACTGATGCGGAGGGCCCATCCGTGGATTTTTCAACTGCTCAGAGGGTCAGTTCCCCTAATCCACCCTCCCGCTTTGTTCAGGGTAAACTGTCCTTTCTCTTTTAGCCACACTTCTTTGATTATTTGGAAGCATGTGTCTAAATTTCCAATTATATGGGAAAATTATAGTTAATTTTTGTTTTATAATTCTAGCTTAATTGTATTTTTATTGGAGATCACACTTGATGTGATTTCAATTCAGTAAAATTCATTGAGATTGACTCAAGGTCCAGAAATAATTGATTCTTATAAACATTATACATGTGCCTGAAAGGAATATGTTTTCTGTAGCTGTTTGATGCAATGTCTATATGCATCCATTATGTAAATTTTTAAAATCTGGTTTAAATGTTCTATGCCATTATGATTTTTTTATGGCAAGATGTATCTGTAACTGAGAGCAATGTAAGACAATCTACCGCTTTGACGGTTATTATTTTTCCTCTTGTACTTCTGTCAATTTTTATTTTATGTATTCTGCAGCTTTTTTAAAGGTTCTTTACGTATTTTAAATTGTAGTGTTTTTGTTAATTAAAATGTGTCATTGTGAAATTATACTCTTTATCTTTAATAATGCTTAGTCTGTTTTATTTCATATTAATGAATTCTCCTAAGACATCTGTTGATTAATATTTGCCTCCTGTATTTTTCCATTCTTTTGTCTTTAACCTTTTTGTATCCTTGTGTTTTAGATATGTCTCTTGAAAATAGTACATACAGGAATGTATATCGTATATAATATAGCTGCTGTTGTTTTTACTGGAGAACTTAATCCATTCAGATTCTTGTAAGTTCTAATATTTCAGGTTTAAAATCTACTCTTTTTTTGTGCTTATATTTGCCCTACTTCTGTTTCTTTTCCTTTATTGCTTTTTATGGATTTATTTATTTTTATTATTTCTATTTCCCTTCTATTAGTTAGACAGTTATACACTCTGTTTCTATTCTTTTAGTACATACCCTAAAAAATGCAACATACATACTTAGTATATAAAATTTTTAAATTAATCAGTACCCTTATGTTTATTACATACAATATAAAGATTTTACAACACTTACCTCCATTTTCCCTCACCAACTTGTTGAATGTTTTTGTTCCTTTTTCCTCTTTTTAATCTAAGATATTGTTGTTATTTCAACAGTCAAGTACACGTATATTGGAACATATATTCATAAATTTGTCCTTCCTTTCTTCTCCAAGAAGACCTGCCTGAGGACAAGATGTACATCAAAAAGATTGGAAATCCAGGACAGAGATGGAAAGACAGGACTTCTAATGAGCACCAGTGGCTTGGCCTGATGGATCCAGATTCAGGGGGACATCTGAGGGCCCAGGGTCAAGGCAGAGCTGGGGTCAGAGTTAGGTGAGAAGACAGAAGTCAGGAAAGTCAAGCTAATGCAAGAAGCTAAATTTATTTTTAATTGAAGTATAGTTGATTTACAATGTTGTGTTAATTTCTGCTGTACAGCAAATTGATTCATTTATACATATATACATTATTGTTCATATTCTTTTCCATTATGGTTTATCACAGGATAAACCATAGTTTATAGTTCCCTGCGCTATACAGTAGGACTTTGTTGTTCATCCATTCTATGTATAATAGTTTGCATCTGCTAATCCCAAACTCCCAATCCATCCCTCCCTCACACCTCTCCCCCTTGCAAGAAACCAAATCTTGAAGAAGACAAATATCATACCATATCACTTATATGTGAAATCTAAAAAATGATACAAATGAACTTATTTACAAAACAGAAATAGACTCACAGGCATAGAAAACAAACTTATGGTTACCAAAAGGAATAGTGGGGTGTGAGGGAAGATAAATGAGGAGTTTGGGATTTATATATACACTACTATATATAAAATAGGTAAATAACAAAGACCTACTGTATAGCACAGGGACTACCCTCAGTATCTTGTAATAATAACCTATAATGGAAAAGAATCTGAATCACTTTGCTGTACACTTGAAACTAACACAACATTGTATATTAACTATACCTCAATAATAAGTAAATAAATAAAAATTTAAAAAAGAAGCCAAATCTTAGGTGAGCAGTTGGGAACCAGGGGTCTGGGCAAGCAAGACATAGACAGGACCCAACGAGTGGTCCTGACCACAGATACAAGGCATCACAACCAGATGACCCATAATTGAGACAACTCCCAGCCCAATCAGGGAACATCTTATGTACTGTTTGTTGAGTGGGGCACAAGCCCACAGACATAGTTAGTAAGTCATGTTAGGAAGCTGGAGGCTGAAGAGAAATAGGGGTCAGGAATAAAAGCAAGATCTTATTTCACCCGTGAACACTTTTCTGTTCAAAGTATCGATCTCCCCAGCAGCGCACGATACCCAGCACCTAATAGGCACTCAATAAATAGATATCTATTGATTTATTTATTGACTCTCACCTAACCAATGGGCCTGTGCCAGCCTCCAGAATGATAAAAACACAAACTGTACATGTTTCCTAACTTTGAGGCACTTATAACTAGAGGTTGAGCTCAGTATGTAACTAAAATGTAAAGCAAGATGGCGTAGGGCTAAGCAGAAGCTAAAATGCCACAATGGGGCCATTAGCTTCACCTGAGATCATCAGGGAGGGTTTCCTGGAGGAGGTGGCAGGCTTGTTTGGAGGGTCAACAAGACAATGACAGCCAGAGGGGACAACGCTGATATTCTGAACCTGAGTTCAGATTTCCTGAGCTACTAGCACTGGAGGTCGGGGCAAGGACTTGCTCTCTGGTGGACAGAGCTCCTGAGGAAAGTCTGGTGAACAAGGGAGAGAGATCCCTCCCCCATCTGCCAACTGGGAGTGCTGGTGACTCTGCATCTTTCCTTCCCATCTTGTGATGCTCATCACATTCTACCTTGTATTCCAGATGTAAAAGTCCTGGGGCATTCTAAGCTTCTGAGACTAGGAAATGGACCAAGGCAGATTCTAGGCGATCCCCAAAGCCCTTGATGACAAACATCATTGAGATCACTGAGTTCCAGCACTGGGTGGAAGGCCCACCATGGCATGTACCACTTTCTACTCCCAATCCAGACTCTGATTGGGGAGTTTTCACTGCAACAAAGAAAGCAAGTGACAGGCGTGCTGTGTAGCGTCCACATTCTGTATACAAGAACCTTCCAGGCCTGCTCGAACACTCAGCTTTCCCATAATCCCATGTTAGCACCAGAGAAGTTTCCAGAAGGGGAGGCAACACACAGAGCCTACCTAGGCTTCTCTCACCTACATCTTCCTGCCCGTCAGCAGCATCCCAGGACCCCAGACTGAGCACCTTCTCTGACCTCTAAGGTCTGCTTACACAAGGCAGCACAGGCAGGGGCCATCAGATTGTTAGTGGGGTCCCTGTGTTGTCAAGGAAAAGGGGGTAACCTTTACCTGAGTCACTTCGCAATCTGCCACCCCCTCCCCAAGACCTTCCTGCAATAGTGCCTTTTCTTTTCACTTTCTAAAAATCTGTTCCGCACCTTTACATCCCACCTGATAGTCCAAGCACAAAGATTGGGAATCTTGGAGGTAAAGCCATGGCACATCTGTATCATCACAGATGGGACTGTGCTACACTCAGAAAAGATGTTCTGTAGAAAGTAGCTTGATCCTGAGGCTTGATTAATGTATTAGCTTCCTGGGGCTGCTATAACAATGTACCGCAAACTAGGGTGGCTTTTAAAACAGAAATGTGTCGTCCCACACTTCTGGAGGCCGGGAGTCAAAGTCAAGAAGTCAGCAGTGCTGGTTCCTTCTGATGTATGTGGGGCAGAGTCTGGCCTGTCTCCTAGCTTCTGGTACCCCCAGGCAGTCCTTGGTTTGTAGATGGCATTCTCCCTGTGTCTTCCCATCATCTTCCCTCTGTACATGCACGGCTGTCTCTGAGTCCAGATTTCCCTTTCTTATAAGTATACTAGCCATAACGTGTGAGGATCCACCCTAATGACCTCATCTTAATGTGATCAATTGCATAGGCCCAATTTCCAAACAAGGTCACATTCACAGGTACTGGGCGTTAGGACTTCAGCATATTTTGTGGGATACCGTTCCACCCATGATAATCAGTATTCGGACATTGGCAGAGGAAAGGTATTCCAGGTTGTAAGTAGAAAATAAGCTAAGGCATGGAGATGGGAAGGGAAGTGATTTTTATACGCTTGAAAGAGTGATTGGTTTCATACGGCTCTGTGATTAAAGTAATATCATGAATATAGATGCATCTGACAAGTGTGCCCATGTACATGAAATTTGTTTGTATATAAATTCCCCCCCAAAATGAAAAATAAATAAATTCCCAATGTGGACAGACTCTGACTCACTTCAGCTCTCTGGTTCTGCGTTTGCCTTCTTTGTGTGTTTCAAGAGGTTACGGTTGGCATGGCAATGCTGCCCCGGTGCATTCAGCATCTCCTCAAGTTTTGAGAGGTGAGGCGCTGCCTGGTGTTATAGGGCGCCCTTTGTGACGGGTTGGCGGGACCTTTGATCAGGAAGAGAGACATCAGCTCATATTGGCTTGCAGAAAGGGAGATGGAAGTCCTGGTAGTCAGCTCCTCCTGAAACATTATGTAAACCGCGCTCGTCTCCCATTCTGTAAGCACCATATTCTGTCCTGGATTGACAGCTCCCGGGAGGCTGGCATCTGCGGTCTGCTCCGGCCTAGGAGGAGATTCTGTCACATGTCACCTTCACTTAGGCATCACTTAATCCTTCAGCACAGCCCAGCTGTGACCCAGCTGCCACTCTGGAGAAAAGCCATGCGGCCACATGCAAACAACAGATGCTTCACACATGTTTTTGGCGTTGATGACAGTGTGGTGATGGCCAGGGTGCTGATGGAGGTGCTGGTGATGCTGGCAGGGCTATGGTGGTGACGGTCATAGGGCTGGTGACAATGATGGGAGATGTTGTGTCTTAACCCAAAATAGTGAGTGTCACGTGAGCCTGAAGCTCGGTGAGAAGGGCAATGAGGCTGTAGAACATTTTATATCCGTCCTAACGCTAGCCCAGGACTACTCCTCCAGTAGATGCTAAGTCGGGACCTGGCAACTGGATAAATAAATACTCAACTCAACTTTCCTACCTAGTTCACAGTCCCATGCTCAGGAGTTGAAAACTCACTCTGCAACTTATTAATTCTGTGACCCTACAGAGTTTACAAGAGCAAATCTTTTACTTAAACTTATTTTATTGAAGTGTAGTTGATTTGCGACGCTGTGTTAATTCCTGCTGTAGAGCAAAGTGATTCAGTTATACATATATATACATTCTTGTTCATATTCTTTTCCATGATGGTTTGTCACAGGATTTTGAATAGAGTTCCCTGTGCTATACAGTAGGACCTTGTTGTTTATCCATCCTATATATAATAGTTTGCATCTGCTAATCCCAAACTCCCAATCCATCCCTCCTTGACCCCCTCCCCCTTGGCAACCACAAGTCTGTTCTCTATGTCTGTGAGTCTGTTACAAGAACAAATCTTGACACTCTATCTGAACATAGTAAGCCTTCAATTAATGAGCTCTATTAGTATTATTAATATCCTAATTCAGAATTCATTAAAGAAAAATGACAACCTAAAGTTCACAGGCACAGAGGCTGTGAGCCTCTCTGCCGGCTTTAGACACTGGCAGAGCTGAGGTGCCAACGTGTCCTGCCACTGACACCCATCTTTTTCTGCTCCTGCACGAGGCTAGCTGTGAGGGCACACAGAGGCAGGCGAGTTTATAAATGACCAACATGCCAATTAGGGACGCAGCAAGAAAGAAAGGACTGCAATTGTTACTGATTCATAATTCAAACCTCATTTGCTGTGAGTAGTATTTCCAAGCCCTTTGTCTTGGGGAAGCAGGGACTAAGGATCTGACCTCAGATGCCACCTTCACCTCCCTACTGCAGCCCTTCTCACAGACAGAGAGTGCAAAGGTGCAGAGAGAGGTCAGTGCCTCTTCTACAGAGAGACTCTGTTCGCTTGGACTGGATCACCTTTCCAATGGTTTCTTGTCAATTTCTTTCTTTTTCTTTTCTGCTGATTGTGCGCTCCTATCTTCTCCCCATTTCCTCCGTAAGGTATTAAACTAACTCATCTCATTTCTGCCCAAATGAGAAGGGGAAACATATTCAGAAAAAGGCCAAAGCCCGTTTAAAAGTCCTTATCAAGGCATTCTGTGTCTTTTAAGAAAGTGGTAAGCAGCTAGCTCAGAGGGGAAATACTGCCCATCCTTGGTGCTAGGTCAGAAATGACATATCAAGATCGAAAGTTCTCTCCCTCTTATTCCTTCTCTCTTCCTCTCTCTCTCTCTCTCTCTCTCTCTCTCCACACACACACACACACACACACACACACACACACACACACACACACACGGCCTTCAGATTTGACAAACGTTTGTTAAGCAGCCCTTGAGGGCAAGGTGACAGGTTAGCAGAGGGGACGGGGCACGGGACAGAACTGTGCCCTAGGCAGCATGATCACTGCTCTGATGGAGGGGCAGCAGTTCGCTGGGAGAATCTGAATGAGTCCAGCTGGGAGGCTTGGAAAAGTCACCTGCAGCCCATTTCAATCAGGGCTTTGTTTTCCCCGGCTTTGTTAGTAGTTGATTGTCTCAATTTTGGTGTGATCTGAATCAGCTGTCAGCATTGTGGAGCTAAGCAGGTCAGCTCTGCTTCTGTGTTCGGTAATAATAGCTCACATTTATTTAGAGCAGCTTTCCCACACAACCTCTACATGCAGTATTTCATTTTATCCTCCCACTATCCCTATGAACTAGCTCTGCCGGAAACCAAGGATGGCCCAATGCTGAGCTCGGCACTGCCTCCCAGTAAGAACTGGCTGTATTTTTGTTGAATGGGGTTGGCTGGCTGGCTGCATGAAGGACATTACCTATTGAGGTTGTGACTTCCCCAAAATGCCAGTGGGTCTTTAATACCAGAACTGGGACTCGAATCCAGCCTTTCAATATTTCTGTTCCCTGTTCCTCTCACTCCATCTTCATGTACCATATAGTTGGGGACCAGCAATTCCCAAGGTCAGAGCAGCCCTCTTCCCTGAAATTCCTGACCCTACTGGAGTTGACATAGTTTTCATAGGGGGCCATGGTTATTTTCAGTTTCTATACTGATTTACAGATTTCAGGAGACCAGTCAAAGAAATACTATTTTCTTTTGATTATCAGTACCATCATCATTATCAAAATTCATTTGGCAAGAGTATAACATATACTGGATCTTGGTATTGATTAAAATCACCTTTCTATCCTTCCATTCTTTTGCCAGATGGACTTCTCCCTACTAATGGCCCTAAACTTCAGGCAACATTTATTTTTATATTAATTACAGATATACCTATATTTTTATTCAAAATATTATATATTTAATATTCTAGTGACCTTAAAGAAAAAATAGAAGAAAATCACAACCTTAAAGACAACCTTAAAGACAGAAAAAAATCACTCAAATGCTACAGCATTGATACCGGGTTTATTTTTTGCATATCACCTCCCCAGGTTTGCTATAGTGCAGGTAATAGTTACAATTATAGCTTCAGACTATTTTTTATCTTCTTTTATCAGTTCCAGTCTATCATAAATATTTTTCATATTTGCTCCATAGATATTATAATTACCATTTAAATAACTGCATACTATCCCGTCAAGTGATGTACCATTTACTGAATCTTGTACTTCATCCTTGGGTATTAAGTTATTTCCAGTTATTTGTTATTATAGACAGCATTGCGGTGAAGATATTTTAATTGTAGACCGTAGTGTTTCACTTTGATGCCCATGACTTGTGAGGATGCCCTGATTGGGAGCTTGACTTGTAAAAGGCAACAGTGTTCATTGTATAGTTACTATATGCTTAATGCTGTGTTACGGATACTAGAATATTATAAGGCATAATTCTTTCCTTCAAGAAGTTTACCGTTTTGCTGAGAATGAGAGAAATGCACCTGAGACCACTGGAAGCTATGGGAGAAGGTACAGTATGATACCCTCATACTGTACAGGAGCCCTTTGAAAAATGTGTGAGTCAAAGGAGATGATTGGAAAGTAGACAGAGAGCGTGGAGTGCAGTGTCTGTTGTCGCAGCATCCTCGCATCCCTGAGCCTGAGCAAGCACACTTCGTTTCCATGACGACCGATTACGAAGTCCAAAAACATTAGTGACGGGGACCAGGTGAGCCCCAACTGTCAGAAGGAGGGCTGAGATGAGGGATCCAGGGAGAGAGACAAGTCTCAGAATTGGGTTTCAGTTGGTAACACACCATGTCACTGAGCAGAGCCTAACCACGTACATCTGGTGGCGGGGTCGGGCCTGAGCTAAATAGGACAGAAAATACCCTCAAGGCCAGAGCAAGATGCTCTGGGGGAACAAGCATTCCTGTTTGCCTCGCTCTTCTGCAAGGTAGAAGAACTCTCTGGAAGCACATTAATCTCATGGAACAGTATGATAATATTTCATTTGTATATCTACTGAACAAACATTTATTGGATATCCCCAGGGCCACTGTGTTTGGGGAGCTATGATAGGCTTTGGGGCACATTTGAATAAAATGTGGTGATTTTGAAGGCTCTTGTAATCCACTGAAGGAGACAGACTTACCAACAACTGATTGTCTTATAGATGATATGTAAGATATAGCACAATAAAATAAGTGCTAAACCTAGAGGAGCAATTGGTGCATTTCCAGTGGGATATTCAAGAAAAGGGCAAGTAGATGTGTTATTTCAGTGGGGCTGTGAACACAGAGGCTTTCAAGAGACTGAGAATGGGGCCAGCAGTGGGAGGGAGTCCCGGGCATGAACGAGCAGGAAGTAATGACGAGCGGTCTCTTACAAGGGGAAGAGAAGCTAAGCCTGGAAGTGTGGTGGATACTAGGATGATAGAAGTAGGTGGGACCAGGTGAGGGAGGATCCACCAATGCCAAGGGTGTGAACTCGGTTTTCCATCCATGGAGAGCTACTGAAGGAGCCAGTGCAGCTCCACGAGCCCTTGGAATCTCTGGGCTGAGCTTGGGCTTACTCCCAGCACCCTGTTCTTACCCAAAAATCTGTTCCCAGGCTATGATTCTCACTGGGGTCCCACTAGGCTCTGCAGTGCCCTGGAACAATGGCAGCCTCTGACTCTGGCCACCCACCAGTGGCCCTTTGCCTTCACGCACAAGGCTGGAGCATCCATCCAAGCTCTGCTGGGACCCCTCTTCTGGCTCCAAGCCATCTTCCCTTTGCCACCCAGTGTGGTGCAGAGACCCCCCCAGATGACTGGGCCCACCATGTCTCCAGGAGGGGACAGAGTAAACCCTGGATAATCTAGGTCACCAAGGAACTAAGCCACCACATGAGTCTGAAAAAACATAGCCCCAGGAATGCAAAGTCAGGAGGCTTCCAAGGAACTCAGCCTGAGCTTTGCTTTGACTTCTCCAATCCACGTGGCATTGGGCATTGTGCCGGGACAAAAAGAGCATGGGTTGTGAAAAGGCCAGAGTCTTTGGGACAATTAGGAGCAAAGAACAGAAAAGGCTTATTTTCCAGTTCTACAGTCTGACCCAGGAGGGCCTCATTTACCTGGTGCATCTCTGGGAAATTGGTTCACGCAACTACGATTGAGTAATTAATATCTGCACGGCATGGTATTGAATGTTCTTTCAGATGCAGAGGTGAAACAGACACAAATCTTACTCTCAGGAGCAAATAGTTTTTAGCAGAAAAGGAGACATAGCCTTCAGAGAATGCAGGTGACGTGCTATAACCTTTGAGAGGGGGAATTGATTTCTTCCAGCTCGGAGAGAGAAAGAGGCGGGCAGAGGAGGTTTCAGGAAGAAGGTGATATTTGCATCAGAGGAAAGGAGGCATTGAAGCGTAAGTTGAAATGGGGCAGACGTAGATGGAGGGTGGGGGAAAAGAGAGGTGACGGGGACAGAAAGGTTAACAGCGCAGAGGTGGGAAAGGGCAGAACTTGCAAAGCAGCTTGAGATCAGAAATGCTGCCTTTGATATTTGAATCTTCGGTGCCTTGCCCAGTGGTTCAATAAATATCTATTGAATAAATGACTGAGTGAGTGAATGAAGAAAAAGCCATTTGATTTAGTTGAAGCATAGGGAGCGTGGAAAGAGTAATGAGAAATCGTGTTGCAAAGGCCACACGTTGAATGCATGTGGACTTGATTCTGCAGGGAATTGAGAAGCCGTTGAAAAGTTGTTAGCAGGGTTGGGACGTGATGACAGCCGTGCTTCAGGAAGATTAACCCCATATGTAGGGCTGATTTTAGGGAGGCAGAGAGACCGTTTGGGAGGTTATTGCTGCAGCCCAGGCAAGAGGGAATAAGCCCCTGAGCTAGGGCAGCAGCAATGGGAACAGAGGAGGGGACAGACGAGAGCGAGAATGGGAAGGCAGAGTTGACTACAGACAGGTGGTTGGGGAGCAGCGGAGGGAGAGAAAGAAGCAAAGATAACAGGGGGATTTTGAGCCTGGGTGGCAGCAAGGATGGTGATGCTGTTAACAAAAATAGGCAGCTCAGGAGGTGGTGCTGGGTTGAGAGGAAAGATGACGAGTTCTGTTTTGCACACACTGAGATATGGAGATGCTTTCTTTTCTACCTGTACCACGAATCAAGTCTTTATCAGGAAGATGCCTGAGTGGTGAATGGGCTCCCCAGGCCAAGCAGCATAGCTCCATTTTTTAATGGATGAGGTCAAGACCCAAGTCATTTCCTGAAGGCTGATTTTTCAGACAAACTCTAATTGTGCTTCACACAGAGAATATTTTTGGAAGAAAAGATTCCACTTTAATACTGATTTGAGATAAAAACCTGCCAGCATTCTTCCTTTTCCTTGGTATTAATGAATTAGGAGACCCAATAAAAAGCACATAAAAGCCTCAGGAGCACCCTTCAGATCTTCACCAGTCAGTCGCTTTCATTTTCTAAAGCTAGAATTTCCAGTTTTTAAATACTGCATAAGAGCAGTATTTGACTGTAGTTCTAACAGTCTAATTCAACCACAAAAAAAGTGTTGAATAAGCACTCCCTATGGACTGGTACCATACCAGATACTGCAAAAAGAATGATGAAAAGAGAAAAAGAAAAGCTTCCCACTATTGGGGAGACCACAATCTAGTGGAAGGGATAAACAAATAAACCAATGAACACATTCAGCGTCATATGTGACAGAAGAGAAATGTAAACAGGCAGGAAATTTGAGACACTTATTTGGAGAAAGGATTAGGGAAGACTTCATGGAGGAGGTGACACTTGATGATTTTGGAGGACTATTGTGGGACAACGATGGGGGGGTCATTCCACGCAAAGATAGAAGATGAAGAAAATGAAGATGATTGTACAGTTTAAGGAGGAGGAAGGGGAGAGACAAAAGAGAGAATTGGGACCAGATCATGAAGGCCATTATAGATGTCAAATGCTGAGACATGTAAACTTTATTTTGATGAGATGGTTAGATTTGCCCTCTAGATGGGTCACCATGGCGGCATCGTGGAGAATGTCTCCACGATGCTGCAAAATAACAGACGCTTCTAAGTCATCATCTCCAAGTTCAAAGACAAGACTAGCTCTTCCTTGAATTGGTACTCAGACTAGACTGTGTCCAGCTCCAACCATGCAAGTGGAAACAACATCCTAGGGGATAGTGATGCAGCAAGATGGAAGGAACTAGGCTTCCTGAAATGACCAGCTGGAGCACAGCCATCCTGCTAACCTGTACTTCACCTCCGGATATTATAATACAGAGAAATACAGTGTTTTAAGCCACTGTAGTTAGATGTTTATTCATGAGAGCATAACTGGTACCAGACTTTTTCTCCCGCTGGAAAAAACTATCAAACTGGAAAATACATAAAGCAACTTTTTTTCAGGCAATGAAAAATAGCAAGCACGGGACTGTGATCCTCAGGAAAAGAGAGAATCACATGGGGCAGTACATGATCTGCCCTCAGAAGTCATGCGGTGACTTTGTTTTTGCTGTCCAACAGGTCTGCCCAGGTTCAAGGAGTGAAGACATAGACTCTACCTCTCGATAGAGAAGAGACAAGGAAGAAGAGCCTGTGGAACCAAAGATACTCTCGTGGCCTCATTTGGAAAATGCAATCTGTCGTATCTACCCTATGATTCAGCAATTTCACTCCCAGGTGTTTACCCAAGAGAAATGAAAAGTACACAAAAAGACTTGTACAGGAATATTCATAGCGGCATTACTCACAATATTAGCATTCAATTCAAATGTCCATCAACAGGAAAGTGAATTAAAAAATCGAGGTATATTCATACAGTGGAATGAAACTCAGACAAAAAAAAGGATGGTTTACTGATACACACAATAACATGGATGAGCTAAAGAATGAAAGAGTATATCTGTATTATTCCATTTATATTAAGTTCCAAAACAGGCAAAACTCTTCTCTGGTGAAAACAAATCAGAAAAATGGTTGCCTATGGGAGATGGCAGTATTGACTGGGAAAGAGCATGAGAGAATTTTCTGGGGTGATGGATACATAATATCATGATAGGAGTATGGGATATATATGCATTTGTCAACTTGTACTAAATTATACACTTAAGATCTGTCCACTTGCATTATTTGTATATTTTCCCTGAAAAAAAATATAAACAAATGTTGAACTCTAATTAGTAAATTTAGTTTCAGCAGTGGCACAGTTTAGGAATCCTGAAACTATTTTCTGTTTCTTCTAGGCTTGAAAAAATAGAGTAAATGTATTGAGGATAATAAGAGCCAGGTTTCTTACTATTGGAGAAGAAAATCATACATAGAAAAAGAAGAGAAAGCCTGTGTCCTGTAGGACACATGATTTTACTACATATGTATATATTAGTCTACTTTTCTATCATATATGTGTATATATTCTAGCTCTATCTCCTGAGAAAGCCTAGAAACAATGATATATCAGGAGCACTATTTGTATGTAGACCCAGATCCTGGCTTCTAAATACCATTCTCTACTAAAAGGAACCAGAGTTCCTTGGAGAAAGGCTGATTCCAGGCAAGGAAAGGACAAGATAAGCCTGAAACATCTTGTTGCATAAGAAAGTAAAAAAATTCTCCAAAAATGGTGGGGACACATCAAAAGGACACAGATGTTCTCTGGAAGGCGTTCCCACTGGCCAAATCAGGGCAAGCTAAGCAAGAAAAGAAATAATGACTGTAATTGATTACAACCCACTGAATAAAATAAGAATCCATACATTTTTACAGATATAAGTAAATAAATATTCCTTAAAAAGAGTCCCAATGGGTAAATACAGAAGGAATGAAGGAGTTTGAAAATCAACAGATGCTAAGACCAGTGGGTGAAAGTTTGATGGAAGAGAGGAAATTTTCATATCCTCAAGCTATTTCCCCGTAATTCACTTATTAGTTACAAGGAAGAAAGTGTAACTTAACAGAAATGAAAACTGGCAGATGCCATGTTGACCAAATAATCAAAGTTAACATCACCAATATTGGGACAAACTGACACCATGGGCCTGACAAAGTGATATTCCTGCCCAAACTGCCTAGCCTGAATTAATTTATTCACGAGGAAACAGCAGACAAACTTAAATTCTGTGATTTCTACAAAATAACTAGCCTGTACTCTGAAAACTGTCAAGGTCAAGAAAGACAAAGAAAAGCAGAGGAACTCTTTCAGATTAAAAGAAACTAAAGAGGCATGACAGCTAAATGTAATGTGTTAAATCTTGGACCAGGGAAAACAAATTTTATAAAGAACATTATTGGGACAACTATTAAAATTTGAATATGGACTGTGGATTAAATATAGCTGTTATATCAATATTCCAATTGTGACGATTGTACTGTGGTTATATAAGAAAAGGTTCTTGTTCTTAGGAAATACGGAAATACACAAAAAAGTATTTAGTCATAAAGGGACATGATGTCTCAAGTGGTTCAGAGGCAAAAACCAAACACACACACACACACACACACACACACACACACACCCACATACATGGAATAAGAGACGGGGCGGTGGCGGGGGGGGGAGAGAAAGGGAGAGGAAGAGGGAGAAAAAGAGGCAAAATGCAAACAGTTTGGGTACAGGGCACATGGGAATTACACAATCATTAAAACTTTTCTGTACAGTTTGAAATTATATATAAATAAAATAAATCAAGACTGAGAAGAAAAAGGAGGTGACAAATTCTAGAGTGGTATAAGGGGTGGATGGAACAGAATATGGAAAATAATTGGAATGATTGGGTTACTCCTAGGTTTCTAATGGAGAAACTAGATGAATGATGATGTCATAAGTGCATGTCCGAGATGGGAAAGGCTGGGGTCGGATGAGATGATAAGATCACCTGGGCAGGACTGAGTCTGAAGCCTGGTGGGATACCCAGGTTGAGCTCTGCAGCAGGCAGATGACCGGGCTGGGCTGGGGTTCCTCCGGGCAGCAAATCTCCGTAGCTCAATGGCCCCTCAAGGAAGGAAGAAGAGAGAAGAACTGGGTCTTCTCAATTTATTCCATTTACTGTAGGCTGACTTGGTCATTCTAGGGCACAAACCTAAGAGGTTATTGTGGTCCTAGCTCTGTAGCTCCAGGAATCACATTTTGAAATTGGGAAGAGTCTGAGGAAGATAAGGACTTGAAGGATGATGGGTCAGCAGTGGGGGTTGGTTCATACCACAGAGGCAGGTTGCGGCATTTTCCCCAGGATGGACTAATATGGCCTCGCCCCGCACAGCCATTCCTGGGACGCCTCTTCTCTCCACTTTCTTTCACATCTCCTTCTTCAGGGCTACATACACCATCAGTAACACCTAGCAGGAGGGTGTGCATTTCTGTCTTTGCATTCCAAAACAGTTTTGGGATTCACCCTGATTGGAATATCAGTCCTATGCCTGTCCACAAACCGATGACTGTGGACCAGGGGTTGAATGTTCTGATTGGCTTAAGTCAGACTATCCATGAAGGTAGGGAGGAGGAGGGACTTCCCCTAAAACACATGGTTGCTTGGAAAGGATGAATGTCCAAACAAAAACCTGAGCAGTATTAGAAGGAGAAAGACAGAAATAAGGGCTGAATAAACAAATGTTCACTACAAGAATAAATTTTTAAGGGGTTTGACATGATCTTTCAAACTATTTTTCATAAAGTTTGTACCAATGTAAAATCAACAGTGGTCTGTCTAACTGTGCTATCACCAGCACTGATTATTTTATATAAAATAAATTTTCACTACCCAATTCCAATTGGATAGGCCCAAATAACTATTGCAAATAGCTATTGCATCCCTACATAAATTTATATTTCTTTACTATTATGCACTTGTGACCATTTAGGATTTCAAAGCCTTGAAAGATAAGTTCTATTACAAATATTCTAAATAATTCCAAGCCCCAGGCTGACCTACCTCATCTCTTTGACTAACAAAGACTGTAATATCTGAGGCCCTGTCTCTACCAGTGGGGGGAATCTAGGATTAGTTTCTAACCCTTAACTAATGTTTTTTTTGTGAGTACCTAGGAACCCATAATGTCCTCTGTGTTTCTAGAAAGACGATTCTTCCCTAACCCCCCAGCCACAATTCCTACTTTGCCCTCCAAGGTCCCCTTGGGATTGGAGCTCTGATATTTTGCTCCAAATGGGAGGAGTGGCTGGCTAAACCTTAGCACCATATTTCTACTCACAGTCTTATGTCTTGGTTAAGAAGATAAGCAGAGCCCTGCTCCCAAGTCTTGGATGGCTATGCTCTGAGAATCTCTATGCCTTCTCCTTGTAAATTCAATCCCTTTAAAGGCCATCTCAGCATCTCAGACTGGACCGGTACTTATGACATAATCTGACTGCTTGCAAGACCAGTTCTATAGCCAAGTCAGCCTCTCTATGACCCTTGTTTATCTCCAACCCCCTCCAGTCCACAGGGCACCACAGCCCGTACCTTTGCTACAGCTGACCTGCCACGATACTTCCAAAGACGTGGAAGCCTCCTCCTTCACCATAAACCATAGCTGGCCCCTTTTGGAACCTCCACTGCTTAGCTTCCTCCTTCCTGGATGTTAGGAGTAGAAAAGAGGAAAAGATGTATATCATTAAAAGGTAGAAGTGGGCTCCGAATTACATTTACAGATAAGGTTCTAGCAAGAATCAACAGGAAGGGAGCCTCCTCAAATAGTTGTGATATATGTCATATGGCAATATATGTCATGCTGAGCCCAGATCTAGGCTGCCCAGGCTTTCAAAACAGGAAAATGGAGTTCATGACAACTTTAGGAAAGTCCCCAGGATGCTGGTTCAATGTGCTGAAAATCGTGGACTAGTTCTTTAATGAATGGAATGTTGTAGCTAGCAGGAACTTTAGAGATCACCTCCATTTAGTCCACTTTTCAGCAAAAAGTGCCAATCTTAGACTAGTTACTGGGAGTATAAACATGAATCAGACATGTCATCTATCCCCAAGACTGGGAAAAACCAGGACAAACCAATTCATGTCCAAAAAAAGTGATATTGGCACTATGATAGACACACTTGCTCATCTGGGGCGCAGAGAAAGGAGAGTTCAGACCAGCTCCACAGAAGACGTACACTTGAACTGAGTCTTGGAAAGTGCACAAGTATTCTCCAGGTGCACAAAACAGGGTAGGATGTGCTAAATGCAGGGAGAAGCTGGGGAAAGCAGGAGGGCATGGAACATCCTAGTATATTCTAAAGAACTGTAAGTAATTCAGCGTTGGTGGACATTGGTCATGAAGAGGGAGGGGCAAGAAATGGGAAATCGAGATAACAAAGGCAGACATTGATCAAACAAGTAAAAAGATTTTGAGTTTATACTGAGGGCCAGAAAGGAAAGGTCATAGATAGATATTTCAGATATCTGTATGGAGGGTGAATGAAGCACCATACCAAAGGCAAGTAGATTATTGTCCTGGTCCAGGTACAAGAGAGAAGAGGGAAGGCACATGAGAGATGGTAGAAATTAGAAATGCACCAGACTTGGTTACCAGTTAGCTGTGGAGACTAGGGGATAATGAATAGTTTAGGAGGACTACTAAATCATTCATTCATACATTCGTATATTTATTCAATCATTTATTTATCTACTCAATAAATATTTGAGTGCTTGCTAATTGCTAGTGAAGTTTGAAGGATACAAGCTAGGCATGCTCTCTATCCTTATGAAATTTACAGATAATTAAACAAGTGATAACAATAAGAATGATTAGTGTTATGATAAGGGGAGTACAGAGATATTAAGGGTGTCTAGGGGACAGATAATGCCAAGCTGAGAAAGCAATGTTTACACTGATACATAAAGGATGAGTTGAAGCCAGGTAGGGACAAGGATGAAGGGAAAAGTGTTCTGCACGGAGAAAAAGAGTCTGTGAAGACCCAGAGGAAGAAAACATGGTGCATCTGGAAATTGAAAGAGGAGGCATATGGCTGGAGTCTAGAAAATGAGGGTGCAGGGCAAGATATGAAGCCAAAACCAAGGCTGAGTCCAGAAAGTAAATGCTTGATAAGCCACATTGGAGAGTTTAGACCAGATCCTAAAGGATATTTTTGCAGAGGTCAAAACATACTGTAAAGTCTCTAAACTCTGCAACGTAGTTTATCAAGTGAGTGAAATGATCAGATACCTATCTGGAAAAGATGATTCTATTCACATTATGGAGGATGGTTTGAAGAGGAGCAAGACTTGAGGCAGGAAGACCAGTGAGGAGGTCAAAGCAACAGTGGTGAGATCAGAACCAAATTAAGGAGAGCCAGCTGGGTAGTGCCTGAGACATCCATCTATGAGGAGCAATGAAACCTCACTAAGTTTCTAAAACATCAATTGAAATGTATCAAGACAGAGACAATTACATGTTTCAAATGTCCTGCCAAGCAGAAACACTGTATGTGATGGGGAAGAATGCTTTGATAAGCCATTGTGGTTGTGAAGGACACCTTCCTACCTGAACCATCCCTTTGAATCCTACCAAGGGAAATGGTTGACTTACAACAGATGATTTCTAAATTATTTCATATGGAAGTATGCAAGTACAGGGCCAGAGCTGAATTGTTGAGAATAGTAGAAGAGGGATCAGCAAGTATTTTCTGTAAAGAGCCAGATAGTAAATATTTGGGGCTTTGCTGGCTAGATATGGTTTGTCGCAACCACCAAACTGCTGTTACTTTGTGAAAGCAGTCGGGGACAACACATAAACAAAAGGGCATGGCTGTGTCCCAATAAAACTTTATTTACTAAACAGGTAGCCAGCCTACTGGCCCTGTAATAGAAGATAGCTTGAGTGCTCCTTTAACAGTGTTCCTTCTTTGAGATTTCCCTGTAAATAAACAATAGATTTATACTTAAACCATGCTGAAAAACTAGCCTGCACAGAGAATGCACATGTCCTGCACCTGCCCTTGAAGGCTAGATAGTGGTGATCTGGACTATGACAGTGGAGTAAGAGAGATGGAGCCAAGGTCTACTTAGATGGTGACATTATTAGGACTTGGTGATTGCTTGGATGTGGTGTGAGGTAGAGGATGGACTTAAGAAAGACTTCTGTGCTTTATTTATTTATTGCCAACTGGTAGACTATGGGGCTATAGAAGCAAGGGAGTTCTTTGGGGACTGCGAAAGAATAGAGCACTTTAGATGCTTCCTATTTGAAGTGTCTGCAAGATATTCAGATGAAGATAACTCTCCACTAAGAAGTGATATTTCTGAGCCTGGATCTCAGGAAACAGTGCCTGGACTGGAAATATAGGTTTGAAAGTCATCAATAAAGAAATGAATGAAATAACTCAAGAATGGCATAGAGCTAAGAACAAGCCCCAAGAAACACCAGCATTTAAGGGACAGGTAGGGGAAGGAAATGGAAAAGAAGTAGCCCAAGAGATGACAGTAAAAGCAGACAAGTGTGGAATCCCAGAAGTCAAGGAAATTGGGTTTAGGAAAGGGATAATGGTCAGTAGGGTCCACTATATAAAGGGTGAGAGAGAGAGAGAGAGAGAGAGAGAGCAGAGCTAGAGAGAAAGAGTGAGCCAAGAGGATTTTACCAGAATGGTAAAGACATAGGCATGTAGCAATGGATATGGACCTTCTTAACCCTGGCTCCCATCTTTCCTTTCCTCCTCTTTCCCCAGCAGATGCAACTAATGAGCATGAATAAATGTCCCAGGATCAACATCGAGGGCCCAACTGCAGTGAGGAGGAGTGTCGGGTATCAAGGAGGAGAAATTTGGTTTCCCACCAAGAGTAGCTGGGGTGCCAGGAGAAAAGTATTAAAAATGGACAGAGACTTCCCTGGCGGTCCAGTCGTTAAGACTCCATGCTTCCACTGCAAGGGACACAAGTTCGATCCCCAGTTGGGGAACTAAGACCCCACATGCCAAGTGGCACAGTCCAAAAATAAAAGCGGGGGACAGACATAAGTAGGAGAACTCCCTTTCACCTGCTTAGACTCCCCAGAACATCCCCTTGTATCCTGGGGACCACAACACCATGATGGGCCCAGGCTGATGTCTCCTCCCATCTACCCCAGCCATCCCTACCATCCTGTTAATCTCCTTCTTCAGTGCCCCCTCTCCTAGGGCTGCCACCATTTCCAAAAACACGAATGCTGGTCATGCCCAGGCAGACAAGCAAGAACTGTCTAGTTTATCAGAGAAGCAGGAAAATAAGTAAGTAAATCCATTCCCCAGAAGGTGAGGATGGAGATGCCTTTGCTGTCCCGCAAGGGAGGACTTGCTCATTGCAGCCATAAGCCCCTGGTCCAGCAGAATGAACATAACTAAGTTCCCAGCCTGTCAAAATTCTTCGCTCCCTGCCTTCAGTCTCCAGGAGGGAGAGGGAAAGAAACCCTATGTGGCCGTCCACCTCAGAAACTCAGCTTGCAGCCTCTACTCTCTTGGGATTGCACATAAAATTAGTGGGGCAGCTCAGTGGGATATACGGGAGATGAGGAACAAAGTCCAGTACAGCCTGATGGAGCCCACTTAGAATTAGACTGTGGTAGAGATTCTCTTGGGTATGGAACCCCTGATACTAATCTAGAGGCAAAGGCAAGATGTGGAAAAGGGTCTTTCCTCTAAGCCGCCAATGAAGTAGCTCTTCCATTGAGGGAGATTCATGATTGCCCTTGGAGCACCTTCCGACTTCAGAGATTTAGAGCTCATCATTAAACATCAGATTTAATCACATAATATTAGTGATTAGAGCATTTAGAGACACTACCGGTCCTATTCTATAAGCTGGGGAAGTTACAGGATTGTTACTTACCAACATTGTCATGACAACAAGCACACAGCCTGAGAGCCATCCTGGCAAAGTTCCCAAGCATCTGGTGGTCAGAGAATGTTGGAATCTGTGTGTTACTGGTTTATTGAGTAGTCAGAACTCAGTGGGGTGTGTTCACAAAATAATTGTATTTTTCCAGTCGCTGCTTCCACCTATGCTCTGTAGAACTTCCCTTTCCTAATACATAGCACATCCTTCATCAAGATCGTGGGCAGATTCCATAATTTTCTGGTCATTTTTGGCTCTTAAAGTACAGCCCAGGTTAAAGTTTTAAGTCATGTCTCCTTTCCCTCCCTTCAGTACAGCTTTGAGCTGTGTCTTAATTTCCTAGGTCCACCATAACTAAGTACCACGAACTGTGTGGCTTAGAACAACAGAAATGTATTGTCTCACAGTTCTGGAGCCTATAAATCCAAAATCAAGGTGTGCAGAGGGTTGTGTTCTGTCTGTCAGCTTTTGGTAGCCCCAGTGTTCTTAACTTGCAGAGCCTAACTCCATCTTCACATGACATTATTCCTGTGTCTCCTCACATCGTCCTCCCTCCGTGGATGTCTGTGTCCAAATTTCCCCTTTTTATAAGACACTGGTTGTATCGATATTATTAGAGCCACCCTAATGACTTCATTTTAACTTGTTTACCTCTGTGAAGATCTTATTTCCAAATAAGATCACATTCTGAGGTACTGGGGTTTAGGATTTCAACATATCTTTTGGGGAGACGCAATTCAATCCATAATAGGCTGGGACCTGGGACTGTGATCTGACTCTGAGACACCTCCTGTGCCCCAGCTCAGCAAATCTGACTCTTCCAGGAACGGTGGTATGGGTAGAAAGGAGAGAGAGGAGGACAAGTGTCTCTTTACGTGGCTGGGCCACTGTTGTGGTCACTGCTGCTTGTGGCTGCTTCCCTACCTTCCACAGATGGGCCGTGGAAGCCCTCCATGCAGCCAGCTTCCAGCTGAGGGCTGTCTCTCCTGGGACACATGTGTGAGTCCTTCAGAGTGTCCTGGGAGCCTCTTGGCTGCACAACCCTTTGATATTGAAGATGCAGCTCAGGCTTGACCTCATCCATGCCTGGGTCCTCCAGCTCTCAGCCCTGTGCATCACATCCCACCTCCCCAGCCTTCTGCTGCAGAATCCTGACACCTGGGAGACTTTGCACCCCAGATACAAATTCCAAAGCAATAGGAAAAATTTCACTCAACATCATGTTATGTATGATAGGCATTTGAAAGAAAGAAAGATAGATAGATAGATAGATGATAGATAGGGAGAGATAATCTCATAACTAGGCTATAACTGAGACAAATCCACAGCAGATTAAAGTCTTGAACAATGTAGAAGACAATAAATTGATATCAACCCAGAATTACTGGAATTGTCAAAGGGACCTTACTCCTTTTTTCTAAGGCTGATTGGTTTTTTTGTTTTGTTTTGTTTTTTTTGCTGATTGGTTTTGAACATCATTTTCATGAACTAAGAATTTCTCACAGAGATAGTTGAAAAAATAATGTGCTGGTTGTGGGTAGAGATTAATAAAGGGACAGCACATAACGATTGCTACTACTTACCAATTACCTTCTATATGCCAGGCACTGTGCCGAATGTTTTTATAAGCATTTTCTAGTTTCTCCCCCAAGCCATGTGGGATAGGAACTGTTACCTTCTCTATTTTATAGGAAACCACTTAGATCAGCAAGGGTCATGCCTCAATCAAGCAGCTAGTAAGATCTGCAGCTAGAAGTTGAACATAGGCAGCCTGATTGAAAGTTTCCATTCTTATCCCTGTAACTTCCTATCTTCCTTGGAATCCACACCATGCACAGGCCACCACTGAATCCTGATGACCTAGGAGACTGTCCTGGATTTTGTTTCCAAAATTCACACTTTCTCCCTCTCACATGGCTATGCCTTAAGTCCACAAAGCATTCAAACCAGTGCTTAATCAACCTAAATGTCCATCAGCAGATGAATGGGTAAAGAAGATGTGGTATATGTACACACACACACACACACACACACACACACACACACACACACACACAATGGAATATTACTCAGCCGTAAAAAAAGAATGAAATAATGCCATTTGCAGCAACATAGATGGATCTAAATATTATCATATTATGTGAAGTAAGTCAAACAGAGAAAGACAAATATATGATATCACTTATTTGTGGAATCTAAAAACATGATACAAATGAACTTATTTACAAAACAGAAATAGATTCACAAACATAGAAAACAAACCTATGGGTACCAAAGGGTAAAGGAGGTGGGGAGAGATAAATTAGGAGGTTGAGATTAACATATACACACTACTATATATAAAATAGGTAAACAACAAGGACCTGCTGTATAGCACAGGGAACTATACTCAATATCTTGTAATAACCTATAATGGAAAAGAATCTGAAAAAGAATATATATATGTATATACATATATATGTATAACTGGATCATTTTGCTGTGCATTTGAAACTAACACAACATTGTAAATTAACTATACTTCAACTAAAAAAAATTAAAAATCAGTGCGTATTATCATTTTTCTCCCCACATTAGCCTATGCATCTCATTGTCTGGCCTCTAAGGAATCCTAGGAATTTGCATCCGGTTGTACTGAACTGAACTGTAGCTTCTGCTAACGAATGCTGAGTTTGAAATGGAGTTCCTCAATATTTTAGGTTTAAATAAGGGTGCAGGGGACAGGGAATAAAAAATAGACAGACCCAAGAAGGGAAAAAAATGGTTCCTCTCAACTGAAACTGAGGAGGGAGGGCGGGAGGCTGGGAAAAATTATCACGTTAATTCTTTGTACCTCTCATAGGTCAATCTGAAATATTCAAGCTAGGAGAAAATTTATGTCATGTAACAGGATCCATGCACAATTATAATCAGCTCTGGCAGAAGTTGTGTTATGTTGAAAGCATCTTTGAATATGAATTTGGGAGAGGCAGTGGGATGGAAATGAGAGAGCAGGAAGCTGACAGAAGGAAAGAGGAGAGAAAGTCCAGACTGAAGCCAAGTGGGAGGAGGGAGAGAATTTGTGTTCAAGTTCCTCTGGCCCTTTCTCAACAAAGCATCACCTGTCAAGTGAAGATAACCATTGTTTGAGGTTCCAGCAATGCTTATAATAAATGTCTAAGCACAATACAAGGTTATATATAAATGGATGAATGTAAACAGAGAGCAGGGCAAGAGAGAATTGGGCAATGTGAACTATGATGTATTCAAGTTCATGATTTCCATTCCGGCTGTATTTGGATGGAAACTATAACTTACAGTTCACAGTAAGCAGTGAGGCTGGGTCCTCTTACACAAAAGAGGAAGCATGTTTTCCCTCTGAATGGAAGGAGGGCTGAAATAATCACACACACACACACCATCTCCTTTCACTAACGTTCATTGCTCCTTGCTAGTGGCATCTGACTGCCTGACATCCACAGTTAAAAGTTCAATGCAGATGCACTAGTCATTTTCATTTTCTAGGAGACATAATAGACTGAGTTTGGTCCCTAAGAGTGGTCAATAAGTGGTTAATATCAAAGTTCTCACAAATAAATATTCACTCAAATACATGATGTAAGGAGGGACACTCGCTATGGTGGTCTGTATCGCTGCATCGGTGAATGGAAAGAAAGAGGGCTGAACCTCAGGTGCAGAGGACTTCCATTTTACAAGCATTTTCAGAGATACCACACCCACATCATTCCTTACAATCTCCCCTCAGAATCTATTAGCCCTTACGACCAGGAAGGGCTTTGTTATATCCAACCTAAGTCTTTGTTATATCCAACCTAAGTCACTCTTATCAAAGCACAGATATATGTCTTCATGCAATGACCATTCACAGATATGAAGCTATTACAAAAGCCACCCCCATCAATTTTACTTCTACTTTCTGATCTCTTCATCATCTTTTTGACTGGATGCTAAAAAATTCTTCCTGTTCTATAGAAACTGCACTGCATTGCTGAAGGCCTCCATCAGTTTATTCATATACAAAATTATTAAGTACTTACCAGTGTATCAGATCTTGGGAGGGGTACAAATGCAAGGATACAATACATGGTCCTCACCAACCAGAAGCTCACCACCTATGGCCTCTAATTGCTAAATCACAGTATTATAGAAATATTAAGTCACAAAAGAAACTGTCGTTCATTGAAGCCACCCAGCATTTTTCAACCACACACACCAGTGTTCCTGATACTTGTATGAGCCACCAATATTGGTGGGCATGTCACAGGCTGGGAGATATGTCCAATTCCCAAGTATGCTACCTTTCGGGTAAGTTACCTTTCTTTCCCACTCAAGGAAACCTACCTAAATGCAAGTCAGTGACTACAAAATTATTACTTGGATAAATTAATGTGCTCTGATTCATTATTATAAAAAAGCAAATCATTTATAAACTTAGATACTTTGTTACCATCAATAACAACACTTTGAAACATCCTAGCTGAAAACCATTCATCTAACCCAATTTCCCACCAAATTTGGGGGACTTTCTGTGATATTCAAGACATGGTCATCCAGTTGTCGACCAAGAGGTCTCAGGACCAGAGGGCTCCTTAGCTAATGAGACCCCTTCCATAGCCTTTTCTTTCTTTTATTTTTTCAACTTGAAATATGCACATTTTACTAGGTCCCTTACTAGGTCCTTCTAGCCTCATGCTTGGACACCTGCATCAGACTCCCGAAGAGCTGCTCTTTTCAAAGCCACTTTTCACACTGCCGGACAAATCATTCTTAAACATCATGCCCCTGCCAAAGCTTTGGTGTCTCTTAAGTGCACAGAGGGTGATATGTAAACTCAGTAGGACAGCTTTCATTCCTTCATGATCTGCTCTTAATCTTTCTCCCCAGCTTTATTTCTCTTCTGTTGTCTAGTTTTTATCTGCTCCAGCCACTCTGTTTCATTCATTTTCCTGATACACACTTTTCTTTCCCTGCCGCTGTACTTTTATGTCATTCCCCACCCTTCCTCCCTGACAATGTCTTTTCTCATCTTCCATAATCTTCTTAACCAACCCCACTCATCCTTCCAACACAAATTTAAGTCCTATGCCTTCTGAGAAGCCTTCCCAGCCTACCTTCTTTGAACTCCTAAAGCTTTTACTGTCTGTAGCATTTCCTGGGTAATTAATCACACATTGCCTTCTGACATCTCCTGTGTTAAGCTGCTACTTATCTCTCATAACGTTACTTAACTTTCCGCTAATTTATGTCTTGTCTCTGCAAGTAGATCACAAACTTGCCAAGGGCAGAAACCTTGTCTTATGACTCTTTGTATCCCCCATAGTATTCAGTCCAGTATCTTACACACAGTAGGCACTCAATAAATATGTTGATTTATTCTCCCCTATCCTTCAAAATCCAGTTAAATACCACCTCATTCATAAGCCCTTCTCTTAAGACTTTAGCACACATTTGTTTTCCTCCCACCAGATTTCACTGTACTTACTGTCTGTCCTGCTTAATGTATGCATTAGGAAGGAGAATCCCGTTTACATCATCCCGTGTATAAACTGTGTTTGTCCTACTAGATAATCTGTTTCTTGAGAACAGAGTCATTCTCTTAGTACTCTCATATTCTTCTCAGAGGTAGGCACTGGATAAGTTCTCAATGAATATTTATCCATTGATCTAAAATAGTTTCCAATGAGGTATAATCTAATAAGATAGACATTAGAAAAGATACCCCGGTAAGGCTTGAACTGCATATGAAGGTAAGTATTATCACAGCTTGATGTAACTTAGTTTATACGGAGGGACTTACAATGTTACATATACACATATACAATAGGACATATATTTTCAGGGTCTGGGTGAAGATATACCGAGTCACTTGCCTGGGATATACTTGGCAAGTTAGAAACAGAATCAAACATAAACAACCATAGCACATGTTGGCTTGAACCTGGCTCGTACCCACTGGTAGTTGCTCCTTTAGATGGCATGCGTTCAAAAAATGGCTTTGGTGGCTAATGTGAAGTAAGGCCTAATCCTCAAATTCTTTGCATTTTATCTGGTAATAGATTTATTCACTGACGTACTCATTACAGATCCTTCATTAGCACTGTTGTTCGAAGGTGAAATAAATAGATTTAACCCCGGCCCTACAGGAGGAGAAGGACTTAACAAATAACCACAAACAACCAGTAACAAATATTATGAAGAAAAATTACTGAAACTTATTTGATGTGGGTAGTTGGGGGTGGATTCTCAAGAAAGCACATTTAAGCCAAGGCTTGAAGGATGAAAGTGAGGCAGTCAAAGGAAAAGCTAGGCAAATAGCATTCCAGAAAACTACACGTGCAAAGGCCCTGAGGTTGATTTAGAGAACTGAAGGAAGAGTAGTATGGCTGAAGCATAGTAAACGAAGCCACTTTTATAAGGAGCATACATTCAACACATTAAAAACATCACATTCTTTAATTCTTGCTGAGGGACAGACTCCAAGCCTTCCCTAGCTACACTCTAGGGGCAGTGACCCCAAGGGTAGAGCTCTGTAGATTGTGATTGATAAAGATGGCAGTGGAGGCAGAGGAAAGGCTTTGAACTGTGTGATAGAGACCTGGGTTAACTTCCTAGTTCTATCCTAGATAGCGTGCAATGTTGGACAATTCATTCCACCATTGTCTGAAATAAGTGACTGATTGATTCATTCAATTCAACAGTTATATACAAAGCTCTTACTATGTGCCAGGATATATTCTAGATATAGAATATAAAGAGGGGATACATATAAATGAGTACATAATACATATACATAATATGCATATAATACATATGTATTGAATATATAATACAGGGGATAGATGTTAAGAAACAAAAAGGACGAAATCCCTGACCTCCTGGCGCTTACATTCTAGTGGGAGCAGGCAAACTACAAACTATATACATTTCTCTCTCTCTCTCTCTCTCTCTCTCACACACACACACATGCACACACACACAATGTTAGAAGTCAGTAAAGCAGGGAGGTGGTTGGTGGCACTGGGGTATAGTAGGGAAAGCCTCAAGGAGAAGATGACATTTGAGCAAAGACTTGAAAGAGGTGAGCGTGTGGGCCAAGTGGCTGTCTGGGGGAAGAGCGTTCCAGCCGAGGGGAGAGCAGCAAAGGCCCGAGGCAGCAGTGTGCTGCTGTGTTCTAGAAGCAGCAAGGAGCCTGGTGTGGCTGAAGCAAAGTGAGGAAGAGGATGATAAGATCAATCATGATGCATCTCAAAAGTACCTTCTCCTACAAAATGTAGTGGTTCCATGCTGATCTGCAAGGGGCATGCTGCACAGGTGAATGACTGAAGTTGACACATTGGCAAAATGCACGACAATGTTGCAGTCATAGTCTCCCTTGATTCCGGGGAACAAGTGTCGAACCAGGAGTGGGTGGTAAAAGACAAATAAAATGTGACGAAGAGACATGAGACATAGGCCATCAGCAGTGGGAGGCTCTAGAGGGAAAATATGCGACTGATGGTGAGGGATTGTGGTGGAAAGCAACGGGCAGGGGGTAGGGAGAGTGAGGTCAGGATATACAAATGGCAGAGGAAATGTATTCCTCCCAGGGGAGACCATAATCAAGCCCCAGTGAACTGTAACTCCTTCAAACAGGGAAGATAATTGACCTCAGCCAGTGTAGCTTCAAAGAAGTAAGTTTAGAGACTTTATGGATATTCTTTAAAATGAAACAGAAATAAAGGGAAGCAAAGGAATTCCCAGCAAAAGGCATTCTTACCAGGAAAGTGAATCAACATAAAAACTAAGTCGAGGTTTAACCAAGGTCCTTCCTTGATCACCTCCTGATAGCAGAGAATCTGCTGGGTGGCTGACAGGTGTTATTTCATTTAGTCATTAGGGGAGCCCTATCCAATAGGCATTATTTCCCCCTTTTGACAGGTGACGATGAGTCAGCTCTTCTTACCCTCTGTCTTCAGAGGTCAAGCTTCCTGGCCTGTGTGCGGTGGAACATAGGTGTGCCTCGGATGGACTAGGGATCTGGTGACATATTACCCGCCCCAAGCTGTTGGGTGGCTGGAAGCCCTGGGAAGTAGCCCTAGCCATGGGGACCTCTTCAGGCTCTCACTTTTTACATGTGACATCAAAAAGGCTGGAATTCATTTGAAGGTTCTTAAAAAGAGGTGGGGGAAGAGGTATAGTTAATAGGAAATAATATCTTATTGCTGAATTGCTTGTGTTTTTCCAAAGTAAGAGGCTGGTGAGGGTGGGAGGTACCCTTGTTCTCTGAGCACCTGATGATTGTAGATTTGGAGACACGGGGTCTGAGCAATGAGGAAGTGGACAGTGACTTAGAGGCTGTAGGAACTGGGGAAAGGGGCAGGGATGGGAAGTAGGGAGACCAAGATGCTCAGCCAGTGAGCCTGGGCACTGTGTGAAGCAGAAAGAGAGAAGAGAGGCTACTGATTAGCAGGAGATGGAAAGACTTGGAAGAGAAGACCTGTTTGCGGGGGCTCACAGGGTTTTCCCACAGAGCTGTGTGATGTAAAGCCTCCTCTGATTCTACACAAAATCTTCAGTAAACTCCATGTGGCTCTATAATCCTATGGTGTGGTTGGATTCACTGGGAGGGGAAAGACGTGCTGAGTCCTACTGGCTGAGGTGAGAAGATGTTACCCTGCCTGGAGGAGAGGAGTGAGGACGGCTGCCCACATGCAGATGGGGAAACTGAGGCTCAGAGGGTATAGGCTGCCTTCTTGGAGTCACACAGGAAAAGCTGCTAAGGCCTTGCATTTTCCAAAGCCCAGGTTCAGTCCACTCCAGCGTGCAGTGTCTTTGGACCATTTAGGTTGGGGACTTGGCAGTTACTCTCCCAATTTTGGCCTTGAAACATTTTGTGTCTTTTCCCCCCACCTGGCCACTAGATAAAAGCAACATCTGCACATCTCTTTCCCCCACCGTTTGAACAACAACATAAGTTGAAAACAGAAAAGGAAGCAAAATAAACAAACAAAAAATTCTTATGAGAATTTAATTGGAGCTTGAGTGAACACAGGTGAAACCATGGAAAAATGAAAAAGGGGGTTCACTTTTACTATAAATCATAGGAGAGTGAGAAGGTGCAGGTTTTGATTGTCTTTGACTTAAATAATGAGGACAGCAGAAGTGGTCCTCCAGGAGAGAGAGTTCAGAGGATCTTGGAAATGATAACTCTGGTAGATCAGAAAAAGTGTATTTCCAGGGACAGCAAATTTAGTAATATAAACCAATTATTATTATAGTTTATTTTTTTAATTTTAAAGCTGAATTCCCTAAAATAGAGCCTGAAGGCTGGGCAGTGAGAATATTCAATCAGAAACTGGAGACTGGATGCGTTTTTGTGTGCTCCTGTCCTTGGGCTTCTGCTGGACAGGGCTTATGAGTCATTTGAGGAGCAAATAGCTTACCTGAGGGAGTAGCGTCTGCAGCTCCTGGCTGATACATTTTTTCCCCTATACTGCTTACACAGAGATGTAAGAAATTATTGGAACCAGTAAGGAGAGGCTGCATCTATAAAAGTGTATCTTAACTTTTTTTTCTGGACTCTTTTTCAGATCTCTTTGGGGATCTGAAGAAACAAAAGACCGTCCTCATAAAATGGCACAGAGGCACATACATGGAAGGTTTGTGCGTAAGTTGTCAGTGAGTGGGAGTGGAGGAATGGGACGCAGAGCATAGAACCCCTGAGACCTCCTAGGCAGGGGTTCTCAGAGTGCGGTCCCAGGACCACCTGCACTACAGAGACCTGGGATGCTAATTAAAAATGCAGGCAGGCTCTCTGCCCCACCTCCAGACGTACTAAGAAGAATCTGTAAGTGTTAGATTCCAGTGTCTGTATTGTACCCACTTTCCAGGTGACTCTTAGGCACACCATAATTTGAGAACCTTGCCCTAGCATGCCTGTGAACCCCAGGTTTAAAACTCCTGCTTTAGAACCACCTAAGCATCCTTGTTTAAAATGCAGATTCATGCTCAGAAACTGTGGTGGAGAAGGGCTAGGATGGGATGCAGGAATCTGCGTCTTAATCACCCTCGTGTCTGTGGCGTAGACACCTCGGCACCACACTTTGAGCGATGGCCTGAAAGAACAGTGCTGGAGAGTTTTCCACCTAGATTTGGTGTCCCCTGTGTTCCTGGTGCTGGAGCTGAGTTGCATACCTAGACTTCTTCTATTATAGTGTGCAAATTGGTGCAACTACTTTGGAGGAAAATGTGGTGATACCTAGTAGTTGAAGATGTACCTAGCCTATGACCCAGCAACTCACCAAGAAACACATCTCTCCCACATCTCATTCTCTGATAGCCAAACCCAGCTGAGAGTGGTAGCAACTCATAAAACATTAAATTTTTGTCTTGCCAGGGAACATAATTTCAAATATATTTATATTTATCCTGGTCCTCTTATATCTCAACTCCTGGCAGGGACGATTTGTTAGGTTTTCATTCTACCTCCACCACACTTGAAGTTATCCGAGGCTGTAGGCTATGGCTTCTTTAGATTTGTATGGGCGTCTCTGGTACAGCTCTTAAAACATGATCAGTGCTCAATGGTTATGATTTAATCTTCAGACTCACTGAGCATAGGCACCCCATATCACTGGTGTCCTTCCGAAGAGCCCCCTTATATAAAGTTCTGCACCTGGATATGTCTGGGAAGCAGGACTTGGTGATCAAGGTCTTGCCTAGAGTAGAAGATAGGCTCCCCTTTCCAACCCCACCCTGGCAACAGTTCAGTCTCTGTAATGCAGAAGGGGGCAGTCCAAGATGATTTCCTTTTCTCAAGAGGCGGAAGTTGATAGAAGTAAAGGGAGATGAATGCTACCACCCTCAACAATCATTAGAGCCAAATAAATGGTCTGGCAGGTTTTTGTGCTCCCAACTGAGCAGCTAGAAGGGCTGCAAGAGAGAAGACAGCTTCAGAAAGGCAATTGGTCTCAAGAAAGTTTCCTTGGAAACTTAGTTGAAAATTGGCCTGGATCAGAACACAGCCTCACTGATTAAACACTGACTGAAAGACCATAGGGTAATGATAAATTGCCAAGAAGCCCATTTGGGGGTAAGCATCTAATTGGTGACACAGGGTTTAGGGTAAGGAACTGTCTTCCTTCACAGCTTTATTAATGATCTGGAAGTGGTTGGAAATGGTATGTTCACGCTTAGCCGGGAGCTGGTACAAGTGAGAGAACAGTAGAATAATGAGACAAATAGACTCAGCAAAGTAAAAATAGCCCCATGGCATTCAGCTTAGAAAACTAAGCTCTGAGACTTTTTTAAAGTGGGGAGATAAAGGAAAGCAAGGAGATTGAAAACACTGGGTATAACAAACCTAGAAATACTCAGGTAGAATAGGACGTGGGCAGATCTTTGGAGTGCTGGGCAGCCAGAGGTCAGCATTATTTTAGGAACCATGAAGAAGGGTGGGAATAGGCTAACACCACCCCCTCCCCACATTACACCAATGCTGGCCCTAGTGGTCCCATCCACTCTCTGGAGTGTCCCCCAGAACAAGAAGTCTCGGCGGATGCTGACACCTCCACGTGACGATAGCTCTGTAGCTGGTGTGTGGGTTCCTGACACTCAGAAGTTAGGGGAAGGGTCCTGGGAGGAAAGGTCTAGAATTAGTAAATCAACATCTGGTTGGTGGTCAAGGAGGGCACTCTGAATGGGGCCAAAATATCTTGGACCTGGTGAGAAAACAGAGCTACATGAGAGCACCCAGGCCTGGATGGAGGAAGTTTCATATTGAAGTGGAACAGTCTTCCACAGAGAAAGCTGAAGGGCACACTGATACCAGAAGAAAAGCACAAGAGGGCTTAACATGAACTTGGGTGGAAATAGTTGGATAATATCACAAAATCAACTGTAGAATGCTATAGACTAAGAATTTGTGTCCTCCCCAAATTTTCATGTTGAAATCTAGTGTCCGCTGTGATGGTATTAGGAGAGGGCGCCCTTTGGGAGGTGATTAGCACCCTTAAAAAAAGAGACCACAGAGATATCCCTCACCCTTTCTGCTATGTGTGGTTACAGGGAGAAGAGAGTCACCCATGAACCAGGAAGGACATGGGTCTTCACCTGACACTGAACCTACCAACGTCAACCTCCAGAACTGTGAGAAATTAATCTCTGTTTTTTATAAGCCATTCAGTCTGTGGTATTCTGTTAGAGGAGCCCAAGACATAGAATAGCAGACTAAGACATAGAATAAAAGTAGTGATAGATGAGGTATCCAGTAATGCACAGGAGAAATGGTCAGGTCAGTATCCACATAGATTCTCATGACTTCACATGTCTGTGTTTCAATGCATAGACTCAGGCCAAGAAATACGTAATCTTAAAATTTGTCACAAAGAAATAAATTCTACATCATAGGAATGATTGAAGCTCAACTGATATGGGGCGGTTGAGTGACAAGAGTACTAGAATAAGAGTGAGAAGAACTGGGTCTTTGAATCCTGTGTCTCTGCCACTAATATAAACGTAGCCATATAAACTTGGACTAGACCCCTGGTTACTCAGAGTAGGCTAACGCCTATAGCAAATCAGCCCCTGCGTTTAATAAAATCAAAGTGTATTTCTTGCCCATATAAAATCCAAAATGGTGTTCCTGACCTACAGGTACCTCTCATTCAGGAAATGACACAGAGGTCCAGTTCCTTTTATCTTCTGCCTCTGCCATTTTTAGCACACAGCTTTCAAGGCCATGCTGCCCATTTGCTTCAAGCTAGCAGAGAAGGAAAGAGCTTGGAGGATCCTGCACGGGAGGTGATCAAGGGCCAATCCTGGAAGTGGAGCACATGATTCTGCTCAGATTCTATATATTAGAACCTGGTCACGGGGTCACACTTAATTGCAAAACAGTATGAGAAACACAGTCAACTTTTGTGGGCAGGCTGGTGAGGAACCCGTTTCCTGAAGCGCCGACCACCCTCTGCCCCAGCTGTCTTTGGCCAAAGGGTTACCAGCCCCTGCCCCGCCCGGGAGAATCAGAATAAGAACGTTTTACTCTCTTTGGAAACACCTTAAGGCCATTAACAAAGAGGAGTGAGTCAGGGAAAACAGGAAGAGATGGATGTGTATTTAGATGGATTCACTATACATAGAACTTGAAAGTGAGGGCAGAAATGCCAAGGAGAGTGTGTTAGGTTGAAGAGTGTGCCCCCAAATTCATGTCCACCCGGAACCTCAGAATACGAGCTTATTTAGAAATAGGATCTTTGAGGATGTAATTAGTTCAGATGACGTCATACTGGATTATAACAGGCCCTAATTCGATGACTCGTGCCCTTACAAGAGGAGAAAACAGAGACACAAACACAGGGAGAATATCCTGTGAAAACAGAGGCAGAGTTTGGGGTAACGTGTCTACAAGTCAGGCCATTCTGCCAACCACCAGAAGCTTGGGAGAGCTAAGAAAGGAGTCTCCCCAGAGCCTTCGGAGAGAGCATGCCTCTGTTGACATCTTGATTTTAGATTTCCAGCCTCCGGAAGTGTGAGAAGATACATTTCTCTTGTTTCAAACCACCCAATTTGTGGTACTTTGTTATGGTAGCTCTAGGAAGCTAATACAGGGAGTGAGATGGATTCTATCCATATCAAAGCTTATTAAAATCCAAGACAGTGAAGAGCCCTCCAACCTGACATACCAACAGATCACAAGGGAAGATCCCAGCTGGAAAGTTGGGTTTGTGCCTGAGAACACTGCTTGCACAGGAGACAAAAAAAAAAAAAAAAAAAAAAAAAAAAAACTCACCAGGGATGAGGACAACTCTTATTGTAAGACACTTCTATTTGAGGCAGAATGGGAGTAATAGTATTTTATTAAGACTTAAATCAGCAAACCAAATCAGAAAGTCACGGTCTGACAGATTTTTTTAAATTGGGGAATTATTTAAATAAAAAATCTTGAGAGATATAAAAGTTAAATGATACCCTTTTCGTTAAATAGATATTGGGTTGGCCAAAAAGTTCGTTCGGGGTTTTTCCATAACATCTTACGGAATATTTAATCTTCTTTGCCAAAACAATGCTTATATCAACACTTAGTGGTCCAAGAAAATCCAGGTGGAATCCAGGTGTCGGAGAGCAGTCTTTCTGTTGTCTAAGCCCTGGAGCCAGGTTATCAAGTCCCTACTCTGCGCCAGCACAGTGATCAGGGCTAGAACACAGTGGTTAAAGCCAATGGGTGGGAAATGATAACAATCTTTTCCTACGTCTCACACCCATAAATTAAACCTTTAGCAAAGGTTTGTCTCCCAGCAGTTCACCGGTGAAAACATAAGCTCTATAACACTGTATTCAGGAATACAGTGTTTACATATGTATGTCACATTAGATATAGTTACTATCAGGTATGGAAACCTCAGCAGAGATCAGTTCATCAGATCGTTTCCCATCTGGAAGCAAGTGGTCAAGGTATGAAATGAGGGGTGGGTGTAGGGATGAGAATAGAGATGGGTGCAGGGGTGAGAGTGGGGCAGGTGGGCTGCTGAAATGGAATCTGTGGTGAGCGGCCCTAAGTATCTGGATCCCAGTGATCAGGCAGCCGAGGGAGGCAACCAAGGCAGAAGGAGAAGCCAAAGGGAGAGGTTGGAGGATGTCCAGGCCAACCGCCGACGTCACAATTCTACCATCCGGAGCTCGAAAATTTCAGATACATGCAATTCGGAGAATCCCGGCCGAGCTCGTTTAGTGCTGTTACTATCTTGTTTGTCTTGCCTCGGTTTACTTACTAAGCTGTTTGTCTCAGAACAACAGGAGAGAGTGGACACCACAAGTTATTTATATAATATGGGTTTTAAACTGCTTTTCCCTGTCTACCTGCAGTCTGTTTTTCTCTCATTTTTGTAAGAAAGAAGGAAAGAAAAAAACCTCTCCATCTCTCCAAAGCACATGTACCTGCCGTCTCCCAGCCCAGAGTCGGGCGGTCTGCCTGACAATGAGCTTGGACTGCCCCGTGGTTGGTATTCTGAACCAGCCTTCAGTTTTCGATCCCCATTCCAGAGCCCAGTCTGGCTGGGTTCCAACAAGTGATGCTCAGAGATGCAGCTCAACTGTCAGGGTGCAGAGACAGCCGCCCAACACAGACCTTTCACACGAGCGAGAGTTCAGTGTTAGCTCTAGACAGTGTCTCCTACACGTTCCTGATCATGAGAATCAGCTAGGATGTTTATTGATGATACAGATACTGGAGCTCCGCCTCTGATCTGCTAAATTAGAATCTCAAGGGGGCCTAAGAATCTGTATTCTGGTAACCATCTCAGGGGAGCCTTGTGATCAAGGAAGGCTGAGAACACGTCCATGGGCAGCAGGGAGCCGGGGAGGATTTTAAGCAGCTGTGTGAGGCAATCGGATTTGGGATGTCTAAGCATTAGTCTGGAAGGTTGGGAGGGGGGAGGACTGGAAGGTGATGAGAATACAGGTGGGGAGACCATTTAGGGGGCTGTTTCAATAATGCAGGAGAAAAAGACGAGAGTCTGAAATAAGGCAGAAAAGCAGTGGGAGCTGGAGGGGCATAAAGGCAATAGAATCGCCAGGATCTGGCAAAAGGGCAGGCAGCTCTCCGAGGTCCACCACTCACACTGAGCTCCCCTCCAGGAAAAGTCTTGATCTACTGGGTTCATTAAAATAATAAAGCAGAAACTAACACACCATTGTAAAGCAATTATACTCCAATAAATATGTTAAAAAAATGATAAAAATAAGGGCTTCCCTGGTGGCGCAATGGTTGAGAGTCCGCCTGCCGATGCAGGGGACGCGGGTTCGTGCCCCGGTCCAGGAAGATCCCACATGCCGTGGAGCGGCTGGGCCCGTGAGCCATGGCCGCTGAGCCTGCGCGTCTGGAGCCTGTGCTCCGCAACGGGAGAGGCCACAACAGTGAGAGGCCCGCGTACCGCAAAAAAAAAATAATAATAAAAATAAAATAAAAATAAAATAAAAATAAAATAAATAAAAGAGAAAAAAAAAGAACTGGTAGGAAGCAAGCAGCTCCGTGGTCCTCTGCCAAAAGTCTAAATGTGCTGAAACATGTTCTTGAACTTTCTGACCCACTTCGCATTCTCTCTGATTTCCAGCTGGAATGGTTTTCCTTCCATAATAACCCCTGCAAGTTTCTAAACCTCCTGACCGACTGCAGCCTTAAGCCCTCCTGCTCTGCCTTCCAGGCTACTGGCTCTGCTCTTCCACGGGACTCCTTAGTCCTCGGGGCCAGGCCTCTGGGTGGACCAAGCCAAAAAGCTTGAAACAGCTCCTCGGGGCTCCCTGGTGCCCAGGGCTGTGTGGAGGGCGTGTGGGTCCCGTTCTCCACCCACTCCGGCCTCCATCCGGGCGATCATGTCTCCTGCACCCTGGGACATCCTCTCTCCCCGGCTAATGACTTTATCAACTCCTGCACTTTTTTGTTCTTTTTTGCTTCTGTTATTGACTGTGCGACTGAATGTTTTAAATAAATCATCAGAAAATCCTCTGGGAAGTTGTTTTCCTTAAATCCCACATTCGTCGGCCACCCTCTGTGTCATGGCACCTACAGAGTCCCCTACTCTGCTGCAAAGATGGTCCAACCAAGGGAGCCCGGGTGTCCAGTGGGTTTGCTCCATGGGGATCTGCCAGGCGGGGTGATGTCAGCTTGGAACCTGCAACTGCACGAAGGGGAGATGTAAACTCCAAGGGGGCTCTCTGTTCATCACAGGGCGGGTAGGGAGGCTTCTCTGCAACCTCCTCTGTTATTTGCTTTTCTTGTTTCGGTTGTTTGGGCTGTTACTCTTCCTTTGCACTTAATCCTGATCTGACAGCTGCGTGCAGGACAATTGGGGTGATGTTTCAATGTTCAGAGAGCGTGGGCTTGGGTTGAATTCCCAACGCACCAGAAAGAACGGGGTAGGGTGACAGGGGACAGGGGATAACCTGCAGGGAGGTGGGGCAGAGAAGGGAGACTCAGGGGTGGTGAGCTCCCCACTTCCTGTGGCAGATGGGGTCAGACAGCTGGGTCATTGGTCTTTATGTCAATCTCAGTCTCCCAATTTATCCCTCGCCCCTTTCTCCCCAGTAACCATAAGACTGTTTTCTACATCTGTAACTCTATTTCTGTTTTGTAAATAAGTTCATTTGTACCATTTTTTTAATTCCACATATAAGTGATACCATATGATGTTTGTCTTTCTCTGTCTGACCTACGTCACCCAGTATAAGAATCTCTAGGTCCATCCATGTTGCTGCAAATGACATTATTTCATTCTTTTTTATGGCTGAGTAGTATTCCATTGTATATATGTACCATGTCTTCTTTATCCATTCCTCTGTCAATGGACATTTAGGTGCTTCCATGTCTTGGCTATTGTAAACAGTGCTGCAATGAACACTGTGGTACATGTATCCTTTCAGATTATGGTTTTCTTTGGATATATGCCCAGGAGTGGGGTTGCTGGGTCATATGGTAACTCTGTTTTTAGTTTTTTGAGAAACCTCCATACTGTTCTCCATAGTGGCTATATTAATTTACATTCCCACCAACAGTGTAGGAGGGTTCCCTTTTCTCCACACTCTCTCTAGCATTTATTGTTTGTAGACTTTTTGATGATGGCCACTCTCACCGGCATGAGGTGATACCTCGTTGTAGTTTTGATTTGCATTTCTCTGATAACTAGTGATGTTGAGCATCCTTTCATGTGATTTTTGCCCCTCTGTGTGTCTTCTTTGGAGAAATGTCTATTTAGATCTTCCTCTCATTTTTTGATTGGGTTGGTTTTTTTTTTTGACATAAAGCTACATGAGCTGTTTGTATATTTTGGAGATTAATCCCTTGTCGGTCGCTTCATTTGCAAATATTTTCTCCCATTCTGTGGGAGTGCTTCCTTTGTGTTACTTTCCTCACTCACCTGTTCCTCACATCTTCTCCACCCCAGCACCTCTGCATCTGGGATGATGCCCTAACTGCTTTGTCTACATCTGGATCCCCTTCTCTTGATTCCATTCCCCCACACACACCTGCCAGATTCATGTTCTTACAAGTCCATCTGTTTGCCTTCCTTAAATAATAACATCTTGCTGTTCAAGGCCATCACTGTCTGGCCCCTCTGACTTCCCAGCCTGGTCCCAGTGAGTTCCTCCTTCATACCAGCCTTTGGCTTCCACTAAACTAACTGCCTGCCTCGACTTTCTTCCAACACGTGCTCATCCCCACCTCTGAGCAGTTGTATAAGTGTGCTGGCTGGAAGGACAAGAATCTGGGTTTGCATCCCTACTCGGCCTCTCAACGGTTGGGCTATTTAGCTCTCTAAGCCTCTAAGCTTTGTGCACCTATAAAGTGGAACTAAGATTAATACTTGCACATAATGTTATAAAGATAAATGCTTATCACACTGCTTACACACAGGAAGGAGTTGGTAAATATTGGTTATTTTTATTATCTCTCTAACTTTCCTTCCTTGAAGGCTGCTTTGCCCCTAAAGACTTTCCTAAAAGTCCAGTGATAACTAATACTTATATGGCCTTTCTCACGTGCCAGGCACTGTTATATGGGCTTTCCAAATCTTAACTCATTCATTCTTCATATCAACCCTAATATTATTATTATATCCATTATAATGTGGGCAAATGGGAATTCAGAGACATTAAATACCTTTCCCGAGTTTACCCAACTAAAGTTGACCCTGGACTAGCTCCAGCCTGCAAACCCCACAGAGCCTCACTGAGCACCTGCTTTGTACCATCTCTTCTAGGGCTTATGTAAGGCAAGGACCAGGCCCCAACACATTGCCTTTCACCTGGAAGATGCTCGGGAATGAATATATTTGCTGGGGATGATGGTGTGTCTCCAAGCATCTTTCTCCTCCCCTAATCTAGGCAGGGCCTGGATTAGTTTCCAAGCTTTAACAAACACCCACAAATTCAGTGATATAAAACAATACAGATTTGTTATCTCACAGTTCTGGAGATTTGGAGTCCAACATAGGTCCCACTGGCTAAAATCAAGGTGTCAGCTGGGCTGTGTTCCTTTCTGCAGGCTTCTCGGTACAGAATCCTTTTCCTTCCCTCACGAACTTCTAGAGGCCGTCTGTGCTCCTTGGACCGTGGCCCCTTCCTCCACCTTCAAAGCCAGCAAGAGTGGGTCAAGCCCTTCTCACATTACAGCACTTTGGTTTTGTCTTCTGCCCCCCCTTCCACTTTTAGGAACCCTTTTTGTTACATTGGGCCGCCTGGATAATCCAGGGTCACCTTCCTATTTTAAAGTCAGCTCATGGGACTTCCCTGGTGGCGCAGTGATTAAGACTCTGTGCTCCCAATGCAGGGGGCCTGGGTTCGATGCTTGCTCAGGGAACTAGATCCCACATGCATGCCGCAACTAAGGAGCCTGTGAGCCGCAACTAAGGAGCCCACCTGCCGCAACTAAGACCCAGGGCAACCAAATAAATAAATATTTTTTAAAAAATAAAATAAAATAAAGCAGCTCATTAGCAACCTTAATTCACTTGCCACCTTAATTTCCCTTGACCGTATAACATAGCACATTTACGGTTTCCGAGATTAGGGCATGCACATCTTTGGGGGACCACTTGTCTGCCTCCCACAATCCCATATAGAATTAAAAGTAAAAGCAATACCTAATCATAAAATAAATATGAAGAAATCTGACCAAATGCTAGTCTTTCTTGTCTACCTTGGTGACCTTGGAGAAAAATGAAATATACTATCTTTTTCTAAAATCACACCCTTAGCTGCCCCCGCTTTGTAGTGCTCTGCGAGTGTGTCTCCTCTGGGTGCTGGACAGTCCAGCATGGACTGAGGGCTTGGCGAGGGGACAGCTGAAAGAGGCAGATGTGACTGCATCCCATCTGTTCTACTCCCTGGCCCTTGAAGGGAAGAGGGGACGGGATAAGATACAAAAAGTAAAGTGCAGCAGGGCAGACAGTGCGATGACCATGCAGAAAGGAATGAGTGGATCTAGGTCTGCACAAAGGGCGGTGAGAGGACATGGCACCTCCTTTCCCCCTGCTGTAGCCGGCCAAGGTGACAATGGGGCCGAGGCTCATGGGAACCCTTAAAAACAGGAAACAAAGTTCCAACAGGCCAATGGCAGTAGGGAGAGAGAGATTGGTGGGGAAAACACAGAGAGAAGATAAAGCCATGGTCCCATTCACATTAAATGCTTTTCAGTTTTTATTGTAATTAGATGCCTTTTAAATGTTAATGGAATAAATTGAATTTGACTTCCCTATTTTATCCAGATCCTGCAATTATGCTCAAGGCCCATCTTGAAAGAATGCCAGAGGGTGATGGATTAACTCTAAAATAAATCAAATTTCCCTTGCTACAGAGTGAGGGACACACAATAAGCATTCCATCCTGCCTCTGGTGATAGAAGGGTTGCCTCGCCTCTTCCCCTGGCCATCTGGGTGAGGGACAGCCTGAGGAAGAAGCTTGCTAAAGTTGTGTCATAGACCAAACTCCATCAGGGCAATAAACCTCAGTTGCCACAGCGCAGTGGGTGAATGGGCCTGGGCACCATTTCTGCCCAGCTTCCTCCTCTTGCCAAGGGTCCCTCCCAGTAAATATCTAGCTAGCGAGCTCTTAGAAATGAGCCGGGAGTGATGCCAGCCAGACTCCCAGCTTGCCAGGATGGGTGGTGCAGGGGGCCAGCCACTTACTCCCTGTGCTGTCACTGGTGTGGGGCTTTTGTGCCCGGCTCTGCTGGCTGGGGATCCTAGGACAGGAGCCAGGGGAGCCTGTGCACGGTCTCCTCCGAGGCCTGAGTCAGCTGCAGAAACTCCACCTGTGCCTGGAAAGACTGACACTAGGACCTGGGCTGGGAGACAGGCCGAACGGAGCCCTGGATCAGAGAACGTCAGATCATCCGAGTTCATTAGCAGTGGGGGTTCGGGCCAGGCAAATCGAAATGAAGATAGGTTCCTACACTTAAAATCCCCCAATTTACCTCCATCCTCCTGTATTCACACCCTCTCTTTACCCTCTTCCCTTTATTAAAACTTTTCACTTCTCTCCTCCTTTCACATTTATATACAAGTTATGGATAGAACCTCCAGGGTTGTTTGCATAGAACAGGAATCAAAGCCTCCAGCTATAGGGACAGCATGCTAGTGGGGACATTTCAGGATGGCCAGGAAAGATGCTTCTGACCATTAAGGCCTTTCAGGAGTTTCTGAAGCCAAACTGAATATAGAGTCTCCAACAACAAAAATAAATACATCTAAAAAATGTTCAACTATCGATGATTGGGTGAATATGGTATTGATAAATTCTTAAAATGGAGTACTTATAGCCATCAAATTGGGAAAGACCATGGAGAGTCATGTAATGTGAAAATGTAATGGGGAGGGGAGTGTGGGTAGGGGGTAGGCTGTGGTTATTAAGGGAACATGAGAAATCCCTGCGGTGATGGTATAGCTCACCATCCCATTACGGTGGTAGATGCACAACATATATACATGGGATCAAATTGTGGAGAACTAAATACACACGCCAAAATGAGTAAAAGTAAAATGAGGAAGATCTGAGTAAAATCTGTGGATTTTACCAACTTCAGTATTCTGGTTGCAATATTGTACTATAGTTTTGCAAGATGTTAACCACTGGGGAAGACTGGGTAAAAACATAGGGGGTCTCTCCGTATTATTTCATAAAACTGCATTCACATCTGTGATTACCTCAGCCAAAATTTCACTTAAAAAAAGATCGGGATCCACAGGGCATGACTTAAATATCAATATATGGACATTGTTTCATCCACTTCAGGAAAGATTGGATAAACTCACCCAGGGTGATGTCAAAATAGATGATTTAATGTAATACATTTTAGGAGAAAGTTCACACATGTATTTTTACAGGCGATTAGACTCCCATTTACTTAAAGCTGACAGAATGAGTTTCTTTAGAGCAAGGCCTGAAATAAGAGGGGTGAGACCATTAGTTTCTGCCTCTTTCAGCTCACCTTAGTCCCATGCCTGTTTTGAAATTTTGCCTTTTAGTGAACTAAGGGTGAAGAGGCTGCTGCAGGAAGTGGGCAACCCACAGCCTCCCGCTCTGCAGGACATGCAGGCTGTGCTATGGATTTCCCCTCTGGGCTGATGGAGGAAAGAGACGAGAACAGGGCTGAGTGTATGCAAAGCAGCTCAGCATCTCATAGGTGTTCCTGGTATAAGTAAGTGTAAGAATAAGAATGGGCATGGCCTTCTAAACACTGCTGAAATGCTCCTGTTTCTACCATTTGCAGTAATTTTCTTAAATACTTATTAAGTGCCTACTGTGTGCAAGGTATCTTTTTAGGTACCCGGAAGACTACCCTGAACAATTCTCTTCTCTTACGGGGCTTAACTGTCCTCATTTTGAGACTGTGTGATTCAATTTTAAAAGTCCCCAAAGAAAGCGACTTCTGGGCTGCACAAAGGCTACCACCTCGGGCAAGAGTTTAATCTCTGCGTTGTTATCTCATTTTGTCCAATCTGACAGGCTTTGATGTGCGGACAATCCCCCGGATTGCAAAGCGTTAACAGATGGAGGGGATGGGAGGAAGCGGGAAGAGCTTCCCTCCCCGTTGGAGAGATTGATTTACATTAACCACATATGGCTACCGGGCAGTAGTCACTGCAGGTGGGAGTCTGGAGCCCTGGCAGCAGGCAGCGTGGTATGAGCCCTTCCTATTTTCCATGGGATTCGGTTTTCTCCTACGTAGGCTGGGCACAGGGCTACACACCATCTGAGGCTGTTGTGACAGCTGTGGGGTTCTGTTTTGTTTTGTTTTGCTTTTTTAGTGAAGAATAGTTGATTTACAATGTTGTGTTAGTTTCCACCTGAGGCTGTTGTGACAGCTGTGGGGTTCTGTTTTGTTTTGTTTTGCTTTTTTAGTGAAGAATAGTTGATTTACAATGTTGTGTTAGTTTCAGGTGTATAGCAAAGTTATTCAGTTACTTATACATGTGCATATATATATATATATATATATATACTTTTTCAGATTCTTTTCCATTATAGGTTACTACAAGCTATTAAATATAACTTGTAATATAGTAGGTCCTTGTTGTTTATCTATTTTATATACAGTAGTGTGTATCTGTTAATCCCCAACTCCTGATTTATCCCTGCCCCACCCCATAGGCTTTTTAAATTTTTTTAATTTAATTTTTATTTTATAATAGAGTATAGTTGATTTACAGTGTTGTGTTGGTTGCAGGTATACAGCAAAGTGATTCAGTTACACAGAGACATATATCCATTTTTTCCCAGATTCTCTTCCCATATAGGTTATTACAGTCTGACATTTTCCCCAAGCACCTCCTTCTAGGGCCTCAGTAGAACAAGAGGCTCAATTAACACTTGCAGATTTTAGTTCAATTCCATAAATATTCAAGGATGCCAAGGTCATGTGCTGAGCTCTTGGGGTAGAGGGTGGGTATTTCTGACAGCTAAAACATTTCTCTTTGGGTTTGAAAGAATTAGACTGTGAACAACTAACAATCCCACATAGAATAATAAAATGCACATCAATACAGATCCATGAAAGGAACTGGAAGAAACATCGTCAGTATTCTAATCCACTGGTCAAGCACACACTGTAGTAATGGTAGCATACTGAATGTCTTTGATGCGCTAGACACGTGTGCTCGACCTGAGGCTTCCAGAAATAAATACTGAAGCTGATGTCCTTAATGATCTCAAAGTCCAGTAGGGGAGACAAATAAACAATTATAATTGTAGTGTGATTAGGTGCTAGGAGAAAAATATGTACAGGGCTCCCGGGAAAGAAGGGGTGAATTAGGAAGAATTCTTACACGAGACTTAATAGACAGGTACAAGTTTCCCATGTGATCCAGTGGGGGAAGGCACTCCAGGTAGACGCATCTGCATGCGCAAAGTAAGATGATGACCCCAACATTTTGGTACTTTAGGGAAGGGCAGGCAGTGCGCTGTGGCTCCAGCTAGATTTGAAAAGCAGAGAATGAGGGAATATGAGGGTGAGACGTAAGGATCCAAGATCATGGAGGTCCTATAATGCTCTGCTGAAAAATCATGCTTTCTCCTGTAAGCTATAAGGATCCCTGAAGGGTTTTGAGAAGTGACAATCAAATTTGCTTTTTAGAAAGAGAATGATTTGGACGTAGGTGAGGAGATGAACTGGAGATGGAGAGACCAATTTCCCTACGTGACCATTTCCATGGTGATGATGAGGGCTTGAACTAAAGTAGTAGGAGAAGGAAAGGAAGAGGAGTCCAGAGAGATATTAACAAGTTGGCATTCCAAGGACTCGGTGACTGTTAGGATGGATGTGGATGATGGGAAACTTGGGAATGATTTTGACTGAAGGCATTAAGGAAGACCACGGATGAGATGGCAAGACTTACGGAGGAAACAGCTGTGGGAGGCAAAGAAGCATAAGCATTTTCAGGAAGCTGTAAAGGTCTGGGAGAGAGGCGTGCAGGCCTGTGAGTGGGACGCTCTTCTGTCTCCAACGCACTGGCTGCCCCGGGACCTGTAGCCACATAGAGCAGGCCCCACAAGAGCCTATCCTGGGCATAGCCACACCATGGGCACTTGCCTCTCCTCCCTGTCTCCATCACATTTTCTAAAGACTCTCATGAGAGCCCACTGTTGGCAGAGCCACGTTCAGAAGTCAAACTTGATAACTGATGCTGTAATCCTCTGGATTCCCTCATTAGCAGCTGCTAATGGCTGGTGTGCTGACGATTCAGTTAAGGCTCTAATAGACCCGCTTGTCAACTGCATCCCTTCAAAGGGAAGAGCAGAGCTGGGAGAGATGACTGAAGCCAGCGGTGAAGGTCCTCAACAGCACCAGAGCCTGCCCCTCCCCACTGTCCTGGCCTGGGTTTCCTGGGTCTGGATGAGGCTCTCCAGAAGCCCAGCCTGGTGGAAGGATATTGGATTGCAAAGGGAAAGACATGGGCCTAGGACAGCTTCCAGCCAGGAGTCTGGAGACTTTGTTGCAATAAGAGGGTCCTTATTGGGAGAGGTCCTTGCCCTCTCCCAAGACAATAACTATGAATTGTCTTTATTCCACTGCACCCACAGCCCCAACTCAAGGGCATATTCAGAGAACCTGGACAGGAGTCACAAAGGATGCTACTGCAGCACCTCCTCCAGCATCTGCCCTTGGGTCCTGGTCCGTTTCCATCTCTCTGCCACTTTTTTCCTCCCAAGACCTTTGTTTTCGGAAATTTGAAACTTGCAGAGTCGTTTGGTGGAGGTGTTGGTGTTGCCAACCCTAGGACCTGACACAATCTAAAAGGCCCAGAGGAAGGCTCTGCGTGGGCCCTGTGCCTGTGGTTTATGGGACCAACTCTAAAAAGATCTGACTTTTTAGAGCCAAATTCCTCCCCAGCAGAACTTGGATATCCCTGGTAGCATGTGTCTCTAATGGGAGGGAGACTCGTGTGTATTTTCCAGTGGTGATTGGAAGAGAAGTAGTCTCAAAGTTTCTTCTTTTTTTAAAAAATATTTATTTATTTATCTATTTATTTATTTGGTTGCGTCGGGTCTTAGTTGTGGCAGTCCAGCTCCTTAGTTGTGGCTCACCACCTTCTTAGTTGTGGCACGTGGGCTCCTTAGTTGTGGCAGGCAGGCTCCTTTTTTTTAGTTGCAGCTCACGGGCTCCTTAGTTGTGGCACGTGAACTCCTTAGTTGTGGCATGCAAACTCTTCGTGGCGGCATGCAGGATCTAGTTCCCTGACCAGGGATCGAACCCGGGCCCCCTGCACTGGGAGTGAAGGGTCTTAACCACTGCGCCACCAGGGAAGTCTCTCGAAGCTTCTTAACCAGCCCTTTATTTAATTAGTCAGTGGAAATGCAAGCAGGTTCAATTTTCTCTGGGTCAGCATCAGAATTGGGTCAGCATCAGACTTCAATATCATCACCTCTGATGGCTCTATTTTTCCCTTCATTTCCTCTATCCTTTATTCTTTTAATCCTCACTTCTGAAAAAACAAAGAACACAAATGTAAATGTTCCTTAAAGCATGAACTATCCTATCTCATACCCACCAGACTTTTCAGTTCCCGCAACCATCCCTCCCCTGCCGCCCCTGACACAAGCCTTGGAGCCTCCAGTATCACACCCAGACCTTGGGCTAGTCCTCCAAAGTCATGTTGCAAACCCATTGCCACAGAAAAACTAGAAACCCAGGAGCTTAAGCATACCACCTCCTGTTCTTGGCATCTTCTTTCCCAGCCCCGCCTGTCTTTCTCACCTCAGTTTTCTTCTGCAGCTGATGGCAGACAGTTTCTCTGGAATGCTCTGTCAGAATTGGCCAGCATGGGACCTCCCTGGTGGTCCAGTGGGTAAGACTCCAATGCAGGGGGACCGGGTTTGATCCCTGGTCAGGGAACTGGATCCCACATGCATGCCGCAACTAAGAAGTCCGCTTACCACAACTAAAGGATCAGGCATGCCGCAACGAAGATCCATCACATGGCAGCTGAGACCTGGAGCAGCCTAAATTAATAAATAAATTAAAAAAAAAAAGAATCGGCCAGCATGATACTTGGAATATGCAATTTCCCATGCTTCTTGGGCCTGGATAAGGCGACCAGCAATCCTACCTGCTAGACTAGAGGGCAGGAAAGAAACTGAAGACACTATGCAAGGCTTTTCATAGAGATCCCCTAGAGGCCAGAGCAAAGAACTGGCAAAGAAAACAGCTGACCCTAGTATTGACCTAGAGCAGCAGAAACAACATTGAACTAAGAGCTCTGGCTAGTCCTACAAACTTTGGTTAAATCCTGTCTCCGCTCTGGAATAATCAATAAAGGGAGGAGATCGTGGCGCGCATCATTCTATGACAAGCACCAGAGGAAGGGAGGCCCTATCCCCTTCTGACGTTCCCAAGATCCCAGGCTTGCCACCCGCCTTCCTGCACGTAGCCAGAGATACAGGTGCTGAGCTCACCCTGTCAGAGCTGCCCATGCTGGGAACACACTCTGCAGATCTTACTACCTGCCCTGGCCCTACAGACCATGTTAAAGAAAAACCAACATAACTAGGCTGTTTTCTCTCCCCAGGAGAGGAAAGAGAATTTGGCAAAATGTTGTTAGGAGGTCACAGAGGTAAATCATGTTACGGTTGAGGCCCCGAAGGAAGGTAATGTGAGCTACAGAGTTAGCATGGGAAGCAGATTTCTAAGATGGCCCATGACCTTCACCCCTTGGGGTCACTCCCGAGATGATTCTACCGTGCACGTCAAAAGGGATTAGCGGATGTACTTAAGGCTACTCATCAGGTGACTCTGAGACAGGGAGGTTATCCAGACGGACGCAACTTAATCACATGGGCAGTTTAAAGCAGAAAGCTTCCTCTGGCTGGTGGCAGAAGGGGAAGTGAGAGAGAAGTGACATGTAAGAGGGATTTGATGTGAGGGAGGTTCTTTGTTGCTAAGACGGAGGGAGCCACAGGGAATGACCTGAAGAGAGTGGCCTCCAGAAGCTGAGAGTGACCAACGGCCAACAGCCAGCAGGAGGACAGAGACGTCAGTCGTGCAACCACAAGGAACTGAATTCCAACAACAACATAAATGAGCTTCAAAGTGGATAATTCCCCAAAGCCTCCAGACAACAGTCCAACCCAGACAACACCTTGACTTCAGCCTTGTGAGCAGAGAACTCAGCTGAGCTCACCTGGCCTGTAGAGCACTGAGGTAATAAATGGGTACCGTTTAAGCCATGGAGTTAGTGGTAATTTGTGACACAGGAACAAAACTAATACAATACTTAACTCTGACTCTCTGCCATTCTGTCCTTACTGAATAAAGAGGCTGGGCATCTTGGATCGGGGTCAAGGGCTGATATCTCAAAAGAAGAAGCCCACCCAGTGCAATGGAAAGATTTCTAAATATGAACAGCAGGAGCCTGGGTTTCTGTCCCTGCCCTGCCATTTACCATCTGTGTTACCCTGATGAAGACACGTAGTACTCCGCTGTTTCCTTACCTGTGAAATGAAGGGCTGGACCCAATCAGTGGTTCTCTGACCCGCTTTGAGGAAGCCTCCAGGGGCTATGTGGGTAAGAGGTGAGCAGACCCCCGCTTCAAAGATACAAGCTCCGCTTTGAACTGTTCCACTCACAGGGCTTCCAAATGAGATTTCACGAGAAGGGTTTCTGTTGCCAAAATGAAATTTGAAAACCACTGAGCTTGGTGATTATTGAGGCCCCTTCCAGTTCTCACATTCTTCCAACATGAAGTTCAGGGGGACAGCAGCTGGAGCTGCAGGAAGAGTGGTGTGAATGTGGGCTTGAGTTAGTGGATATCCCCAATGAATCAGACACCAAACCATCTATTCCTCCCTCTTTTTCTCTGGAGGCCTGAACTTTGAGGAGCTACAGGTTTAAACCAGACAGACTCCAGTCCAAATCATGATTCCACATTCAAATCAAATCCACATGACTTTGGGTAAATAAACAAATCCCTTAAATCCTCAGAGTTGCAAATTCTTAACCTATAAAACAGTGACATCACCTACTTTCCACAGTTGTTGTATATATTAAGCAGTGCAATGGGCTGAATGTTTGTGTCCCTCAAAACTCATATGTTGAAAGCCTAACCCCCCAGGTGATGGAATTAGGAGGTGGGGCCTTTGGGAGGTGCTTATGTCATAAGGGCAGAATCCGCATGAATGGGATTAGTGTTCTTATAAAAGAGACCCCACAGAGCTCCCTAGCCCTTTCTGCTACATGAGGACAGAGTGAAAAGATAACAGTCTAAGAACCAGACAGTGAATCTGCTGTCACCTTGACCATGGATTTCCCAGTCCCTAGAACTGTAAGAAATTTCTGTTATAAGCTACCCAGTCTATAGTATTTTGTTATAGCAGCCCAAATGGACTAGGACAGTGTGGTCTAAGTTGCTACAATGGATGAACCCCAAAATGCAATGGCCAAAGAATAATAGAAGTTTTTTCTTTTTCATGTTAGTAGCCTAGAGCGGGCAGTTGGGGAGCGCTGTGCTCCAAGCATTCTTTGGAGGGATCCAGACAGAGGGTGGCTCTATCACCTTCAACTCATGGCTCCAATGGCTACTGGGGGATTGCCATCCCAGCAATCAAGGAGGGTGGTGGTAGGCACGAGCTCATGAACAAGGTTTATGGCCAGGTCTGAAAAGAGCTCACATCACTTCCATTCACAGTCTATAGATGAGAGTTTGTCATGTGGCCGCACCTGGTTCCAGAAGGAGCCAGAAATTAGTCCTTGGCTGAATAATTACCTCTCAGCTAATACCCAGGGTATTCTATTACCCTGGGTTTGCTCAGAAATCAGTGGTAGTTTCCATCATATTATACACAGAAAAGTGCTTAATACCTAGGAGGCTGGTGCTCAACATCTCCTAATAAGCCCAGCTTTTTTAATTAAGCGGGTTTCTGTATGGGGATGTGGAGGTGACCAGCATTATTCCATATCCTTATTTCAGAATTCTTCAAAGGGAACCTTCCTATGCTGTTGGTGGGAATGTAGAGTTTCCACTACAGGAAACAGTATGGAGGTTCCTTAAAAAACTGAAAATAGAGCTACCATATGACCCAGAAATCCCACTCCTGGACATATACCCAAAAAAGACGAAAACTCTAATGCAAAAAGATACATGCACCCCAGTGTTCATTGCAGCACTATTTACAGTAGCTAAGACATGGAAGCAACCTACAAGTCCATTGACAGATGAATGGATAAAGAAGATGTGGTACATATATATATATAATGGAATATTACATAGCCATTAAAAAGATGAAATAATGACATTTGCAGCAACATGGATGGACCTAGAGATTATCATATTAAGTGAAGTAAGCCAGACAAAGACAAATATCATATGAGATCACTTATATGTGGAATCTAAGATATGATACAAATGAACTTAGTTACAAAACAGAAACAGACACACAGACATAGAAAACATGGTTACCAAAGAGGAGGGGGAGGGTGAAGGGATAAATTAGGACTATGGGATTAACAGATACACACTACTATGGATAAAATAAATAAGCAACAAGGAGTTACTGTATAGCACAGGGAACTCTATTCAGTATTTTGTAATAACCGATAACGGAAAAGAACCTGAAAAGAAAATACGGAATCATTTTGCTGAAACTAACACAATATTGTAAATCAACTCTACTTCAATTAGCAAACTAAAAAGATTTTTTAAATAAAGAAGAAAAAAGAATTTTTCAAAGCTGCTTTCAATCTACTTTCCCTAGGTGGCTCTCTTTGGCTGCCCCCCTCCCTCCTAGACTGGATACATTCATCCGCGGATGCCCTTCTAAGGCCTCAATCTCCCCCAGGTCGCAGACTGTTGCCCTCACTGGCCTACCTGGAATCTGGCCATTTGTCAGGCCTGCTCTTCATCACCAAAGGACTTCAGCAGGAGTGTGCCAAGCAGGCTGTCAGCCACAGGCAAGGTTTCTGAAAAAGACGTGCAGCATCAGAAAATTCAGGTCCCTTGAACAACTCTGTTAATATTTGGAAATTAGTTCCCTTTCTCCTTATCGTGCTACTGGGTATTAGAATACAAGAGCAGGGACGAGAGCAATGCAAATTAAAATGATGCTCTCCTCATAAACTACACGGCCATGGGAGGGCAGGCCCTATTACCTATAACCTTGGGATTTCTGGAGGCCCCGCTTTCATTGGACCAGAGTCACCTTAGGGACAGTTAAAGGAAATTTTCTGGGATTTTTTTTTTCCTTTGTATCAAGCAACTACTGATAAGGTACATTTAAATTAACATTCTTTGAATCCCAAGCCCCGAAAACAGCTGCTAAGAGCTGAGCTCCACAACTCTGGCTTCAGATTTCCCTCCCACAAACATGGAGCTCTGGTTGCGCCCAGTTCGGGGTGACAAAGGGCTGTCCGTTTCCTCAGCGGGGCAATTTAGCTTTAGAACTGGGTGTGAGAACACGCCACTGTGTCCGCACCCAGGCCACCAGATGAACAGCCATCAGTGGCCCCAGTCTCCCCCTACCCTCCTATCAGGAAACTTGCTGTCAGGAAAGACGTACATACTTTAAAGAGTCAATGACTGGTTAGACCTATATGATCGCTCTCAAGGTTCCTGATATTTTAACAAATGATCTTGGAGAGGAAGGGACGAGCAAGCAATGGCAAAATTTTAGGCACTGATGCGGCATTTGGGGAAAGACATGGTCTTCGTTTCTCCCAACACACACAACCCCCCCTAAATCACACGGGTGAGGCAATGACCTGCTTCACCTCATCACAGGACCAGGTCCACGGGCTGGAAGAGACAGGGTGGAACAACCCGTCTTACTACAGGATCATCTTACTACAGGAGGGTGGCATTGAGGGAACTAAGTGACAAAAACAAAGAAACCAGTGAAAACACACAGCGGGGGGGTGGAAGGGCGAAGTTTGAAAGAGCTTTCTGCTCCTAGTGGGAGGAGAGTGGAAAACCACCCAACTCATTGCCATCTGCCCCTTTGTTTTCCAGATGCAGAAACCGAGATGTTAAAACCCCCCAGTGGTGGCTCAGGCAGTCCGAAGGAAAACGAGGTCAGAACCCACGCCCTTCCCCTGGGCTCTTACTCTCATTTGAGAGGAGCCACCGCCAAACGTCTGAGTTCCACTGACCTTTGTAGCAACTGAAGTAAGAAAACAACGTGAAAAACCATCGCCTTGTTGGTGCCGTTTTCATACGGATTGTCAGTATCTCTCCGCACAATCAAAGGGCAGCATTTTCTCCAGGCCTTCACCTCTTGCCTGATGCAAACAAAATGCGCCGGTATCACCCTTTTCTCCTTTTTCCTCTAGTAGTTTGATGCTCCCTTGGATGCTCGCGCCACGTCCAGGCCTCAGGAAAGTACAACCTCCTGCTTATTTGCAGCAATAGAGCTGGGCATCAGGAACCATCCCCCGGGACAGTGTGTGTGCTCTTAGTCAGACACCTTCCGCTTGACTGTGCCAGCTCCTCTCAAGATCCACCAAGACCAGAAGGAAGAATTGCTGGGAGGGGACAGGGCTGGGGACTGCAGAGAAGGCTGCAAATGAGGAAGGGGGTGGGCAGAAACTAAAGGGAAATGTCAGTGCCAGCAGGTGCCCTGTGACCGGTGTTAGTTACATGGCTCACGTTGCAGCTCTGTCACTTATGTAGATCAAAAAGGATTCCCAGGGCTTCCCTGGTGGCGCAGTGGTTGAGAGTCCGCCTGCCGATGCAGGGGACGCGGGTGCGTGCCCCGGTCCGGGAAGATCCCACATGCCGTGGAGCGGCTGGGCCCGTGAGCCATGGCCGCTAAGCCTGCGTGTCCGGAGCCTGTGCTCCGCAACGGGAGAAGCCACAGCACTGGGAGGCCCGCCGCAAAAAAAAAAAAAAAAAAAAAAAAAGGTATCCCACAGACCTCCTCCATAATTTAGCATTAGCCAGCTTTAAAACACAAACTTTCTCTACCTTTTCTCCATCGAGCTTTCCTTCTCCCAGTGGGAAATTTGAGGGAGGATTCTCATCCCTGTCCTGTAGCTGCAGAGCTCTGCCGGGAAGGGCGGGTGGCTGCCAAAGTCCTCAATGGCACCGTCTACCTCCTGCACCCTGGCACCCTGCTTATGCAAATACTGCACTCACATGGCCTATCCGTTCTGACTGCTCCAAGGTGATGACAAATTAGGGGGCGTGCGAACTCCTCTGGCTCACTTACAATCTGTGTAGACACCGAAGGCTGCCAGCCTTAAGGGAGTGGGAGGCAAGGCTGAAAGGCTCCCACTTTGGGCCATCACATTGGATAACACTGGGTATCACAACCTCCGCTCTATGAATGTCCTAAGAGCTTTGGAAAGGCAACAGCCCCGGACCTGGCCGCACTTTTCTTTGCAGCAGTGGGGATGCTGGGAAGAGAGGAGAGAGGGTTTTAAAAAGGATAACTGTTAAAGTTGGGCGATGGGTATGTGGGTTCATCATTCTCTCTACTTTTGTATATGTATTTGAAAATTCCCATATTAAAAAGTTAAAAAAAAAAAAGCCATGGTTGGTGTGGATAGGGAGGGTGGGAGGGAGACGCAAGAGGGAGGAGATATGGGGATATATGTATATGTATAGCTGATTCACTTTGTTATACAGCAGAAACTAACACACCATTGTAAAAGCAATTGTACTCCAATAAAGATGTTAAAAATAAATAAATTTTTAAAAAGCCATAGACGGCCCTTCGGAAGTGCAGTTGGTTGCCAAGAGATGCCGAACGCTGATAGTCGTGCCCAATTTGCTTTCTTGCCGAGGAAGGCAATTTAAGCCCAAAGAACAAATACACAGGAGAGTCCTTAAAGTTCTCACTGTAATTACGGAGCCTTGGGAGATGAGGAACTGGAAATTAGATGTGGGCTTAAACACTGAACATTTTCCCAAAAGGATAATTGTTTTAGTTTGTTTCCAACCCCCTTAGAATAAGGAAACAAAAGTCATATTAATACAGTATCCGAAACTCAGAGAATGAGTATATTTTGACTTTATATAGACTCAAAATAAGAGACAATCTTCTAAGGGTCATCAAACCTAGCCAGAAAAATAATTTTATTTCTGCTCTTAAACACCAACTTTTTCAATAAGATAAATTGATTGGCCAATAATAATAATTAGACTCTGACCTGACCTTAAGAAGAAAGAAATCTTAGAAAGAAAAATAGTCCCCCATTCTGACAAGAACCTCTGCTCTGTTTGGTGGAGGGGGGGAGGACAGAGGGGAAGAAGGCGTGGGGAGTGGAGACCCCCTAAGGTTGCCACCCACCTGCCAGGGACTTAGGATGGCGGGAAATACAGCTCTGTTTTATTGCTGCTTTGAGGCTCAAATCACTTCTGATCTTCTTTCCCCTACAAAATAAAAAATGGGGACTACATCCTCCTTAGATCACCTGAAGTGTAAATACCATCTCATACTGGAACTGGAGGCAGGAGATGAGGAGTGAAGTGGGTGATTATTTCTATTTCTATTTCTTTCTCCGTTTTCCAACACCCAAGTCATTAGGCTGCTTTTCCTATTTTGCTCTAGAGTTTAAAACATGCAACGCAATTGAAACATTGGTGGGCTAGGGAGGATTTAGGTAAACTGGTCCTTAATAGCTCAGGCTAATCCTGAAGCCACTCGTAACAACATGAACTTCAACTTCACACATCAACTTCTCCCTCCCCTCCTGCCGAGGGACTTGGGGAGCTCCTAGGGCCACCCAGTGAGGGCGGCAGGGAGGAGTGGACGATAAGTTTCAGGTCTTGGGTCAGGGTCTCTGAAGACAATTCTATAGGCATGAAAAATTTGTAAATTCTTAAAATTACAATTTAAAAATTAATTTTTAATTAATTAATTTACAATTTAATTATTTTTAAAATTACATTCGTTAAACATCTGCATAATCCAAAACCATAACTTGGGTCTAGATGAAATGAAGCTTTCGCTCCAGATTTAAATATGGTTTAGTTTCAGTTGCAGGTTTGTTTTCAACACCAAGATTCTTGAGGACCTTCGCGGTGGTTCCAACGTCAAGGACATACACCATCCTCCTCCCGCTTCTTTTTCTCTACTGTGCCCTGCCTTAGAATGCACTGTCCTGCAGAACTCACTCTCAGGTCTGGCTTCTGGGACAATAAACCTACTTTCTGAGAGAGCACGGGGATCATCAAACCATTAACTGTACTCAAGTTTCCAATTACAGAGTAGGCACTCTGTCCAGCATGAGATGAGTCCCGGGTTCCCTCGCTCTAGAGCCCTCTTCCAGCTTCTAGACCCATCAACTCAAAATCCAGCTTTGCACTTTTCTGTTTAGTAAGATACCTGTATTCTTTCCTGTCTCAATGACTGCCTCATAGTCTGTGTGACCTCAGCCCCAAGCTGGGGATCTGGAGTCCTGAGTTTTACTCTCAGCTCTTCCGCGAAGGCACCATGACCTTGAAAAAGTCACATGACCTCGAACAAGTCACATGACCTCTCTGGGAATGAGTTTTCTCACCTGTAAAATAAAGAAGCTGAGCTATCCTACCAGTAAAGCCTCCCCAGCTTTCATTTTGTTAGAAAATCAGCTGCTTCCTCCTCTGGGCTCCCACAGCATGCTGTTCATCCTCTGTAGACCTTTTATTAGAGTTTATCTCTTTACAAAGTATTTCCCCACTGAACTACGAGCCTCTCAAGAAGAAAGGCTGTATCATAGTTATCTTTGTTTCCTCTGTTCCTGGGGAGGAGAGGGGAAAGGGGATGGAGTAGTACCAGCATTTGTTGAGCTCTTAGTTGTGGCATTCGGGATCTAGTTCCCTGACCAGGGATCGAACCTGGGGCCCCTGCATTGGGAGCACCGAGTCTTAACCACTGGACCACCAGGCAAGTCCCTGTTGAGCTTTTATTAAAGGGAACACTATGTGACACATCATACATAAAGTATTTCTTTTAAAACTCACAATATAAACATTGTAATCCCAAACCTGCCATTGAAGCAACCCAGAGGTTAATTTACCCAGGTCACAGAGCTGGACCAAAAATGAAATCCAGGTTTCCCTTTTTTGTCTACTCTCCCAGGACTTAGCATGGAGCGGTAGGGCTCTGCTAAGACTCTCCCAATATCTAGAAGATGCTCAGTAAATACTTATTAAATGGATGCTAAGTAAATTCTTCTGTATGGCTTTTGGTCAGGCTGGGATGTTCTTTGATTCTTTACCGTCACTGAGGAGGAAGGAGACAGAGTTGAAGTGTGGGATAGGAGATGAGAGCACAGGGTGAAATTTTATTACAAGGATGTAAGGATTCTTTAATTAAGAAGGGGGGCAGGGCAGAGCTCTTACTGGGTATGAAGAAATAATGATGAAATATTCTCAAGGTAACTCAAGGTCTGGGTACTTCACCCCGAAGAATAAGCCAAAGCCCTAATTTACATCATCACTCAACCTACAAATTCAGAGAGGACGTGATTGTTTACACAGCCCTGAAAGGTCACATTACTCTTTCTTGCTCTGGTGCCCCTCCCAATTACATACAGGCGAGCAGACAGAGAAATCTATATCAAAGCCTCAAAGTGTAAGGGACTTCCAGCTCCAGAAGCCTGCCTGGTGCTTGCCCCGAGACCATGGCAAACACTGTGGGCTCCCATCATGTTGCCCAAAAGGCAGAGATATTGGAATTGAAGTGGATTACTGTCTTCAGGGCACTCCAGACTAGTACCATCACCTCAGAAAGGCTCTTTGGTTCTAGTTAATTTATTTTAAGCACCAATAAATTCTAGGAGCCAGCTGAGTTCATGTTTGCCTCCAGGGAGAAAGGAAAAAGAAAAGAGATCATCTGTTATTAAGGGTACCTTAGGATGGTGCCTGGAGCTCTTAACCCATTCAGGATACACATCGATCTCTCACAGGGGCCTCTGATATTGTTTTAGCAAGGAGGCTGCAAAGCAGTGAGGAAAAGGAGGTTCACTTCTGTCTGGTGGTGAGTTAATGCCTGTCTGCAGGCAAAGTACCAAGCAAACAGCACATTGCATTTAGTTCTTTTTAAATAGAGTACTGCTTTAATAGCTGGTTGGGGGACAGGGCTGTTTGATATCCATTTATGAAACAAACAGCAGGTCCTAACATTACAGAGGCGGTCTGTGCTATAAGGGGTCCTGTAAATCTAAATGCCATCCAGTGGCCCTAAATTTGTTTTTTTCTGATCAACCATGTAGTGGATTTTGTGCAACCATTCATTCAACAAACCCTTACTGAGCACCTGCCATGAGAGGCAGAACATTCAAGTCGTTAAGAACTTGGATTCTGGAACCATACTGCCTGGGTTTGAATCTGGGCTTAGCTACTTGTTAAATCTGTAACTCTGGGCAAATTGCTTATATTCCCTGTGCCTCAGTTACTTTATCTGTAAAGTGGGGATAATAATAGTACCAATTTTGGAGGGTTGTGGTGAGGATATATTAGCTAATGTGTAAAGCACTTGGAGCACCTTTATGACATGGTGAGTGCTGTGTAAGTGTTGGTTATTACTGCATGCCAAGTGCAGTAGTCAAACCTATTGAAGTGGAACAGGACTCTATGGTCCTCGCCCCCCACACACACATGTCCTCTGTCTGCCTTTTGTCTGTGGACGAAGAATAAGTTTAATCATAGACGTGAGCAAATGCAGAAACAAAGGAAAACTGTCCAACAAGACTAAATAATAATAGTTTAGTCATTAAGCATACTTAAGGACTTTCGGTTCCTTCTCAAGGACTATAGATAATATTCTGAGCCATATCCTGGGAGCTGCCTTGTCGATACTGAAACCCTCACCAGGTGGAAGAAGTTAACTACATGATGACCAGACTGTAGCCATGACATAAGCTGCCACAATTCTGAGAATTTGCCTCGAAGAAATGGAAACAAACCAACCCCGGAACTGAAGACTAACTGTGCCTAAAATAATCAAGAGGATGCTGGGCAGACGACCCATGGCCAATTTCAAGATGACTGTGAGAGATGACTGTTTCTGCATGTAGCCCCCTCCCTCCATCTACAAAAGATCTTGCCCACTGGTTGTCAGTGGTAGGAAGCTGGCCTTTGAACAGGAGTCCACCCTACCTCCCACCCCACCCCGCCCAGTTGCTGGCATCCAAAATAAAGCAAACTTTCCACCAAACTTGCCTCTTCATTGGCTTTCGAGCAGCGAGCAGCCGGACTCCCACTTTTGGTTAGACTATCACCCAGGCTATTAAGATCCATAGGATGAAGGCACTTTTCTCGTATGGGTCGAAAGGACAAGGGACACCTACATCAGCGATTTAGGGAAACTTTACAGGTTAAGACAGTATTTTTCCAAAAGTTTGGTACATGTGCCCAAGTTGGTAAATCAGAAGGTTGTATGCAGTATAGGGAATTTTTTCTTAAAATTTTAATATGTGTGTAAAATCATATATATGTGATGATATGACAAATATATGTCACACATTAAATTTTTTAATGGATATTACTATTTAATAAATTTAGTTTTAAAAAATTAAGTTGATTTAAACAGAGAACTTCTAGTTTTTCATAGGATAATGGCAGCTGTTTTAAATTTCTCACATACCCCCCCCAAAAAAAACAAATGGACCACGAGTGGAACAAATATAGTCAAACCTCTGGCCCTAATGCATCACTAGGAGACAGAGTATAGCTCACTTTCCCTCCCACCTAAGAATCACCACCACCACCTCTGACACTGAGCATGGTGAGGTGACTTGCTTCAGCCAGTCACATGTTGGGGACATGATGCAGGCAGAAACCCGATATGTGCTTGTGTGGTTGGGTCTGGTCTCTTGCCATGAAAAGTATATGCCTTATTTAGCAGCTGGTCCAAAAAGGATGAGGGACACTTGAAGACGATGTGGATGCAACCTGCAGGTTATAACCAAACCCAGCCTAACCCAGAGTATATCAGCTGAGTCCCAGTTAACATGCAAAAACAAGTGAAAGTGAATATTTATTTATTTTAAACTTTTATTTTATTTATTTTTTTATACAGCAGGTTCTTATTAGTCATCAATTTTATACACATCAGTGTATACATGTCAATCCCAATCGCCCAGTTCAGCACACCACCATCCCCACCCCACCACGGTTTTCCCCCCTTGGTGTCCATACGTTTGTTCTCTACATCTGTGTCTCAATTTCTGCCCTGCAAACCGGTTCATCTGTACCATTTTTCTGGTTCCACATATATGTGTTAATATACGATATTTGTTTTTCTCTTTCTGACTTACTTCACTCTGTATGACAGTCTCTAGATCCATCCACGTCTCAACAAATGACCCAATTTAGTTCCTTTTTATGGATGAGTAATATTCCATTGTATATATGTACCACATCTTCTTTATCCATTCGTCTGTCGATGGGCATTTAGGCTGTTTCCTGATCTGGCTATTGTAAATAGTGCTGCAGTGAACATTGGGGTGCATGTGTCTTTTTGAATTATGGTTTTCTCTGGGTATATGCCCAGTAGTGGGATTGCTGGATCATACGGTAATTCTATTTTTAGTTTTTTAAGGAACCTCCATACTGTTCTTCATAATGGCTGTATCAATTTACATTCCAACCAACAGGGCAAGAGGGTTCCCTTTTCTCGATACCCTCTCCAGCATTTATTGTTTGTAGATTTTCTGATGATGTCCATTTTAACTGGTGTGAGGTGATACCTCATTGTACTTTTGATTTGCATTTCTCTAATAATTAGTGATGTTGAGCAGCTTTTCATGTGCTTCTTGGCCATCTGTATGTCTTCTTTGGAGAAATGTCTATTTAGGGTCTTCTGCCCATTTTTGGATTGGTTTGTTTGTTTTTTTAATATTGAGCTGCATGAGCCGTTTATATATTTTGGAGATTAATCCTTTGTCTGTTGATTCGTTTGCAAATATTTTCTCCCATTCTGAGGGTTGTCTTTTCATCTTGTTTATGGTTTCCTTTGCTGTGCAAAAGCTTTAAAGTTTCATTAGGTCCCATTTGTTTATTTTTGGTTTTATTTCCATTACTCTAGGAGGTGGATCAAAAAAGATCTTGCTGTGATTTACATCAAAGAGTGTTCTTCCTATGTTTTCCTCTAAGAGTTTTATAGTGTTTGGTCTTACATTTAGGTCTCTAATCCATTCTGAGTTTATTTTTGTGTATGGTGTTAGGGAGTGTTCTAATTTCGTTCTTTTACATGTAGCTGTCCAGTTTTCCCAGCACCACTTATTGAAGAGACTGTCTTTTCTCCATTGTATATCCTTGCCTCCTTTCTCATAGACTAGTTGACCAAAGGTGTGTGGGTTTATCTCTGGGCTTTCTATCTTGTTCCATTGATCTATATTTCTGTTTTTGTGCCAGTACCATATTGTCTTGATTACAGTAGCTTTTTTTTTTTTTTTTTGCGGTACGTGGGCCTCTCACTGCTGTGGCCTCTCCCATTGTGGAGCACAGGCTCTGGACGCGCAGGCTCAGTGGCCATGGCTCACGGGCCCAGCCACTCCATGGCATATGGGACCCTCCTGGACCGGGGCATGAACCTGTGTCCCCTGCACCGGCAGGCGGACTCTCAACCACTGCGCCACCGGGGAAGCCCTTGATTACTATAGCTTTGTAGTATAGTCTGAAGTCAGGGAGTCTGATTCCTCCAGCTCCGTTTTTTTCCCTCAAGACTGCTTTGGCTATTCGGGGTCTTTTGTGTCTCCATACAAATTTTAAGATTTTTTGTTCTCATTCTGTAAAAAATGCCATTGGTAATTTGATAAGGATTGCATTGAATCTGTAGATTGCTTTGGGTAGTAGAGTCATTTTCACAATATTGATTCTTCCAATCCAAGAACGTGGTATATCTCTCCATCTGTTCGTATCATCTTTAATTTCTTTCATCAGTGTCTTATAGTTTTCTGCATATAGGTCTTTTGTCTCCCTAGGTAGGTTTATTCCTAGGTATTTTATTCTTTTTGTTGCAATGGTAAATGGGAGTGCTTCCTTAATTTCTCTTTCAGATTTTTCATCATTAGTGTATAGGAATGCAAGAGATTTCTGTGCATTAATTGTGTATCCTGCAACTTTACCAAATTCATTGATTAGCTCGAGTAGTTTTCTGGTGGCATCTTTAGGATTCTCTATGTATAATATCATATCTGCAAACAGTGACAGTTTTACTTCTTCTTTTCCAATTTGTATTCTTTTTCTTCTCTGATTGCTGTGGCTAGGACTTCCAAAACTATGTTGAATAATAGTGGTGAGAGTGGACATCCTTGTCTTGTTCCTGATCTTAGAGGAAATGCTTTCAGTTTTTCACCATTGAGAATGATGTTTTCTGTGGGTGTGTCATATATGACCTTTATTATGTGGAGGTAGGGTCCCTCTATGCCCACTTTCTGGAGAGTTTTTATCATAAATGGGTGTTGAATTTTGTCAAAAGCTTTTTCTGCATCTATTGAGATGATCATATGGTTTTTATTCTTCAATTTGTTAATATGGTGTATCACATTGATTGATCTGCGTATATTGAAGAATCCTTGCATCCCTGGGATAAATCCCACTTGATCATGGTGTATGATCCTTTTAATGTGTTGTTGGGTTCTGTTTGCTAGTATTTTGTTGAGGATTTTTGCATTTATATTCATCAGTGATATTGGTCTGTAATTTTCTTTTTTTGTAGTATCTTTGTCTGGTTTTGGTATCAGGGTGATGGTGGCCTCATAGAATGAGTTTGGGAGTGTTCCTTCCTCTGCAATTTTTTGGAGGCGTTTGAGAAGGATGGGTGTTAGCTCTTTTCTAAATGTTTGATAGAATTCACCTGTGAAGCCATCTGGTCCTGGAATTTTGTTTGTTGGAAGATTTTTAATCACAGTTTCAATTTCATTACTTGTGATTGATCTGTTCACATTTTCTATTTCTTCCTGGTTCGGTCTTGGAAGGTTACACCTTTGTAAGAATTGGTCCATTTCTTCCAGGTTGTCCATTTTATTGGCATAGTGTTGCTTGTAGTAGTCTCTTAGGGAAAAATGCAAGTAAAAACTACAATGAGGTATCACCTCACACCAGTCAGAATGGCCATCACCAAAAAATCTACAATTAATGCTGGAAAGGGTGTGGAGAAAATGGAAACCTCTTGCACTGTTGGTGGGAATGTGAATGGATACAGCCACTATGGAGAACAGTATGAAGGGTCCTTAAAAAACTAAAAATAGAACTACCATATGACCCAGCAATTCCACTCCTGGGCATATATCTGGAGAAAAACATGGTTAGAAAGGATGGATACATGCACCCCAATGTTCATTGCAGCACTGTTTACAATAGCGAAGACATGGAAGCAACCTAAATGTCCATCAACAGATGAATGGATAAAGAAGGTGTGGTATATATATACATATATACAATGGAATATTACTCAGCCATAAAAACAATGAAATACTGCCATTTGCAGCAACATACATGGACCTAGAGATGATCATACTAAGTGAAGTAAGTCAGACAAAGACAAATATCATATGATATCACTCACATGCAGAGTCTAATTTTAAAAAATAAAGATTTAAAAAATTTTTCAAAGTTTTTATATTGGAATATAGTTGCTTTACAATGTTGTGTTAGTTTCTGCTGTACAACAAGTGAATCAGCTGTATGTATACTTATATCCCAGCAGGATTTCAGAATCTCTATGGATCCCTCTTGGACCTCCCTTCCACACCCCCATCCCACCCCTCTAGGTCATCACAGAGCACCGAGCTGAGCTCCCCATGCTGTACAGCAGGTTCCCACTAGCCATCTATTTTACACATGGTAGTGTATATATGTCAATCCTAATCTCCCAGTTCGTCCCACCCTCCCTTTCCCCCACCCCTGTGTCCACATGTCCATTCTCTATGTCTGCATCTCTATTCCTCCCTGCAAATAGGTTCATCTGTACCATTTTTCTAGATTCCACATATATGTGTTAATATACGATACAAACAAACTTATTTATGAAACAGAAACAGACTCACAAAATGTACTTCGAGAACTTATGGTTACGGGGAGGGGGGTGGAAGGGGGGGAAGGGACCGATTGGGAGTTTGGGATTGACATGTACACACTGCTAGTTTTTAAATAGATAACCAACAAGGACCTACTTGTCCTATATATATATATATATATATACACATTTATATATTTTTTAAAAAAAGAAATTAGTACCAGAAGTGAGATGCTGCTGTAACAAACTTGAAACATTTGGTATTCATTTTGGGACTAGGAAGTAGGCGATGAAATGATGAAAAATAATGTCTATGTTGTGCAGTGGCAAATTATTTGGTAAATATTACCTGCAGTATCTTAGAAGGCGGAAAATGTACCTAATAAATATTTAGTGTCCAATGAAGTTTTGAGGTAGAACATTCAAAGTGTGAGCTGGTTGCGACTAGCTGTATTTGATATACATGAAAGTGATTAGATCAGAAAAATACCACCCAGTTTGCAAGCAATATTTAGAAGAAAATTACAGGGTTGTAAAATAAAAGTGCTTACTACTAAATCAAATTGTTATCATTATGACACAGCCTCAGAGAAAATGCCAAATCCAGGTTCTTCCAGTCACACATGACCTCAGAATAAGCATCAGACCAAGGGTGTGGCTATAAGATGTGCTTATATCTCTGAAGAGATGAAGGTAAAGTCTATTAGATCCTTTCAACTAAACTAGAGGGCAAGTAGAAAGCTGGAGAGCATGACCCCATGGAAGAGTGGAGTGTCCGAATTTGTTGCAATTTAAGTCTAGAAAGAGAAAGGCATGTATTAAAAAATATGTGTGTGTGTGTGTGGTTTTTGGCATTTGTGTTGATAGGAATCAAATGATAAAACAAGAAAGAACTCCCAAAAGGTAGAGCCAAGAATAGCGAGGAACAAGGGACTTAGGACTGTTCCTACGGGGGATCGCCAGGACCTAATGGAGGAAAATTGCTGCTCCCAATATAGAAGAACCTGATAACACTTTCCCAGCAGGATTTCAGAATTTCTGTGGATCAGTGACTATGTGCTATATGATTGCTATTCTTTCCCTTTTAAAATTAGAAAGTTTAGAGTGCAGTTAATTGATGAGGGTGCAGTTTACCTGCTTCCGGTCCACAATTTTATACTCTCTATACATGGAGTGGTGGTAGATAACAATTTGTCTTCTTAGCTCACAAATCTCTGGATCAAGAGAAGAAGACAAATACAGATTTGGTGTAGATTATGAGATCCTGGACTTCAAGCCTTATGCCGTGATTTGATAAGAATTCGGGGGCTCTTGGGATGGGAGTGAGTTTATTTTGAATATGGGAGGAACATAGATATTTATTTATGAACAAGAGGGAAGCCTACAGTACGTAAGATTATTGTTTGGAAAATATTCACTTCCTGTCTCTTCCAACTTCCACAGAGAAAACAAATTTTTCTGCCCCATTGATTTTGGATTCATTCATATGCCTTTCTTTGGTCAATGGGTTGTGTTGTAAGTAGAGATTTGAAATGTGTTCTCATAGAGGGGCTTGGTTTCTTGCACTCCTGTCTTTTGTCCTGAAATAACATGTCTTCCAGGGCCACTAGGAGAATGAAAGGCACATTCAATAGATGTGGACCCAACCCACAGTTTGTAATTAAGACCAGTCAAGCTCAGTCTAGATCAGCCAAATTCCAACAAACCCAAAGATGATTAAGCAAGAAATAAATGCTTGTTGTTACAGGCTACATAGGTGATTTCTTACATGATAGTAGCTTACTGATACAAAAAGAAAGCTACAAGCTTCATTTTACAAGTAAGTGGGAAAATGAACATCTAAACCAGAAGAACCACACCTGTAGCTCATGCTAGAGCAGAGATTCCAGGGACGACTGTGAAGAAAAGGAGAGTGCAATGTCCTAGAGATGGCAGAAGAAATATAAATACACCTTCAGAAAGTGATGATTTCATCCTGAGCTGAGAAATACTGAGAAAATGTCTGGGATAGTAAATAAGACTACTGGTAACTGGGAATTGAAAATAAGGGGGTTGAAAGGGTACTGTTACAAAGCTGGCAGTATTGGAAAGGCACAGCTTCTGGGAGAGAAGACAAGTTGAAAAAGAACTTCTCTGTACCAGGTATCAGTTTACTGTCTCCCTGTTCCAAACCCACCCTTCCTTGACCTACTTTGTGATAATGAAGCTAGACCCTGTAAACATGTCTAGGACATGTTTGCAAAGGACAAACATGTCCTTTGCCAGCTGACACAATGTGAAGCTTTATCAACAGGAGATGCTGGAGTAACACCAAGGTGATAGCCACATGAAGAGGCGCTTCTTCCAGATTCTAGTCTACCATTCTTTATTCAGCATTGCAGCCTAGTGGCCATAATGGACCCATTCTAGCTGTGCCCCCAGGCCACTCTGTCCCTATCTGGTAAACACTTCTGACCCACTCTAGTGGGCTACTTCCTTGGTGCCTCCAATTACATCTTCAAGCCAACCTCTCCCCACTGAGCAGCTGGTTCTGGTTGGTTCCAGTGAACCACTTCCACAGCAGCTGCAGCTACACCCTTAGGCAACTGCATTGACACTTAATCCATGCCTTCCAGCAAGTCTTGTCTTTATAGGCAGGCTGTACATTCCTCTTTAAATAAGTCTGAATCTCATGCTTAAGGGATATAAGGATGTTCTTCTAAATCCTTAGTTGCATTATTTCTATTTTTCCTCAGCCTAAAAGCAGTAGCTGATTTCTTTAACTTGTTACTTCTGGAATCCTGAGAGTCCTCTTTTATCCCTTAGTAGTCAACTACCTACTACTAGATAACAATTCTTTATATTAATTTTTCAGGAAACATCATGCAAAGCTGCTACAAAAAGAAAATAGAAATTGAGAATCAAAACTTCTCAAATGATAAAAAAAATTCTCCCCCAAATCAACCATGAAGCAGAGGAAAACTGTAACACAGTGCCTCAACGTGAATTAAATATCATTTAAATAGCAGTTGTAGAAGAAAGACCTCTTTCAACCAGAAATTCAAAAACTCATTACAGACTTAGAAAAAAAAAAGACATAAAATGAGAGTTGGCTGAACTTGAACTCAATGAAAACAATTGAAAAAAAAGACAAATTCTTCTCAGAAATGAAGACTAAATTTTTATGAGCTCAGGTGAAAATAGATCTGATTGAAAGTATATTAAGTGAAATTGAGAAGAGAAATGAAAACACCTGAGAGAATGATAAGAAAATAAAGAAGTAGGTGAAATAATTCCATAGAGGAAAAGCAAGCAGAACAAAATAAAAATGTCTAAACTATAATGCAAGAAAACCTTCCAAAAATAAAAAAAAAGAACTGAATCTACATATTGAAAGAGTCCATAGTATACCTCAAAACACTGGAACCCAAATAATTAACACTAGGACATAGCATAGTAAAATTATTAAGATGCTGAAGTTAATTAAAACTTTTTTTCTGGGACTCCAGACATAAAGACTAAATCATTTACAATTCATGGATACCAATTTAGCCTCCACCTTCTCAAAAAAATACACAAAGCAACTCAATAATGAAGCAACATTGCCAATAACTCAAGAAACATAAAACTGGTGCATTTTTTACATGTAGATTTCACCTCAATATACCCATTTTCTTTTTTTAATGGAACTAAAAAAATGTTAGCAGAAGATTCTGGGGCAATCAGAAGACAGCAACTGCATAGTTTTTGTTTGTTTTTTTTTTTTTTAGTCTCCCTGAATCCTCACACTAAAACAAAGAACACAACTAGAGAGCAAAACCAAAAGTTCACAGGCAACATGAGGAGAATGTCAAAATAGCTAACAACAACAACAACAAAAAATAGCTAACAAGTATTGATTGGAAAGCTTGGCAGACTAATTTGGCAAAAGAAGCTGAGACAAAGAGTTATTTTTCCCTCTCAGTTGTGGCTGAGTACAAGTGAACTGCAGTAAGGTTTGAAGACAATGGAGAAGTCTAGCACCTATAAACTCTCAAAATTGACCAGTTAAGGACCCCTTCCAAGAGAAAGACTCAGACTGAGGAGAAACTGTTGGGATGAGATTACAATTGAGCAGGATAAGGAAAATAGAGATGAAGAAAAAATGGAGAATAAATTGGGGGAGAGTAGCACAGCCAGCAGACTTTAGAAAGCCAAGTGCTATTTTTTCAGTAGGACACAAAACCACAGAAGAGAGAGCTCTTTGAAGTTAGAAAGTCTATTTTGACCTGAACACAGCTTTTTCCTAAAATTTCAAGGAAACATTTCATATAAATAAAAGCATGCAAAAAGTATTGAGGTCAAATCCCACACAAAATAACCATAAGAAAAAATAAGAATAAAGAGCAGAATAATAAGCCTTCCAGGAAAGAAAAATGCCCACAAAGAGATCAAAACTGTAACCTTCTGTTTCAAAACTAACTGAAAGACATTTAAAAGTGATAAGAGAGATGAATGAATAATATAAATCAGAACTACACAAATCTCAGAAATGAGGTAACAGAACTCAGGAAATAAAAACAAAAGAACAATTCATCTCAGAAGTGAGAACTAAACAAAAGAGAACACATGGGGCAATAAGTACAACGGACAGCTCCTTAAGAGGAATTAGAGGTGAAAACAAGGAAGTTTTTAAATCAAATAGGAATAAAGAAAGAAAAAATGAGATAAAGAGAAAAACATTAAAGAGAGGCAAAGAAAATCTAGTATACAGTTAATAGAAATCCCTGAAGAAGAAAATCAAAGCAAAGAACATCATAAATTACATATCCGAGCATATCAACTCAGAATGACCATGAGCAAGACAGATTTGTATAATTAACTGACTTTTAAAAAAGAAAGAAATGAGCAATAACTAGATGAAAAGAGCAGGTGACTTATAAAGGAAAGAAAATGAGATCATTATCAGATGTCTGCCCAGCAATGCTTTATGCCAGACAAAAAACCCAAGTCACTTAAAACTGAATGAGTACCAAGTTACCCTCCAACTTCTCAAACAATATACAAGTGACATAAGAGTGAGGCAATCTTTTCAATAAATTCAAGAAGCTTAAAACTGGTGAATTTTACTGCATGTAAATTATACCTCAGTAAATCGAATTTTTTTAAAAACGCGAACTCAAAAAAAAAAAATGATAGTAGAAGACAATGGAGAAACATTGGTAATATAATCAAGGAAAGAAAGAATGACCTAAGGATTTTATATCAAGCAAAACTAACCTTCAGGGATGAAGAACACAGCTGTTAATAACATACAAGAAACCAGAGAATACTGTTCTCATGAGCATTTCTTGAGAAATCTAGTAGAGAACAAGCTTCAGACAACTAAAATGACTACAGCACCTTTTACATAAGCATTAAGGATATAATTACTTGGACAGCTATGACTGAGGGCTGAAAAAGAAAAAGTATAGTATGAAATGGTTATAACTCCGACAATGAAGATATAGTAGAACTATAAAAAATGGGGGAGGGCTTCCCTGGTGGCGCAGTGGTTGAGAGTCCGCCTGCCGATGCAGGGGACACGGGTTCGTGCCCCGGTCTGGGAAGATCCCACATGCCGCGGAGCGGCTGGGCCCGTGAGCCATGGCCGCTGAGCCTGCGTGTCCGGAGCCTGTGCTCCGCAACGGGAGAGGCCACAACGGTGAGAGGCCCGCGTACCGCAAAAAAAAAAAAAAAAGAATGCATTAAAGGCATATCATGTTTCTATAAAGAGCACGACTAAACTACTATGCCCAGGGTTACAAACTGGGATGATAAAACTATAAGGAAACACCCAAAAAGTCAAGATAGTGGTTACTTGTGGGAGAAGGGAAGGGAGTTCTGGTTGAGACACGGCACATGAAGGAGGTTCTGAGGCAGGTAGCAAAGTTCTATTTCTTGACCTGGGTGATAATTACAAAGATGTTTGCCTTCATTAATTAATATATATGTTTGTGTGGCTTTCTATATCTGTTTCTCAACTATGAAATGTTTTTTTTTAAGTTGGGGAGGGGAAATTGGGTTAAACAAATATTTAATAAATAATCATTTAGGCGGTAGGTGGATTTGGAAAAAGTCAGGAGAGTACCTAGCTGCCTAAGTTTCAAAAAACACTAGTGTTTAAGAGTTCAGGTTCTGGACAGCCACAAATGGGGGTTGAAATTCCTATTCTGTTAAGTATTGGCTGTGTGACCTCTAGGCTTCAATGTCCTCACCTACAGAATCAGTACAATAATTATAACTATCTAATAGGATAATTGTAAGGTATAAATGAGATAATACATATAAAGCACTCAGCAAAGTGCATGCCACATAGTAATCACTCAATAAATGATATTTGTTGTTATTGTGGTGGTTGTTTGGAGGAATGATAGAAGCGTTTATCTAAGTATAATTTCCATGGACCACTGTGAGACCTCTTTTGATATCCATTGCAGCTGAGAAGTTCTTTTTCTTCTCTGCTCCAGTTATAGTCCTGAGAAAATTCTAACTTAATTTCTTTAAACAATAAACGCTTTGGGATACAAAGGAAAATGGAAAGTGTTATAGATTTCCAAATTATATTAAACCAATATAGCTTGCTGCCCAGCTGCCACAGGGACCAGCATGGCAGTAACTGCTGGATTGACGGGGACCAGAGAATTTGTGGGAACTCATTTAGCCTATGGCTAGTGTGCCTACCATCTCCCCAGGTGTCAGGAGACAATAGTTATGCTAATGCTCCCAAGTTGGGTCAATATTTGGATATGTGGCCTCCAAAGCAATTACCCTTGTCAGCATACTTTCCACTGATACCTTTGTCAGTCTTATTACATATATATGTAAAGTGCATCTGTATTCAGCAGCTGACTGCTCCAGTGAATGCTGGTTTCCAGCTGACCTGTCCTGCATCATTGCCCGTTACCCAATTCTAGCAGCAGGTAGGGAGATGCCTTCTGGGATAGAGTGCTTGCAATTAGTTTTAGTCCACTTTGGCCTAAGGTACATGTCGAATAGGGGGTGGAAATGTCCTACTTCACAAGCATCTCCCCTCTCTATACCCCACCATTGGGGGCATACATTCTAGTCCCATTTCCCCTAGATGAATTTTCACAGCCAACTCAGCTCATCTCTGTTCTTATCTCACACATCTTACTTGCCTGTTAAATTTTGCACAGTGCTTTCCCTCTTGTCATTTCAATCATATCAGGCAAGGGTTATTAACCTCTTTTATTTTTTACAAGGAGTCCGATCTCCTGGTGATTAATGCCTGCCCGCGGTTCCGCATGGCAGAGCTGGGATAGGAGCAGACCTCTCTCCATTACACGTTTCACGCCTATGATTTCCTTACACTATGTCCTGCAGACACTGCATTCCCTTATGGGTGAACTTAAGGTATTTTATTTATGTATTTACCTATTTATGAGTGTATTTATTTACCTGTTTGTTGGTTGGTTTATTTTACGTATATTTGTTATATGACTATCTGATAGAAAGAGAATGAATATGGAATTAAACACGACAATCTAAAAATAATTACTAGACATTTTTAATAAGTAATGAAACCAGATTTGTAAGAAAGCATCATCATAAAAACTGCATATTCACTTCTAAAACTCTATCAGAATGCTTTTTCATTTTTTCTTGGGACAGCTTTTATTCCATTTTTCAATCCAATTATAATGACTTTTTAAAATAATTTGAACATTCAGAAAACTATGAAAGCTAACGAACACCTGTGTACTCAATACCCAAATGTTGTCCATCTTTGCTTCATATTTTTTCTTTTCTTGAAATGAAGTATTTCAGAGAAAAGGTTGAAGTTTCCTATGTTCTCTTTTTCCAGTCTCATTCCTCTCCCACCCACAACAAACCAGTATCCTGAAGGTAGTGTGTAACTTTCCCATTCATGTTTTAAAATATTTACTGTGTATGCATTTATCTATAATTGAAATTCAGTTAAATATATAATTTTTACACACATGGTATCGTCAGCCTCTATATAGCAACATACCACTTGATTTTTCCATTCAACCTGATGTCTTTGAGATCTGTACTAGGCGAGATTATTCCTTTTCATTTTTGTGTCTACTAATATGTTTGAACTTATTTCTATCTTATTTTGTATCTTTTGTTTTCCATACTTTTTGCTTATTGTCCCTCTTCTCCTGCCTTATGTTAAGTTCATCAAGTTGTCTCAGTCTTGCTTTTCCTCATTTACTGGTTTGGAACCTGTAGAGTATGTTTCTATTTTTTTTTTCATTGTTATTCCCAAATTTTTAACAAACACACAATTTACATTTTAAATAAAGTATAAAATTATTATTTCTATCTTCCTCTTTAACAAAATAAAGACTTTATCATGCTTTAACCAACTACTTAAAACCACCTCCCACTGCTAGAATTTATTTCCACTTTTTTATACATTACCAATGGTTTGTAAATAATCCATAGTTGAGTACATTAATATATTTTACTGGTTTGGAGGCTCATGTTGTTTCTTGATTTCTTCTAACTCAGGGTTTCTCAGCAGTGGCACTATTCACATTCTGAATGGATTAATTCTTTCCTATGGCATGGTGTCCTATGCACTGTGGTATGTTCAGTGGTATCCCTGGCCTCTACCCACTAGAAACAAGGAGCACCTCCCAAGGCATGACGATCAAAAAATGTCTCCAGAGATTGCCAAGTGTCCCTTGAGAAGCAAAATTTCCACAGTTAAGAACCACTGTTGTAGCTGAGGTGTGCCTTTTGTAGTCATTCTGCTAGCAAGGCTTAGGGGATGGAGTGGAGGGGAAAGGAGGGGAGCAGAAATTCAGTTGATCATTATTTTGCCCTTGCATTACATTTTTAAATTAATTAATTTATTTATTTATTGAAGGATGGTTGACTTACAATATTATGTTAGTTTCAGATGTACAACATAGTAGTTTGATATTTTTATAGATTATACTCCATACAACGTTATTATAAAATATTAACTATGTTTCTTGTATTGTACATTACATCCTTGTAACTTTCTTATTTTATACCTCTTAATCCCCTTCACCTATTTTGCTCCTCCTCACCTTACATTACATTTCTTTAAAATTTTTTATTTATTTATGGCATGAGGGATCTTCCCTCACCAGGGATCAAACCCATGCCCCCTGCAGTGGAAGCACGGAGTCTTAACCACTGGACCACTAGGGAAGTCCCCCTTTTTAAAAATTTTTTAATTTATTTATGGCATGCAGAATCTTAGATCCCCAACCAGAGATCGAACCCAATTACATTTTTAAACCTAGATAATTTCTAGCCCATCTGAACCCTTACTTTCCCTCTATACTTGGAAGATACTGCTTCACTGACTTTTCTATTGCTGTTAATGAGTGGCTTACTGATGGTATAAGAGAAATTCCTTTTTCTGAAATGGTCTGGGTTTTTTCCCTCTCTGGTAGATCTAAAAAAATTCCCTTATACTTTATATTCTTCAATTTCACCACAATGTTTCTAGGTGATGTAGATTTATTTTTAGCCCATTATGTGCGCTTTCAGTCTGAAGATGCATGTTTTCTTCAATTCTGGAAAAATTTTAGATATTATCTTTTTAAGTACTGGTGCTCTCTTATTTCCTCGTCTAGAATTCCTGGGACAAGTGCTGTTATCCACATCTCTTAACTGCCCTTCCGTACTTTTATCTGCTCTATTCTACATGCCTTCTCACTAATGCCTTCCAATTCACTAATTCTCCCTTTGTGTCCAGTGTGAAATTCATCTTGGCTGTTGAGATTATTTTCATTTCAATGATCATTTTTTACTTTCACGTTTTCCAATGGTTTCATTTTTATAAAATTCTCTTCTTGCTTTATTTCTTACTCTAGTGTGTCATAATTTATTTGGGGGATGGGGGGCTATTCTTCCTTCCTTTATCTCTGTGAAGATTCTGAATATCTTAAAGTCCACATGCCTTAGATTGCTGTATTATTTTAGATTGCTCTATTATTTTCAGTTCATTGAGATGAATTCGTGTCCCAAATTATTGGCTTTGCTTTCTTCTTAGCATTACTTTCCCTTCATGTTTTGGGAATTTTAGTTTGTGATCTTATTTTAAAAGTTTATTCATTCTCTGTCTCTCTCTGCCGCTCTGTCTCTTTGACTCTCTGTCTCTCTCTTTTTTTTTTTTAAACATCTTTATTGGAGTATAATTGCTTTACAATGTTGGGTTAGTTTCTGCTGTATAATGAAGTGAATCAGCTATACATATACACATATCCCCATATCTCCTCCCTCTTGAGTCTCCCTCCCACCCTCCCTATCCCACCCCTCTAGGTGGTCACAAAGCACCGAGCTGATCTCCCTGTGCTATACGGCTGCTTCCCACTAGCTATCTATTTTACGTTTGGTAGTGTATATATGTCCATGCCACTCTCTCACTTCGTCCCAGCTTACCCTTCCCCCTCCCTGTGTCCTCAAGTCCATTCTCTACGTCTGCGTCTTTATTCCTGTCCTGCCCCTACGTTCCTCATAACCCTTTTTTTTTTTTTTTTAGATTCCATATATATGTGTTAGCATACAGTATTTGTTTTTCTCTTTCTGACTTACTTCACTCTGTAGGACAGACTCTAGGTCCATCCACCTCACTACAAATAACTCAATTTTGTTTCTTTTTCTGGCTGAGTAATAGTCCCACTGTATATATGTGCCACATCTTCTTTATGTCCCTCTGTCTCTTTATCTCTCTCTGTCTGTCTGTCTCTCTCGCTTTCCGTCTCTCCTCTCTCCTCTCTCCCTGTCCCTCCATCCTTCCTGGTCTAACAGCTTTGCAGTTGCTTCCATGTAGCCTCCCAGGGCCCCCAGAATGGAACCAGAACTCATATTGCCCGTCCTGGACAGAGATTTTCTTGGCCATGGCTCTAGGTGGACGTCTGGGTCTGCTTCCTCCCACCCTCACTGAAGCAGAGCCCCAGGAAACAGATGCAGTTCTATTAGCCGCTTTTTGTGGGTGGCAGCCCCACCACCACAGAGACTGATCATCTCCCGGAGCGAGGCCTTTGTGTCTATGTCACTCTGCAAGAGTTGAACCACCTGGTTTTCTCTGCCTGCCTCTGGACCTAGAGCCCAGAAGGCTCCCAGTCTCAGCCCAATTTGCACTTTGTATTCATTTCATTTGTGCTGCACAGAGATATTTATCTGGTGTTTGAACACAGCTTTGTCTTTGAAATTTTCCCTTTTTAAAATTTTCTACATGTAGAAGTTATTGAAAGACTTCAAAGACTGACCTTTCCATGACATCTTGACCGGAAATTTCTTAAACCCCTTTACAGCCTAAATCTACTTATCAATTTCATCTTGGGTCTCATCACCCAGAATGAAATATAATGAGGCTTTCCTCACAGCTTAAACCTTCCTGTGTATTTCTGGACACCCTCAGCTTCTTCCACTCCTCTGGATTCTATGGGCCAGTGGAATAGCTCACCTTCCCCCTTGTCAGTTCCAGACCACTGGGCTCTCTTCACTTCTCAATGGTTCTTCCCATGAAATAATTCATTCCACTTGTCAAATCATTGCTCCTTTCTACGTTCTGGATTCCTTTCCTCCCTCTTCGCCTATCCCGATTCCTGTGCCAGCCTCAAAATTTGTTTTCTTTGTTAGTGTATTTTCATTGGTTTAATAGTTAATTAATTTTAAAAACACTGAGATTCGGCTATGTTCTAGGTTTACATTAGGCTCTCAGATGAGAAAATATATCCATGATTCAGATGCCAATGATACTCTGAAGAAGCTTATAGCCTAAAATAGTACATAATGCATATACAGAAATAATTATAATACACTCTGGGAATGCAGAGAAGGGGGAAGGTTCATGGAAGAGGCATCATATGAACAGGATCTTAAAGGATGGGAACCATCTGGACAGGAGAATAAGGGAAAAGAATCCAGGTAAAGAAAAGAATTGCCAGTGTTAACAGTTATCCTTCCTAACTACAGTTCCCAGTCCTTAGGTATAGGAGCCATATATTTTATTTTTGTATCCTTCACAATGCTTTACATGGTCCCTATAAAAAGGAGCTCACAGGGCTTCCCTGGTGGCGCAGTGGTTGAGAGTCGGCCTGCCGATGCAGGGGACACGGGTTCATGCCCCGGTCCGGGAAGATCCCACATGCCACGGAGCAGCGGGGCCCATGAACCATGGCCGCTGAGCCTGCGCGTCCGGAGCCTGTGCTCCGCAACGGGAGAGGCCACAACAGTGAGAGGCCCGCGTACCGCAAAAAAAAAAAAAAAAGCTCAATAGACACTGAATGAATACGGTTATTAAATATGTGTGACATGTTTTCCCACAGCTTGATCTCTGACTTCTGGCTCAAGAAATGAGTTATGCATTTATTAATTCATTCTAGCAACATTTATCAGTGCTTAATATATGTTAGCCGCGTGAAAGCTAATGAGGTAGAAATGAGCAAATCAGGCATTCCCAGCAAATATCTCGGTCCCTGGGAGGGCCTCTGGCCCCAAGGCGGGAAGTATGCTGGGAGTTCAGCATTCAGGGTCTTTCGTGTGGAGCAAGTAAGGGCTTCAATCCAGCAATTGCATGTCTCTGAGTTCACAGCCCTCTCAGCCCTGGTACTTCCCACAGACAAGGAAGAGTCTTTGTTACATTTGAGGGACTTTCCAGGGAGAAAGCAGCCTAGGGGCACATCTGCCCCAGGCCATCTCCCAGTCAGCTTTACCCAGGGAACTGATGGGGTGAACAACCCCAGGATGACAGCCTGAAGGGCAGCCCTGGAGGCAGGGGCTTTGTCCCCAAACCACACAGCCACCTGTTCTTCTCAGGACACTCTCTGCCCTCTTGTGTTTGAACCTTTGTTCTCAGAGGCCACCTTGCTCCCAGGCAGCTGATACAATCAGGAAGCCAAGACAGTTATTCAGTTACAAAGGCTGTAAGTGTGCCTGTATGCGCACGCGCATGTGTGTGTGTGTGTGTGTTGTTTCTCTAGTCTAACACCTAAAAAATATATGTGTCATCTATAAACATGCTTCCCCCAATTTTTTACCTAAACTTACCTCTGTTAAAATAAAATAAAAAGACCAGGTTTGAAAGTACTCCAAGTAGAGAAAAGCAGTTCAGCGATGTAAGCAAAATAATCTAGTTTATTTCATGAACATAAGTGAAACTTAACTTAGGTTATTTCTTGTAAATGCCTCTTATAATCATAAATAAAACTTAAGTTATCTTCCTTAAATGATATAAGACAATCACTTTTAACCAATCCCCCATTGTCTGGAAACCCCCATTGTAATAATCAATCATTATAAAGGTTAAACAACTTTTCCCTTTTTCCTTTATAACCAAATATTTTCCTTTATAATCAGATATTCATATCAAGTAAAGCTCTGTGAGTTTTCTTTGACACTACAGAGACTCACAAGTTCTTAGCTTGAAAGAATTCTTCATCCATTGACTGCACCATACGTTAATTCTGAACACCCACTACCAAAAATAAGATTGCATTAGACCTTCTGCTCAACCTACAACAATCACAAAAAGCAGTCCTAGGGTTGAGAACGGTGAATATTTTTGAACAGGGATATGAAGGCACAACTGGGAACTGGACAACATAGGTTTGAATTCTGACTGTGCAACTTTTAGCAATGTATGTGGATGTGTACTTAGAAGAGGTGCATGTGAACTTACAACCTCTGGACTTGTTTTTGCATCTGCAAAATGGGAACAACAATGCCACAAAACTAACAGGGTTGTTGTGATGGTTAAACGCATGCCTGGCAAATAACTGGTGACAATTTTATTTTTATTATCGTAATTACGACGACTTTCCAGCAGCCGGCTCCATGGCTGCCGGAGCTGTTTGTTCCTCCCACTCTCCATCTGCTTCCTCCAGGATCTGGGAAGGGGAGTCCACCCGCCCAGAGACAGGGCACAAATCCAGCACAAAACCTGGGCTGTGGAATCGGTCTCCCCAGGACACATACCTTCCCTGCTACTGTGCGGTTTTGATCAGCAGGATGTGGTTTATATCCAAGCTGCTGTGAATGTGAAAACCCTCAGTTTTCACATTCTTGAAAAGCTGGCCGTAGGTCTACAAACTAATGATACCACTGAGCCTCGTCCAGAAGCATACAGTCCCCACTTCGTAGACAACTGGAAAGTATTTGGAGTCACTATGGAACCCACTCCAACCCGACTCTACTGGGGTAGAATGTGCTCATCAGGCAGTGGGAGGGGGACCAGGGTGGGACCAGTTGTTTCTTGTATCCAATCCCTTTCTGGCCAGAGCTGGTCACAGGTGGGCTGCACCTTCTGTCTGCCGCAGCCTGGACACCGTGTTCTCCACGAACCCGACCTTAATTCACCACAGACCCTGAAAACGAGCGCTCATTCCTTGTTCTCCCCATCTTTCCTCCGCCACTCCCTAACTCCTTCCTCTCCACCTCGGGCATCTTCACAGCCTGCCTGATTAGAGTCAAGAAAACCCACAAAACTGGCCTTGTGAACATCTGGAAAGCATCTGTCTGCCATCGTGTAATGGACTGCAGGTGGTACTGGAGAAAGAGAGTAAATAATACTAATGAATAAGCCTAATTGATTATGAAGCACTATTGGCCTGGCAATAATACCACCTTGGCGTTCTGCCAATCCCTGTGACTTAGTTGCAGGGAATCCTTACTTTGCTGGGCATCAGGAAATGCAGAATGGATCAGAATGTCTGAACTAGAAAACTGCAGGGAACTCTAGATACTAATAGTAATAAATGTGAATAATATAAGTACTTAAAATGTGTACACCGATACTATCCCCAAGGATCTCCAAGCACCAGAGCAGACTGAACTTTACTATGAATTTCTCTACCACCTCTTTTTTTTTTTTTTTTTCTTGTGGTACGCGGGCTTCTCCCTGTTGTGGCCTCTCCCGTTGCGGAGCACAGGCTCCGGATGCGCAGGCTCAGCGGCCATGGCTCACGAGCCCAGCCGCTCCGCGGCATGTGGTATCTTCCCGGACCGGGGCACGAACTTGCGTCCCCTGCATTGGCAGGCGGACTCTCAGCCACTGCGCCACCAGGGAAGCCCTCTCTACCACCTCTTAACTTCACAGTAATCATCCCTTGCTCCTGGGGTGGAGGGAGTGAGAAGTTGGGTGACAGTCTAGGAGTAGTCGTTTAGACCTAAAACAAACCCAAGTGATTCTTCCTTCTTGTTTTCCCATAAAAGTAGAAATTCAGAAAATAATTTTAAAAGATAAGATTCAGACTAAGAAGTACATGCTATGCGTTTGGGGGTGAGGGGCTGCTTTGGTAGTGTTTTGAGGGAGGAAAGTGTTGTCACATCATATATTCTTTTAACAAACATTTTTTGAAGACCTATCATAGTCTAGGCACTGTGCTGGGTGCTGGGTATAGGCATATTTTGTTCCTCAGAAAGCTCAGAGTCTAGTAGCGGGAGACAGATGTGTGTAAAAACCTTCTGCCTCCTGTAATATGGCTGATTAGTTACCCTGGAAGGATCCTTCTGCTACCAAGCTACTAGATCCTGGGTATAACACACCTTGTAATTCAGTGCTGTACTCAAAAGGAATCTCCAAGAATTATTCACACAAACCCTCCCCTCTGCCCCCAAAGTGTGAGCTGAATGGGTTGCTGGAGGTGGAGAGCTATAAGACAGTGATGAAGATGGAGTTGCCCCAACAGCAAATTCTACCAGCAACGCTCTCAGGGTATCAGCACTGGGCCAGCAGCAAAATGCGGAAATTAAACCTGAGACACTTGCAGGTCCTTGAAGGGTCGGTCACCAGTCAGGATAAGACACTACCTCTCAGCAGAAGTAGATACAGACCCTGTCTGGAAGGGAAATATCCCTGATTTAGACTTTCAGGATTCTCACAGATTAAGAGAACAAGCAAAAATGGGCTCACAATCAAAACCCGCCATGACTGAGGATCAGGATCCCATAAAGTGAGGGCCAGGCATATGTCTTTGCTGTCATCTCTGAGGGCTGGCGCCATCAGCAGAAGGGCAGCAACCACAGGAGTCCTCCAGGCTCCTGACATCCCAAAGAGAGGTGTGCTTGGGTCAGGGCAAAGCTGGACTCACTGTGGGCAAGACAGGCTGGGACCCGGGACCTGGGACCCTCGGCTGCAGTGCTTGCACCTGGACAAACATCTCCTCGAGCAACAGAATACAAAGAAACTATAAGGGACTAAACATCACTGCGTGCACGCACAGTTGGGGCAAATTATGGACAACGAGATGCAAAAAGGCCAAAAATACCAACTGCTGCTTCTGAAGAGCTAGGAACAAAAGCAAGGTGTCAGGAGCAAAAGCAGGGTACTGCACGTGCCCCTTGCACTCAACACCACAAAGGGGTGGGCAAAACACCTAAGCCACCCCTCCGGCCCAACGCCTGGACACACCCCTACCCTCACCCCATATAAGGAACCAGCTTAGCCCCCCAGTCAGGGAGCGAGCAAGGGAAAATGTTACTTGTTCTCACTCGCCACTGCTGCAGCAGGGGCCCCAGTAAAGCCCCGCCTGAATTTCTTGTCTGGCATGTGATCAATTTCTCAATTTCTGTTGATTAAGGAGGCCCAGAACACTGGTCAGTAACACGGGGTCCGTGGAACTTTAGTTACACAGCAGATTATACACATCAAAAGACAGAATTAGTCAACTGTAAATTAGAGCTAACAAAAAAAATCCATGAAACCCCATGGCTGGATGAGGACATGGAAAATATGAGATATTAAGCAATGTGGAAGAGAGAAGAGAACATTTAATAGATGTTTAATCAGAGTGAAAGAAAGGCAATATTTGAGGAGATAATGCCTGAGGGTTTTCCAGAACTGAAGAAAGACCTAAATCTATGGATTCATGAAGTCCAATGTGCCCTAAACAGGATAAATAAAATGAATACACGTCCTCTGTAAATCATAATGAAACTACAGAACACCAAAGGCAAGGAAAAAGATGTTAGATAATATTATAGAAGTTTCCATAATAGAGAATCCTTGTTACAGTTTCTTTTGGACCCTAGGTGTAAAGTCATTACCTGTTAGTATTATTGTACTTGCAAGGCCTCCCAGTTATTAACTGATCCATTTATTTGTTTATTTGTCCTCTATATTATCTCCAAACATTCCCATTCCCCTCCCTGCCTCATAGACAACCATTTTCAAGCATATCATTTTTCTTTGTGTGTGCTCCTGCAACATATGTTGTTACTTTTTGTGCGTGTTTGTTTTTTTTTTTAATTTGAGTATAACTGTTTTACAATGTTGTGTTAGTTTCTGCTGTACAGTGAAGTGAATCAGCTATATGTATACATATATCCCCTCCCTCTTGGACCTCCCTCCCCACCCCATCCCACCCATCTAGATCATCACAGAGCACCGAGCTGAGCCCCCTGTGCTATACAGCAGGTTCCCACTAGCTATCTATTTTACACGTGGTAGTGTATTTAATTCAAATAAATGGTACTGAATCGCAGATCACAATCTATTTCTAATTTTTTTTACTAAGCACTGTGTTCCTAAGATCCATCTATATTATATAGCAGCGTTTATCAAAGTGTGGGTTATGACCTGTTAGTGAGTCATGGAACCAATTCAGTGGGACCTAGCAGCATCTTTTAAATGAAGTAGAAAGAATAGAAAATAACAGAATTTGTCACACGTAGTAAAGGTAGATATATTATTTCCTAATACTGTTGTTTCACTTTTGTATGTGTGTGTATATACAATACATATATATATATATACAGCCCCACATATATACGTGTTATGTTTATATATATGTATGTATGTTCTGAGTTGTGATATCAGATATGTTTCTTACAGGGGCACAATCAAAGAAGTTTAAAGCTGCTATCTATACGATGTAGTAGAGGCACAAAGGAGAAAATTGCCACTTTTACCTGGGTGGTAGTTTGGGCGAATACTGCCTGGGGGTCTACACATTATGGTGGGGGTGAAATTTGTGTTGACGGTTCAAAGATAGGTAAGACTTTTTTAGACCGAAGACAGGAAGAGTATAACAAGTTTTCATGACCGTGAAAATGGACATGAAGCCTTGAAAACGGGATTTGTAAAAAAATCAACCTTAGGTTACTGAGAATTGATGCAGTACAGAGTGTTCAGGGGAGGGCGTAGCTGGAGATAAAAGTTTGGCAGGAGCCCTATTGTGAAGACTGCATAGACCCTCCTGATAAGTTGGGACTTTATCCCGTGAGCAGAGCACAGGCACTGAAAGGTTTAAGGCAGGGGTGTGGTATGATTCATTTTATGAATTGGAGAGACAATTCTGGAAGCGTCCTGGGGAAATGTGACTGAGTAGATGTTAGTGCCATTCACCCGATCTGAAAGAAGGGAGAGATAGCTTGGAGGAAGAAGAGGAAGAGTTATTCAGAGGTTAGTTTAAGTTTCCACTATGTGATAGATTGTATCACCAACCAAATTATTTGCTGGCCGTCACCCAGGATACCCATCAGGTTTGGTCATGCGACTGTTTTGGCTAAGGAGGTGAGAGTGAATATGACAGAAGCCTCAAGAGCCGGCTTGAGTGTCCCCATGATCTCTTTTTCCCTCTGCCATGAGATTTGTCGTGTTCCAGCCAGAGGCTGCTCTGTGGACCTGGGCCCTAGAGTGGAGATAGGGAGCAGAGTGTGGTCAGGTGTGGTGGACAAGTGGAATGAGTGAAAGAAAGAAACCTTTGCTGTTGTAGACCATTGAGGGGTGGGGGATGTTTGTTACCACAGCAATGAGCAGAATCCAGCTCACCCTGACTATCCAAGTTGCCTGTGTAGTCACATGAGGTTTAGCCACAGGCCATGTTTTAAAGGACTAGCCATCTTGTCTAGCCTTTTTTGGAAGCTTCTGGAGTCACTATTTATTAGTCTATGTCTTGAGAAAGTCATGAGCCTGCCTAAGAGGACCAAGCTATAAAATTGTATCCTCCTCTCACTGTAGGATCTGCACAGCATGGTGACATTGGTCAAAGGGGGCCCCGTAGAAAAAGTACAGTGTCAAGGTAGTGGTGTGCAAGGTTAATTTTTAATCAATTGTGGGGGACAGAGCTCAGTTAAGAGAATCAACAAATGTGGATTTCATCTCAGTACGGATGTTGCAAAAGAAGAGGGGTTATTGACCCACGAATAGGGAGAAGAAACAAATGAGAGGGTTCGAGGCAGGTCTGAAGTGGAGGAGGAAGGTCAGGTAGCCCTGATGACTGCAGAGAAATCTGTAAGGATGCAGAAAGGGAGGCTCAGACAGGCGCTGCTTCAGTGTGTCTCAGGGGCCAGGGATGCCAATTTGGGTGACTCCACGTGGCTGTGTATTGTATGCATGTGTACCTGTGAGTTTCCCCACCTAGGGCGGGCGACACATGCACCTCTGTGTGCATCACGTTTGCCTTCTTCAAGCCTTTTGGAGAAACAGATATTAATGAGATTCTGTTACGTGAGAGTGATTTGACTCTGCCATACCTTGGTTGTGAGTATACTGTCGTGTGATTATGAGGAATACCCAGTGTTTATGGAATAGGTGAGGAAAGAGCCCGGGAGATACCTCTCTTTTTCCCAGAAAGGCTGATGGTTTGCTCTGTCTGGAGAAGAGTGAGAAATCTGCCAGACGGTGAATGCCCTGAGGGAAGGACCGTCATGAAGGAATGGGATCCAAGAGAAGGGGAAATAAGGAGAACCACGTGAAAAGTCCTCAGAGTTCTACCGGGGAGGATGGAAGAGGATTTTGAGGAAAAGAGAATTTCAGATGAATCAAAAACAAACATCATTCCTCCATATACTCATGTAGTCAGGGACATAACATTCTGCTTCTCCTATCCATTCATTCATTCACAAGCATCGTGGAGGGTCATGTGTGTGTCACACATGTGCTAAGCACCAGGGACATAAAGACAAAGAAAACCCCATTCCTGACCCTAAATGTATTGTGTGTCTCCTGCACTAGAATACCAGCTCCTGAAAGGCTAGGACTGTGTGTTTTTCAACGTCTAGCACATTGTAGGTGCTCAACAAATATTAAGTGAGTGAATAAATGAAGGAATGAACCCAACGCGGGACATTGATAAGCAACGGCCCTTCGGTACGGTAAGAGCTCGGGTGGCATAAGGTGTTGTGGGAGCCTAGCAACGGAGGTTCTTAGCCAAGCTCCAACAGATGGACATCAAGGGAGACTTGAAGAATGAGTAGTAGTTTCCAGACCACAGCAGAGCACAAGGAGTCACACACACAGCTTGAAAGATGCAAAGCAGCTTGATCTGTCTGGGGAGTAGCAAGGACCCCATATGTCTGGGGTGGGGTTCACGTGGGGTTTTCCTAACAACGAGAAATTAGGATTTTTACCCTGTGGGCAGTAGAAGACCAGTAAATGCCTTTTTTTTTTTTTTCTCATGAAAGGTATGTATTGGGAGATGCTTTATTACTTCCAGGGGATATATCTCTTTTTTTCATAGTTAAGCCCATTTCCTCTTGCACAGACCTCCACAGATTTATTGCAGAGATCAGCTAATCAGTATCTTCCTCCCTAGCTCTCTGTACTTGAGCACCATCGTCATTACTGGACTTATTATTTTTTTGACTCTGTTAGCCCTCATTACTTTGGCTCTTTTTAAAAATGACAGCAACAGCATAACAAACACCTTCCATTTTTGCCCCTTTATTTGCTTATACTGTTCTTGTATTTCCCTTTTAAAATTTGATGAATGAAACTGCCTCTCAAAGTTCTGATTATAAAGCATAGGCTGTCCCTTTTTGGCGTATTCCTTTTGATACTTCTCAATATCCTGTAATTTCTTTTAAATTTTTTTATTGAAATATAATTGATCTATAACATTACATTAGTGTCAGAGGCACAAGACAATGATTCAATATTGGTGTATAGTAAATGCCTATATGTTGTGTATATTAAATGCTTTTGAAAAGAAGAACATGATTAGATTTTCACTTTTTAGAGAAAGCACTCTAGTAGCAGCGAGAACAATGGGTATCAGCGGGAAAATACTGGAACGGAGAAACCAGCGGGTGGCTATTTCGGGCAGTGCTATTGGAGATGACCAGAGGGACAGGCATAGAAGGGAGACTGGCCAGCACTTTTATGACGGACTAGCGCTCAGGAAGACCACTGGCTCCATGAGGGCAGAGGTCATGTCCATCTCGGTTATGTGCAACAGCAGGGGCTCGCACGTGGTGGGCAATAATCGGTTTCATATGTGTAGGGAGACCAAAGTATGATTCAGATGGGGGAGGGACATAGAAAGAGGACTTTATTTTCTATTTCTAAGCCTCTGTTCCTGATGATGGAGGTGGGGGGAGAAGGTGGGGAATTTAAATTTACCAGTTGATGGGAATTCAGCATCCTTTGGTTTGAAAGTCTCTTTCAGGGTGAACTTAATCCCTGTAGAGTAAAGAGCATCCGATAGTCAGTAGTTCCTTGCCCTTGCCCTTCTCCTTCCCTTTACCCAAGGAGGGTTCTCAGGCTCCAAGTTGTGCCAGTGGGCAGGGGAGAGAACACATCCAGCCTGTACGCTGCTGCCTGTCTCTTGCTGGATGCGTTGCTGGAATCCACAGCGATGTACTCAGTGTCCTTTCTCTTAGCCCTGTGGAAGCCTCTGTAGTCCCTTTGCTGACTGGTCATCTTCATTGGTTCCTGTTGAACATGCAGACCCTCTGAGACCCACCTATGTCACCTGCTTGGACGGCACTTAAGAGCCTCTTTGCCCTCTGCCGCTGTTACACCCTATTACCACTTGAGCTGTGCTCCTCTGGTCCGGAAGGCATCTCAACCCACCTGTCTCACATTTCGCTCCATTTTAACTCACCTCTTAATCTAGAAAACCATCTGGAGAAATGAATCTTAACCTGCCTGGACTATCTTTTAACTGGGAATCCTGGGATGTGTAAGCTTTGACCTATAGGAACATATCTCTGGTAGACTTTCATGTTCTTCTTGTCAGATGGATGGAGAAGTACTTCTGAGTTCCCAGCTCCTCTCAGATCTACTTGACCTACATAAATGTGCAACCGTCTCAGTGAAGGGCCACCAACTTAGAGTCATGGTCCCACTTGACTTAAGTGTTTGAAAAATGCTCCGGTCCCCTGTATGACACTAGATGGTTTTCTTCACTTTATGTTCTAGAGCGTGGACCAGCAACCGAGCCTGCAGGCAAAATCCAGCCCAAGGCCAGTTTATATATGGTCCTTGAGCTAAGAATGGTTTTTATAGTTTTAATGAGAGGAAGGAGGAGTGCAGAGACCACATGTGGCCAGCAAAGCCTCAAACAGTTACCATGTGGACCTTTTCAGAAAATGTAAAGAAGAAACTCTTGTATCAAGTTCATAAGATAGCTCGGGATGAGAATCTATTATTTGCAAAAGGGCTCATTCAAAGCAGGTCATTCAAACCAGATTGCCCTTCCCCAGAAGAAACTAAAACTCCCATTATTTTCTAGGACTCGGATGGCTTACAAAGTTAGGGAGCTATTCTTACTTCTGTAGCGTCAGGTAGGATTTTGTAGGTGACCTCTTAGTCACAAGCTGCTACTTTCCAGTGATCCAAGGTCAAATTCACGTCTGCACCCCCTGAGCATCAGGCATAAGGAAAGGCAACCACTCAGAAGTCTGCCAGGGAGCCCAGCCAAACCTGTTGAAGAAGGAGTAGGGGTACCCCCTGGGGAGATGTGCCCCCAGCCTCTGGTTGCAGAGATTTCCAGCATCCTTATCTCTGTGCACCACCTTGACCCTCTTACCGCTCAAATAATTCCAGCACACTCAGGACACATACCATGATGGGCCAGCCCCTGAGAGGGGCACAGCAGGCCCGTGTGCCACATAGAAGCTAAGCAGATAAGGAAGGCGGGGGGGCACACATCCACCAGGGAGTGACGCATATCCTGGCAACAAAGGATAACCATAAATTGTCCCACGCTTCGGGCACTGGGCTGGCTTCAATGTCCTCTCACGGCAGAGGCCTGCATTATGTGTCCTGGATATACCAACACCCACTCCCAAGGGAAGGCATTCCGTCTTGGCTTCTGTGCCGGCCCCCGGGTTCACACTCTGCACAGGGCACTGGGCTGAGGCCGTTCTTTCCTCCAGGCCTTTTGTCAGTCTCCTTGCGGATACACCCAGGGCCATGCACTAATCTTTTTGTCTAAGGCAGACCAATAAAGATCGAGATCACTGCCAGGGCTTCAACATCGTGGACCACGAAGGGCAATGATAAATGGGGGGCCTATCAGATTATGGCCTGTTTTTACCCATCCTAGTCTGTTGACTTCTGTGGCTGCTATAAACACGGTCTAGCAGTCATCCGGTGATTTAGCTGTCCTTTGAAAGCAGCTTTTGTGGCCTTTACTTGGCCCAGAAACTTGGCATTGGCATTGCTACTTTGGAAACAGAATATCTGTTCTGGGAGCCTTTCTAAGGGTTTCTACTCAAATAGAGCCAGGGCTCCAGTCTCAGCATTTGTAACCCCTGCGTTCATCAATGTTTGAGGAAGATAACCTGGGTCCCTCACTGCCCTCCTGGGGCCGGGCTTTGATCACCAGTTCTCATATTTGGAAGTTGCTTGCCCACCTTCCCCTACCATCTCCCTAAGACTTGCACACAAGGGACTGCACTGGCTGTAATTTCCAAAAGTCACCAGTGAGGCTTGAAATGCAGTTTCCTGAGTTTGCTCATCTGGCCAGGGCTGAACAGGCCTCCAGGATGCCTATCTATCCATGTTAGAAGAGTGCATATAGCAATGGAAGTCAGTGCCTGAAGCTTAATTTAAAAATATGAAAGGTGATGTAGACTTTTCTGGTCAGCAGTGAGGATTTTTCTTTAAGGAAAGAGTCTTCATCTAGTTACTTGTTAATTCATTCAACAGGTATCTATTGAGAGTTTGTTTCATGCTGGGCCTTGTGCTAGGCTTTTTTTTTTTTTTTTTTTTTTGTGGTACGCGGGCCTCTCACTGTTGTGGCCTCTCCCATTGCGGAGCACAGGCTCCAGACGCGCAGGTTCAGCGGCCATGGCTCACGGGCCCAGCCGCTTCGTGGCATGTGGGATCTTCCCGGAACCCGTGTCCCCTGCATCAGCAGGCGGACTCTCAACCACTGCGCCACCAGGGAAGCCCTGAACATTTTTTGAGGTCTGGACAAAACTATACATGTGGAATATGTTGGGAGCCTCTGGAGCTTGCCCAGATGACATCCCCTGTAACAGCTATGGGTCACAAAGGATTTACCCTCCTTTGTGCTGACCACTTGTTCATCTTAATTGTTTCTTTAATAAATGTTTTCCCTTAACTGTTTTTATTCCTTTTTTTCTGAAGCTCCTATATCCTGATTATATCTTTTTCTGCTCTTTTCTTTCCTATTCTGCATCTCTTGCCTTCTTGTTCTATTTCCTGGAGATTTTCTCAATCTTATCTTCCAACTCTTCCAAGTTTTTAATTTCTGCTGTCATTTTTAATTTCCAAGAGCTTTTTAATTTGTTTTCTATATTGTTTTCTACAATATTTTTTCCTTGGTCTGTAGATGTATTATCCTTGCATATCTCTGAGAATAGCAATTTTTTTCTTTTTCTTTTTTAAAATTTTTAAAATTTAGTTGATTTACAATGTTGTGTTAGTCTCTGCTGTACAACAAAGTGAATCAGTTATATGTATACATATATCCACTCTTTTTTAGATTCTTTGCCCATATAGGCCATTACAGAGTATTGAGTAGAGTTCCCTGCGCTATACATTAGGTTCTTTTTAGTTATCTATCTTATATATAATAGTGTATATATGTCAATCCCTGTCTGCCAATTTATCCCTCTCCCACCCCTTTCCCCCCTGGTAACCATAAGTTTTTTATCTACATCTGTGACTCTATTTCTGTTTCGTAAATAAGTTCGTTTGTACCACTTTTTTTAGATTCCACATGTAAGCAATATCATATATTTGTCTTTCTCTGTCTGACTTACAATTTTTTTAATTTGAGTATAGTTGATGTATAATATTATATAAATTATAGATGGACAATACAGTAATTCACAATTTTTAAAGATTCTACTCCATTTATAGTTATTAGAAAATATTTGCTATATTCTTCATGTTGTACAATATATCCTTGTAGCTTATTCCATACATGATAGTTTGTACCTCTTAATCCCCTATCCCTGTATTGTCCCTCCTCCCTTCCCTCTTCTCACTGGTAACCACTAGTTTGTCCTTTCTATCTGTGAGTCGGCTTTTTTTTTTTGTCTGCTTCTTTTCACTAGTTTGTTGTATTTTTTAGATTTCACATATAAGCGGTATTATGCAGTATATGTCTTTCTCTGTCTAACTTATTTCACTTAGGATAATACCCTCCAAGCCCATGCATGTTGCCGTAAATAGCAATATTTCATTCTTTTTTATGGCTGAGTCGTAGAGAATAGCAAATATTTTAAGTGTTCCTGTGCCTGTATAATCTCTCTTTCCTCCAAGTTGTTTCAATTTTCTCTGTGTATTTGTTCCTATCTATTGCTTTCATGTTGCAGACTTCCCTCTGACATGCATGGTCATCTTGGTGATCTGTTTATACGTGCAAGTGTTGGTTGAAAATGCCGACTGACGGTTCTGAACTAGTGAGTAGGTTTACTATGGAGAGAGTTCGCTTGTCTGATGCTCCCTCCCATGGATACTTTCACTATAATACTTCCATTCTCAATCGTACTTACTATCGTCTCACTTTAGTGATTTTTTATCTTCTCTCACCTCTGCCAGTGTCGGGAAGAGGCAGCAGCCCAGCTACACTGCATGGGAGGAAGGATTTGGGCCCATAACTGCTTCCTTCTTAAACAGACTTTCAACCAACCTCCCTGGTATCAGTCCCATCTTCATACTCACTTCCATAGTGACACAAATTCTGGAGTTCTTCAACGTAACTTCAATTACTTTTCAGTTTTTTCCATTCATTTCCCACACATTCTCAGGATTGCTAAGTCAGTTATCGCTTATCCACCTGGTTCCCAGCCTCCAAAATTTAATTGTCATTTTGTCCTCTCCTATTCTTTTGTCTTCATGAATAAAGACTGTTTTTTAAATTTCTTTTTCTATCATTTTAGTGGGGTTTTGTGGAGAAGTGAAAATAAATATATGTGGCCAACTTGTTGCTTTTACCTGGAAGCTGATCTATAACAATTAGTGAAATTGTTCTGAAGGCTTGGTATAAAAGGTATGCAGCTCCAGGAGGAAATTCTCTAAATGCTACGTCAAGGCCGCTATCTAGAAATAGCTGGCCAAATTCAATCCTACAGGAATGTCCAAACTTCTTCCTAACTTGCAATCCTGACCCCTAACTGCCCTTCAACCTACAGAGAGAAGATTTCCCCTTCTTAATCCAAAGCCCTCCTCTTCCCAGTCTCCCAGGATAACCAATAGTAGGAACATTTATTATCTTCAGGGAAAAACCCCCACCCTTATCTGTGGGGTATAATCCAGCCTTGTGATCAAAGCAATCATGATACTCTGTATACATCTCCCCAGAAGTCAGCTGTCCAACCTTGTGTGACACCACATGGAGGACCCCATGTCTCCAGTACAGGTAATGCTAGGTCAAGCTCATCCCAGAACCCATTCACAGTCTTTTCCTGCATGAGTGAAGAGAAACTCAAACCAACATCCCTCACAGGATTAACAGGACCTTATCAGCCAAGAGTTGTAGATCTCCCGCCAAACTACAGCGATTTTCATGAATAGACCAATCTAAGTTCATATTAAAAAATAATCTCGTCACTTACAAGGCTATTGTAGTCATCCAGGTGAGAGATGCTGATGGCCTAGGCCACCATGGAGGCCACAAGGATGGTGAGAAGTAAACAGATGCTGGAGAGATCTTAGAGTAAGAGTCAACAGGACTTGGCAAGAAAGGTGAGGAGGTACAAACGACTAGGTATAAAATGAATAAGTGGGACTGTCCTGGCAGTCCAGTAGTGAAGACTTCGCCTTCCAATGCAGGGGTGTGGGTTCAATCCCTGGTTGGGGAGCTAAGATCCCATATGTCTCGAGGCCAAAAAACCAAAACATAAAACAGAAGCAATATTGTAACAAATTCAATAAAGACTCTAAAAATAAATAAATAAGTGACAAGGGTGTAACGTACAACCCAGGGAATATAGCTAATATTTTATAACAGCTTTATATGGCGTATAATCTATATAATTCACTATTAAAATCACTCTGCTGTACACCTGAAACTAATATAATATTGTAAGTCAACTATATTTCAATAAAAAAAGAATAGTCAAAAAAAATCTCAATCTCATAGAGGCATATTTGCTAAAGGCGCGCACTTTACGTTACTAAATAAATGATTTAGTATCTCAGTCTGCACCTGGATTCAGCTTCATCATGAGATTACACTTTTCTATGACAATAGGTAGCTGTTGTACATCACATAGTCTATCAGGACCCCGGCTTAAGGGCGGCGCTGCTGATAGAGCTTGTCTCCTGTGTATGAGCTGTGGCTGAACTGTGAATATGCTCAGAACCAGAGCAGGGTTCTGCCACGTTTCCCATTCGGATGAAACGTGAAATTTATGACCCCTTGCTGATCCTCTACATGGTATAAAGTCATACTTTTTTGAATGGTGCTAATCAGAGCCTGAGCTACTACTCAATAGTTCTGCTCTCTTGAATTTCAATAGTTCTTTATACAGAGGTGCTATATCAGGTTAAACCGCGTGAAACTGCTGACATTCGATTTTTTTTTTCTACAAAAATAGCAATTTTATTTGATTCCACATAATAGTGAGAAAGGCACTTGTAGTTGAGAGGCTTGGTTTTGAGTCCTGGCTCTCCTGCTCAGTAACTGCGAAGCTTTAGAAAGTCACTGAATGTCTCTCTGAGCTCAGGTTTTCAAATGGAGCAAGCTATGTCTGCCACACGGGATTATTGTGGAGATTAAATGACGGCTGGAAACTGACACACTTGATACATGGCCACGGAGTTAATGGTAAAAACACTTGCTCATTTGTTACTTTATCTGATCTTCACAGTAATCCTATGAAGTAGATACAGAAAACACAGTCTATTATTGAATTTTAAAGAAGAAGAAACTGATACCCATAAACTCGAAATGGTTTACACGGGATTATCCAGTTTGTAGGTAGCAGGGCTGGAACTGACACTTAGATATCTTTGTTTCTTGGTCATGTAAGTACATATAACTCTCATGTACTGTGCTTCTTTCCGGTCGGTAGAACATTGCAAAAATCAAAACAAAACAAACAAACACACAAAAAACCCTGCAGGAGTTAAGTAAACTCCAAGAAACAATGTGGCGAAAGAGCACCAAAACGAAACCTTCTTGAATCTTTCTTTTGATGAAGCAAGGACTTACCATACGTCTAGTTAATGTTATACTTACATTTTTATCCATTTAATCTCTACAGTAATCCTCTGAGGGGGGTGATAAGGCTTCATTTTCCAAATAAGAAAGCGAGGGCTCAGAGCAGTTTTGGTAAATTGTTCACAACTCTTCACCCATTCTTACGTACTCTCATGACAATCATTTTAAGAATCAATTTCCACTGCATGGACAATGGATCAGAACTTCCTGTTCACTAATCAGATGGGAGCCTAAAAGCTTGACTTGGAATTGGTGTGGTCCCTGATGGCCATGTGGATATGATTTAATAGACAGGAATTCAGAAGATCTGGGTTCTCTTGGTTCTGACTCTGTGACCTTGGGCCAGTTACTTAACTACTCTGAACTTGTTTCTCTCTGTATGAAACACAGAGTTGTCTTCTTCTAGCTTTAACGTTATCGAGTCTATAATTCAGACAGTTCCATTACACAAAGAACTGCACTCAGCCGTCCACCTGGAAGTTACTCTAGGATGGGCTTGGCTTGCTCTGAGAGGGCATGTGAACCTGGCTCCCACTGCCGCCAGCTGTTACGAGGACAGTACAGCCAGCTGTGGGAAGATCCACAGTTAAGCATCGGTCAGTGTCAAAGACCAAGACAGGGAGCTCTTGGAGAGGATTTTAGTGGACTCTTGGTTCCCATAACCTCGAGGAGAAATCAGATAAAAGTCTAGGAAAGAGAATCCCTAGTAGATGTCCTGATCAGCGTAATGCTCCAGGGAGGGTCCATTTCCAAACAACTATTTGCCCGTGTGTTGAGAAAATTATTCTGCCTGGATAATCGCCTCCGATGATCACTGCCACATTTCCTGCCACCAGCCTTCAGTGAGCATTGTCTGCCAACCCTCGAGACAGGAGACATCACAGTGGGTTTCACTAGAGTGAGAGGGCACATCAATGCAGCTGGGACTGGAATAGCAAATTCCCCTGGCATCTCATTTCTTTGCTGGATGCTGGGACCCTGCAGCTGTTTTCTGGAGAGAAAGCTGCAAAATGCTCCAGATAGCTCCATATTGGCAATCCATCTTGTTTTGTCCCTTCAACTTCTTCAGATTTCAAAGAGGCTGATTCTTAGCCTGGACTGGTCTTCTATTTTTTCCTGACATCTACGTTAGCTTATTTGGCAGCCGGCACACTGCTACCCTGACCGTATCCTACCATGAGCTCCTACATCCCCGTTTCTTTCTTCCTCAGATCACTTGACCTGAGCCTGCTCCCAGCGACGCCTGGCATCACGGACACTGCCCTCTCACCCACGCTTGGTCACTGGCCTCTTTCCTATTTTATCTGGATATGCATGAGTCTGCACGAACTCCTGTCGGCCCGCAGGCATGGTATCAGGGGCAGTGACTGTGCCAGCCTTGAAATAAATGCCATGTCCTGCAGCCCTTGGGGCAGGAAATCACAGTGAATTTTCAATCCGATTTGTGGTTCTGGTGATGAAGAAGGAAGCTGTCTACCTCCTGCCTAGTGCCTGGTCCTGTCCCTTGGGATGGCTACATCTCCTGAAGTCCTTTTCCTCAGAGAGTGGGGATGCTGGTAGTATTAACACTGAGGTTCTGATCACACTCTGACATGACTAATTAGATTCTCTCAGACAAAATCACTCCACATCTAGATGGATTTAATTTTCTCCTAATTCCCTGAACCCTTTACCGTGGTTTATGTGAAGTCAATGAACGCTTGCATTTTTCCTTTAGGTTCTGTCAGTCCCCTGGTTGCTAAACGTACTCACTCTCAGTTTTGTTCAGAAATCCAAACCAGAAAATTCAAATACCCAGACTTATTTGCAGCCTCTCTAATGATGGCTGACATTAATCATAATAAATCACAAGCACTGTGAGATCCTGAAGTATTCTATGAATCATCTAAGAAAGAGAAAATCACCTTCTGACCCATCCTAGTGATGAAATTATGGTTCTGTTGGTTCATTTATTTAATGAACACCTACTGTGTGCAAGACATGTGGTGGCACCTAGGGGATTGACAGAGATGTATCTGTCACAAATTATACATTCAGGAAAACTGTGACTAATTGCTAAGATAAAGTAGTTGTAAATGATAATGGCTTAAAGGGGAAAGTCATTTCCCAAAAGAGGCAGAGATGAATATGCGATTTCATGGGCAGAACACCTGAAAAGACATTTCTCCAAAGAAGACATACAAATGGCCAATAGACACACGATAGATGCTCAATATCACTAATTATCAGAGAAAAGCAAATCAAAATTACAATTAGGTATCATCTCATACCAGTCAGAATGGCCATTATCAAAAAAATCTATAAACAACAAAAGCTGGAGAGGGTGTAGAGAAAAGGGAACCCTCCTACACTGCTGGTGGGAATGTAAGTTGGTGCAGTCACTATGGAGAACAGTACGGAGGCTCCTTAAAAAACTAAAATTAGAGTTGCCATATGATCCAGCAATCCCACTTCTGGCTATACATCCAGAGAAAACTCTAATTTGAAAAGATGCATGCACCCCAATATTCATAGTAGCACTATTTACAATTGCCAAGACATGGAAGCTACCTCAATGTCCATCAACAGATGAGTAGATAAAGATGTGGTACATGTATACAATGGAATATTACTCGGTCACAAAAAAGAATGAAATGCTGCCATTTGCAGCAGCATAGATGGACCTAGAGATTATCATACTAAGTGAAGTAAGTCAGACAAAGAGAGACAAATAGAAGACATCCCTTATATGTGAAATCTAAAATATGACAAAAATGAACTTATTGACAAAACAGAAACAGACTCACAGACCTAGAAAACAACCTTATGGTTACCAAAGGGGTAGGGGGATAAATTAGGAATTAGCAGATACACACTACTATATATAAAATAGATAAACAACAAGGTCCTGCTATATAGCATAGGGAACTATATTCAATATCTTGTGATAACTTATAATGAAAAAGAATATGAAAAAAGAATATATATGTGTACATATACATATATATATACAACTGAATCACTTTGCTGTACACCAGAAATTAACACAACATTGGAAATCAACTATATTTCAATAAGTTTTTTAAAAGAAAATGTTACAGAGAATTAAAAAGAAAGAATATGAGATTTCAGAAGGAGAAGATATTAGTAAAACCAGGAGGTGGGGGGAGGGAGAGATTGAGGAAGACTTTCCAAAGAGGAGGGAACTGACCCGAGTCTTCAAGAATAGGTAGGATTTGAACACGCAGAAACAACCTTCTGTGGAGGGAACACCAAGCATGGAGAAAGGTCAGCGTGTTTATGAAGAGTGTGAGAGGCACAGAGGTACAGAACTTGGGGTAAAAATAGGATACACTGGGAACGATCATGAACAACTTTGAATGGAAGTTTCATCCCATGGGTTACAGGAGGTTATTGGAGGGTTTTTTCCTTTGGCCGCGAAGCTTGTGGGATCTTAGTTCCCCGACCAGGGATTGAACCCATGCCCCCTGCAGGACAAGTACAGGGTCTTAACCACTGGACCACCGGGGAAGTTCGGTTACTGAACGTTTTGAGCTGGGGAGAAATGAGCTGGTCTTCAAGAAGATTAACCTAAAGAGGGAGTAGAAAAAACAGCAAGGTTACAAAGGTAAAGCCATCATTCAGAGAAGACGAATTTTCATTCTCTGATAATTGGATTATATGTCAATACCCAGTTAATCAGAATATTGGAAATTGAAAACACTCTCCCCAGCTACTCTGGAGAAAGGGAAATGCTGTAATTGGTGAAGCGTGGGGTGGCGAAAGGTCACACGTCCTGGAATATGACATCCTTTAAGTTAGTGTGAGGCATGATTCTCAGTATCACAATGAATTAAGCTTCGAGTTATGAAAACCTTCACCTTTCACATTCTGATTCACTTTAAACAATTATCTGGTCACCGGCTTTGAAAAGATGACATTTCATTAAGCAGGAGAGACTTAAAATGTTAAGTAAGGTAGATGAACTCGGGAAAGAGACTTATGACAATTATAATTCAGAGCCGTGTTTAGCTATTGTGGCTGTCATCAGGACTGGCATCCCACACAGCATGGAGAGATGAGGAATCTAGCTGCAACCATCACCAGTTTAACTCTTGGGTTTCTCTCTCTGGCTCCTGTGCTGAAACAGCTTGAAGAATGGGCGCATTTTTAATAAATGTCATCTATGACTGAATAAAGATGTCATACCAAAGCTGTTATTTTTATTTAAAATAGTTTAGCACTTTATATTTATTACATATTTTTAAATTTTTTTATTGAAGTATAATTGACTTACAATGTCGTGTTCAAGTGTACAGCAAAGTGATTCTGTTATATACACATATAAATGTATATATATATATATATATATATATATATATATATATAACTTTTTAATGATATATATATTCTTTTTCAGATTCTTTTCCATTATAGGTTATTACAAGATCTTGAGTATAGCTCCCTGTGCCATACAGTAGGTCCTTGTTGTTTATCTATTTTATATATAATAGCGTGTTTATGTTCATCCCGACCTCCTAATTTATCCCTCCCCCTCTCCTTTCCCCTCTGGTAACCATAAGTTTGTTTTCTATGTCTGTGAGTCTCTTTCTATTCTGTAAATAAATTCATTTGTTTTTTTTTTCTTTTAGATTCCACACATAAGCGATACCATGCGCTATTTATCTCTGTCTGGCTTTCTCACTTAGTGTGAAAATCTCTAGGTCTATGTATTATATTTTGATTAGCATTTTTGATCTTTCTTTTTCTTTTTTCTCTTCTGTTTTTTGGCATTCCACATCCCATTCCTCTTCTGTTCAGCAAGCTGCCGTCTGTGCCAGAACAATTATCAAGATTAGGCCCCGAGGTGTCAATTCCCACCTTCTCCTTGATTCCCCAACTAACTAGTTAATCTCCTGCTCTCTCATTATTTCTCCTTTAATGATGATAGGTAGGAATATTCTCCAGAGACGATCCTACCAACTGCTTTTTTCATCTGCAAACGATTCTAAGTTCCGGGAAACAGTCCAGCTGGAGCATCGTGACTGATGGCCTCACCAACCAGTGTAATTGCAAAGTACTTCGAGGGTCTCAAAACAGTTATCCTTCTCTCCTTCCAGCTGATTAAAGCGCAGCTGTTTTCCACTTTATACAGCCCTCTAGCACCTGCCCACTCTAGAAGATTCCTTCTCCTTCACTACCGCCCAGAAGAACAAACACCTTCCTACCTCTGTGTTCACCCAGGAGGTTTCCCCTCCCACTCACTCCTCTACCTTCCAAACTTCAGGATGCCCAATTTCTAGCCAGATGTTGACTCACAACAATTGAAAAAAAACGTACAAATTAATCTCTGTGCTAAGTTGGCATCACCGTGACTGCATCAGAACAAGTAGCCAAAGCAGGAGCGAACACTCAAGCAGTGCCCACGGAGGACCTGGTATGTGCGAGCCCCCATCCCCAGTGGATTAAGACCATGCTCCCCCTTCCTCCCCCGACCCCATTCTTACCTCCAACCCATGTAAGATCTCAGCGCGTTAGTCCCTGCAGCTGCAAACCAGACTGACCTAGTCTTTGGATCGCTCTGATTTCTCTGCAGTCAAAGAAACATGGCCTGAGTCTGATTACCTCACACTGATAAAAATAGCTAATTCAGCTTAGTGCTGCAGACCAAAGAAAAAAGTCACATTTCCATTCAATGCACTTTTGGGTGACATGTGGCCCCCTTCTTTGATTCTTATTCTCGCATGGCTCTTTGCTCCAGTGGGAGCATTTCCTTCTATTTTTCCTTTGTGCTCTGTCTCTGTTGTGCCCACCCCCCTTCTTTAGTCTATCTTTTTTCTCTTGGCTTCTTTGTCTTTTTCTCCTTCCCCACTCAGATAAAAACTAAACTGCCGCTTCAAGCCACTGACTGAAGCTGGGGAGAAGGCTTGTGGGATCAGCCGTCCCATCAAAGATCAGACCTTCCTCCCCCATGACTCCACACCCTCTCCGGGGCTCCCATGGACCTGCGCTCTGCAGATTTCCACGCTCACAGCTGGCTTCTTCACTGAACCAATTTCTTCATGTAGCACCAGGGAAATAAAACCTACAGTGAAAACGATAGTATTGGTTTTCCATTTTACTTTACTGGCAATAAAACCGCAGAACTTCTCACAGAAAGGGCCCTCGCATGCTCGAACCACAAACAACGTTGGAGAAGGGAAAGCCACACAAGCCCTCCCTCTGATAACATAAGCCACCGGCCAATTCAAACCTGAGCTCATTTGAGATACTCCTCAGCTCAGAATCATTTGTATCAAGTGAGATGGAGGCAGCAGGGGAAAATAAAAATCTGCTGAAAGTGATCTGCGACCACCGAAACTGATCTCTACACTGAGAAATTCTGAAGTAGTAGGAGTGGAAGTGCTTAAATCTTTTTGGAAAAATGTATTAAGATGATAAATCAACGGGTTTCCCTGGTGGCGCAGTGGTTAAGAATCTGCCTGCCAATGCAGGGGACACGGGTTCGAGCTCTGGTCTGGGAAGATCCCGCATGCCATGGAGCAGCTAAGCCCGCGCACAGCAACGAAGACCCAAGACAGCCAAAAATTAATTAATTAATTTTTAAAAAAGATGTTGAATCGGTACAGAACTTAAGTGAAATTGACATGGGGAGATGGAAAAGGGATGTTTTAAAATCAGCTCACACCACTAAGTTGTTATGTGACCTGGATAGTGTCACTTAACCTTGCCGGACCTCATTTGCACTGTTTATACAATGAAGAAGAAAATGTTGAGACTGGTTATTTCTAACAACTTTTCTAGCTCTAAAATGCCATCGTTCTAATCAAGACTAGAAGACTGTGGCTGACAGTAAAGCGATTTAGAGACTCTTTCCCTGTAACCACTGGATGTGTGGTGGGTAATAACCACGGTGAAGCCTCAGCAATCATCTTGCTCCTTCTCAGAATTCTCTGGCTTCTCGATGATTCTAGGAGGTGACGTGTTGATCCCGGACCTCCCCTTTCCTACCTGTGCATCCAGCCAAGCCACTGACGAAAGGGCTAGCTAGACGACTGTAGGAATCAAAGAGAACAGACAGGGACTTCCCTGGTGGTCCAGTGGTTAAGAATCCGCCTTCCAATGCAAGGGACACGGGTTCGATCTCTGGTCGGGGAACTAAGATCCCACATGCCGCGGGGCAACTAAGACCGCGAGCTGCAACTGAAGAGCCTGTGCGCCTCAGTGAAAGATCCCGCAAGCCGCAACGATGATCCTGCATGCTGCAACTAAGACCAGACACAGCCAAATAAATAAATAAATAAATTTAAAAAAAAAAAAAAAAAAAGAGAATAGACAGGATAATGTGGATTGATGGTCCCTGCTGGGACTCCCGGAAGCTCTCTCTGGTCTGGGCTTGGTGGGCCTGCTGGAAGAAAGAGTAACAAAGAACGTAAAACCCGATAGGCCTCAGGACAAAAGCAAATGGCTTCAGGAACCAAAGGAAAGTTGGAAGCAACCTTCCCCACTTAAAGGGAACACTTTCTAAGAGAGCAGAGTCTGTGCTGGTCAGTTGCCTGTTTGCTCTCGGATTCGTTCCCTGACTTTGTCCAGCAAAACCTATTTCCCAGGCTCCCTTGCCAATAGTCTTCTCACTAGGTTCAGCTCACAGAAGGGACTAGCAGGGGGAGGAGAGGGGGGAGGAAGAAGACAGAATTTCTCTAATTCCCATCAGTGAGCTGAGGCTGCTCTGTGATCCAAGACAGACCATCAGGTCCGTCTCTTGGGCATTGATAATACCTCCTGCTCTCTTGTTTCCTCCCACCCGAGGGCTGGCGGCCCGCTGTGAATGTTGCTGAGTTCTGAGTTGTCTCTCTATCCCCAGGTTCACTTTTCAGCTCCTCCAGTGCCTTTGAGATGCGCTCCCCATATTATAACTCTTCTGAGGGACCCCCTGGCCTGGGTTTTCTTTTCCTGACCACACGTTGGCTGATACAGATGCACGATTCTGACCCTGTGTTGACACTGATGTGCCATCCATATGCAGGAATACTTTCGGTACAACTCTCATAGTTTCTGGTACGTTCCCAGGGACATCATCTCAAAAAGCCCTCCCCCTCCTTGGTCAGAGCAGGACGGTCTGCTCCATGGCTCAGTGGTGATGAAGTGACACTGACAGCGACAAGTACATGTGGGCCAAAGTCGGTGCCAAGGCCACATGAGAAATTGCACTGACAGCCGTTACAAGAAAACTTTAATGTCTTCCTTTGACTGCCTGTCACCTGGACAAATCTACCCAGAAAAGGAGAGGGACTTGAGAGGTTCTGACGGTCCAGAGGCAAGTACTAAAATTATTCCCACAACCCTTAACTGTTCTTATTCACAGTGCTGTTTTCTAGGAGAGAAAAATGTAAACAATGCAAAGCATTTCAAGCTTTTCTATCATTTGATACTGACATACATTTCAAATGGAGATTTCGATTTTCTGAAAAACTACAAGCTAATAAGTAACATAGATTAAACCCAAATTCAAGTTTTCTGACCCAAATTTCCATGCCTTATGAGAAGCACATGGCAAGTGGCAGTGAGGGATCCTGATAGGTTGCCAAGAACATAGACAGAGAAGGTGGGGAGGCTGGAGACAAAGTTCAACCTACATGTAGGTTTATAGCAATATCTGCCGTACTGAATGTGTACTTAGATAGTTACATCTCTGTCTAGATTGTGAGCTAGAGATCAGGGACCAATTCTAACTCCAGTGTCTATCAGAGCTTAAGGTCTAGTAAGTGCCCAATAAACATTTGTTGGCTGCACAGGTGAATGAGGGCAGAATAAGCCACTGACTAGGCCAAAACAAATATTAATGGAATTAGAAATCAGGATTTGATGATAGAGTCAATCCAATAAGTGGGTCATGTAGAACTAAGTGGCTTCTTAGGTCTTAAAATGTAGCAAGTGTCTTAAGATCTCACCTTCTATCTCCTCATAGGACTGGACTTCAACCAGAAGAGATCTAGTCCTTTGGTCCTTGAGAGTCTCTATGACAAAGAAAGTATCTCTGAGACTGGGAATAGTGATGAGCTTAAATGAAAAAGAAAAAGAGAAGAGAGCGGATCACTGAGCAGTCCTGCTTCTGGGTATTTACCCTACGGATATACCTGCACACAAATGAAATGATGTACATAAATGGTGCAACAATATTTTTGAAGGCGAACAGTTGGAAACATCCCAAAGGAGTTGGTTCATTAAACAGCAAGGCTTTCTATGCATTTATTTAAAAAAAGAAGAAGAAGTTCCTTATTTATTGATATAGAATCATCTCTGGGATAGATCGTAAAGAAAAAAAACAAGATGGAAACCAGACATAACGTAAACTTTTGTGTGAGAAAACGGGTGAATATGAATGTGCATTCTTACCTGTTTTGTTTACATAAAGTAGCCCTGGAAGAATTCACTAGAAACCAGTACAAAAGCTTACCTACAGGGAATAGGAGTGGGGGGATGGGCCGAAAGGGATCATGGTAAGAGTAAGACTTTGAAGTGTGTGTCTCATGAAACCTTTTTGGTTTTTGATCACTGGAATATATTAACTAACCAAAATTTTGAATTTAATTCAATTCATTTCATTTCATTTAGAATAGAGGATCCCGAAAAGGAAACGGGAAGACACCAAGGACAAGCTATAGTACTCTAGGACTTCTCCCTCCCTCGGTCTCCTAGAAATATATGATAACTGCTGAGCCCTCCCCAGGGGTTCCACCCTTGCCCTGCTACAGCATTTGCTAAATCTGCCCGATGCTGGAATGACTGTGCCTACCTCAATTATCACTGGGTCTTCCTCAGGCACTGGATTGTCATTCTCTAGAGAGCAGAGTACATGCCTGACTCCCTTTTTTCATTCCTGTTGTTCTAGGCATATAAAAGTACTTTAAAATTAAATAAATCTCTGTTAACTGGCATTGAATTTTTCCTACTGCCAAATCTAATTCTGCCTTCAAAATCCTGAGCATGGGCCAGAGATTTCTCCTTGCTGCTCCTCAAAAAGCATTTTTAGAGTCCATTTCGTGAGGGCACACTTGTTGGTTTCTGAAATGGCTTTCACAGTCCCCAAAAGTGGAAGGGGGCTGTCTTTCTACTCACTGTCAAGTAGTGGTGGTAGGGTAGCCGACTTGGATAAAGGGGCAAGTGAATGGGAGGCCCTTGTAAGGCACATGCTTGCCCGTGAATCTGGAAGCAGGAAGACTGAATTAGCCGCAAATGGTAGACAGCCCAAGACTCATAGTCCAAAAAGATGATGTAATTCAGGTTATATCCAGACAGATGTCCTATCTAAAAGGCTCTCCCCAGTGAGTGGATATAGGAAGTCGGGAAGTGTTTCTGTTTATTCATTCACTTATGCATTGACTGTCTACCCCATTCCAGGTAGGATGGAAGGCATTGGAGTTTTAGCATTGGACCCTACAGGACATGCTTGAAGTCAGGCAGGCAGTTGTAGCAATATTACCACCAAGTGATACCTCCATGTTCCCAACCAGTGCCTGAATCTTCAGGAAGCAAAACCCAGCCACCCCCTCAGGGTATGAGCTGGTGGGAGCTAGATGGGGGTCATTGGGGTCCTAGATAGATGATCAGGTATTCAGGCCACAGCTCCAGACAGAAATCCAAACATAGGAAGTGACCGCTACAGTCAAAGAAGGCAAGGACTTGGTGGACGTGTGGTCGCCTATAGCTCGTATCAGACACCGGATCCACGACAGCACATGCTAGAACACGCCACCTGGTGGCCTGAGGCTGCTGACACCTGGTCAGGATTGGCTCAAGTAATGGACACGGCTAAGCCCCTGTGAGCTGGGATGAGAAAGACAGGGCTGGCGAAGAAAGCCCTAGAACCTTAATACACAGGTTCTCACCTTATGTACACTCTTGGATGAAGCCCCCCCCCCTTACACACATCTCCCTCACGTTTCATGCTGCCCTTCCATGCCCACCCATTTCCATTAAACACAACTGGTTTTATCCTCATAAATGTAGTGATGGGACAGCGGGGAGAATACAGTACGTAGATTACCCCAGCCCCACAGCTTTGTCAAACACACTTCTGTTCCTTTGATGTTTCCTTTTTAAGCTTACTGATACGTTTTCAAATCGAGAAAACAGGAAGTCTATACTGGGAATCAGATGAAGTGACCTTCATATTTCAACATTCGAAATCTGTATAGCACAGAAGCCTGGAGATAGATTGTGTACTGATGCAGTCACTAGTTAGCCAAGTGACTTGAGGATGTCAATGAACTCTTCCGTATCTGATTTGTCCTGTGTCGAATGGGAGCAGCCATACCTACGTTGATGTGTAAGGAAAAAATACACGATGTGAAAGTTCTCCAGAAAGGAACAAACACTATACAAATATGTGAGATTTTAAAAAAGCATTACAGTTCTAAGTTATATAAAAGTAAGGTTATTTGGAATGAATCCAGTCATAACATTCTCATTGTAGGAGAAGGTGGGTGCCTGGAGAGACAGGTTAGAGAATGTTGTTTGGGTGTTTTTAAAAGTTGCCTCGTTCATTATCTGTGACAATAATAGATAGCTTGAGGACTAGAATATCTTCCCGTGTTAAAGATTTTTGTTTTGATACCAGATTCAAGGATAAGAATCAAAAGCAGTCAGTGCACAAGGTTGAAGCAAAGCCTACTGCTTACCTATTTCCTCGTTAGCTCAACTCTACCACCTTGAAAGTATCTGCAGACCGGAGGGACAGATATATTAGGGGCTCAGAGAATGGCTTCAGAAATAATCAAAACTTCGCATGAAGTATCAGGAAAAATTTAGAGATGCTTTTACAGGGCCACAGACAGTGTTTTATGAGCAAATAAAAAAAACCAAGAATGTCAAAAATATTGATGTTGTGTCAAAAAGAGCTCGACCCTGAATAAACGGACACTGTAGAGTGACATCACATAATTCAGGGGCAAGCAACTCTCCTCCGTGGAGAAGTCCGTAATGCAGACTTAGACCTCTTTCATAACTGTTTTTCCTAATTCATTCAGTACTATTTATTGAAAACCTCTAGCCTTCAAGCACCACTCAAGGTGCTGAAAATCCATCCGTGCACGAGACAAAGTCTCTCCCCTCATGAAGCTTATATTCTTGTAGGAGAGACATAAAGAAACAAGAAATAAATATTTACTATAATGTTATGTAGTTAGAAAACAAACTTATGGTTACCCAAGGGGAAAGGGGGAAGGGATAACTTAAGAGTTTGGGATTAGCATTTACACACTACTATATATAAAATAACTAACCAACAAGGACCTACTGCATAGCACAGGGAACTCTACTCAATGTCCTATAATAACCTAGAATGGAAAAGAATCTAAACAATTATATACATATATATGTATATATATATATATATATATATACACACACATACATATATATCTGAATCACTTTGCTGTATACCTGAAACTAACACAACATTGTAAATCAACTATATTTCAATAAAAAGTTTTTAAAATGTAGAGTACAGAGAAATGCTATTTTAAAATCCAGCAGGGGGAGACGCAAGAGGGGGGAGATATGGGGATATATATATATGTATAGCTGATTCACCTTGTTTTAAAGCAGAAACTAACACACCATTGTAAAGCAATTATACTCCAATAAAGATGTTAAAAACAAAAAATTTTAATAAAAAATATAAATAAATAAGAGATAGAAGGGGCTTCCCTGGTGGTTGAGAATCTGCCTGCCAATGCTGGGGACATGGGTTCAAGCCCTTGTCCGGGAGGATCCCACATGCCACATAGTAACTAAGCCCGTGCCCCACAACTACTGAGCCTGCACTCTGGAGCCCACGAGCCGCAACTACTGAGCCTGTATGCCTAGAGCCCGTGCTCCGCAACAAAGAGAAGCCACCGCAATGAGAAGGCTGTGCACTCCAAGGAAGAGTAGCCCCCGCTCTCCACAACTAGAGAAAACCTGCACGCACCAAAGAAGACCCAACAGAGCCAAAAATAAATTAATTGATTAAAAAATGTTTAAAATAAATTTTAAAAATAAAATAAAATACAGCAGAGTACACAGAGTACGGTACGCTATGTCTGAAAGAGTTGTCAGAGAAAGTCCCTCTGAAAAGGTGATATTTGAACAAAAGAAGTGATGGAGTGAGCCGTGGGAGGGGGTCCTATCTGGCTAATATAAACATTTCATCTCAAAACAAGAGAGAGACCATCAACGCATCACCAAAGATGTTTGACAGTAGACATGCTATTATTTCAGAGAAGGCTGACAATGTCTTTAAGATGTGCTTGCAGACCAGGGTTATAGTCTTGCACCTCTGCCATCACCATGAGAAGAGCCTTCCCTGGGTCCTTGCTGCCCTTTCCACATAGACTCCAGAACGGAATCACAAGGAAGCCACCTGAGTCCTACCTGCCAGGAGAAGGACAGACCAGACCTACAGCTGGAAGCAGAGCCCAAAGCCAGATGAGTAGAAGTAGGGGACTTGGTCGGAAGGCTATGACCATAATCCAAGGGAGAAATCATGGCGGCTTGAATGAGGGTATGGCAGCAACACGAGTGATCAGACTGTGGATGTGCTTTGACTGTCGAGCTACTGAGACAGCAGCTATAACCAATATGAGAGAAAGATTTCAGGGATGACTCCAAGGTGCTAGAGCTCAGCAGCCAGCAGGCTGGAGTTAGCGTTGACTAAGATGGGGGAAGACTGCCAAAAACACAAACATGGGAGAAGGAGCTCGGCATCGTGGGTTGATCACATTAAATCTGAGTTATCCCTTAGTCACCCAATGGGCGAGTCAGGAAGGCAATGTGACATCTGGAATGAAGATGTTAACTGGAGAGTCATCAGCATATGCATCAAGCTTTTTCTCCCGCTGATAAGAACTGAGACAAGGGAGGGGAGACCAAAATGGAAAACTGAAATCTTCAAGAGCTTAGTTGCTCGTATTTCTGCAGGTTCTTCTCCAGGCCACGTGAAAAATAATTTAAATGGTGCTCAGTTTAGCTCTCTTTCCCTGGCTTTGCCCTGGTCTGGGCTTGCCTTCCTCTCTGCTATACTTTGATGAGTTTCCCCCTGATCAGCTATGGCAAAGCCCAAACTCAGAGGAGTTTATGAGACATGCACGATTCTGACTTCCGACATCTTATTAATTAGGGCTGATACACTGGGAGCTTGGTATTATATTGAGAGGAAGGAAAACACTGCTCGGCTATGTTTGGGGCTAGGGAGAGGGAGAGAGCGTCTCTGTCTCTGTAGACCTCCCTAAACAGGTGCTGCCTCCTTAGTGTGTAGGTGTGGCATGCCCTGGCTTTATCTGTTCACAGCCTGTAATGGATTAGAGGACAAGAATCAAAGCAACATTGCCCCGTTTCAAAAAGCAATACTCCTGTGCTGAGTAAGTAAGCTTGCCAAGACACCAAGCTTAGAGGAGAAATCCATAGAGAAAATATAAGTGACCAACCTATGGCATCAAACGATAACTGCAAAATAAACACCCACAAAGGTTGTAAAATCACTACAAATACAATTGTTCAATACCTCAAAGCAAGTTTCAAAATTTGATTCCACTTTGCTGCCGTTATCACCAATCTATAGCCAAGGAACGTCAGCCTCATAAACTTGAAGATGTTTTATTTAGTTTTAAAACTTTGTGACCTGGTAAACAAACAAGGGCTACTGGGAACAGAAACTGAAATTTATATGATCAAAAGTAGGCTACAAACTTGGGCTTCGAAGTAGCCAATGGACATAAACTCAACTAAGGGAATATAAGCCACTGAGGAGATTAACTTGAAAGAGAAAGGTCACGTTGAAGAGTCACGAGAGAAAGATGCTCAAGCCAGATGTGGAGTCACAGCTGACAGTCCTCTTCACAACCTCTAATACTGCCATAAACCAGATAGTGTGCCCATCTCCCTTCCACTTTGGGACAGATAGAGACAGTCTCAGAGTTTCACGGCTTTGCTCACACATTGTGACGTTTCACTAACCCCTAAATTATGACAGCATCCTTAAAGGCCTAGGCAAATCAGTGACTTAGCCTTTCTGGTACACATGGGAGTTAAAATCTGCACTACCCTCAAAAGATATATTGTAATTGGGCTGCAGGATTACAGGTGTGGCGTGCACTGGCCCCAGTGCAGGACGCCCAGTTAGGGAACATGTCAGCTGGGTTTCCTTTGGGCCTTTGTCTCTACAAAACTAAACCCAAGTAAAAGAGATTCAAAAAGGCAACCAAGCAAGCCCAAGAATTTTGCTCTCTGGAGCATCTTCTAAGGATTATTTCAGTCACTTCCCTGGCCAACAGAGAAAGAGAACTATGGGATGGGAAAGGCAAATAAAGGTGACTGTTGAGATGGTTCTTAAAGGATGAAAAGAATTTTGAGAGGGCAGAACATAAGCCAGCCAGTGAAAAAACAGAAATCAGTTCAATAAAGAAGGAAAGCTTTTTCTGACAAAATTATTCAGTGGTGAAAAAGGCTTCCTTGAAAAGCAGAGAGCAAAACTACTGAGGATGTATTTAGTCCTTTCTTTCTTGTTTTTAGACAAAAATTTATTCGGTAAACTCTAACATGTACCAGACACTGTGCTTTGATCTATATTATGCTGTGTCTGCATGGCTCTTGCCCGGCCATCCCACCCTGGACATATGAACCACTTGAATTTCTATTAATTCTTCTTGCCCTGCTCTGAACACATATATTAAACATGTCTATCGGAGGGGGAAAGGGAGGGAGGTAGGCAGGAATCAATTATAGATGAGATTTCTGCACTGGTAAGATGATTGGACTAGTTGAAATATCATTAATTTAAATCACATCCACCAAAACACATTCCAAAATATGGAATCTACTGTTAAAAAAAAAAAAAACTAAAACAGTAATTTTCAAAACTTGAATAAATGAAGGTAGAAGACTTCTTTACCATTCCACATACTTCGGTTAGAGTTCAACTTCTGTCTGCCCAAATAGCAGGAAAAAGTGTTGGATGTTGGACCACACTTGAAAATAAGTGGAGCAAGATTTTGTTTTTTCGATCGGTTTATCAGAATGCCACCAAGTACAGCCCACCCCACCTCTCACCCCTCCCCAGGAAACCAGTTAAGCTTTACCGTACCTGTTTTTCTCTTCAAAGTATGACCCAAGTCTCTCTGGGCAGAAAGGTCCTCCATCACAGCTATGGTGCTCCTTCCACCTCCTCCCCAAGTGATGGAGAATGAACCCCAGTGAGCTCAGTAATCCACGGAATCACACCACATAAGCAATAGAACGAGCCCTCAAAGCCTTCTGCTCCAAGGTCCACATTCCGAGAGCATGGGACTGAGACCGAGAGGGGGGCATCTTCTCTCGTGCTATGGCAATGCCCCCTTTCCACGCTCGGGCAAAGATAAACGGACCACTTACCGTCCACTTACCCACTGTTCTCACCTGTCTCGATTCCCTCTTGGGATTTTTCCCTCCCCACAGGCACCTCTACACGCGCCACCAAGAACTGTCAGCTGCAGAAGTGACTGTTGTAAGTAGAGTGACGGGGTGGATGTTGCAGGGAGGGTACCATGGTGACCCCACCACCATTAGCAGCGAGAAGGATAAGCGAGATGACTATCCCTCTGGCGTATCCTTTCATATCCTATCTCTACGGAATCCCCTGCCTCAAGCTAAAAGAGTCTCCTCCCAGCCCAGCACAGAACACGCCTGCCTAAACGAAGCCATTCCTGGGCTCTTTCAATTCACCCTCAGCAATCATTTTTATTTGAAAGCATCTCTGGTTTCTAACCTGGTTATTAGCCATCACTGCTGAGAGCAGGCTGGTTGCTAAATGAGTTGGTACTCAAGGTTCCTGTACTCCTCATGTTTCTTTTCCTGTCACAGAGGACTCCTAAAAGTGACTGCACGCAGTGACACACAAGGCACTTGTAAATTTGAGACCGCAGATCCACACCTTGCTGATTCTCCAAGGCTGGGTGAGCGTGGGAGTGGGCGTGAAGATGATTTTCTGTACAATTAGTATAGGAAACATCATGAACAACCTCCATCATTAGGCAACTTTTTTTCTGCCGTTTTAGAGTCATCCAGATAGTGTTCTCAAAACCAGAATATCTCAGAGCACACTGTTTTGCATAATCTTCTTATTGTAGATGGGAGGAAATTTGTCTTGATGATAGATCTTTTCAGAGATTTTGACCACTCAGGTTTTTAAAGTTCCAATGGCAAATCCCCACAACCATCTTAGACATGACTGATCTGGGACACAGAATAGAAGAATCCCAGGTTCTTTTTTGGGTGCTACCCACCATAAGGGTGAAGAAGGAGTACACACCCTGTACAAAATAAGCTGCCCCAAGCCAGATCTTATGGAAGTGGGGCATAGAAGGGATTTCGTCTCCTCTCCTAGGAAAGCGGCAGCACTGCACACTTTTTTTTGGATACAAAAGTGGTGTCCACTCTCTGTGATCTTCCCAAAGACCAGGTCAGATGAACTCATTCTCCCACTCAAAAATTCAGTGGTTCAACCCTACATCCCAATTAACTTCCAAACTCCTTAGTCCTTGCAATCTAACCTTACTTACTTTCCCATCCCACTTCCTAGCCCTTGTTTACAAAATGAACCAAGCAAACTGAACTCTTCTTACTGTTCTTTACCTATTAAGTCCCACACTCTCCCACCTTCAGGCTTTGTTCAAGCTGTCTCTAATGTTCTTCCTCACCTCCTGGCCCATCTCTGAAGGTTCATATCCCATTGTCCTTCAAAGCTTCAAAGATAGCAAGAGACATAAATTGACTCAAAAGGAATTGATTGGAAAGATTGAAGGATATCTCATGAAAGCCAAAAGAACCAAGTATAACTAGATCTTAAGAGGGTCTGGAAAAAGACACAGGAAAGCCATAGGGAGCAATGGTTCATTTTTCTCTCTCTGCCCCTCACGCCCACCCCAGTTTTTCCTTCCTCGCTAGTCAAATATGCTCTATCTCTACTTTCTCCCATGAGTCTGCTCTGCTGCTTTCAGACTCTGCTTTTTCTACCTTTCCATATATATTGACCAAACATGGCCACCTACGGCTTTTCCATGATTCTCAGCTCCAAGCTCACCAGCCAGCCAACCAGCATCCTGCAGTGTATACCAGTTCCCAATGGATGCGGAAGGAGGTGTCATAGGGTCACCTTTCCACTGGACTGACCATCAGCTGTTCAACTTCATCTGCCCAGCCATGGCCAAGGAGGTGAGGAACGTCAAATATAACTTGACTGAGCTTCTGTATAGGTACACCTGTGTTGCTGAGAGGGGGACAGTCTCACTGCAGCAGGGCATGCCCTAGGAAGACCCCCTACAAGTTACCTACATGAAAAACCCAGCCCAAACTCTAGCTCCTTCTCAAAGCTTTCTCTGATTCCACCATCTAGACCTCTCTTACCGTTGAGTATCTATATCACTCGTAGGTGACAGTTTGATGTCCTTTCTCCTGAGCAGCCTTCCCCTCCACCGTTTCTTCTTCTAAAAGATCCCTCCTTCACCCCCAGTCTCAGAAGCAGACATTGACCCAGGCTAAGCCAAGTGTTGTAACTCACCCACCTTGCCTTGATATTAGTGCCCAGAAATAGGCTGGTGAAAGTGACAGCCCCCTAAGATACTGGATAGTGTGAGCTGGTGAAGGACGGGGTGACTGTGTAAGCCACCTCCTTGCAGGCTTAGATACTAGAGTGTCCCCGCTACTTCTGGTAGGCTCTCAGAAGATACTGTAAGAAAGGGACACTGCAAGATTGGTGCAAGCTGATCTGGGTGGAAGAGAAAAGGAGTAGGAAATGAAATGCGGGTGGAGCTTAAGGCAGAATCCTAAAAATGGACTCCATATCCGTGCTTTCCAAAAGTTGTCCTTACTTCTGTCCTTTTGAAGCTTAATCTATGATCTCACAATCCCAACGAATCTCTTTTTGCTTAGGGTGGCCATAATTTGCTTCTAGCCGATGAGAAGTTGCACGCACAGTCCGTTTCCCAAACCTTTGCTATGATGCCAATTACTTCTTCCATTGCATTGTTCTTATTTGTCTACATGTCTTCTTTCTGCTATGAGTCTATGAGATTCTAAAGACAGAGCTTTCTGAATGCCTCCTAAGTCCCTACCATGGAGCAAAATAAGTTTTTATAGTATGGTCATTAAATGAATGAACGGATAACTGAATGATTTGAAAATGTCCATTGTCTTATTCCCATGACTAGGAGCCTCATGAATTGGGGGAATGACTGTGAATGAAAGGAAGTGATTTCTGCCTAAATCAGTGTTTTAGAGGATGATGGTACCGTCTTCCATCTGGTACCTGAGTTCTCTTTGCCTGTTTTCTCCTACAAGTCTGTGCCCAGTCAGGATGCAGGGATAAAGACAGATGTGGCGTTTTGTTTAATAAACCTAGTATTTGACATGCTCCTGGAGAAAGAAATGAGGGCTGACCCTTTACTACACGGAATAAAGAGCCTTCATATTTCTCTTAGGCATGAGCATTGCTTCTTGAGAATCCTAGCCTGTTGCATGCTGAGTACATGGGTTTGGTTTCAGTATGGTTCAGGAAAAGTCTAAAACATAACCAATTCCTGTCCAAACACCACAACTACAGAAGGACCTATGCTTGTGTCCATTTGCATCTGCAAAATTCCAAGGTCCCAGGAAAAGTGCACTGGGAATTCAGAATAGAACCAGGGTAGGAGTCCTAAAAATCTTGTCTAACTCAGCTTCCCGCCGACATCTGTCCCTCTTACTAAGTGTGTTCAAAATCCCATTGAAGGATTCAAATGTGTCCTTCTTGGTTGAGAAACTGCCCTCTCCAGGCCCCAGGAGGGGCTGCAGAACTTCCACATCCAAACTCATCTGTCAGCCTCCCTCATCACCCCCAGAGCCCAGGCTGGCAGGGCCGGGCCACGAATTTTAAAAGGAGCTTCACTCCACCCTTCCCCCATTTCAGGCCCCTGCCCTCGGCTTGCTCTAAAACAAGTGCTAAGGCCATCTTGGGGGCACTAGTGGTGCCAGCCCCTGGATTCCACTCAATCACTCCCTCCCCAGATGGCAGCAGGCCTTCACCTTTCCTGTACGCTTGGCATCTAACAAAGCTGTCTCCCTTGGGACCATTCAGCTGTGACATTTTCCCAGTGTGTCTCCTCCTTGTCAACATGTCACAGGGCAGGCAGCCTTTCAGAGAGAAAGACGCCAGAGCACACAGGCATGAGCGCACACGTAAAGAAGAGAGGGGAGGAGAGAAAGACCCCAGGGAAAGAGCAGCCCAAACGGGGATGTGCCCTAAGTAGCAACAGCTCAGCAGCGCCCATCCTGTTTGGTGAGAAGCTGGGGAGGGAGCGTGGAGCCTCTGTGCATACTTCCCGGAAGCCCTGGACGGGACCCATCTTGGTGGGGCTGAAACGCAGCCGCTCTTGGGACAAAGCCTCCACTGGCCTTAAGGCTGCCTCCCAAAGATGCTACTTCCTGCCCTCCGCTTTCACGCCCCCCGTGCCCCGCCTTGCTTGGCCTGGTTGGAGCCCGCAGGGCACAAAGGGTCTCGGCTGTGCTAACATACTGAACTTGGATTTCCATGGAACACTGAGCTTCTCTGCCTTTGCCAAGCTGTTCTCTTTGCCCTGAAGGCACGCTTGCCCTTCCTCGAGCTAACGGCCAGCAAGCTTCACCCCTTGTAGGACTATCTCAATTTTCTCCCCATCTGATACCCACAGACACGGTCAGACGCACCGATGCAGCTTGCCCAGGCCTCCTTTTGCCAACGTCACACTGCCTTGCATTTGTCTTTTGATGTTTCCATCCAGCTAAAAGATCGCGTGGGCTTTAAAGGCCCGGAAAAATGGCTATTTTGTGTCTGTATCCCAGGCACCTGGCACAGCTGCTGTCACACAGAATTTTACAAGAAGGAGAAACGCCACGAAAGGCTCAGGGAAACCCCTTGGCACCAAAAGATTCTTCTTTCTCTTGCCACTTTAACTTAGCAGAAATCTGTTTCAGTGACTGTCTGAAAACGCTGCTTCACTTTCCCACTGGAGAACCACTTACCCACCCTGTGTGCCAAGTGGGCTATCGTTCCCCATGACCTAGCCCTCCTCCCCCACTGTCCTAGGGGTGAGCATGGACCCAGGCTGACCATCTAGAATAGTCCGTCTCCTTGACTACAGTTATAGATCTAGGAGAAGCTTCTGGAAGCAAAGGACAATTCGTCCCATTTGGGCTGGACCCACGTTTTAGAAGGAGGCAGTAAAGACCCTGAGGTTCTACGCTCCTTCTCTGAAGCCCCCCCACCTACCCAACCTCCCATTCACAAAAACCGCAGCCACCCCCCTGCCCTGCTTACTCTATCCAATGAGAATGGCTTAATGCAATCCCTTTCTGGGTTCCATCTTGGTCTCTGTCTCCGGGGGCCCCCTTGAAGCACCTCCCAGCATCTTATTTTAATGGTGATTGACAGCCAGACTTGGGGCTGCAGTATGGGAGTGCAGGGCTTTGGACCATTGGTTCAACCGCTGCAGTCACACCTGCCCAACCTCCATCTGACACCTGCCCATCAGAGGGTCTCGACTACTCTGCCCCCTGCAAGCCTGGCCTTACGTGCGTCACCACGGGCACAGCCACCTCCAGGGATCGCCCTTCCTCTGTACCCTGACCTCGTCTTGGCTCTGTGGCGTTCAGAGTCTTTCCTGCCCCTCTGCAGCAGCCTCCTTACCTGCCTATAACGGCCATTTGCATTCTTTTCCTCCTGATCTTTCTTTGAGCTCTCATCCTTCTCTAAAATTAGGAAAATATTAAGAAACAATTAAAATACTTAAACAATTAGGAAAACAGTAAGAACAAATTAAAATATTGCGCCATACTTGTTTACACACCAACACACACACGCGCACAGAAGGCACTAACTAGATAAAGTTCACCTCAGGAAGAGAACTGCCTCTGGTTCGGCAAATACCTTGTTACGCCCACTGAAGTGCAGAAGCTGGGCCCCAAGAGCTTGGACTAGCAGGAGATAGTCAATGACTTAGTTAAATTTTTTTGCACAAAAATGTAATGGGATGTAGAGCAGGAGCGGGGGTGGGGTTTGTGTAATGTGGCCGAAGTCGGCCCCTTGCTGAGATGTGGGCCAGTGGGAAATGCCCAAGAAGGTTCAAGAACAGGGTGTCTACTATGTAGTGAAGTTGTTTGTGGTGCTGCCGTGTAAACTCCCTCCACCGCCCTGAGCCCTCATCAGAGTCTGCTATGCACACAGCCGAAGGAGGGGATGGGCTCTCTTGCAGCGGTGAAAGGATCCCACTTAGTGAGGGGTAACTTAGTGAGGAAAGGGCAAGACATGCACAGGTGGCCCAGATGATACAGAAATGGAATTAAGTCAGCGGAAGCAAGAACTCAGAGCCTGAGGAGACCAGCCCAAGACTAAATTTCTGTAAGAATCTCTGGGGAGACTGGGAGGGAAGGTGGATCCCTAGTGTCCATGGAATGAGGGTTCCGGCCATTATTATCCACATTTCCAAGGGCCAGGGGACTCCAGCTAGCACCTGGGTTATGGAGGTTTATCAAGCCCACTGCTTACGTGTGTCTGTGTTCAGGTGTGTGCCCAAGTCCTCAGAGTGGACGGGGAAAGGGACAGGGTAAGAAGAGCCCTGAGTTAGAAGTCTTAACAGGTGAATCTGGGTCTTGGCTTGGTCACTAATCTAGGATGAACCGATGAGCTAATCTTGCCCTCGGATGCCTTACCTGTAAAATACGGCCTGAACTAGATAAACTCGATGATTCCTACCAGCTCCAATGTTTCAGGGGACTCATTCTTCCTTCCCACTGTGCCCTGACCACTTGGGTTCATCCTCCCTCCATTAGCTGACTTCTGTCTGCATTTTTGCAAAGTTGGGGAGCAATGTCAAGACCTCTCAACGCGGACTCGCAGAAAGACATGCACCCACCATTCCTCCCTTCACAGAGATGGAAAGGCCCCTCTGCTCCTGGACCAGAGAGCAGCACGGCTGAGGCACAGACCAAGCTTAGAGGTGACGCAGGGGGAAGTCAAGTAACTGCCGACAGTCATCTCCCAGGTTATCAACAAAACCAGCCCGAGACCCAGACCCACGCTTTGAGTTCCCCACCCCATGTCATACCATTAGTTCTCTTCCTTCTCTCATTGAGTATTTGTTCAATAATCGCTGAGACTTAGGAATAAGGAATGAGAGAGATAAAATTTTGAGCGGTAAAAGAACTTAAGATAAAGTCCTTTGCCTCAGAATTTGCAATAGAATTTGAAACTCTCCACCTCCCTATCTCTTCAGTAATATCTTCCTTAGCAACTGATGGGATTTTCCTGGAACGCTATTAATTCAATAAATTCTCATTAAATGCCAACTCTATTCCAGCACCACGCTGGATAGAAGATAAGGCGGTGAACAAAATAAGTTCTTTATGGAATTTACAGGCTACAAAGGGAAGACAGACTTTAAAGTAGTAACCACACCACTTCAGATAATTTGTTACAACGGTGGTGCATTGTTGGACTTGCCTGGCAGTCCAGCAGTTAAGACTTTGTGCTTCCAGGGCAGGGGCCATGGGTTCGAAACCTGGTCAGGGAACTAAGACCCCACATGCTGCACAGCCAAAAATAAAAATTAAAAGCAAATTAAAAAAAAAACTGTGGTGCATTGTTATGTATAGTAGGGAGATTGTAATGGTTAATTTTATGTGTCAACTTGACTGTGTCATGGGGTACCCAGACATTTGGTTAAATATTATTTCTGGGTGTGTCTGTGATGATGTTTCTGGATGAGATTAGCATCTGAATATGAGTAATGCAGACTGTTCTCCCTAATGTGGGTGGGTACCATCCAATCCGTTGAGGATTTAAATAGAACAAAAATGCAGAGGAAGGGAGAGTTCTCTCTCTCCTGACTGCTTGAGTTGGGACATCCATCTCTCCTGCCCTTGAACGAGGACCTACACCATCAGTGCTCTTGGCTCTCAGGCTTTCAGACTCAAACTGGAAGTATACCACCAGCTTCCTGGGTCTCCCGCTCTCAGAGGCAGATGTAGAACTTCTCTGCCTCCCTCATCATGTGAGCCAATTCCTTATAATAAATACCTTTATTATAGATTTATTACTTACTTTGTATACAGCTCCCACTGCTTCTGTTTCTCTGGAGAACACTGACTAATATTATAGCCTAGGGTATCAGGAAAGTCTTCCTTGAATATGTGAATTTAAGCAGAGACCTACAGTGGAATGTGAGCTAGCTAGAAGAAGGAGGAGGAAAGGGAAGGGGGAATGATCACAGGAGAGGAATTAATGTGAGCAAAGGTCAAGGCCACTTTGGAGAGCTGGAAGATGACTGGCTTGGTTGGGCTGTCCAGAGCCAGGAAAATATTGATGAGAGAAAACCAGAGAAGTAGGCAGGGACCAGATCTTGCAGGGCACTGTCTTTGTAAAGATTTAGGACTTTAGCCGGAGAACAGTGGGAAGTCATTTAAGATCTCTAACAAGGTTTCAATGAGTTACAAACATCCACCATGCTTGTTTGTTTATTTCATCGCAGAATCTAGGCCAGTCTTGGTTTGAAGCAATGCCAGATGTGCTGTCTCCTGAAAAGCTCCCCTGGGCTTCTGGAAGGCATTGTGGACTTCTTCCCTTCACAGTCTATCTTTCCACCACTGAACCCACTTACAGAGTGACAGATTGTGAGTGACAGGAAGGAGCACTGTGCAGTCCAGCAGAGGGATCTCTCTTGACCTCCCCGACTCCAGCCTGCCGATGGTGGAAAGGTCCAAGACCTCACGTCTCCATCTTTGTACTCCACACCTGAGTCCGCCTCGCATCCCTAAGATGTTGGGGGAATAATTAAGTTAAAGATATGAAGTGTGATGTCCCTGGGTGCTGAGGTTACAGCCGGCACACGTGCATAGGAGACACTGCCACAGGGCAGCACACAGCAGACCACCACGGCAGAGAACGGGAGGAGCTGCCTGCGGGCCAGGGCTGTGTCTGCACCGGTGCAGCCTCAGCCACGCCCACAGAGAGGGTGAGAAACGTGGCATGGCTTTCTGATAAAATGTGTCTAGTTGAGCTTACAGTCAACAGTCTATTCAGTAAATACCAACCGTATCCTGGGCACAGGAAAATGAGTAAGAGAGGTCACTTCCCAGAGGTGCAGAGTGAATTGGGGTGAGCCATAAAAACCAGGAATCAAAAGAAAAACATTTTTTTAAACAGGAATCAGAATTTCCCTGGAAACGTGAATAGATATAGATATATAGATGTATATGGATAAGGCCAGAAGAACTGGTTAGTAAAGAAAAAGGAACAGATGTCAGACAGAAACAGAGGTGCCGTGAGCAAGAGACACGTGGTCACAGGTAGAGGAGGAAGAGCCTTGTACAACTTGCCTGGACACGTGCAGGGGCAGACGTCAAGTTCATCCCGCTAAACTGGCACATAGAGATGCATCATCATGATATATCTGACATACAGTTGCCATGGGCAGATCTTTACAAAACATCCTTGCTGGTATAAATGTAGGCACACACAGACATGCAGACTCTATCTTAAAATCTCCATGAAGTGATGTCTCAGTTTAGAACCTTGATTGTGGTGATGGTATCGCAGGTGTATGTACCTGTCCAAACTCATCTGACAGTTTTGGGTTATAACCCTCATGAAATGCTGATCCATCCACACCTCACCCAGTTTTGTCTTGCAGCAACTCAAATCCAGGCTGGTGGAACGCCACGAAGAGGTTCCGTTTGCTTGCATTATGCCAACGTGTGCTAAGTATTTCCCCACTGTGACTTTTCACTTCAGCAGCTCTTGTAGCAGACTCTTTCCTGCAGTTAACACGAGGATAAATGCAGAGGTTGGCCCTCTCCAGAGGAACCTAAATTCTAAATTAATGAAGTTTGAATAAATGAGATTTTACAGACATATCACAGGCACTGGGCTCACCTCTGTCAATAGCAATTGGCAATTTAATTAATTGGGGTCAAGGTCTGGCCTATACTTCTCATGTCAAGTGCAATCAGTCATGGGAAGTAGAATCTTCGTTTATCATAGCCTGTAGTGCTTGTAGGTCAGAAGCAGTGTACTTGAGTTTCCCAGGAATGTTTGAAATGCAAAGTCTTACTTTTCCTAGTGGCACCCAGTCTCAGTGATCTCTTCCTGGAACTAAAGTTCCCACCGAAACTTAGGAACTTTCTTGGGCTAGTGAGTAATTATCTTTCGTAAGAGAAGACGAACAGCTCTCTGAGAAATAGATGGGCAACTGTTAGTGCCAATTTATGGATATTAGTCCAAAATCAAAGATGAAAGCACAGAAGAAATTCTTCCCAATAAGGAGCCTACCGTGTTTAGTGGGGACAGGACTTGACCTATGGTATATCTGAATCTATAAATATGTGCATATCTAATAAACACGTGTATAACTTAAGTGGATATGTTCAGGGGCAGACTTCAAGTTCATCCCGCTAAACCAGGACATACAAATGCATCATGATATATTTGACATACACTTGCCATGGGCAGATCTTTACAAAACATCCTTGCTGGCATAAGTATAGACACACACAGACATGCAGATTCTATTTTAAAATCTCCATCAAGTGATGCAACAGTTTAGAACCTTGATTGTGGCGATGGTATCACAGGTGTATGAACATGTCCAAACTCATCAAATATACATTCAATGCATGCAATGTTTACATATCAATTATATTTCAATAAAGTATATGCATACATATATTTATACCTGTATACACATATATACATGTAATCCTGAGCAAACAAAAGAAAGTTGCAGAAGGTTATGTACAGTGTACAACCATTTATATAAAAATTTTAGGACACGAAAGCCAATTCCATATATTTTTATGACCATGTATATATAGTAAAAGTTTTTTTAAATGTGTGGGATGATAAACACCTAACTCAGGGTGTTGGTTACTTCTAAGAAAAGAAGGAGAGAAATGAGATTGGGGAGGAGTACCCAGTGGATTTTAACTGTATTTATAACATTTTCTTTGAAATAAATTCTCCTGAGATAAAGAAAAAGAGCGTTGGTGCGTCCGAGTATGTATTTCACACACACATAATGAACTGCCCCTAGATATTCTTCAGTAGTTGAGGCATACCTGTCAGAACTGAAACCTTAAAATCTGTGTGCAGGCAGAAATAGAACACCTGGTATTTACATCTCACCTGGCACTTTTCAAAGCATTTTCATCACCTTAGATATTTTAAAATCATAGGTAGGCAACTTCTAAAGATGTCATTATCCAATTTGACAGATGAAGTACAGAGATATAAAACAGAAGCATGAAGATAAAGGGCTGAGCTTTTCTTGATTCACAGGAGTCTTCTCTTACTTGCACGTAATCATAACCCTCCTCCTTCCCACACACAGCCTTCAACATCCCTGTGCCTCCAGAGTGGAAAGCCACAGAAAGCAGGCCCATCTCATGCTGAACTCCAGTAGAAGCATTTCCCCAATCAGTGATTCTAATAGGGGGGGACAAATGCCTGATTGGAAGCCAGAGTTGACTCCTTTCCGATAGAACGGCAAGAACCTTAAAAGTATTTTGAAAGTAAAGTTGTTTCTGAAAGTGTCAGTGTGTGTTGTGAAAGGGATGTTACCAATGGAGATTGAGGAGACCGGGATCTAAGTGGAATGAGTCTGAGAACTTCTTTTCCACATTTGGAAAACCTGCATTTATTGAGCGCCCACTGTGTACCTCACAGCCCTGGGCTACATATCCTAGCGAAGGAGTGTGAGGGAGATATTCAAGTGAAATAAGCACGGGTCTTGCCCTCAGAGGATGTTCACACTAAAGGAAATATGGTCCATAAATCACTGGGGAACAGAAGCGATTGCCAGAAGGAGGCAGTGTGGGTCCTCTGGGCACTGAGCAGGGTGTGGGGCAGGGTCTGCATTGCGTGCACAAGAAGAAGGTAAAAGCGTCATGTACCAAAATGTTCACTGCAGCTCTATCTACAATAGCCTGGAGATGGAAACAACCTAAGTGTCCATCATCACATGAATGGATAAAGAAGATGTGGCACGTGTATACGATGGAATATTACTCAGCCATACAAAGAAACGAAATTGAGCTATTTGTAATGAGGTGGATAGACCTAGAGTCTGTCATACAGAGTGAAGTAAGTCAGAAAGAGAAGAACAAATACCGTATGCTAACACATATATATGGAATTTAAGAAAAAAAAATGTCATGAAGAACCTAGGGGTAAGACAGGAATAAAGACACAGACCTACTAGGGGATGGACTTGAGGATATGGGGAGGGGGAAGGGTAAGCTGTGACAAAGCGAGAGAGAGGCATGGACATATATACACTACCAAACGTAAAATAGATAGCTAGCGGGAAGCAGCGCATAGCACAGGGAGATCAGCTCGGTGCTTTGTGACCGCCTAGAGGGCTGGGATAGGGAGGGTGGGAGGGAGGGAGACGCAAGAGGGAAGAGATATGGGGATATATGTATATGTATAATTGATTCCGTTTGTTGTAAAGCAGAAACTAACACACCATTGTAAAGCAATTATACTCCAATAAAGATGTAAAAAAATTTTTTTTAATTTAAAAAAATTTTTTAAAATTTAAAAAAATAAAAAAAGAGGGAAGATCGGCAGAGGAAGGGCCAGGGCGGGACCTCAGAGCTGAGCCAAGAGAGGAAAGGTCCTGGCATTTTCTCAGTCCGATTCCTGATCCTCTGCCAAACAGGTGACAACTAGAGCTCCTCTATCAACAGAGACCAAAGCCGCAGACCCGAGCCCCAACAGGACTGTTCTTTGAAGAGGAACAGTCATGTATAAACATTTTAAATGTATATATATAGAGAGATAGATATATATCACTAACATCCTCATTTTTCAGTACAGGAAAGTAAGCACAGAGTGGTTAAGCCATTAACCTAATATCACACAGCTGGTGAGTGGTAGTGCTGAGGCCCTGCCTCACTCTGGCTCTGGAGTCTGTCTTCTTCATCACTAGAAGAGCTGCAGAAGACATACTTGGGAGGCCTGCTCAACCCATGCTCTTTTCTTTGGAATTGCCAACCCACCCAAGCCAATTGGACCTGGAGTGGACAGATCCAGTAATGGACCGGGCTCAGCCAATCAGATTCTCACAGAGGGAGAATGACTTCAGTTCCTGACTTTCCAGGTTCAATCCCAGCGTATCCTGTTCTCGGATACCTGTTAGACCGTCTGTGAGATCCTTAAAATAGCCAGCTGCCCTTCTTAGTTGGGTAGTTTCTGTCCCTGTAATCCGACAACGGCTGTTGAACCCACATTCCCACAACCTCCCTGAAGCTGATATTTTCAAGATTGCTGATCATCGCCTCTTAAAAATGGACTCCGGTATATCTTAAAGGCTCTCACCACAAGAAAAAAATCATAACTATGGGTGGTGATGGATGTTAACTAGACTTCTTGTGGCAATACTTTCACAATATATACGAATACCAAGTCATTATGTTGCACGCCTGAAACAAATATAATATGTCAATTACATCTCAATAAAAAAGATCGACTCCAGTGGCCTCTTTGTCCTGTTCTACCTTTGCGGCAATGCACACGGGCACCCTGCCCCACCCTCTCCTGTGCTTCTCTCCTTTGTGCCTATACGTGGTCCATTCACTGCTCCTTCCTAGGCTACCTCTCATCTACGACCTGGATCAGGCACCTCTGCCAAGACAGCTTCCATGATTCCTTAGGGCTGGACATGCCCTCTGTGCTCCCGGGGCCCTTCTGCCATGGTATGGCATTGCACCTCCCATACGAAACAGAGGTGATTAGATATTACACACTCCTGAGCAAAGCTAGCAAGCTACAGAAGAGAGGGGATCGTATGCCCGCTTATATGGAAAATTCTAGATGTGCAGGTAAAAGACGTAAGCAGGTCATGTCACTCACTTGCCTAAATCCTCCAGTGATGTTCCAGTCATATATAACAACAAAATGCAGAGGCCAGACCTGGCTTATGAGGCCCTGCAGGATAGAATCCACTCACCTCGTCAACCCCACCTCTCTTTCTGCCTCACTCCTTTTTCATAAAGGCTCTTTGACTTCTTAAATTAATGGAGGCCAAAGGATATTGGGAAGTTCACTACCTAATTTCACCCACCCCAGTGTCTAAGCTTTGGACTCTTGTGAAACCAAAACATATTCTATTATATTTTTCTCCTAGAACAGCAGGCAGATGGATACGCCCCTTATATCCACTATCGAAATGAACACATGCAAGTGGTTCTTCCCCAAAAGAGGATCTGCTCCCAGGTGATTTGAAACAAAAATTGTCAGCAAATTTTAAATAAGTAAAGGCACCAAAGATATACATACATGTACGTGCAGGCATACCTGGTTACAAAAATATTAGCATAGGTTGTTTCTGGGCAATGGGGTGTCAAGGGATGCTTATTTTCTTATTTATGCTTTCTCTACCATTTAAAGATTTTACAATAAATATTTAGCACTTTAAATACTTAGCACTTTATAATAGGAAAAAAGCGTTTTGATAATAAAGGGAAAACCTGCAAGGATCTGGGAGGTGGGCAGGAGTCTCCGTTCATGGCATTCTAACATCCTTGTGTGCTTGAGCCCCTCTCTTGTTTTATTTACGTACTGATTGCTTTTTATCCCCATTCTGCACTCCTGTTCTCTCCGCAGGAAAGCACTCTAATACATTTGACATATATCTTTATATCTAGATACACGCTTAAAAAGTACATAGAGCTAGTTTGTGTCAGCACATTTTTTTTTTTTTTTTTTTTTGCGGTACGCGGGCCTCTCACTGTTGTGGCCTCTCCCGTTGCGGAGCACAGGCTCCGGACGCGCAGGCTCAGCGGCCATGGCTCACGGGCCCAGCCGCTCCGTGGCATGTGGGATCTTCCCGGACCGGGGCACGAACCCGTGTTCCCTGCATCGGCAGGCGGACTCTCCACCACTGTGCCACCAGGGAAGCCCAGCACATATTTTTTATTTAAATGTTTTCACGTATCTATTTCTCCTAACAGACACTAACTCCTCCCCGCAAGGAATGAGAGTTTATTTACATTTGTAGTTCTGCAGTCAAGTATGGTATTTGGCATGAAGGAACAGCACAATAAATATTTGTAGGGCTGAACTGAAAGCTTACTACACTTTTTTCTTAAAATCTCAGCTTTCCTGAGCTTCAGGAATACTTCCTTCTCCTGGTTTCCCCCCTGCCTCCCAGGCTCCCTCAAAGGCTCCTCCTTTCTTCCCATCCCTAGTTATAGGCATTACCTAAGGTTTCATCCTTGTCTCTCTCCTGGTCTCCCTCCATCTGACCCACCACGATCAGTCTCATCTATGCCCGTGGCTTTCATTATGGCGTTGGCACAGCTGTCTCCCAAACCTGTATCTCCAGCCTTAACTTCTTAGCCAAGCTGTCGACCTATATATCCTTATCCAACAGCTGGAAGTCCCACAGACATCTCACACTCAATGTGAAATCTCCACCCTACTCGACTCCCCACTCGAGCCTCTACTTTCTCCTTTGTCCCTTCATCCAGGGACAGGCATTAGCATTCTCCAGTCCCTCCATCTTTAATGAAATCTCTGCCTTCTACACTCTGTATATGGGATAACTCACCAGAGTCTTTCATTTCTACCTAACAGATAACACGACTCATTCATAACCAGGGGCTTGGCTCGGTGCTAAGAATATAGGGGCGGGTGAGACAGATAAGTTTCCTATTCTTGGGAGGCAGACAGTAGACAAATGAATGAGCACCGTGTTGCAGAGTGTGGCCCATGCTGTGAAGGAAGGGAGCAGGTTGATGTGGACGATTGGAGCCATGGGGTGCTCAGGAAAGGCCTCTCTATTGGATGAGAAGGGAACCTCTCATTGAAAGACCCAGGGGAAGAACAAACAATCCAGGTCCCAGAGCCAGCAGATGCCAAGGCTACAGGGAGAGAGGGAGCTTTACAGGTCCAAGGACCAGCAATGAGTCCTTTGCAGCAGACCTTACGGAGGAGGGTGTGATTGTAACTGGATTAGGGCGAGGGGCGGCCAGAGGGCCAGATTAGGAAGGGCCTTGGAGGCCATTCAAGGCATTTAGATTTTATTCCAAGTATGATGGGAAATCAAACGGCAACGTTTAAGCAGAGCAGGGATCTGATCTGATTTACGTGTTTCCAAGTTCACTTTCACTGATGGGGATTAGGGGGCAAGAGGTTGGGTAGGGAAGCAAGTTCAAACTTTTGCACCGGACCAGATAAGAGGTAGTGACAGCCTGAACTACAGGATGGCAGTGACCGTGGTGAGCAATGGACCAATTTGAGGTCTATGTTGGAGGACTTGCTGATGGATTAGATATGGAGATGGGGGGGAAAGGAGGAACCAAGGATGACTCAGGGCTTCTGGTGTAAGCAACTAGGTGGTTGATAATGCCATTTCGTGAGTTGGGGACATAGAAGGAAGAACAGAGCCAGCTGGTAGTTGAGTACAGCAGGGAATAAAGAGTTTGTTTTAGACATGCTAAATTAAGATGCCTGTGAGACATCCTGGTGGTGATGTCAAGTTGACAGTTGGATATAACAAGCTGGGGCTCCATGGGTAAAGCTCTGGGATGGAGATCCATTCAGAAGACATCATTGTAGAGACGGTATTTGCACCACGGGAGTGCACAGAGGAGGGGAAGAGAACAGACAAGACAGGAAGAGGAGAGGAAAAGAAAGGAAAGAAAAGGAAAGGGGATGAGCCAGCAATATTCAGCATGAAAAGCAGAGCGCAGTGATACAGAAAAAAATCCAGGAGAGCGTCTCATAAAACTGAGAACATGAGGGAGGAAGGGGTCAAATGTGCCGAATATTACAAAAAGACCAAAATAAAGCCAGGAAACTGCCCATTTGGGTTTAGGATGGTGGAGATTGCAGAGTAATCTCTGGCAAAGCAGTGCTGCGAGCCAGATTGGAGCAAACTGAATCGCAATTTGTAGGTGAAGAAATGGATGCGACATGTACAGACGATACTTCGGGGGAAGTTTTACTATAAACAGAAGTAGAGGTAGAGAGGAACGTAGCATCAGTCAAAGCCTTGGTGGAGATGGGGAATAAGAGAGCAAGCTTGTATGTTGGTAGGAATGAATATTAAAGAGGGAGAGACTGATCATGCAGGAGAAAGGAATCACGAAGAAGAAAAATCCTTTAGAAGAGCAGAGGGGGGGGCACTGGCCTTTGATAAGGGGGACCTTTTGCCTCCCAGGAGCAAGGAAGATGGAGACAGTGGTACACACACAGGTACCTGTGCAGACTTGGTGTTTGGGAGAAGTGGGAGTTCTTCTCCAATAGTTTCTATGTTTCAATAAAGAGTGATCACCAGCTATGATGACAGTGGAAGGAGGGAAAGAGATGGGAGGGTGTTAGGAGGATTGAAATGGAAGTCATCTTGTTCAGGCTTCAGAGGCGATATTAGGCCTCTAACTGATTTGTGATCTTGCCTGGACCACGTGCCTGCTTGGGAGCTGTGGCCAGCAAGTCCGGCGGCACTTAAGATAAAGAAGGGAGTGGATCGTGCAGTTTCTTGAGCCTCAGGGACCTGGCCAGTTCCCGGGGATCTAGAAATTCTTATGATACACGAAATGAGATAAACAGCATCGTTGAAGAAACCCCAAGCTGCGTATTTGCAGGCAAACTGATGATATCAGTTTGCGGCCTGGTATTATAAGCGGGACTCCCCTAAACTGCAATTTGAAGTCTCACCCGTGGAGTGGACGCACTGCCCGGGACCTTGCCCAGTTGGGACTCCAGATTGCTGTTTTCAGGACTTCCCAGCGCCGTTCAGGTCTGGATGTAGGTGTCGGCCCAGTTTGGTGAGGTACACGCTTTTACTTTTCTCTCCCTTTTCGTTTCTATTTCTTTCTTTTTAATGATTTTCTATTAAAGTCAAGTTGAAATTGTCTACTTGCGTGACGAGCGGTGTCTCTGCTAATGAATCCTTCGAACCTAAAATGAAAGTAAACCTTTCTGCCAGGCAGAGGGCGGGCATGTTGAGGAACAATCACGAAGCCCTTCCTCACGGTTGCTCACATTCTCTTTCCACTCCTAGTGGGGCAGCTCTAGCTCAGGACCTGACTGCCTCCAACTCCTGACAGATCTCCATGATGGCCTCCTAACAGATCTCCCACCCCAGCAACTTCCTAGTCTGCCAGTTCTTTATCTGTCCATCTTTTGGAAGGATCCCCCTAAACCACAAGTCTGCGGTACCATGGGAACCTTTGATGGACTTCACCTTTTAAAGGCAATCCTAGATCCTCACCCGGGCACGCAGAGTTCTCCATCTTCTGGTCCAACCTACGTTCGCACGCTCACGTCCAGTGCATCCCTTCCCCTGTGCCTGTTGCTGAACCTCAGCTGCTGACCCGTTACTCTCCCCAAATGCTATGAAACCTCTCACTTTTAGGTCTCTGTTCAAGCTCCTTTTTTTTTGCAGTACGCGGGCCTCTCACTGTCGCGGCCTCTCCGGACGCGCAGGCTCAGCGGACACGGCTCACGGGCCCAGCCGCTCCGCGGCATGTGGCATCTTCTCAGACCGGGGCACGAACCCGTGTTCCCTGCATCGGCAGGCGGACTCTCCACCACTGCGCCACCAGGGAAGCTCTGTTCAAGCTCTTTTTTTCCCTGCCGGGCATGCCTCGTTCCCTCTTGCAGAAGTCCTACCCATCCCTCAGGTTCCAACTCAAATCTCATTTCAGGAAACTTACCAGACCCTTCCATTAAAATAGCTCCTTATTCCTTTCAAACTTATTATAAAAGATCAAAGTCCATCTTGTATTGTAAGCATGTCTTCATGCTTGTATATTTTTCTATACGTGTGCTCGCAACTGTCTCTAAGGAAGGAAGAAAGGAGCAGAGGGAAGGAGGAGAGCGAGGGGCAGGAGAAATGAGGAAGGAAAAGCAGAGGGGCCTCCTGGGTCTCTGCTGGTTCACCTCACTGTCTTGAATCAAGCCGTTCAGCAGTGCTTCCCAGGACTGGCAAAGCCTCACCGAGCCCCCAGATTCTCATCATCGCCGTACCGCTGGCATCCTGGGCTACCATATCCCTTCCCCCTCCCCCTCTTCTCCCTCTCCCCGCTCCTCCCCATGTGCCTCCATTTTAGATGCCCAGTAATTGCATCATATCTTGAGCAGCTCCACCTCTGAAAAGAGCAGTGGGCGGGAATGGAGAGAAATAGGACGAAGAGATGAAAATGTAATGCTGAAAAATTCGTATGCTAAAGGCAGCACGTGCTCCCCCCCCTCCTCTGCATCTCATCTGAGAAAATCCTGGCGGAGACCACGCGAGGCTGGGCCAAGTTTGTCTGAGGTGACAGAGCAATCACTGGGGAGCTGTGAGCGTCCACGTGTGCGCAGGAGGAAAGCAGCACTTTGCTTCTGGGGACCGGGGCTGTCGACTGGGGGGAGGGGCAGTAAGAGGACCGGGCTGGGAGAGATGCCCTCCCCTCCTATAGCAAGCGCTGCCCCTGTACCACCAGCCCCCCTCCTCCCCTGATGCAGTCAGGCCTGGCAGGGCACTGCCCTCTGCAGAGTCACGGGCCCTGTGGTTTCCCACGCCTGTTCCCTTCAGGAATCCTGAAAGGCACAGCACGACCCTGGGCCAGGGCGAGTGGGTGGCCTCACTTCACTTGATGCATCATTGTTTGCTCTGAGCCCGGGGCGGGAGAGTTGACGCGGCCGGGCTCTAGATGCCTGAAAAAAGTCCGTTCTCGTTCCCAGCCCCGGTCTCTCCCTCCGCTCGCAAAGCACTGCAGAGCTGCGGCCTGATGAATGCTGCGCGCTGATAATCTACAGGAGATGGGCTTGCGATTCCCGGCAAGCGGTCCCTGAGCCCCTGCAGAGAGGAGGCTCCGGCTGCTCGACCGCGACCCCTGGCGGCTTCTGGAGAAAGTCTCCGCAGAGCTTCCAAAGCGCACGGGGCCGCTGGACAGGAAGTCAAGGGAGGATTTTAAAAGAAACTGGGGTTAGAAATATGCCCCCCCCCCCGCCGCAGATGGTGCAGGGCGGGGGGTGGAGAATGAAAAGAAAGCCAATTTTGCTTAGTTGTAATCTAAACAAGAAGGAAAGGAACAATCTGTTAGGGATGGTGGGGCTGATGAGGGGAATGGGAGGGGGGAAGGTGGAAATGTGAAAATCTGTTTATAGTTGGAACGGAATCTGTTAATATGATGCTTACACAAAATAAGACATATAAGTTTTTTCCCTGCTCTGAACTCTGCTTCCTTCATCTTTATTTTAACTAGAAGTGGGCTCTGATCCGATTTTTTCTTTCATACTCCCAAACCGGCTGTATTTTGGAAGAGGCATCTATTCAGGGAAATCAAACATATTTCGGCTTCCTCCAGTGAGCCTGAGTCACAAGAGCCAATATAGGACAGGAGTCAAGAGCCTGGACACTGGACACAGTGTAAAGCCTGAGTGTAAGTCCAACATGGTCACTCACTAGCTGTGTGACCTTGAGCAACTTACTCAACCTCTCTGAACCTCCATTTCCATGTCTAGAAAACAAAATATAAGCCAAATGCTCCTCCAAAACTGTGATGACAAAGAGGCAGTGGTGCCCGAGGTGCCCATCCCCTCATCGCTACATTCAGAACAGAGAAGCTGCCCGAGGCAGGTTCAGCATTCCCTTCCCCGGCAGGACCCCTTTAGGGCGCGACTGCAATACACTCAGTTCAAGAATAGGCCAAGTGCCTGTGAGTAGCAGGTGGCTGAGTCCTCCATCACTTTCCCTGACCCCTCCCGTCTTTCCCATCAGTTCACACAGCCCTCAAGCCCATGCCTGAACATGCAAGCTGACCAGGCAGCACCCACTAAATGGTAGGTGTGGGTGCAGGTGTGTTTGGTGATCAAGGAGCTTCTCAGCATGGAGCTGAACCCAGCTTGGGGTGGAGCCTGATGCCTTCCGTCGCTTCTAAAGGCTCTGGGTCAATGTCCTTCTCCTTGGTGTTAACGCTGCCAACATTCAATGCTTCGAAATGCAGGGCGCTCTGCTAGGGGCTGGCAGGAAGAAGAGGTTCTGTGGGAGTCCCCTGCCCCTAAGGAGCGTAGTCTAGTTGGAGAGGTGTGACGTCCACACAGGAGAAACTAAACGATAAATAAGGTCTGTACATGGCATGTGATAAGGTGCAAATGAAGACATCACCCAGCACTATAGGAAATCAAGGATGGAAAACTGATCCAGAGCAAATCTGAAGGCTCTTCTGAGCCCCCAAGAACCACAGAAAGTGGTCCTGGTGCTTTGATGAAGTGGGCGAGCTCTTCCCTCTAATTTAGGATGCATCCCTAGAAGGGCGTATCACAGGATATGCCGTCCACGGTGGGGAGAAGCATGCGCGGAAAATCCAGCCCCTCAAAATCTCCTGAAGAGGCTTGACACTTTAGCCCCAGGAGCACGGGGCTTACCTCAGAACGTGAGTCTTCCAAAGACTCCATGGCTGAGGGTGTGCACGTCCCTGCCCATCTTCTGGAGGACAAAACGGAGTTGCAGCTAAGTTCCTAGGGAGGAACAAGAGGAAAGAAGGTGGGGACCTGGTCATTCATGATTCTTTATCCATGCGTTCATCACTTCACTTACATAACCATTGATCTATCCATTTATCCACTCAATCCTCATTCGCTATTATATTAACAACTCTTATATGCCCAGCACTGTGTCCCTAGCTTTGAGTACAAAATAATTACCTATTTCCTCTCCTTCTACCCTAAGCAAGATTCTATGTTACCTTACTCGTTTTCAAGAATCTCTTCTGCACGAAGGTGTGGGGATGGTGGTGTGATGAATTGGGTGATTGGGATTGACATGTATACACTGATGTGTATAAAATTGTTGACTAATAAAAACCTGCTGTATAAAAAAATAAATAAATTTAAATTTAAAATTTTTTTTTAAAAAATAATAAATTTTTAAAAAAAGAATCTCTTCTGTCCCAACCTATCTCAGGGACCAGATGTACCATGAGTTTCATTTGACACATTCCATGGCACCAGCAGGACCCTGATAAATGCAGATCCCAGCACTCCGGTCAACAGACTCTCTCATATTGCATCAAATAGTTTAGATTTTACAGACCCACCCGCCACGTCGTGAAGGGACAAACAATAGGACTCAATGTACTGGCTTCTTCCGATCAAACACAGCTCTGGCCAGCTCTGGCCTCTCATTAGATGTCTGTTGCCTGACATACGAACTGGTCCTAGTTTGCCCCTCACAAGCACACACACCCCTGGGCTGCTCCCCTAGAATCACTGCAGTGGCCTTTTATCCTTGCCTCTGCCTCTTACTCCTATCCCCTGCCTTCACGGGTCTGTGACAAGCCGTGCTCTTTAAACTACTTCCTGGAGGATATCTGTGTGTCCTTAGCGGTGGTGGAACGCTGTATAATTATCTCCCAATTCATCAGGCTCCTTAACAGGCAAATGCCTTTTTTTTTTTTCCAATACGTTTTTCTGGCTGAGGCGCCAACAGGCCTTGTTGCTACGGAAACCAGAACGTTTCCTTCTCTATTTTAATGGGATGTTGAAAGCCCTGCATGTCTGTGCATCACACATATGGTGGCTGTTCGCTTTCTCAGCTCTTTTCTCCTTTCCTTCCTCTGCTGACCTGTCCGGCATTTCCCCAACTTCCCGTGTTTCAAAACATTTCCTCCTCATCCACAGACCCTGCTCGACCTCTTCCTGCCTTCCTTTCCCTGTGCCTCCCCCTCTCCCTCCCCTTCCATCTGGTGTTCTCAGCTGTTTAGAAAGAAATACCAGTTGGCTTGCATGAAATCTAAGAGAGGGAGAGAGAAATAAAGGGTAATTGTAGGAACAAAGCTTTGCAAAAACCTTTGACCAGCCAGGTGTTTCCTGCTGGCAGCCTCACTTGGCTGCCTTGTGGGGGGGGGGGCGCTTCTTTGGAGGAGAGGGGATGGAGAGCGCAGCTCAGGGCAGGAGTGATGGGAGAAGCAACTCCCAGCAGCACCATCTGCTACTACTCCTGGGCGCAGACCACCATCCTCCACCCAAGTCACTGGGTTTAGTTCAAAGACTGTTGGAGGTGGGGAGTGCCCCGTTGAAATGTATTGTTTATTCATTTATTCCACAAACATTTCCTGGACACTTGGAATACGCCAGGCACTATTCTAGGCACAGGGAATACACTGATGGTCCCTGTCCTCAATCAGTAAGACTTGCTCACAGATCGTTGCTAAGACAACATGATAAGTGGTGAGAGGTGATGTCGTGATGAGGGACTTGGGCTCTGGATTCAGACAAGCTTGAGTCTGAGCCTCAGGCCACCATTTTCTAGCTGTACCTTTGGGTAAATAACTAAACCTCTTTCAGGCTCAAGTATCTCCTCTGTAAACATAGCACCCTAATCAAGTCATTTCCGGTGATGAAATAAATAAAATAGTGAGTCTTGGTGAGCACATTGCCCCTCACACAGCCCGTACTCGATCAATCTTCATTACCATGGTTGTCTTTCTTATCATGATTACCGTCGTTGGGGTGGTCAAGGGATCGTGATAACATGCAAGGCAGCACAGAAGAGGGGTTGGACTGGACATTTTCTAGGTGAGAAAAGTGGGAAGGACATTTCCAGTCAGAGGGACCAGGAGGTCAGAGACAGGTGGCGTAGATGGGAAAGTGCTTCTGTGTCGCCACGGGATCAGATCTGTGTGTCTGGGGACAGGGACGCAACAGATGTGGCCTGGGCTGTGAGGACAGGATCGATACCCTGGGGGGACTGACCCTTTATCAGCCTCCTTGATGGAAGCAAGCAGGAGGTTCTTAGAGCAACACAAGTAGCTAAACTCTTTAAAGGGTTTGTCTTTGTGTTGCACAAAATGCCAAAATTAAGGGGCTCCCAAGCCTTTCCTTGCTTTACGAGTAAGTCGTTCCAGGTGATCGTGGCCAGCGTCACGGATCAGTGGATCCCTTGCTCCAGCCCATTCCGGGCCACCTGTGCCTGGGCATCAGAACATCAGTGCAGCAGCCCCAGCTCTGTGGCCTTGTACTAAGCACTGATACAATGGGAGGAGTTCATGAGATGACCCTGAAGTCTCTTCTAGCTCTTGATAATGTGATTCCACAAAGAATCTAAAGGAGTGGCACCGAAAGAATTCCACAAAGAATCTAAAGGTGGCACCGAAGGTGGTGTGGTTCACAAGGGGCAAAGATGTTGTGTGTGTAAAGAGTAGTGTGATGGAGACACAGAGCACAGATTTGTGGTTGCCAAGGGGGAGGGGCATGGGGGAGGGATGGAGTGGGAGGTTGAGATTAGCAGATGCAAACTAGTATATATGGAATGGATAGCCAACAAGGTCCTGCTGTAGAGCACGGGGAACTATGTTCAATATCCTAGGATAAACCGTAATGGAAAAGAACATGAAAAAATACGGATAAAAAAAATAAAGCAATATGATTTTGCAGAAAAAAGAATCGTGATGGTTGGAGAGGCAGCGGAAAGGATGGAGCAGAACACGTGGGGCATAGGGAACAGGCGTGGTTCGGAGACTGAGCTGGTGCGAGAGAGGAAGGAAGAGAGAGGTCAGGGGTAACCGGACACTAATTCTGTTGTGCTCGGAGGTCGGCAAAAACAGCAAGTCAAGAGTAAGCGTGGATGCTCTGCGTTTGGCCTTATTAAAAAAGACACAGCAGAACTGCAAGATCTGCTTTGGGTCACATGGTACATCCGCCCTCTGCTCTCCACACTGAGTAAGCATCCTTGAACTTTGCAATATAAAATTATGCCAAATTTTCTTTTACCTTGGGTTTAAAATAAGACAGTAGTATCTGAAAATAAGTGTCAGTCTGGATTTCCAGAATCAAAAGGAGATCAAAGCTGACCAAAGGTAATAAGGCAGGATAGGACACAGGGTCCTATATTCTACCCATCCACAACCTCTCGCCCTTAACAGGGCTCTGTAAGGGTTACAATGAATATTTATATATATATTTTTTATTGAAGCATAGTGGGTTTACAAAGCTGTGCTAGTTTCTGGCATACAACAAAGTGATTCAGTTATACATATTGATACATTCTTTTTCATATTCTTTCACATCATGGTTTACTACAGGATATTGAATACAGTTCCCTGTGCTATACAGTAGAACCTCGTTGTTTATCCACCTTATATATAGTAGTTTGTATCTGCTGATCCCAAATCCTAATTTATCCCCCTCCCCTTCCGCTTTGGTAATCAAAAATTTGTTTTTTATGTCTGTTAGTCTGTTTCTATTTTATAAATAAGTTCATTTGTGTCATATTTTAGATTCCACATATAAGTGATATCAATGGTATTTGTCTTTCTCTTGCTGACTTACTTCACTTAGTATGAGAATCTCTAGGTCCATCCAAGTTGCTGCAAATGGCATTATTTCTGAATGTTTATATTTTGAGGTGTTCATTTTCTCTTACGAACTCACAGGGAAGGGAGAATTTTTTCCCCATTGACTAATTTGTATTCTGCATTCTTTCAAAACCATTACAATGGATTACTTCTGTGATTAGAAAAGAAAAGTATACACCTATTTTTATTTTTTTCTTTTTCTTTTTTTCTTTATTGGCTGCATTGGGTCTTCGTTGCTGCGCGCGGGCTTTCTGTAGTTGCGACGAGCGGAGGCTACTCTTCGTTGCGGTGCACTGGTTTCTCATTGCTGTTGCTTCTCTTGTTGGGAGCACAGACTCTCGGGCGCACGGGCTTCAGTAGTTGTGGCTCACGGGCTCTAGAGCGCAGGCTCAGTAGTTGTGGTGCACGGGCTTTGTTGCTCCGCGGCATGTGGGATCTTCCGGGACCAGGGACCGAACCCGTGTTCCCTGCATTGGCAGGCGGATTCTTAACCACTGCACCACCAGGGAAGTGCCTACACCTATTTTTAAATGGGTTTGATGAAGCTTCAAAAGATCTATGGTAAATTGTTCCTAAAGTGAGGAAAGGAGGCCCTACCCTGTGCAGGGCACTCGGTAAAGCTTTCCATTTAAATAATCTCATTTGGGCCTCACAACACCCCTCTGAGATAAACATTCTTATACCCTTTGACACACTAGGAAAATGAAGTTAAGGTCAGTTGAAAAACTTGCCAAAGGTCATCTATCTCATCAGTGAGGGAACCGTGGTCATATCCATGTTTGCCTGACTTCAAAGCCTCCCGCAGATCCACCCTTGATCCTAAAGAAAAGACTGAGAGGACCTGTCTTGATCAGTAACAGGGTTGACCCTTGACGCAAATTCACAGATGTTAACACTTTCATCTCCTGGGACCCCTCCCTAGAAACTGGTTGGTCACCAAGTCACTTTACCCTGTCTTCTCATCTTCTAAAATTCCCCAGGCTCCAAAATCATTTTTCCCTCTTTCGCTGCCTCATCTGAACTCCAGTTCTGTCCCTTTTTAGCTCTGAACCCCAGTTGCTAAAAAGTCAGTAAATTGATTTAATTGATACAAGAGTGTGAGAATCTGTTGGCTGTACTTTTACTTTCCTAGTAGCATTTACTTCATAAAATCTGATAGAACCAAATGCCTGTCTGATGGAAGAAGTCAAAGACAGTGAAAGAAAACAAAATGATGAATTTCAGGCAGAGGAAAGGGACATATTTGGGGCCCAGTGAGCTTTTTTTAACAACTTTATTGAGATATAATTGACAGACAATAACCTGCCTGTAGTTAAGGTGTACAATCTGATAGATTTGGGCATATGTAGACAGCCATGAACCATCACCACACTCAAGATAATACATCTATTTACCATGCCCAAAAGTTTTCTCCTGCAAAGCAAGTGAAATTTTAATTTCCTAAAGTTGGACCAGTTTCTAAGCAAGGTGACTGTGGATAAAAGTGGCTCTGGTGACCGTTGCAAAGCTCAGTGACATTTTTGTGAACTAAATGTAGCTTTCCAAACAAGTGATTTTTAAACCTGTTCATAACTCTGTAAATAATTCTGGAACAAAAGAAAGAAAAAAAAGGCTGTGGACCTACTTACAAATAAAAATCATGCAGGGATGATAATCTCCAGAAAATACGTAAGGTGCCTGATAGCATATTCTACACAGGTTCTTGTTAGGAAAATACATTTGTACTTAACACGGGTAAACTATACATTAGAAAATTTCAGCAAACTTTGAGTTCACTGTCCAGGCCCCGTGAACCACCCCAGCAGATGTCACATTAAACTCAAGATTGAGGAAGGACCTATCACTGGACCGTCTATTCCTCAAGGGCGGTAGGTACACTCATTTAATTTGGTGTCTCTGATACCTGGATTTCCTAGCACAGGCCCAGAAGTGTTTGTTGGGAAGAAATGCTGAATCGTTTGTTGGGATACCTGATCAAAATGCAGTGCTCTCTGGCTTCACATACAAAAGGGAATTCTCGACGCGGCTACTCATGGCAATCCTCCTACTCTCGGGGTGAGCTGGAAAGAAGCAGCCTGGGACAGAGACTTTCCCTAGGATCTCAGTGACCTGTGGGTTCCATGCACTGGGCACCTACTTCCATCAGACACTGTGCAAGGTTATGCTTTGGTGGGGGAGACCACCAACCACACAGGCAGGGTGATGGGGGCTACGCAAGGAGAGGAATGCACAGCAGCACATAGGTGGAGCATCGAACCCTGCGTGGGGAGTCCAGGAGGACCTCCATGAGGGTCTGGCCTCCACGTCTCATCCCAGCTTCCTGATGGAATGTTCTGTTCAGCTTGGTTGTTACAGAGTTTTTAGAACACCACGCTCTACCATTTAGCTTCCTCATCTAGAATAACCGCCCACTCCAAGAATTAACAAACTGATCTTAAGAAAACCAATCTTATTCTGGAGTCATGTAGCACGTTAAATATATGCTGGGTGAGTGGTGACATGGGACAGGGGTGTGAGAGCCACCGCAGGGCCCAGAGCTGCACGGATGGAGAGAGGGTTCCTCAGTAAAATATTTCTGTGTCAAGTTCTTGTTTTTATCGGAGCGTTGACATCTGTCTTAAACCGTGTTCCAAGAAAGCTTTGCGGAGAAGAAAAAAGACAACAGAATGAAGGAAGTCGGATGATAACAAGGGAGAGAGAATAGAGAATAAACTGGTGGGTAGGATACAGAGAAGGAAGGAAGTGTGAGGGAGGTGAAAGCAGGTTGGAGGATAGGGGTGGAGAGGAAGAGGCCAGGAAATGCTGAAAATTAGAGAATTAAAGAGACAATAAAGGTAAAAGGAAGGGCTTCCCTGGCGGCACAGTGGTTGGGAGTCCGCCTGCCGATGCAGGGGACAAGGGTTCGTGCCCCGGTCCGGGAAGATCCCACATACCGCGGAGCGGCTGGGCCCGTGAGCCATGGCCGCTGAGCCTGCGCGTCTGGAGCCAGTGCTCCGCAACGGGAGGGGCCCCAACAGTGAGAGGCCCGCGTACCGCAAAAAAAAAAAAAAAAAGGTAAAAGGAAGAACCTATGTTGATGAGCACATGTTAAGGGAAAAACAAGACAAAGAACAAAGGAACAGAGGCTGGAGGAAGCAGCGTTCAAGCAGCCTGGTCCTCTGTGTTGACGAGGGAGCCATCTACTGCCTCTAAGTGAAAGTGTGGAGCTCAGCACAAGAGGGGTCTCACAGAGATGAGATAACATCAGTGCAATCCACAGCTCCCATCTGAATATTCCTCAGGGCAAATTGGAGACAACCACTTGTGTCACAAGAGCCTCCTTGAGCCCTGCTCCTAAGGGCATCCGTCCTTCCGCAACTCCCAGCATGTGCTCTGGTATTTAAGACCAGATGGCCAAGACTTCTAGACGTCTTCGGGGGCTGGCCTCTTGACACTGCCGTGAAAATCCACCTCAGCAGCCTCTGTCCCATACATTCAGGCCAGTCTTTAGAACAAGGGCCTCATGAAGATTTTTCAAGTGTCCCCAAGATAGGAGGACTGCCTGACACCATCATAAAATATCCTCCAACTAGGCAAATTGTGAAACAGCAAACGTTCCCCTGAAGAATCTGTTTAACTTTTTATTTTTTCATTTACTATTTCCTTAGCCTGTTTTCGGTTAGAAGGCATAAAAGGCATTCCCTGAATTATGGTGCCGTTTATCTGAGAATGCTGGTGCTAATGTAGCCATCGTGCTCACCACAGTACAGATAAGAAAATAATAGCGAGAGGTGAACGATATGGCTGTGTTTGAAGAGGAAGTTAATAGGACCACTGCAATTAAACTGAGGACCCTAATAGAATTAACCAAATTTATCAGCTATTATGAGGTCACTGTTGCTCAAATCTAAGAGTCTCATGAGAGAACTCAGGGTCTACAATTCCCCTCACTCCACTGCCAGGGAAGACGGTCAACATCAAAGATAACATGACATGCTAAGCATACATAAAGCTGGTCATCCTATCAGGATATGAATGGTCAGAGCAAAGCTGATACCATTTCTCTTATTCACCCCAGTTCACCTGTTTGATTCCATCTCTTGCTAAGGGCGGTTAAGATAATGCCCGGGGATGTCCTTTGGAAAGGATTGTCTACCCTTTGAAAAGTCAGATGAGATCCAGGGGACCTCAGAGGAAAGGGGACAACCCCAATGGAAGAAGGATCAGAGTAGCCTAGATAGGCAGAGACAGGACAAGTTAGAGTCAGACTGACTTCCACCATAAGCCCGTAACAAGTCACTGTTCTTTCTAGTGCCTCAGTAGTCCCTTGGCAGGTCTTTTCTTCTGGAAGGCTGATGATAACTCCTGGGGTGAGAGTAACTCAAGCTCCACCTGTTGAACTGATCCTGTTTGCTCAGCAAGACTGTGTAAGAGGCCAGGACCAAGCAGGTCAGGATACACAGCTCCAAGGTCCCTTCAACTCTAAGAGTCTGTGATTGGGAAGGAGGGACACTTAACCTCTTCCCTGGATCCCAGGGAACCAGTAAGTATCAAGTCAGAGGAGCAAAGAGCATGAACTCAGAAAAAAACAAGACACAAGTTGAAGCCTTAATGTTGTGACTCAACGACAAAAGTTTATTTTTCGATTAATAGTATATGGAGTGCCTTCTAGATACTTTTAAAAATTGTTTACTGAGTGTCTGCTAAGTACTTTATACATACCGTGTCATCTGGTGTTTACTAAAGCTCTACAAGATAACTATCAATATTATTATACTCAATTGACAGGTGAGGAAACAGAGGCACCGGGAATTTAAACAGCCTGCAAGGTCTTAACAGCTAGTAGGCAGCTGAGCTGGGTTTGGTGTGACTTCACAGCCCCTGACCGCCATGCTGTCTCCCTTGGAGCACATCCACAGACCATGGCTGAGCCTGTCACTCAGGTCCCAGAGCAGCTCCCCCTGCCCCCCACCCCCCAGCCCTGGACAGCTGCACATACTTCTGACTCTCACTAAGGGAATTTTTCCCAGTCTGGTGCATCCTGGCTGGCCAAATGAGACATGATTGGGGATAATTGTGACATGACATGGTCTGGAATGAAGAGCAGATGGGGCTTGAGTGCACAAAGCCCTTTGGGGTTTGATTTCAAGGGAAGGAGGCCATCTTAAAGATTTCCAGCACGCTTTGGCAAGAGCATTTAGAAAGGAAGAGCGACAGCCATGGCTGATGTGGCTGGCAACAGCTGATGCTGAAAGCCACTTCCTGCCTACCCTTGTAAGTCATCTTTCCCAGCATGACCAGCCTGGGAGCCTGGAACCAAGAGGGGTTACGTAGAAGAGGCAGAAAGACAAGGCTGGGGGCATGGAGGGGAGGGCATCTCTTTGGGAAAGTTCTAACCATGATCAAGACAAACCCACGACATGTCAGACCTTGCAGCAGTGGTTGGACTGGAAACAAAGGAGAAGGACAGCAATGTAGTGAAAAGAGCACTGAACTGGGAGGTGTTCAGAAGACCTGACCCCCAGGCCCAGTTCTACCCCTAACTAAGTAAATTTTCCCCTGGAGAAATCACTGATTCTCTCTGAGCCTTGAGCAATGGGGATAAGTTCCCTTGTAACTCTAAAACATTCCTACCTGAGCCTATTAAATACTCTGTGTAAAGGTATCCTCTCTGTGGGAATCAAAACGAAGTACCTCTTATAAGAAATAGAGCAATACAGGGGTTTAGTCAAAGATGGGCATAGATTGGTGTCTCGCTTGCCAGCGGCATAAAGGAATGGATCTCTTCCTTTCTTTCTCCTGCATATATGTCAGGACATCATTGGTTGCAAGCAAGAAAATACCCTGATTTGACTGGCTTAAACCATGTGCAATGTGTTTCATAAGAAGTCCAGAAGTAGGCTAGCTCCAGAGTTGGTCAGTTCATCCTCAAGAACCCAGATTTTTTCCATCTCTCCCCTTCGCCATCTTCCAGGTGCAGCTTCATCCCCAGAAGTAGGTTCCCCAGATCATTACAAAGATGGCTGCCACATTCCAGATGTCATTGCCAGACGTTATAACATCTAGTAGAAAAGCAGTCTCTTCCCAAACACCAAATTTTTAAGAGCAAAGAAACCTTTTCCAGAAGAACTTTCATATCTCATTGTCCAGAACTAGTCATATATCTAATTCCAAACAATCACAGGCAAGAGGAGTGGTTACCACCGTGACTGACTCCACCTATTCAGGATTACCTGAGAGGCTGGGGAAAGGCAGAAACCTGAATGAAATCAGGGCTCCAACAGCAGAAAAAAGCTGGGGGTCACTGTGGAGTTGATAACTATGGCAACAACAGCTATTTGCTTCCCCGTACCAATTTTCCCTTTCTTCCTTAACAACATTAAACCCTAGGGTTTGACTGGGCAGTTAGGCAACAAGAATCAAGATTGCATTGGCTAGGGCTTCCCTGGTGGCGCAGTGGTTGAGAGTCTGCCTGCTGATTCAGGGGACACGGGTTCGTGCCCCGATCCGGATCCGGGAGGATCCCACATGCCGCGGAGCGGCTGGGCCCGTGAGCCATGGCCGCTGAGCCTGCGCCTCTGGAGCCTGTGCTCCGCAACGGGAGAGGCCATAACAGTGAGAGGCCCGCGTACCGCAAAAAAAAAAAAAAAAAGATTGCATTGGCTAGCTTTACACTTTCACCCCTACGTGTAGCCCTGTCATTAAAGCGTGGCCAATGAGATGTAAGCAGGAGCGCTGTGTTGACGTTTTGAAGTGTTGCTGAAGTGGAGCTAAGTCAACTTAGAGACCCGCCCGCTGAATTCTTTTGCTTTCCTCCTTCTTCCCGCCTGCAACCCAGATGTGACGGTTGGATCTCCATCTGCCGTCTTGCACCATGAGTCAAACTTAAGGATGGAAACAACATCCTAGGAGACGGTAAAGCAGAAAGACAGAGGCACTGAGGTTTCTGGTGACTCCAGAGCCAAAGCACCTGCCCTAGGCAACCCATCTCCTTACTTATGAGAGGGAATAAACTTATGTGTATTTGAGCCATTAGTTGTCTGGTCTGTTGCTTACCGTGAGCACAAGTCTTAACTGGTACAGTAACCAGCAAGGAATGGTACACCCCATTTACATAGTTACCTATATTAACCCTATGTAAATTATATAGGTTAATTGAGTTTATTTTCTCAGTTGGAGAATGCATGCAAGATAGGATAAGGCAGTGAGAAGTTTTGGAATCAAACTGATCCGAGTGCAAATCCTGGCTTTGTCACTTACAACCTGCGCTGTAAGTGAAGTCCCTCACCAAGCCTCATTCTTTGAGCTTAGTTTCACCATCTGTAAAATGGAGCTGACTATTCCTACTTCAAAGGGTGGTCTCGAGAGTTAAGTAAGAAAACATTTGCAAACCAACTTTTGTTGTGATTGCATATGACAGATGCACAACAAGTGGTCCTAAATGTCTAGAAAACAATCATAGATTCTTAAGGACTTGGAGATCACATAGCCCAATCCTCTCACTTTTAAAGAAGAAACTGAGCACCACAGACGTGAAGTTAGGTTCCCAAAGGGTCTCTGAGTTCCCCTGTTGGAAGGCACAGCTGTCATGATTAATCACACAAAGGATGCGTTCATCATTCCATGCCCCGTGTAGCATCTACGTTGCTGATGGCCCTGGCATTCCAGAACGTCTCTTCAGGATACTCTGCCCAGCCTCTGAGGATGCTCAGCCCTGAACACCAGCCACCAAGATGGCATTCTTTTCCTGCACTGATATCATCAGTCATATCATGTGGTACTACTTTAATTGCTGTCCTATTTTTGGAAAAATAGATGGCTAAACATAAGCGTTTTTTTTCTTAGCATTTTTTGGGGGGATTACTGAAGCAAAGTACTCAGTAAATAAGAACTGATTTGCATGACATTTTGCATGAATAGCGATGTTGAATGAACAAGGTAACAGACTTTGAACTTTCGTAGGCATTCTATTCAATTAAAAAATATATATTTTTTGGTTAATTCCCAGTAGATTTCCACTGACATTAAAATCGACCACAATTCGGGAGGCCTCTGGTGGCTACAAAGGGAAAATACAAAAGCAGTTATAAGCCAGCGTGTGTTTGTTTAGCTAGGTGAGGTGAGCCTTTATGTGTATGTGCCTTGGTCTGTAAAGATTTTCCAGCCATGGGGACCCTGGTTATACTCAAAACCCCAGGTACCATCAGAGTTTGGGGCACTAGCAGGGTCTTGCTGGGAGCCAAAGAGGACTGGTACTATGCTTCCTCGGGGTCAGAACCGGGCAAAGCAACAGCCACAGAGCTTCAAGGGCAAGAAAACAAAGTCTAAATTCACCGCAAAGCTTCTATTCTAGGGCTAGGGTTGTATTCCATTTGGATACAACATAGATCACAAGTTCCGCTCTAAAATAACTAAATAAAAGACTTTGGGCGTCTTTTCCACCAGCACAGTCAGAAGGCTCCATCACCCGATAAGCTCGCCCAGTGTGACTCTTTATTCACATAACTCACCCCAGGGCCTAATGGTAGAGCATAGCCATGATGAATAACTAGGAAAGAACAAATAAAATATAATAATAATTCTACTCTGGATTTTATAATGCTTTTCCTCCACAGAGGTCTAAGTGTTTTCACACAGATTAGAAGGTAGAGGTGGGTATTATGATCCCCATTTGTGGATAAAGAAAGAGTCAGAGATGTAAGTTGTTTGTCCGGAAATTTAGAATAAAAGCCTCGTTGACGTGAATAATCACCTTTGACATTATCTACGTAACCTCCTCATTTCTCAGATAAAGAAACTGAAGTTAGGACGGTGGCGTGCCTTTTCCAAGGCTGCGTCATTGGTGGCCGGATGACACACCTAACCCTTTATGGAGCCAGTCCAGCTTTTCCAGGAACGTGGTACCAAAACTGGGACTTCCCAGCAGCTCAGGAGCTGAGTCTCCCTGGGATCACAAGAGTCACGGTCAGAGTTAACATTCTGATTCCAGAATCCCAGAGGGGGAAAGGGGTGTTCCTTCCCCACAAGACTAAGCAAATAGCTGAAGAGATCTCAGGGGAGTGAACTTTCCCAAAATTCATGTAAGGATCCCCTTTCCATGTCAAAACAGCATTCAAATTTCCATCTTTCCATCACCAACAGAGTCACCCATATCCCATAAGAAGAAGATGAGATGTTACCGAGAGTGTGGGACAAGGCTTGGTGGGTGTTTGTCCTCAGGGATTCTCTTCTCTGAGGCTTTGCTGCGCTGTGATATGTAGCCCCAGGCACCCAGCCCACAGAAAGCCCCATCAGGATCTGGATTTCCTTGAAGATCGGGCTCTGGGTTTGTGCACAGCGTAAATGAAGCTGCAATGGCCGGGGCGTTGCTCGTGGGTTCTTGGGCTGCAAGAAACCAGAATGACAGCTGTCAGGGGTGAGAAGTCATAGGCCGTGGAGGAATGGGCCGCGCACTGCAAGAGGAAAAGAAGCGGTAGCAGCATCTTCTCCTGTACGGCTCTGTCAGAACAGCACACCAGGGTCTGAGCAGAGGCTGAAGCACACAGAGCCCATCCTGCTCTTGCCTCTCCTCCTGCCAGAGGCTGGTCCTCTTTCTCCACATGCCCTGGCTGTAGACGATTCTCCCCGCCCTGGAGCGTCTGCCCAGGGCCTGGGGTAAGCTCTGTGTTCCCCTACCATCAAGAAAGGTAAAAAACACTAGACCTCCCTCTCTCCAGCCCCATCACCCCGACTTACATCCTCTTTATTTACCCAAAATTCATTTCCTCTCCCTCTAAAAGAAATAAGGGGCACTCTTGAGATTACACATCAGGGCCTCTTCTCTCAAATATAAATGTTCTTCCCAAGGCCCTGTATCCTCACATCAGGAACAGACCCTACTTAGCAGAAATGGAGATGATAAAGAATTTCCATCTAAATCACAAGATGTTCTAAGATGCCCAGGCATGGATGACATCACCACTAATTCAGATATTATATAAATATTTACCACCTGAAGCCACTCTCCAGGGGAACAGAAGAGGAGAGGGATGATGAGGGTCATGGAGTTGTTTGCTGAATTCCTTTACCCCACTAGCTGGTCCTCAGTTCAGCTCACCCCAGTTTTGTTCCCATGTTCCCCATGTGAGCCTCCCCGACAAGGTGTTTTGTCAAGCTTCTCAGGACATGTCGACTTTGTGGGGTGCCCTTGAACTCTGAACTTCAATGACGTCTGCAGCTATTATGTCCCAGATTTCTACCTCGCATCCCGTCTCCTGGTCTCCACCAAGCCAGCAGCCCTGATGGGATGCACAAACGCATTCTAGCCACAACAGCACCGGCACAAACGCATCCCAGCGTTCATTCTGGGTTCCTTAGGAGTTTAACGTCTAGGTGGATTGTTCTCCAGACCCCTGCTTTTCCTTTCTCTCCCTCCTGCTGTCCACATTTGGACCATTTCACTGCTTATTAGCACTTCATGTGGAGGACATGAGGGAGTTGATGCAAAAATCTGATTAGTCAGTTGTGCTATTTTCTGGAAGCTGTGATGAAGGATGGTTTGCAAAAGAAGGCAAAGCTATTAGCTACTGAAATCTGTAGATTTCAATTAACCTTATTTCCTCACAGATAATTGCGAAGTGACAATAAAGTTATTTTCTCTGCAACATTCTTCAGAAAAAAAAAAAGTATTTCACTTCTGATGCCGACTTCATGCTGGGTTGAGATACTGACTTCATGCTGGGTTGACAGAGGCCCATAAACGATCCAAGGCCCAAACGAGCCTTCTGGTCAGTACCAAGAACTCAGAGCTTGATGAGGGAGCCCATGTGGAAGACAACCCAAGGTCTCTGGGGTCCTATGGATGTGAAGCCCACCTCACCCTCCCTTCACTGCGTTCTTTGTGCCCACACATGCCACCATCAATCCTTGTCATTCCAGGCTGCCAGCTCCAGGCCACCCTTTCTGCGTGGGCCTCAGGCTACCGACCCCTCCACCCTGTCAGACAGGCCTCTCACTGCCCGTGATCACACCTTACCTGCACCTGCCTTCACTTTTTTCTTCTTTCCAGGCCCCTGCCTGAAAAGCTCAATTCCTTTCCCAAACCCAAGTCTTCAGAGCCTGGTTCAAGTTCAACAACACCATGTTGACCTCAAGACAATGCCAGTCAGAACTGCCTTGAGCCCTCCCGTACAACCTCATCTTCTCCTCGGGGCACATACTGTGGGCAAGTCCTGTTGTTGGAACAGGTTCAAACAGGCACCCAGGACAAGGACAGCAGTCGCCATGTGCCCTGGGGTCAGGCCCACGTAGTGCAAACCCAGCCTGCAACTCCCTAGCTCTGCCCACAAGTTCAGTCCGCCTCAGTTTCCTCTTCTGTAAAATAAGACCAGAAGTAGAATCTACCTTCTAGATTTATTTTGAAACCTAAATGAGACAAGATTATAAAGCCCTTGGCAAGAGTCAGGCAGAAAATAAGTCCTGGATACATGGCAATTACAGCCGTCGGTAGCAATGTCCCCATCACCCCAGTGTTAGCTTCTGTCAGGAGAGCCCCAAGGTTGTGTGACATGTACCTCACTGCCTCCTGGGATTTTAATGAAACATTTCTTCCAGGGGGCATTTACAGATTCCTCTCTCTACGGCCCACAAGATGCAGACTTGGTGTTTTTTTCTTTTGTTTTGTTTCATTAGAAATATTGTTCTTATTAAGTTATGAGCACATTTAAAAAAATTTTTTTTTTTTAAATTTTTGGCTGCATCAGGTCTTAGTTGCTGCAGGACCTTAGTTGTTCCACGATCTTCCTTGCAGCATGCAGGATCCTTTGCTGCGGCATGCAGCGCACAGGCTTCTCCCCAGTTGTGGTGCCAGAGCTCAGCAGTTGCGGTATGAGGGCTCTCTAGTTGTGGCCCTTGTGCTCCGAAGTTGCGGCACACGGGCTTAGTTGCCCTATGGCGTGTGGGGTCTTAGTTCCCCAACCAGGGGTCGAACCCGCATCCCCTGAATTGGAAGGCGGATTCTTAACCACTGGACCACAAGGGAAGTCCCAAAATGCAGACTTGTGTTCATGACTCAGGAGCCACTTCCAGGCCGTTCGTACAGTTAGCATATGGTGATCCAGGACCAAAGTGGTCCTGCTTCTCAAAGCTCCTTCTTCCCTTGGGAAGAGTTTGTCCCAGGAGGAGCCTCAATTCTCATGCACATAGGCTACTAGGAGACCCTGCCATTGGGTTTCCAGGCATCCCCAGATCTATCTGAATGTCCTTAGATTTTGTTCCCACCTCAAAACAATTAGAATTCAATTACATTGCCTTTGAAATTCACAATTCATACCTCTGGAACCATTAGAACAAGGCCTTGGCCACTGCTCACTCCTCCCCCCCCTCCCTCCCCGCTGCTCTCTCCCAGGGACCCCTCCCTGCCTCCCCAGCCGGACCACCCCTCCCTTCCGTGTTCTGAAGGCAGCGCCATCTCCTGGACGCAGACTCAGCTTCACCTTCCCCTTCTGGTAGCACAGGTGGGGTGTCAAGAGCTGGCCTGGGACCAATGGCTCTTCCCATCCTGCTAGCACTGCAGTAACTGGACAATTCTGCTGCAATAACTGGAGAATTCTGCTGCAGTTTTGCAAGAATTAATATTTTCCATTTAAAAAGCAATAAGAGAGACTTCCCTGGTGGCTCAGTGGTTAAAGAACCCATCTGCCAATGCAGGGGACATGGGTTCGAGCCCTGGTCCTGGAAGATCCCACATGCCACGGAGTAACTAAGCCCATGCGCCACAACTACTGAGCCTGCACTCTAGAGCCCGCAAGCCACAACTACTGAGGCCGTGTACCACAACTACTGAAGCTCATGCGCCCTAGAACCCATGCTCCGCAACAAGAGAAGCCACCGCAATGAGAAGCCCGCACACCACAACGAAGAGTAGGCCCAGCTCGTCGCAACTAGAGAAAGCCCATGGGCAGCAACAAAGACACAACGCAGCCGAAAAATATATTAATTAATTAATTAATTTTTAAAAAATCCTCTGGGGTTGAGACACATAGTTTAAAAAAAATAAAAAGCAGCAAGAAACACATTGCAAGAGAAGAATGAAAAGCCACATGTAAACAAGTCCTATAAATTAGGGAAAATAGATTCCATTTTAGACAGTCTTTTACCTTAAAAATGTGAAGTGTTAACAGTGGTGACCGCACATTTACATTTCTTTTTTCATATTTTTTTCTTTTAAGCAACGTCTCATGGGAAAGTATCAGCTTCATAATTTGACACCATGGTATACATTTTGCCTTGGTATAGGTGCAATTACCAGTCTAGAGACCCTTCCTAAGTAAAAGACAAAAGGACATAAACCCTCCTAGTCACGTCTAGAAGTAGGCTTGGGTTCCTCTCCTAACAAGGCCTTGTTAGTGTGGGAAAAACAAAAAACCATCTTCTGGACAATGGCTCCCTCTTCTCACTGGGTCTCAAGAAAAGATCCATGATGGCTTCCTAGCTACCCTGTTAACCTAAAATTTCTATTTAAGAGCAAGACACCTAAGGGGTAGGCAAGTTCTTTTTTTCAAAAGAGGATTTCTAGTTGCAGTTTTCCTCTTAGTAATGTTGAATTTATTATTTGTAGTATGTCATGCTTTGTGAGTAAGTAATTATATTATTGGTGATTTTAAATGATCAAAATTAACGATAGTAGTAGCTGTTACGGAGCACTTGCTGAAGTATTTTATTCTAAAATCCATATATGTCTTAGCTTATTTAATTATTAAAAACAATTCAATATGGTGGTGTTATCACATTAAAAACAGGGAAACTGAGAGACAATTCATTGCCCAAATTCACACACAGCCAGGATTTGAACCCAGCAGCCTAGCTTCAGAGTTTAACCATTATAACATTCTGCCTTATAACAGATCAGCAAGGTATGTGCAAGGTGACATATTAGTGAGCTTCCCAGGAAAAAAGAAGGAACCATTCTAACGCCATAGTGCTTTCTTGCCCTTTACTTTTCTAATCCATTCACCCATTTATCCATCCGTAATCCTTATCCTAATCTAAATACATTAGTTAAGTACGTGAAAATATAGATAGAAGAAGAGAGAGGGAGGGAGAATGCGAGACAAGGGACAGAAGACAGACAGACAGCAGGTGAGGATATTTTGACCCAGGGTTCTTAATCTGGAATATATGAGATTCATGAACTCCCTGAGATAATATGCAAAGTGCAAAATGTACATGCATTTTTCTGGGGAAAGAGTCCTTAGCTTTATGAAGATCCTCAAAAGTGCCTGTGTCCCAGGAAAGATCAGAAATTACCAGTTGCAATGAAAAACAAAATGGTGCACACACAAGCCCTCTTCTCTGTTCTTTCATATGGGACCACCCGCTATACAATCTACATTCTCCCTTTCAGTCAAACATTGAAAGAAGACAAAAAGGAAGCCTAGAGCATCAAGAGACATGAAGACTCTCTTAAGAATTCATTAACATGTAAAGAAGATGTGGCACATATATAAAAGAAGATGTGGCACATATATACAATGGAATATTACTCAGCCATAAAAAGAAATGAAATTGAGCTATTTGTAATGAGGTGGATAGACCTAGAGTCTGTCATACAGAGTGAAGTAGGTCAGAAAGAGAAAGACAAATACCGTATGCTAACACATATATATGGAATTTAAGGGAAAAAAATGTCATGAAGAACCTAGGGGTAAGACAGGAATAAAGACACAGACCTACTAGAGAATGGACTTGAGGATATGGGGAGGGGGAAGGGTAAGCTGTGACAAAGCGAGAGAGAGTCATGGACATATATACACTACCAAACGTAAGGTAGATAGCTAGTGGGAAGCAGCCGCATAGCACAGGGAGATCAGCTCGGTGCTTTGTGACCACCTAGAGGGGTGGGATAGGGAGGGTGGGAGGGAGATGCAAGAGGGAAGATATATGGGAACATATGTATATGTATAGCTGATTCACTTTGTTATAAAGCAGAAACTAACACACCATTGTAAAGCAATTATACTCCAATAAAGATGTAAAAAAAAAAAAGAATTCATCAACATGTTCTTAGTTAGTTTCAATAGTTAATGCACATGTACTAGAAATTAATTCAAACATAAATAAGAGGGAAGGAGGATCAACATTTACTGAGGAACTACTCAATGCTAGGCACTCGATCTTTCTAACACTATGTTGTAGGTATCATTATTGTTGTTCTCACAGGATTAATTTAAGAAGGCTTTGAGAATATACAAATCATGCCCAAGTCCAGGCAATTAGCAAGGCACTGCCATGTGGGTCAAAGGCAAATCTACCCGAAGCTATAAACCCGGTTCTTCCCTCTGCTTCATTCTGCCCTGAGAAGGGCAGGAAGAGCTAATCATTGAATTGCATCTCTAACGACCCCTCCAAATCTTTCCAGGGTCTGAAAAATTGAATATGGGTGTGTGTGTACATGCGTTCCTGGGACAAGGTGACCAAGCTCTGTTGCATCTCTGATGCAACAAATACTCAGAAAAAGAAAAAAGGTCATAATTTGGAGATTTCTAGCTTCTGAGTCCTTCCATTAATTTATCACATTATTCCACAAACTACACTAAGCAACTCCCTGTGCTAGGCATTGGGTAGGGCCCAGCATGTCATCTTGTAGTGTCACCTCCAATAGACACCACAGTGCCTGCCCTCAGAAGCCTCAATGTCTAGCAGGGTTCACAGCCATGTGATCAAATCCTTTCAATACTGGGGAACACGGATTCGAACATAAGAATATGCTGGGTTCAGTGGCAAAATAGAGAGGGAGTAAGACGTTTAAGGTAGACCTTAAGGAATTAGGAGAAGAACCCAGGCAAACGATGTGTGATGGTTATGTGTCAACTTGGTGGGGCCTTGGTGCCCAGATGTGTGGTCAAACGTTATTCTGGATGTTTCTGTGAGGATGTTCTGGATGAGATTAACACTTAAATCAGTGGACTTTGAGTAAACCAGATTGCCCTCCGAAATGTCCGTAGGTCTCATCCAACGAATTGAAGACCTGGATAGAACAGAAGATTGACCTTCCCCGAGCAAGAGGGAATTCCTGCCAGCAGATGGCCTTCGAACTGGATCTGCAGCATCAGCTCTTCCCCCCTGCAGATTTAGGGCATGCCCATCTCCTTCCATAACCAGAGGAGCCGAGTCCTTAAAACAAATAAATAAACAAACTATTATATATAGGATGGATAAACAACAAGGTCCTACGGTATAGCACAGGCAACTATATTCAATATCCTGTGATAAACCATAATGGAAAAGAATATATACATATGTATAACTGAGTCACTTTGCTGTACAGCAGAGATTAACTCAACGGTGTATATCACTATACTTCAATAAAATTTTTTTAAAAAGAAACACTGTTTTAAAAATAAATATATGTGTGTGTGTGAGAGAGAGAGATGTATATATTTCGGTATATACATAGATTTTCTTTCTACTGGTTCTGTCTCTCTGGAGAACGCTGATTAGCACACAGTGTGAGCAGGGATATTCTGGCAGAGGGAAAAGCATGTGCAAAGGCACAGGGGCAAGAAGCTGCATGGCAGCTCTGGGCACCCACAAGTAATTCAGTCAGTTTATTTAATCCTGTTCTATCTCACTGACTGGCGTGATCACTCTATGCTTTGCTCCCACAAACCAGATTTTAGGAATCTGGTCTTAGTCTGTTTGGCCATCCCAGTGCTTTTGAACGTGCAAACGTTGCTCAGATTTCCCTAAAACAATAAGTCTCAAGGAGCAGCTGGAAGACTGATCGATTGGAACAAAAGCACAGATTTTATCTGCCCCCTTGGCAGAGTTATGCGCAACTACCACTGCCACGAGTAAGGTGTGCTCTGGGCAACATAGACTTTTGCTGCCACAGTTTTAACATCAGTACCCTTTGGGGGAAATCTGTATCAGTCGAGATGCTCCAGAAAATAGAACCAATAGGATGGTGTGCAGTTCGAGTCCAGAGGCCTTCTGCTGGCAGACTTCCTTCTTGCCCACCATCAAGCAACTCATGGAGACAGTGAGATGAGTCACGATCACATCTTGTCAACTTCCCTGAGCCAGAGCATCTCTTTATTCTTTTAAAATACATTTATTTATTTATTTATCTATCTATCTATTTATTTATTTTGGCCGCATTGGGTCTTTGTTGCTGCGCACGGGCTTTCTCTAGTTGCGGCGAGCAGGGGCTACTCTCAGTTGCGGTGCACGGGCTTCTCATTGCGTTGGCTTCTCTTGTTGGGCAGCACAGGCTCTAGGTGCATGGGCTTCAAGAGTTGTGGCTCGTGGGCTCTAGAGCGCAGGTTCAGTAGTTGTGGAGCACGGGCTCAGTTGCTCCGCGACATGTGGGATCTTCCCGGACCAGGGCTCGAACCCATGTCCCCTGCATGGGCAGGCAGATTCTCAACCACTGCGCCACCAGGGAAGTCCCAGAGCCTCTCTTTAAAGGTATCTGAATGTGTACTTGTGCCATGAATGAGATTCAAGAAGCTCATGAAACCCTTGGAAATGTTTATAAAATTATGAATGTATGTACAAATATCTGGGGAAAGGGTCTACAGCTTTTATCACATCTTCAGAACTCAACCCCATCCAAAGAAAATAAATAAATAAGATTAAGAAGCTTTAACCAGCAAAAGATCATTGGGATATAAAAGGACAGACCAGAACTACAGCTCTGTGACCCAGGTAACTTGACATATATGGTTCAATGTCTTTCCATAAATTATAACTGTGAAAATTGATTCCTAGATTCCTATAGCTTCATTCTTCTTCATCAAATTGTGTCTCTTCTCAAATATTTGGCCAAGTGAACACGGTTCTTTTCTCCCTGCCATGGCAACATCAGGATCAAGGACTAAGCATTAGAAGACTTGGGCTCAACCTGGTCTTGGCTCCGAGATTCACCTGCTCTGTGGTTCTGACAACCCCTTCCACCGCCCTGAGCTTTGTTATGTTGCAAGCGTTGGGTTGGATGACCTCTCTGAGGTCCCACCTGACTCTCATGGTATTGTCACCAGTGACTCTGAATTACTGTCATCTGCTTGTTGCTGGCACTGCTTCAGGCTGCTCTTCAATTCTCTGGACAGGTGACATCTTAGGCCTTCCTTCTACCTGCCCCTCTAATAAAGCTAGACAGCCATGCAGATTAGCAAAAGCCAAGCAAATTATTTTGACTGGGAGAGAAGTGCTACTCTGCAAAAGGAAGAATTTTAACTTCAAAGTTATGAACCACAGAACTTACCCCAGGATTCCTGAGGCTGTAGATCCTCGCTGCTGTTGAGGAGACATCAGTGAGTGATCAAGACTGAGACAGACCAGTGCCAATTTTGCACGGTAGTTTGAAAGTGTTCTGATTGTTATTTTTATCTCCTATGAGTCATTAAGTCTGTTCAAAAGAGTCCTCCACAAGAGGTGAACTGCAATCATTTTTATTAGCTATTCCGCATCTCTTACATTAACTATATTTCGCAATCAGGAAATCAGTTGCTACAATGAAAGCGATAGTTTGATACAATGAAAAAATAGTATATTAGGAGTTCTGAGACCTGAATCATGACCCCCGGTTCATCCATTAGCTAGCTACATACACAACTCCAGGTATGATTACCAGTGTGAATTCACTATCTTTCTCTCCTGCTTAATTGGCAATTCCTCAGGGTCAGAGGCCTTGTCTTATCTATACTCATCTCTTTATCCTGGCTTCTAGCACAATATCTGTTACATTGGAGGCATTTAATAAATATGCTGGCTGAATGGACAGAGAGACGGACGGATGAGGGAATAAAGTTATATTCTCTTTAGGACTCAATTTTCTTATCTGTATAATAAGATCTGCCACATAAGGTAGTCTGGACAAACCAATGAAATACTATATGTAAAGCTTCATCCTGCTCTAGTATCAGAAGAGACAAGATAATCTGAGAAAACCAATCTTTGCTAATGGACTCATGGTTGATAACAAACCATGTGTTGAGGTGTTAATCCTCCCGGAGGATGTTGGAATCTTTGTACTTTGATCCAAAAGAGTCGTGAAGCTTGGATTTTCACACTCTCAGATTGAAGGAGATATCTGGGGACAAACGTCTCCCACCCCACAGATTACTCTGCAGTGGCCACCACCCTCAACCATCTTATTACTTCCAGATCCTGCACTGTACTTTTATTCAAGTTGATTCTGATTAAGATGACCATCAAAGGTGAAAATTAAGTAAAAGGGAGGCAGTGGCATAAAAGGGTGGGTCAGTGTACAAGGGGACTTTTGCTGGCAGAAGGACATCCTGACCAAGCTGACTTGGACAGAAAAGAAGCTGAGGTTTTCTGTAACGCAGGCTCCCTGGTTGCCTCTCACTGCCCCACCCAGTGTCCGTATCCCCGAGCCCTCCTAGCAGGGCTGGATGAGGTCTCTGCAGAGCCCAGGATGCTCCCTGAGTTTGCCCTTCCCTGGCTGGTCCTGCTAAGGGTTACAGAAGCCACAGAACGGTTCGGATCATTGTGTCAGAATGTGCGCTAACGTCATCCCCACTAGAGCTGCTCACTCTTCACTAACTGATATGCCTCTTGTGAGCTTCGAGGGAGCCTGAAACTGGCCACCACAGTTGGCCCCATCTCCCCAAGAGTGGCTCCAGGCTGTGAGAAAAGGGATGAGGGCAATGTCCCTCTTTTAAATATGGGAAGACGCAGTGGGTACCGAAGACCTAGCACGTGATGATCTCAGAGGATGTGAATCCACAGTCCCTTCTCGTCTCAGGGGGCTTCTACAGAAAATGATCCTGGCCTGCTGGAGAACATATATACGTTACAGAAATGATCTCCTCTGGGGTAAGTTCTTTGCAACTGCAACCTAAGCTATTCAGCTGTGCTTTAGAAGTCTCTGAATGCCCCTCCCCCTCTCTCCCCAAGGGTGTCTTTGAATATAGATGAAAGCGTTCTACATTATTCTCATTTTTATTGGTGAATAGTTTGTTCACATTTTAAACTATTGATTCATTCTTTCAGCGTTTTCATTCCTTTCAAAGCAACTGTGTGACAGTGCATCATTTTTATGTATTTTGGAGAATGACGAGCGGTGTATTTTAGACCAAAGGATTTAGCTGGAAGGAGAAGGGAAGGGCAGGGTGGGGGGACGCGTCATTTCACTGACTTTGTAGAGCGGCCAGCTTAGCACATGCAAGTGGCAGTGCAAAGTCGATTTTGAAAGAAACTGCTTCTCATAGGTCTCCTCTGAATTCTTGTAGTGGGTGTTTTGGTTGCCTCTCAACAGCCTCTCGACAGTATCCATTCCAACCCCTCCCCCCATTCCTACTGTGAAACACTCAGGGGTTTTGGTTGAATGCACCCAACTCCTGGCTGTAAGGGTGGGCCTTGACTGGAGTCATCCGCAGTGAATGACTCAGTGCCGGACCATGAATTCAGGCATTAAGTCCATCAGCACATGTCAATCCCTCGGCCATGTCAATCCCAGCACATATGACCGTGCGCAGAAGATCCAAGGTACTTTAAAAAATAGTAACAATAAAATTAACAAAAAGAGGTTGCAGGAGCCTCCTTCTCTCCATCCCTGGAGGAAGCTTTGGTCCCTGTTGCTGCTAGGAGTCATCCTTTCATTCATTCTTCCCTTGGGTCTTGTTTTATTGGTGGTCTGTGTCCCAAGCACAGTCCAGTTCTAAGTGTTGGGGATACCGGATCTTCAACCTCACAATCCAGTGAAAAAGGTGCAAAATAAAGAAACATATAAATACATTGTATATTGTCAAGTGAGAAGGGCTAGGAAGAAAGAAACAAAGCAAGATAAGAAAACAGAAAGTTATGGGGTGTGATACTTAAGTAACTTGAGAGAAATGCAAACAAAGAAACAGAGTTGCTTGGCAGTGCGGGGGGGGGGGGGGGGGGGGTGGGGGGGGGGGCTGGGGGGGGGGAGCGGGGGATGATTACCCTGAGTGGAGGAACCCAGGACGGCTGTCCCAGGAGAGGACATTTGGAAAAGTCAGAGAAAATAGGGAAAAGAGACTGAGTATGCAAGACATTTTGAAAATAAATGTTACTTAATGACTGATTAGATTTGGGAGTTTAAAAAGGAAGATCAGGGGGCTTCCCTGGTGGCACAGTGCTTGAGAGTCCGCCTGCCGATGCAGGGGACGCGGGTTCGTGCCCTGGTCCAGGAAGATCCCACATGCCGCAGAGCGGCTGGGCCCGTGAGCCATGGCCGCTGAGCCTGCGCGTCCGGAGCCTGTGCTCCGCAACGGGAGAGGCCACGGCAGTGAGAGGCCCGTGTACCGCAAAAAAAAAAAAAAAACTAAGGTAGAGTGTGACTCCAGCAGGACAGTGCAGGCTGAGGACTAAGAAGAAAAACAACCCGTCAGAGTCTGTGGATCCAGAGAGTGGCTAATGATGGACCTAGAGATTATCACACTAAGCGAAGTAAGCCAGAAAGAGAAAGACAAATACTGTATGACTTCACTTACATGTGGAATCTAAAATATGACACAAATGAACTTATCTGTGAAACAGAAGCGGACTCACAGGCATAGAGAACAGACTCGTGGTTGCCAAGGGCTGCGGGGAAGGATGGAGTCAGAGTTTGGGATTAACAGGTGCAAACTATTCTATATAGAACAGATAAACAGCAAGGTCTTACTCTGTAACTCGGGGAAATGTATTCAGTATCCTGTAATAAACCATAATGGAAAAGAACATGAAAAATAACATACATATGTATGACTGAATCACTTTGCTGTACAGCGGAAATTAACACAACATTGTAAGTCAACTATATTTCAATAAGATTTTTTAAAAGAGAGAGAGAGAGTGGCCAATGGATTCTAGCAGCAGTGGTATCTCATACACAGTTTCACACTGTCCTTCCCAAAGCTGTCATTTTCCTATAACCTAAAGTCTTCAGTAAAGTTTCTTCATAGTTACAACCTGTCACTAATAATAATGAACATTTATTGAGGCCTTACAATGTGCCAGCTACTCTTCTAAGGGCTCCACAAATTATCAACTCATCCTCAAGGCAACTCTGGAAAGAACTATTATTATCGCCCTCATTTCACAGAGAAAGAAACCGAGGTACAGAAAGGTTATGTCACTAGTTTAAGACCATGCAACTAGCAAGGGTCAGAGCCAGAATTTGAACGCACGAAGTCTGACTGCAGAGCTCATAATCTTAACCATTGTTACTCCCTACATCGTCATTTAGGTTCATGTTAGCCTGGGAAATAAATAAAGGGAGGATCTGCGAGGACATTTTGGGGAGGAGCAGACCAGAAATGTTGGCACACCACAGAAAGGTGGAAATGAGCCCAGCGGGAGAAATCTGGGAGAATCCCAAAGCAAAAGCTAGGCAATGACGTCGAGAGGATATAAGCAATTTCCGGGAACCTCAGAAGCCTTCAGGAAGGACCCGGCGTTCCTGCAGTACCGTGGAACAGGGACTCTCCCTGGAGAAATTTGCACGTGGAAAGGATGAGTTCCACCCCTGTGAACTGTGATGACACGGGCATCGTGCTTTTCACAAGGCTCCCACGCTCAGTAATTGGTTGCTTTGTATGTTAAGTCTTCCTGCCATTTTCTGATCCTTTTTCTAACATCCCTTGAAAGACAATCCAGCGTTTCACTCAATTACCACGATTCAGTGCCTATTCATTGTCGATCATTTGCAGGTCAGCAAGATGACTCTGTAATGTATTTATTTATTTATTTGTTTGTTTGTTTATTTATGGCTGCGTTGGGTCTCCTTTGCTGCGTGTGGGCTTTCTCTAGTTGCGGTGAGCAGGGGCTACTCTTCATTGCGGTGCACAGTCTTCTCATTGCAGTGGCTTCTCTTGTTGTGGAGCACGGGCTCTAGGCACACGGGCTTCAGTAGTTGCGGCACGTGGGCTCAGTAGTTGTGGCACATGGGCTTAGTTGCTCCATGGCATGGGGGATCTTCCTGGACGAGGGCTCGAACCCATGTCCCCTGCACTGGCAGAAGGATTCTTAACCACTGTGCCACCAGAGAAGTCCCATGATGTCTCCTTTTCTATCAGTGTCACTTCTCAGGCATCTTCTCAGCCTCCTAAAATGCTTTACATACTGGAAAAGAGTTCTATTTCTCCACAGATAAATCGACTAGGATAAACCAATTTTTTCCCATTAAGAAAAAAGATTCAAGTGAAATATGATTTTTTTTAACTTTTTATTTGATATTGGAGTATAGCTGACTAGCAATATTGTGTTAGTTTCAGGTGTACAGCAAAATGATTCAGTTATACATATATGTGTATCTAAGATTCACGTGAAAATGATTTTTCATCAAGGTAACTGAAAGCAGATAGAGGAATAGGAAGTTTGTAGGAGCAGTGAGTGGTCAGTTCAGCAGAGGTGAAAGTGTAGTAGACCCAGACAAATCTGAGGCGGAACAACATGTGGTCACTTTGTGTCTTTGGAGGAAAAATGCCAATGAGAAACGTAGGTGTGGAAAGTGAAGATAACTGCCTCCCCCCGCAACCCAAAAGGAAGGTAAGCGGCTTATCAGGCAGGGTGAGTCTATGGTGTATGGTCAGCCCTATTAGCATATCTTAATTGGGAATTAGACTGTCATCGCAGGACACATTGTAAGTTAAAAACTTGGGAGACAACATAATTCATTTAAATTCCAAATGCACATCTCCTTTCCTACCTATTTGTTGAACTGTTTCCCTTTTGCTTTTCCTTTTTCTTCCCCCGTTATTTGTCTTTCTTCTTCCATCTACAGCTATACTCTCAATGTTCCTGTCCGCTGTCTTAATCCCTTCTTTTCCACAATTGTATTTGTGGTAGATTTCCGCAATTACCAGAAGTCACTGCTTCATTTCTCTCCCTTCTCTGTGTTAGATTGCTTTGCGTTTATCTCTACCTCCCGTTATCCATCCTCGTTCATCTTTCTCATTCTCTTCCCCTCTTTCATCATTCTCTCTCCCTCTTTTCCTCTCTACCTGTCTGTCACTCATTCACACAACCTCAAGCTGACATAGAACTTAACTTATAATTTAAAAAATTCTCCACTGCTGACAAATTCTACTCACGGAGCTTACGCCCGGGGATTGAGGATTGCATAAGACTGGATGGATCCCACAGCCTGTTGCTCTAAGCTTCAAATGCTTTCTTGACCCTCTCCCTCTTCACACAACTGGTGGAGTAGCATTATCCATTATCTCCTTAGAGCAGGGCTGAGAGGAACGGACCACTGAATATATTTGGCTGAGACGGCATCTCTCTAAGGAAGACGTTGTTCGTCCTCAGAACAGAGGACACAGGCTCCAGGTTTGCAGCCTCATCTGTAGCGGTGTTTGCACTGCTCCGCAGTTGGTTAGCTCATAGCAGCAAGCCTGGTGGGCCTCTCTGCCCCCCGAACACGGGGGAGAGTCATGAAAGCTATTGAACATGGCACATATACAGCCTAGGAGTGGGTATCACCAGTCACTCCAGGACTCAGTAGTACCGCTGGGTGGCGTGGCGTGGTTGAAAGAGACTTTCAAATAAAGCAGTGTAACCACACAGCTTGCAACGGGCTGTTTATCTCACAGACCCAATCTGGCTGTGAGAAGAAGGTAATGAGACGTGAAACATTTGCCAGGAGACACAGAAATGCCGTTGACGGGGGCTTTGGCTTGGTCCTCGTGGGTCGTGGTCTAAATTGCAAAGCTGTGCTCAGGAGCTTGGCTTTGCAGGGAACATGATCTTAATTGTACACTTGTTTTCTGTGTCGTGGATGGAACTGTTGGAATAACTCTTCTAGAAGTTTGTACAAGCATGAAAGATCTGACCCAGGGTGGGTCTCCAGGAGCACTTTCTCCCTGTGGTGGGTCTGAGAATGCCAAGTTCCTGCTAATGCCCTTAAGGAACCTCTGAACCTTGGCCCAAGGATGACTTTCAGGGTCTCCAACAGATCAGTGCTAAATGAAACATTCTGAACTGTCAAGGAGAATCTCCACTTAATTGGCCTTCAAAGTACATAAGATCCAAGATTGGCCTAGGATTATTAAAAAAAACAAAACAAAACAGAAACAGGGAGTGTGGAAACCTGCTCCAAACTCACCAGACTCCAATTACTCTAGAAAGTACACTTGAGTATTTAGTTGACATGGTTATAAGTCATATAGCTAAGTGTTTACAGCATGTCTTGCTTATTAGACCACATGGGGCAAGTGGTTGTGTGTAGTATGGTTGGTCCCTTTTTTCACTGGTAGGACGTGCCCGTGAGAAAGTGTATTTCTCCACCTAGAGATAGAGACAGAACCCCAAATACTGGCTCAGTGGATCCCAGCAGTCTCTCCAGCTTGTTTGGGTCTCCCATTGAGGTTGTGTTGTGTGGATCTGGCCTGATGTCATCTCCGTACAGAACCTGACAGTGGGTTTTCCACACCTAGCCCCCTGCTACTCCCTTCTGAACGAGAAGGGGATCTTGTGTGTAGAAATTAGGTATCTCATCAATCAAAGGATGTAGGAAGGCTGTTCTCTGTCCTCTCCAAGACCCAAGAAGAGTAATAGAAGACAATGCACTGGGGGTTTCCCTGGTGGCACAATGGTTAAGAACCCACCTGCCAACACAGGGGACACGAGTTCGATTCCTGGCCCGGGAAGATCCCACATGCCGTGAAGCAACTAAGCCTGTGCGCCACAACTACTGAGCCTGTGCTCTAGAGCCCGCGAGCCACAATTACTGAAGCCCACACGCCTAGAGCCCGTGTTCTGCAACAAGAGAAGCCATGACAATGAGAAGCCCGTGCACCGCAACGAAGAGTAGCCCCCGCTTGCTACAACTAGAGAAAGCCAGCACACAGCAACGAAGACCCAACACAGCCAAAAATTAAAACTAATAAATTAATTAATTAAAAGAAAAAAAAGACAATGCACTATATGATGCTGGTCTCAGGGTGTAGGTATGTGATCTAGAAAAAAAGGTCCCAAGCACATAACTTCACATTTGATTTTTTTCTAAGATAATTGGCATTTTTCTAGAAAATGTTCAGTTTCATTGGTGGGACTCAGTCGGTGTTCATTGGATGCCTAATTTGTTAGTAATGTTGGAAATCGTATATTTCCAAATTTCGCATGAGAAAACTAAGACAAAAGATCATTAAGAGACACACAAAGTGACTCAGGGAAAAGATAAACTTATGTATCTGGTTACTGACTCTCCAGGACTGTGTTGTGTTAATTAGATGTTCCTGAGTCCTTTGTCTCAAAATTAGTTGAGAGATTATACCGTAATGTCAATCCTGTCCATCTCAACTTCTTGTAATATAAAGCTACCTTGGGATCCAAAGCAAAGAAATGTAAAGCTCAGTTAAATTTTGGGAAAGATAGAATGTTGCAGGAATACAATTTCCCATACACATGTGATCGATACTCTAATAATATCAACTTTTACATTTGCCTTTTATTTTGGCACATCAGATTACAGAAGACATTATCCCCAGATCTTCACCTTCATCCTCTCAATAGAGAGAAGGAGATTCAGAAATGATTTTGTGTATCATCCCCTTAAGGAGGCTAGGGCTCACAGGAGCCTAGAGGGGACTGGACTTCCAGTGCTGGGTGACTCTAAATCCCAGATTGCCCAAGGCACTTCCGACTTCAAACATCCTGTCCCAATATCACCATATGTGCCCTCTTACTTCTTAGAGCAGCCTGGCTGGGCTCCAGATGACACGGATTCCGATCTGAGTGTCGTTACTCATCTACCCATTCGGCAAGTATGATTGACCTACCACGCACATGACACTGTGATACGCAAAGCAAACACCATCTCTGCACTAGAGGAGCTTAGAAAAGTGGCCAAGACAAGTCTGTAAAAAAACCATACCAATTTTAAGACATAATATAATCGTGGTGGTGGAAATATGAGCAGTGGGCTAAGGGCACAGTGGATTTCAAGAGAGGGGAGTCAGCTCCCGGGAGTCAGCATTTGAGCTGGCTTTGAGGAGTGTGGGATTAACCTGGCAGGTAAACGTGAGGGGAGAGCATTTCCAACAGCGTGGGAGTTAATGAAGTAGAGGCATGTTTGGGGGAAAGGTCAAGGTGCCGTACACATAAGCATGTAAAAGGGAGAAAGGGGATGAGTAGGAGACCGTCACTGGAAAGGCAGGTTGAACCCAGACCTTGAAGTGTCTGGGAAATCAGGCTAAGGAGACGGGACTTTGTTCTTCATGCATTAGAGAGTCATTGAGTGTCTTTTGAGCAGAGTAATGGCGGGTGACAATCTGAACTTCAAGAAAGTAACTGTCTTCTTGAAGGAGGACAATGTGGAAAGGAAATCAATGAGGGTGATTTCTGAAATGGCCACCAGGGGGCACACTTACACTGACAACTTTTCTGGTCCAGAAAAGAAGCAGGCCCAGGAGGGGTGTAGACGCCAAGAACTGGAGCAGAACACAGGTGGGAAGGGGTGAAGGCGAGTAGGGTAATCTGGAGGAAACTCAGAACTAGAGGCATGGAATGCTTATCATTTTAGGAAACTTGAGATGAATTTGTAATATGGGCAAGAGATAATGGAAAATCACATCTACTGAGTTCCTAATACCAGGGACTGTTGCTAATGCTTTTCTGCTCTTTCTAATCTATACCTGACTGCTACATGATGACTATGCATAGTCTCATTTTATAGCCAACAAAACCGTCTGAAAATTTCATTCACTGAGATACTAATTGAGCATCTACTCTATGCCAAGCACTCTTCAAAGCACTTGGGATTTACTGAGTGAACAAGACAACCCCTGCTCTCATGAAGCATATGGGACGCGACAGGGAGGAGGTGTCAGAAAGCAAGTGAACAAACAAATGAATGAAGAGATTCAGATAGTGAGAAGTGCTATCAAGATCATAGCCTGGTGGGATGATTGAGTATAACAGGAAGGACCTCTCTAAACGGGTTGATAAATGAAAGCCTCTCTGAGCAGTTGAGTTGAAATCTAAATGATGGGAATGAAACATTCAAGTGAAGACCTTCCAGGAAAAGAGGATTCCAGGCAGGGAGAACAACCAGGGCAAAAGTCCCCATGGAGGGAATAACCTTGACGTTCTCCTGGTACAGAAAGGCCTGAGTAGGCTGGGTGCGATGAAGAAGGGTGGATTGGTAAGAGCTGAACTGGAGATGTGGGTGGTGGCCCAATTCCAAAAGGCCCTATAGCTATTACAAGGAATTTGAATTTTATTTAACCTTGTAGGAAGGGTCCAGGCCGATACTTAACATTTGCAGGGCTCAGGACAAGAGTTTAAAGGGAAGCCCCAGGTTTCCCAAATTTCTCTTCCATTCTGCTCCATCCTGCACCACAAGTGCCTTCCCACACGTGTGTGTGGACACCCTACCCCTCACGTGTAAGCTCTGCCCTCCCTCCACCCCCAAACAGCCATCCCGTGCTCACCTCTCAAGCAAGGAATACAGGTGTCCACCCTTGGGAAGGTAAACCTGGTGATGGAGCCCCAGAAGGATGCTGAGGTCTCTTTGGGCAGGAAATCCTAGGTCCCTCATATCCAAAGTGTGGTCTAGGAGGGGCCTGAGCTCTAGGCAAGAATGTCCCCTTGGCCCCTTGGACTCCCCCCAGAACAGAGCCCTCTAGACTTTCAGGACCCAGGACAGGGGCCCTGGTTGTCCAGGTCTAAAGGGATATTACCCAGGTCTGTGTGACTTCAATTACTGGCCTCTTTTCACTAAGCATGTTTGCTGTGTTGGTGGGATCTCCTTGGGGACTCAGGTCCACCAAATCTAACATGTCCAGTTGTCCCATAAACACAGGCAGTTAAACGGTGGTAAGCTGGACATTCTGGGCCAACACCTAGGTCTTTACTATCTTCAAACTCCAAGCTGGCAAAAAAAAAAAAAAGTCTATGTAGGAACATAGACAGTACTCACCCCAGAATGGTTGACAGCTTTCAGTTTTATAGGGTTTTCAAACCTCCAGGCAATTCCTTTTATACCCCACCCTATGTACACATAGACATCCTTACTAATTAACAGTATCAGGAATCATCTCCCTAAAAGTGACTTAGTAGGGGTCTTGGTAGGGGTCTCCTTCAAACTATCACTTGCCTCCACCCTGACACAGACACTCACCACACCGTAAAGGCTTTTCATCATCCGTATCCACTGTTAGAGTACTAACACCTGCAAAGAGACACGTGAGAGCTCACATCCACTAACGCCTAGTGCACAGCTGAATGCCAGTGAAGACTGGCTGACCACGTGAAGAAGCCAAGACACTTCCACCTGTCGGGGTGCGTTGCTCTATCACAATGGTCCACAAGAGGCTGGTTCTCAGGGCAAACTTCCTCCACTAAACTTACATCGGGAGTAGAATGTTCTGTGAGAAGTGGGGACAAGAGTCCCGTTGGACCTACTGGAGAAAGAATAGGTGAGGGAAAGTGTATTCGTTGCCTATTGCTGTGTAACAAACTATCCCAAACCTAGTGGCCTAAAATGGCAATAAATACTAATGATTTCATAGCTTCTGAGGGTCAGGAATCTGGAAGTGGCCTGGCTGGGTGGTGCTGGCTCAAGGTCTTTTATGAGGTTGTGATCCAGGTCTTAGCCAGGGCTGCTAACAGGTGAGACTGGGGCTGGGAATCCACTTCTAGAACAGCTCACTCACACGGCTGGCAAGTTGACCCAGGCTGTTTGTGGGAGGACTCGTCACTCTGGGGAGTCTCCACTGGGCTCTTGGAGGGCCCTCGTGACCTGGCATCTGGCCATTAAACTACATAAAGCTCCATTTCTGAGTGGAAGAGAAAAAGCATAGCTGGTCCAATGGGACCTCAGCTTGAGTAGAAGAAAAGGTAAATGAAAGCCCTCCCTCCCCACCCCCCCAGGACCGCAGCCCTACCTGCCAATACTTGGGCAAGTTACTTAACCTGTCTGCCTCCGTTTACTTACCTGAAACACGAAACTCATAGCGGTACCTACTTAGCAGGGTTGTTTTAAGGTTGAAATGGATTGACATTGATGCCTGGCATATAGTATGTGCTATATGAGTGTGTGTTATAAATAAATCAATAAATCAGTCAACACATCCATCAATAAATCAATAATACTGACAGCCCTCCATATTTTTAATCCTGTCTGAGTAATTCTCTAATCTGAGTTACACTGCGAAACTGTCTCTATTTTTTGTCCCCCTCAATTTTTTATCTGAAAGTTCCAAGTGGATGGGGTTGCTGAGATTGCTGTACAGGAATATACAGCATCCAGCTCACAAATAAATGCAGGATACACCCGCATTTAATACTGTGATAGTAATAATGCTATTTTTGATGATGATATAACGACTTCCAGAATCACCAAGAGGACTGACTCCTAGAACGTCGTTCTGAAGGCAGGGCTGCTACACCACATCTGGGTGGACCCTCCTCCGGCTGTGGGAGTGCTATTTTTAACCTTGGGCGGGTAGATGACTAGCTATTTCCAAATGGTGGTTGAGAACACGGTGACCCTTTGGAATTGGGAGGGGGGAGGGGAAACGTACATAGTGAGGAAAACCGTGTCCCCTTTTCTGGCTTTGTCCTTTATCACTGTCCTGCTTGACTCCAGTTTGCTCACGTTGCCTTCTTTCAGGTCAAAAAACACGGAAGAAAGAAAGAAAACAATTTTTTGAATGTGGCATCCATAGTAATGAAAAAGCACATTTTTTTTTTTTACATCAGGAAGCCTTGCTAAGGGGCTGAGGGCCTTGGGAATCTTGCAATATAACTAGAGCAGGCCAAGATTTAGTTATTCTGCAGTAAAACCACATTTTTACTTAATGTCATTTAAAACCAAATGCCAGTTTTACAAAATGAAAGGAACTACCACAGAGTATTGGAATGATCTTATGAGACTTTCATGTAATTTTTAATTGGTTTGGCTGTTTCCTAACTCATTAATAAAAAGGATTATAGGAACATGACCATGTTATGTCTACTGCCTTTTTTTCTAAGTAAAATTGAATATCTTTTATAATAAAGTTGAAAGATTAAATTGATTCTCTTCCCCCCCCAAAAAAAATCTATTTCTCTGAAATGACCTTGATCTAACCCTTTCTATAAACTAGATTCAGCTGTATCTAGAGTACGTCTAATAGAGCATTAGCAGGGTAGTGATGTTTTGACATAAGAACCCTGGTGTCCTCAGCGGCTCACAGTTGGAAGTTTGCCAGTTTTCAACACCTGGTTTCTCTCTGCAGGCAGCCTTCCCTTCGCTGAAGCGGTGTGAGACCTGCAAATTACAATGTTAAGTCTTTCCCTGACATCTAGTGTCAAAGTGTGAAATAACAGACAGGGAACCAGCCGCTCATTAGGATAAGGATATGCTGGTCATGCATTCCTTAAGGGTTGACTCTTGGTCCCAGGGTCCGTCAGGAAGCAGCTGGCAACTTCATACCTCACAGGTAGCCCGAAGACGGAAGAAGAGAAGAGGGACCAAGAAAACGGAAATGCATCCTTTTCCTTACTGTAAAATGTGCCTGATTGACCCAAGACTGATACAGCATCCTTTGGGCTTATTTATCTTCTGGCCGAAAAACAAAATCAGAAATCATGGCTTCTATCTTTACAAACTGTCTTCTTATTGTGGGTCCTTTTATTCCACGTCTTCTCCAACTCATTCTCTGCCTTCACATGACCTTTTTACTCTTGATTTCTCTGCTATATGGAATTTTTACAGAATGCACAATATAAGTCAACAGATGCTAATGCAAGACAAGATGGGTGGGAGTAGCTTCTGACTTCTGTTTCTTAACACTTGCTAGCTAGCACCAGTAATCATGCACTATATTTTTTAGCAGAGGGATCATTGGCCCCTTACGTTTTACTCCTTCAGCCGTCTTGGCCCATGACACCTCTGATGTAATTGAGAAGGTATCATCTTTGCTCTGAAAATGACTGCCAAGACCATACTGTCAAAAACGCTGCAGGACCCATGGCTCCTGTACTGCGGTGATTATAAGGAAATTTGAATCATCTGGGAAATAGACACAGGGGAGCAGAGAAGAGGGAAAGCTTCCTGAGAATCAGAACCATCAACAGCAAGAGAAGGATGAGAGGCTCTGAGTAGCTACTCTGTGCCCTCCTCCAGGCAGTCCACTGAAATCATTCCAGTACTGTTGACGTGTGACCATGCATCCCCTTAGATTACGTGAAACTTACTCAATGACCCATGACAGACTTCAACAATATTCCTTGCCAAGAAATTCCCTGCAAGTATATCCTACATCCCTGATGCTTCAATGAAAATCTATTGCTCCTCCATTTTAAGTTAAAATTCTTTCATTCCTCCCCTTGTTTAATCTGTTCGATAAATGTTTATTCGGCGTCTACTACACGAGCCAGGCAATGTGGTGGGCTCCAGGCAAACAATGGATGAAAAGTTATAGAACATACGCTCCACGTACATACAGTCAAGGGAGGGATACTTGATGTTAATTAGATCATGTCTCAGTTTTTATGATCTGGCCCTGAGTCAGAGCCCCTCAAAACATCATTTCTCTGCCTCACAGCCCTGAGATCTGTCAGGTCCTCCTGGTTGCTTTTTAAAATCCTTTTCTCTCTTTCTCTTTCTAAATAATCATTATCAAGTGGCAGGAGGCTACCCACCCTTCTGGGCTCTGTCTTTAGATCAGTCAGGTGAGCCTGCAGTTCGTAGGCAGACAGGATAGGGGAGGCAAGAGGAACCAGCACCCCCTCTGTAGTTGCAGTGTCCCTGCATGACAGGAGCACAGGGCTGGGTATGTTCTCTCCGCAGTCTTGACTCTGACTGTTCTAGGAGGTACGTGGTGGCTACTTCAGGTAAGCAGCAATGAAAGCATCACCATACACCTGTGTGACGGGCGGCGAGAAGTCTCCTCCAATGACGTCTCATACATTTCTCCTGGTGACTGGCCTGATCAGGATCTATAAAACAGCAAATTTCCTAATAGCTGCCTCGTTAGCTCAAATTTCGAGAAGCTACTCCATTCTTTAAAAGGGGGGTGGGAGGTGCAAGGAATATAAATAAGGAAAAGATAGGAAAATCAATAAACACTAAAGGACAGCAACTGCCCAGAAAACAGCAAAAATATCTTTGAAGAATTTTTTCTTTATTATTTTTCAGAGTTGAAACTTCAAGTTAGTATATGTATGTATCTGACTCAGACGAACACGGAGAATTTGTCTAAAATATGGTGAAAATTGTGCTGACCTCATTGGAAGAAATGGCTTTTTTAAAAATCCCTCTTATTTTTGTATTTCAAATTTAGTGACTCCAGAATGTATGTTTCTGAGCCAAATGGCACTAAGGAAGATGCCCTTGAAGCTCAGCATAGGAAATTCTTAAGGTTTTGGTTTTTTTTTAAAGCACAATTAGTTCTTTTTATCTTAGTTTAATCCATTTTGTGATCCAAAGGCTTTCCTTCAACAAAATAAATGATGCTAGTCACCATTAGAAGAGCTAGAGAAAGTAGATGATAGAGAAGAAAATTCAGATATTAACAAGTTGAAGTACCTGCCACTTTTTAAATTGTCCTGATGTATAGCCCCATATGTTTAGGGTATATATGGCAAAGATAGAAACTTGGACCCGCAGGGAGAGAGGAAGTGTGTAAACAACTAAAGTTCAAACAGTGTGATTTGAAAAACAACATCTGTCCCTCTCGTCCAAAGCTTCTTATAATTTACTACAGAGTAACAGCAAGTATTGATTTCTGCCCTTCAGCTTCCTGATCTGCCATTTATCACCGTTTACCTCGCAGAGACTCTATGTCAGAAAACCACTGTTCATCAGGGTTTTTTCATAACAACACATAAAGAGCTACAGAAAAAGCAGAGATTTCAATTAGCTTTATCAGCGCATCATGACGCCTTCCCCAGCCAATCAGCATTCAGGGTCAACCTAGAGCCAGTTTTCTTCTCCTGGACCTTTTTTTTTTTTTTTTGCGGTACGCGGGCCTCTCACTGCTGTGGGCTCTCCTGTTCCAGAGCACAGACTCCGGACGCGCAGGCTCAGCGGCCATGGTTCACGGGCCCAGCCGCTCCGCGGCATGTGGGATCTTCCCGGACCGGGGCACGAACCCGCGTCCCCTGCATCGGCAGGCGGACTCTCAACCACTGCGCCACCAGGGAAGCCCTCCTGGACCATTTTTAAAGAGAAGGTCCTAGAGACGCTCTTCCCTTGTAACTGGCTCCATCTGTATATTTCTTTTTGCTCCAGCTTGTCAGCATTATGAGACTTTCTAGGCTGACTCTGAAGAGCTTTTTTTGAGAGGACAACTAAACTCTATATGCTAAAATAGTAGCAAACCCCACAATTCCTTAACTAAAAGTGTTCCAAAGATGTCCCAGTTTGCTGAAAGGGCCATGATCCATTCTTATCTATAAATGAAGTCCAATCCTCATGAAATTCGTTTAACCAAAAGACTTGGCAGAATCATGGTCCTGGAAAGAGCTTGGAGAAATCATCGGGTAAAACCTCAAGCCTTCAGAAAGTTAAATGTCTAAACTTAGAGTTGCAAATGTGTTTCTTCTTAAATAAAAATTCCAAAGGACTGATAGAGGCTCCCTGGAATTCCAAATGGAAGACTTTTGAGGACTGGCCCAATCTCTGTAGAAAAGGGTGTTGTGATTAATTGGTAATGTCTACCAAGAGTACAGGACAGGGCAAAATGTTGACTCTGGCCTAAATTAAACAGGATAGAGCATTTTTTTCTTCTCTTAAGTTTGCTCCCAACCTTCCTCCATCATACATTCTAGTTCTATCTTTCCATGAACCTATCCCTTATAAATACCTTTCAGAATCAGATCCCACCTCAGTCTTCTCATCCAGAAACACCAAAAAACATTTTCATCTTTCATCCTGGGAGCTATTTTCCAATACTTTAATCATTTTTGTTGCATGTTCCTACAGTCACCCCAAGCTCTTCACATCCCTTTGAACAGTGGTGACAAGTGCTTTAATTCAGACTATAATTCAAGTCCCCAATTCAGACTATAATCTGACTATTTCAGAATATAGAGAAACTATTGCCCTCATCTGCATATTTCTTCATACTTCCTAGTATTGCATGGGCTTGTTCATAACATCATCTGACTCATGTCCTTGCCACGTCCCTGTTACCTGTGTCCAGGCATCATTCTCTCATTGGTGAGATCGATGTTCAGAGGCTTAAGCATCAAAGTAGTTTGCCCCAAAGAAGTCTCCATTTTAAGGGTAACAGAGTTTGGACCAAAATAAAAGATGTCTTTAAAAAGGAAAAAAGACAAACATTTTTAAAACAAAAGGAGATGTTAATTAAACATGTTCCAAAGGGAAAGTTTGTAAAAGGCAACATTTTTGAAAAGCAAATTTAAGCAAATAAGATATTTTAACAAGAATTTTCGTGGGGGGACTTCCCTGGTGGTCCAGTGGTTAAGACTTTGCCTTTCAATGCAGGGGGTGAGGGTTCGATCCCTAGTCAGGGAGCTAAGATCCCACATGCCTCGCGGCCAAAAAACCAAAACAGAAACAATATTGTAACAAATTCAATAAAGACTCTAAAAATCGTCCACATCAAAAAAAAAAATTTTAAAAAAAAAAAAAGAATTTTCGTGGGATACCAAATTAAAACTCCAAGGGTGCCCTGGATCTATGCCCTGTGCTCTTGTCAGCCCTCCATGGCCACCCCTCCAATTGCCTTGTTCTCCATGGGGCTACAAGATCCTGGTTGGAATTAACATAAACAGAAAATATGATGCTAATTTGAGGAAGCTAAATTTGGCCATAAAAACCATTTAAAAGTAAAATTTAAAACAATTTAAACCAGCTGCATTAAAACAGATATAAGAAGGGTCGGTCCCAAGAGAGTCGACCCAGAATGATGGATGTGCCCAGAAAAACTTAACTATCTAGAGTTTAAACATGGGAAATACGCAGCCTCCTCGGGATTTAGATTCTGGGGTGCTTCAGAGACCTCCAGGACCACTCTAGAATGGAACCCTTTAAGATTTTCCTAGAACCTCTTTAGACCTGAAGGGGAGAGCTTCCTCAATGTCCAGCTGGTTCCTCATACTTTGCGAGTCCAGATCTGAGCTTATCATCTTCCCCCTCATATTAATTCTTCCTCCTCACATTAATTCTTCCTCCAGCTTTCCTGTTTCATTAACAGCATGGCCAGTTTCCCAACGTCCAGTCTCGTAACACCAAAATAATCTTTATCGGCTTCTCCTTGAATTCCTGCTAAGTCATGGGGCATCTAAGTCATGTCTCTTGCCTTCATCTCTTCCATCCCCATCCACTTTGTCCAGTTTCTTCAATTATACTTCTTTCCTCAACCACTGCGTCAGCTTCCCACATTCTCCAATCTTCTTTCTCTTCCCCTAGAACCCACTCAATAATCTACCAAAGTCATCCTCTCAGAGCATGCTCCAATTATGTCATGCCCCCCCAAGAAAACCATTGAAGGACTTCCCATGATCCCACCAAATCAGTTTAAAATTCCTAACTCTGGGGCTTCCCTGGTGGCGCAGTGGTTGAGAGTCCGCCTGCCGATGCGGGGGACGCTGGTTCGTGCCCCGGTCCGGGAAGATCCCACATGCCGCGGAGCGGCTGGGCCCGTGAGCCATGGCCGCTGAGCCTGTGCGTCCGGAGCCTGTGCTCCGCAACGGGAGAGGCCACAGCAGTGAGAGGCCCGCGTACCGCAAAAAAAAAAAAAAATCCTAACTCTGAGAGTCAGCACCTTCTGCAGCAGAGAACTTACTCTACATTTCCAAAGAGCTCGCTTGCTCCAGCTAGCTCTCCCGGCTCCATGCTTTATCAGCCCATCCTTCTGAACTGCCTTCCCTCTTCCTCCTATGGGTACAGCTTCCAAAACTTTACCCACCCTTCAAGTTCATCTCAGATGCTCCTCAAAGGAATGAGCCCACGGAGCACAGCTGGGTGAGGGCCAGAGCAGATTCCTCTAAGACAGGGGTCACTCTAATCCAGGTCCAAGGGATGCGTTACTTAGGAAATCCATGAATGGCTCCAGGGCAATTTGTGAGTGTCCTAAATTTTATGGGGAAAAAACATATGTATGTTTTTGCAGAGATAGCTTTTATCAAATTTAAGGACCTCAAAAAGGTTTTTAAACACCCATCTAAGGGCATCTTTCCCCTCTTCCTTCTCAGCATCAATCATGCTTGTACCTGCATTGGAACCACCTGTCCAGTTCTCCTTAAACCACCATGGCAGACAGGGTCTGTCCCTCATCATGCTATCCCCCAGCACCTTCCCGGGCACCACACAATTATATTAAACATCTTCTAATTGCCAGGCAGAATGCTAAATGCGGACGTAATAAATGAACAACGGGTTCCCTGCCCTCACAGTGCTCTAGTGAGGAAGCCATGCAGTTAAACCCACAATTAAAATAGTTTGTAAAAAACATTCTGATGACTATGCCCAAGGTGTTATGTAAACACTGACAAAGCACATCCCAGTAGGGCCTGGGGTAGTCTGGCCACCCTTCCAAAGATGAGAAATGGCTGAGTCTTGAGGTGTCAGAAAGGGAGAGCCAAATACCAAAGAAAGGAGGGGAAAAGGAATAGCATGGGGAAACACTTCCCAAAGCATGGAATAAGTAGTACATTTTAGCTCGAGGATAGAATGGTATGGGGAGGAAAGGTGGAGATGGACAGGTTTAGCACTCTGAATTTTATCATGAACAACATGAAGGCGCCAATGAAGGATTAACAGCAGAGGAAGAAAAAAAAAAGGCAGAGGAAGGGCATGATGGTATTTGCAATGCAATCATCTTTGCAACAGAGCGGAGAATGAGTTAGAGCTGTGAACTCTTAAGAGACTTTTCAGCTACTTTAAATAAATGCTATTAAAGGTCTAAACTAATATCATAGCAAAGGAGTTAGGAAGAAAGGGAAAGAGTCTAGAAATATTTAGGATTTAAAATCAAGAAGATACAGTTACTAATTAGATATAAAGAATTAAGGAGAAGGTGGAATTGTGAATGACACTTGGGTTTCTAGCGTCTAACTGCATCTAAGTGATGGGTGGTTATTTCCTGAGACCAGGGATACAAAAGGGGGAGGAAAGTACTGGGTTCTGTGGAATTTGTGGTTCTTATGAGACTGGATCCAGAAAACTGGTCTGAGCCAAGATGCAGATTTTGGAATCATTAAAAGATGGATGGTGATTAATTGTAAGAATTTTAATGAAGTCTCTCAGGCAGAATACAGAGATAAAATGAACAGAGGGGTCAAGGAAAACCAAACAAACAAACAAAAGAGAATATTCACTGGACTAGGGAATCTAAAGTGACCGTTGACCCTTAGGAAAGCGATCGTTTTGGAATGGTGAGGGCAGAAGCAAATCTGCTTGAGAAAGAGCCAGTAAGGAGTCAGGCTGTAAAACCGTGCCCTGGGCTTCCCTGGTGGCGCAGTGGTTGAGAGTCCGCCTGTCGAGGCAGGGGACACGGGTTCGTGTCCCGGTCCGGGAAGATCCCACATGCCACGGAGAGGCTGGGCCCGTGAGCCACGGCCGCTGAGCCTGCACGTCCGGAGCCCGTGCTCCGCAACGGGAGAGGCCACAACAGTGAGAGGTCCGCGTACCGCCAAAAAAAAAAAAAAAAAATTGCCCTAAGACCAGGTGAAAGGGCCTTTCCCAGGCCTGTGCTTTATGGCTCTGCTCTGCTTGTCCTCCAGCCACACCCCTACACGGACAAGAAGTCCTTGGGCTTGGAGCCAAAGGAGCATACCCACTGGAGCCCACATGCTCCTTCCAGATTATATTCTGATTATTCAGGACCCCAAATTCCCTGCCCAAACATCCCCAAGCGCATTTCTAGGCTTCCTTCCCCAGGGCTTTCTCTCAAGTCTAGTCCATACAGAGGTCAGACCATGTCATAGGTGTGCACACTCTTGGACCAAGAAATGGCTGAGGGGTGGCCATTTGCAGGATGCGGAAGGGGCGAGGATTGGTTTTGCATGTGTGGGGCTGGGATCTCCACAGTCATATACTCAAGGTTCCTGAGGATGGAGCCCGAAGTGAAGGGTAAGGGAAGCAGGCTGTGAGCCAGAAACCCGGTACCAACTTTCCCCTGCAAAACCATGTTCTACCCCAGAACCCCAAGCACTCAGAGAATTCTAAATTTGATCCTGACCGTCTAGGTATATTTATCGAGGTAGAACAGTAGAACACACTTTATTTAGCAGCTCATTAACTTGATATGTAACTTTTAAATATTTAGACGCGGTGTGCAGACCTCCATTTGTGCTCTTACTTGGGGCCCACAGGTGTCAAGGTGAGGCCTGGTGGAGACATAGATAACAAGACACACCTTCAATAAACATGAGAGTGAAGAGACAGCAAGAGGTAAAGTATTAGGGTAGAAGGGAGTGTTTTGTTTTGTTTTGTTTTGCTTAAGACAGGATAAACTTAAACATAAGTTACCCACAAGAGAACACTTCCGGTAGAGGGAGAGAGAGGTTGGAGATACAAAAGGGGTGTACCAAAAAGTATCCTTAAGGAACTAACAGCATGGAATTCAAAAAATGTGGGTGGGAATGGGAACGTCCAAGGAAAGGCCATGGGAATGAGTGGCTGAAATGAAGTTAAACTGAACAATTAAAAGTTGTCTGGGGCTTCCCTGGTGGCGCAGTGGTTGAGAGTCCGCCTGCCGATGCAGGGGACACGGGTTCGTGCCCCGGTCCGGGAGGATCCCACATGCCGCGGAGCGGCTGGGCCCGTGAGCCATGGCCGCTGGGCTTGTGCGTCCGGAGCCTGTGCTCCACAACCGGAGAGGCCACAACAGTGAGAGGCCCGCGCACAGCAAAAAAAAAAAAAAAAAAAAAAGTTGTCTGCATCGGTCTTTTACCTGTCCTTCCAGGAGCTCTGACAAGCATTAAACACAATGAGAGGTAAAGAATTTGAATTACTCTGGAGAAAGAAATTAGTAGAGTCAGTTCAAGTATGCCATGTTGAAGTGAGTGTGGTAACTTGGTTTATGGAAACAAATCTGGGTTTAAATATTACGGCCAGGATGATTTTAACTTTTTTAAAATAAGGTGACCAAGCGTCAGATTCATGAGTATAATCTATGTCACTCATAAATCCAGTACTATAATTCTCAAAACCTGATTTTGCAATGCCTAGTTACCTCAAGAGCTATGGCAAAATTGTACCCAAATACTCAAAACAGCTTTACTTTTTTTTTCTATTTCAATCAACTTGTATCATGTCAGGCATCAGAATCACCAATTGAAAAGTATAACTTTTTAATACATTTTTTAAAAATGCAATTTATTTAAGCTAAAAAAAAAAAAAACCCAAAGAGTTCACCCATTTCTCCCAGCCCCCAGCCCCACCGCTGTCGACCACTTGATTCACCTTAAAAATTATAGATATATGTGCCCTTTGTCATTATTTTACGTGAGGAAGGAAAAGTTGTGAAATCAAACCAAAATAGTAAGGTTTCATCATTTTCAAAAGCTTGTCAATTATTATACTAAGGAGTTAGAATCATCCTAAAGTTCCTAGGTAAACTGGGTTTAAGCTATTGATATGCTAATAAAAGTGGGAAAATTAAGATTGATTCTAAACCATGAGATCAGAGAATGGAACAAGCAGTCCTAGCTTAAGAACACCCAGTTTACAAAATTATATATGTATATTTATAGCCAGAGTCATGCTAAATGCCATGTTCTCCTATATTCAATGGCAAACTCTGACATGACCGGGGAAGAGTGCTTCCCAGGCAGCCATATGTCCATCTCCCCCTGCATCAGATATACTCCTCTTACCATGAAGGGCCTGGAGGGGCAACAGAGGGTTCCAGGCTCCAGAATTTAACTAACTCATTTCCCATAGAAAACAACAATAATAATCAAATCATTATGAAACTTCTTTTCCAGGCTAGACTTACAAAAGTCTTTTTAGCCCATATGATAAGTAAGATCGTTGTAAGTTGTCTCTATGGAAAATATGCTCTGAGTCCCAAACAACCAGCTTAAGAAGATTACTTTTGGAAGTGACTCATATAGGTCTCTAAGAGGCTATCAATGCCATTTGATTAATTTAACTTAAAATATGTTGAAGTCTTATTTTCGGGTTCCATTGTGTCTTTTTTTTTGTGCATTACTCTGTGTGTAGTTATTTCATCCAAGACCACAGGGGAGTGAAAGATGGCCTACTCCACATTAAAACCACTCTTATCGTATTGGCGTTGACATGATGCTGGGGTACACAGCACCAACCCTGCTTTCCACTCTTCATTCTGGTCCTTACTGCACCCAGAAAGCCGCCAATCTTTCCTTCTCTCATAGAGTCCATACAGATTACGCCCCAGGTAATGCAATGAATGGGCTCCTGAAAATGTATGTGACGCATACCATCGTGAATTGCTTTATATGTTCAAGACACGTTACAGGAGTTCGCTACTTCAAAGAAAATGTACAAGCATCTCATTTGTTAATGTCATAACCCATTCTGATTCAAGATAATAACCTCTCTCTAATGTATTAGCTTATAAAGTTCCATTTTTTGCTTAAGGGGTTTAATTAAAGCAAGATAAAACTATACTTTCAGTTCCAGAAAGTAGCTTAATGTCTCTGATAAATGCCAACTTGTCCAAATCGAACTGATGGACAACTTAATTAGGAATAAATGTCATTATCATCCATATTTTTCCTACATTTTTTGAAAGAAAACATTCACACGGTAAAGGGAATCATAATCTGTTTTTATATGCCTCGAGTTATAAACATTTGTATCAAAATATTTACAATTATAGTATATGAAATACCAATCTATTAAAGAAGAAGCCAAATACAGTACTAGAACAACCCACCAACGTAATGCAAATTACATGAGACATAAATGGCACAGAAACAAAGTAAAAGACAAGGGAATACATGGTTCACTCCAGTCACAGTTTGACTTTTTAACACAATGCTAGTATCTCTTTTGGCTGTATCTGATATGTAAATCTGCTTCTGCACTCAAGACAGCCTTCTAAAATCATGTGATCATTAAATCATAATTTAAAAGTTCACTATCCCACAGTTTTTGCTTGCCAACCAATTTACCCCACAGCCCAGATAATTTGGTGGCCAGCTCTCAACATTCCCCTAACCAGAATGAACATAGAGAAATATACTTAGTAATAGTCCTTTTACATAAATATCAGCAACTGTGGCATAATAGCTCCCCAAAAGGAAACGCATGTAAGAAACAGGATGAAGAGGGAGCTAGAAGATGAAAAGTAGGCAAGATGTCTCAGATTCTCCCTAGGGTAGATATTCTCAGATTGGTAAAGGAAATGTCTTCCACCAAAAAAATACCCTTTAGCCAGAATCTGAGATGGCTTAAAATAGCTGCGCCAGGCCAGAGCGATGCCTGCTTAACCAGGAACACCACACTAATACCATACTTCTAAGTCCTATATAGAAACACTCTTGGGGCAGCAGACAAGCTCAATTACCACCGGACTGGGTACCACAAGAGTCTTTAGGGTTTTTTTTTTTCCTTAAAGAAAATATCTGCCCATCACCTATATTTTTATTTCTCTCACGGAAATTTTCTTATTTTCCTGGAAGCACAGACACTCTGTTCTTATTGTGACTGAAATCTAGTATGCTTAATACTTGACAATAATATAGCACCTTTCATCCAAGGATTTGTTGTTTGGTTTTGGTTTGTGTGTATTTTAAGAAGCTTCCAGAACTGCCTTGCCTCACCTGTGTTGTGGGATAGGCAGGACCTCTGAAAGGCAACCCCACCAGCTCATGTCAAAGCTAGAGCTGTCTGTCTCTGAGCCTAGGAGCCCTGATCCCCAATGTGGCTAATTAGATAAAACTTCCTCAAAAGTGTATAATTTAGAGGGAGAGTAACAGATTGTGTTGCACGGGTCTTTGTCCTTCTCTCTCACGTTACATACTTAAAACAGACATTGATTGCATGGAGAGAGGTTCCTAATAACATAACTCTAACATAACCCTGCTATAAGATTGTTCCTTTTTCCCATAATTTGTGTGGTGCTTCCACCACTGAATTGGTCGTTGGTGGCTTTGCAGAAACTCCAGAGAGCTGCCTTGGCTTTAAAGGAGAGGCCAAGCAAAGTCTGTAGCAAGAGGTCTCCACGAGGGACAGCTGTGTGAGGTCTAGTCTGGGTTCTGACCACGCCCCAGGCCTTCCACTGTGAAAAGTTCTCTCTCTCAGTTTAGCTAACACACCAACTTAGCCTTAATCACTATCTCTCTTCCTCCCATTTTGTCACAAATACCACAGAGCTAAATATCTGTTCCAACGAGAGATAATGGCTCGCTGGCCAAAGTCCTCCCTCAGGGCCCTTCAGATGGTACTGTTTTGCTTTGGGTCAGAAGGGCAGGATGGCTTCCAAGCCCGGCGTATTCCGCACAAGAATAGCATCTGCCCTTGCCGGAACTTGTACCGCTATATTAACTAGGTGCAGTAGGTCTGAAGACTGAATTCCCCCTCGGAAGTAGAGCCAGCAATGTGGCAGCTGCTGGGACCCCAGGCAGTGTATGTAACTGATAACAGCTGGAGGCTGGAGGGAGGCCCTCTGGCCTGCATCCAGGGAGCATCCATCCCAGCCCACGGCTTTCTCCCGGGGCAGGGGCTGGACAGTACGGGACCCCCACAGTCATGTTTGGGTTTCAGCCCCTCCCCCCTGCCTTCCCCTCCCCCCAATTCCCTCTCTTGGTTTTTCCCGCTTAGCAACGTCCATTTCTCTCCCAGATTCAAGGACTCCCTCCTCCCCACCCCCACCCCCCAGAGCCCCGATAACGTGTTCAGCCTTATTTCTTTCTCAGGACCAGATAGAGAATGCCGATGATGAAGCTGAAGCAGAAGCAGATCCAGGTCAGGATGAAGGAATAACCGTGGTGACTCTCCGGGTACTGGCCTGTAGAGTTATTGGCATAGTGATAAGTGTAGATGGAGGCCCCCACCAAGATGCACAGCCCTGCAGGCGAAAAACAACGATTAGCTGTTGGTTTGATTTCTTAACATGAAAACCAAGAAAAAGATTTTATAATTTTAGGAAGAGCCTATTTCCCTCATGGGCGATGGGAAAATGAAATCTGAAATTGGACCCCCAACGGTAGTTCTGTCGATTTGCCCCAAACCAAGCTTGATGGCTGTGTTGGCAAATCAGAGGTGCTCGAGTTCTCACATCTGCACTGGTTTGTGTGGATGAAACACAGCATCTCGGGTCCACCCCTCAGCCTTCCCATCTGGACCCCAGCACACAAGGGCAGGCTGCCTGAGGGATGCAGAAGAATACGCCTTCCACCAAACTGCGTGTGTGGGGGAAGACGACAGAAGAGCGGGAACGGCGATCATCGCAGGCATTCAGGCAGTGGTTTCATCTTTCTAAGGAATCCCACATCCCTGCCCCCTTCAAGGGTCTTGTATACAAGTGCTACTGATGGACGGACTCCAGCCACTTGGTAGCTGCCCGGGAGCCCAGGTTTAAACAATGAAGCCTACGAGGGTTCTTATTCCAAGCAGCTATCAGGGGTTCTCCCAGAAAGCACAAATTGTACAAGGCGGTTTCACTGCCCCACGTGCTCAGCTGTTCAAGCTGCTGGGAGCACCCATGGTAAGATCTACGGGAAAAGCTTTTTCTGGGTAAGCTGATACTCACAGCACACCAGCATGGTGGCCCCTGAGAGGAAGAAGCGGTTGCCTTTCTCCATGGTGAACAGCTGGAACACGAAGACCACGAGGGAGATGACGGAGAAAATGATGGACAGAATCATGAAGGCCTGCACTGCCTTGAGGGCATCTGTGGACACAGGGTGGGGGGAGTGAGGGTGTTAGGCTACCCAGTCCCCGAGGGACTGGCCATTTCCCTGAGCGCACGAACCGTCAGCACTGAGTACAATATCTTTGTACGCACCTTCATTGCTGTATGACAGGCTGTGGCTGCAGTCGTTGGCGGCAGTACAGTTTTTCCAAAGACCTACTGATATTCCTCCAAAATCTGAAACCGTCCAGACCTGAAATCAAAAAGAAATAAAGGAACTCTTCTCAGTACTCTGTAATGACCTATATGGAAAAAGAATCTAAAAAAGAGTGGATATATGTATATGTATTACTGATTCACTTTGCTGTACAGCAGAAACTAACACAACATTGTAAATCAACTAGACTCCAGTAAAAATTTTTTGAAATAAATTTTAAAAAGAAATAAAAAGTTGTTTAAAAATTAACCCCCTACTTTGAAAGAAAAGGAAACAACAGATCACTTGTGTCAGGACCAAATCTTAACCAAGACTCCATATTTAGCCATAAACATGGTTTATTTCCATCTCTTGGTGGAAATAAGGTCTCACTAAAACTGAAGTCACAAAGGTCCCGAGAAAAAAGAGAGAGAAGAACGTGTGACCAAGGAAAAGTCACCTCATTCTCTGGGCCTCACATCCCTCATCACTTCAAGAAAGAAAAGAAAAGGAGTAATTCAACCATCGCGATTTAAAATTCTAAGGCTCTAAGAAATGGAAACCCTGCGTGAGGAAATTGGTTTTAAGGAGGCACAATTCATACACCCTACCAAGATTGTTTCATGGAAGGGCCTGGCTAGAGGGGAAAAAAGTTAAGGAAAAATGTTCAACTGGAAAAAAGTAAGAAACAAAAAGGGCAACGGAGAAAATAGCTGAGTGATCAATAAGCCACTTTCATCTAAACAGAAAGATAAACCTTGATCGTCACAACATGCAAAGTAATTCCATAATAACATAGTCTAGCCACAGCCTTCCTGTGGCGGCAGCTGATAGTAGAAGAATGACGAAAATGTGTTCCCCGAGGCTCACCACAGTGCCAGCAAAACACTTATCCTTCTGGGATGGAAAACAAACACCCAGCCCTGTCTTCACAGAGTGTCTGTTAAAATGAGAGTCATTGGAAAAGCAGGGCCAGGATGCCAAATCGCCTGCCTGCTCTTGATTTAATAAACAGCTCTGTGTCCGGCCCCGTATCAGAAGCCGATAATTCAGATATTCAGCACTCAGCATCCACTAATACAGTTTGAAGGTGTTTATCGGACCTGTTATCCTGAGAGACTTGAAGGGCAGCGTACAGAACGGCTAAATTAGAGTCTGGGGGAGGCCACGTGGGTGAGCGTTCTAGATTATCACAGTGATGCTTCAATTAGCCTTGCCTATAATTATACCCACCGATGTTGGCAAAACTCTGAACTTGAAAACCCCTTTATCCTTCAACTGTAACAGGGACCTGAACAGCTTCTGGAACCATTTTTGTCTGTTTAGTGATGGATGGCCTTGGTTTTTGGGTCCAAGGAGCTGTCTTGTTTTTTTCTGAGAAAAGCACAATGGACCCGGCAAACTACCGCTAGAGGTCAGAGTAGCCCAAGGTTCAGAGAGAAGAGCCTGTTGCTACCTCCGTATTTTTAGGTTGTTTTGTTTGAGTTAATTCAGGGGAATCAGGTTAATCTTGCAAAATTCCACTCTCACATGCTACTCTCTGCCCAGATCTTGAATCTGGCGGTCGGGCCACCAAAGTGTCTTATGATCTCACTCCCATTTCTCCTTCTAATCAAGGTCCCCAGAAGGAAGGGAAGTTCTGCCCTGCCACGCAGGTGTCCTCATTATGCCCTGAACAAAGCCTGTCCCTCCCTGCTGGGCTCCTTGACCCGCACACCTCGAAGGCGTCCCATGCTCCTTTCACTCTGCACCTTTAGCAGAGAGAAACCCCACCCATTTACCCGTCCTCCAAGCTTCACCTACACTGAGAAGCCTCGCTGTGTTCTCCAGACTGGCGGGATCACTCACGTAGACACTTGTTACTTAGTTGTCTGAAGTGCAAGTATCTGTTTATTTTTTTCCATGACTAAACTGTAAATTCACAAAGGGCAGGAATTATGGCTTAAACGTCCTTTGTAGCACTTTATGTAAATATGCAAATAACTTCCAAATGAATGAATAAACAGAAGAACACAACTCACATTGGCAATGGTGGAAACAAATAACATGATGACGGTGGCGATGTGGACCACAAAGATACTGGCCAGTAACACCAACATCTTGGCTTTTTGATGGCTTGGGAGTGAAGAGAGTTCTGAAAAGAAAGGAGAACAAGAAAGGGAAAGGGCAGGTTACTGTCAGATTCAACACAGTAATTCAACTTTCCCGCCTGGGTGGGCTAGCTGCTAAAATCAGGAAGAGCTGCAGTAAAAACCATCAAGATTTCATCATAAATTCCTGCAAACAACTAGTTAGCCCAGTTCCCACAAGTACCTGTTCGTCTATTTAAATAGACTTAAACAGAAACAGAATTCTGCCTCTCAGGTATTTATATACTCATCCTTCTGATACAGCCTGTTTCAAAACAAGAAAATTTTATGGTAGCTGTTATCATTTTATTTTGTTTGTGTTTTAGAGGCCAAAAGTAGGACTTTGGTTTTTAAAAGGGCTTTCACAGCTGTAATTTCCAGGTCTCTATGCAACAATGTCATATAAATTTCTATTTTCCACTAGGGAAGTGTCCACGCTTCTATCAAACTGCTCACCCAGCGATTTTAATCGAATTTTTCCTCAGACCAGCAGCTATTACTCAATGCCCAGAGACTGAATGGGCTACTAACTTGATCCCAGATGAGATATAAAACGTGAGAGCCACAAACTTCTATTATAATAATGCTGTTGGATATTCAGTAATTATAACTACTAATTACAGTTTAATGGTCTGGTCATCTACCAACGGAACATTTGGACTGGTACTACTGCACCGGAGCGTTTGGGCTGTGTCATGGTAGGGACCCTGCTATTGACCTGGGGGCATAGGGTTATATTTCCTATGATTCAATATGACAGTTCTGGGGTCTGGATGCAGCTTCAGAGACCAAATGTGCCTTTGACTTGCGCTTGACATTTACCCAAATGCCAATCCTTCAGGACTCAGTAGAGCAGATGGGCAAATGCATCCATCACACGGTGGGTGGGGGATGGGGAACTCGGAGATTAAGAAAGTGAATGGGTAAACAAAAGCGTTCAGCCGTAATCTCAGCAGAATAGAAAGACAGGAGCCCATGGGTCATCCAAACCTAGAAAATAAAGAAAGTGTGAAGGATGCATGAGAGGGCAGCTATTCTGATAATGTCAGCTACAGGAGTGTTTTGTCACTCACGCCCAAGACGGTTCAGAGGCGGTGCCGGCTCGGGAACTTCAGAAGGAAAGGACTCAGGTTATCACACCCTAGGCGGGGTGGATGTGTGGCTGTCCCCCCCTCAGGGAGGAGTTGGCGGTGCACATCCAGTAACTGTGTCCCACTTTTCGCTCTCTCCCTCCACCTCATTTAATTGAAGCTTTGAGTGTGCTTGAGCCCCTTTCACATTGGACCGGGTATTTACTGGAAAGCATGGATACAATCATTCCAACACTTCTGATGTTTTTGATCTCCTCTCCCTTTCCTCATCAGGCACTCAAACTAGAATGACCTACGGAACCCGGGGGCCTTGCTCTTGACAGCCTAGGAATGAGAGGCAGACGCTGGCCCCCACTGCCCACCCGACCCATTCCAACCCCCACCCCGCGCCCTCCTTCCCCATCCGAGCACCTCCTGCCACCTAGATTCTTTTTGCAGAAATGTGTCCAATGGAACCGTGAACAACCAAAATGATGAAGTTTATCCTGCGGCTTCAGGGGAGAGCTTGGAGCTTTCGTACCTGCTATTAATAACCTCCCCACACATTCAAATGCATTTTTGCTTTTCTCAGGTCCTTGCACACTTCCTCAACTCTCCGCTTGACTCTAATGCACAGTGAAAAGAGGTTTTTGTATTAGACCGGGGTTGAGTTAGAATCGTATAAAGTTGTTTGACCTTCCAGTCTCAGTTTCCTCCTATGTAAAGTGAGGGTTGCAATGCTAATCATACAGGGAAATGTGAGGGTTACATTGGATCATATATGGAGAACTTCCAGCACAGCGCCTGGCACATGGCAGATACTAATGGGGTCGCTTTTCGCTGTGATTATTAGTATTACCATTATTATTATTATTATTATATGAAACTGAGTAGCTGGCACCAAACCAGCCCAGTCCATCCGTCACCAGGCTGCCCCATGCTAAGTGCCAGTAATAGGATATCTGCTATCCAGTTCACAAGGCAGTGTGTATAAAATCATTTAGGTCCTCTTAGAAATTGTCTTTATGCCTAATCCTTGCCCCTTGCGTGGGAGGACCACTAGGAACACCCCCTTAGAGATGAGGAGGAGAATCCTCACTCTTCTCAGCCCTGTGCTACCCATCCTCCCGGCACCCCCAAGATTCACACCATCACTAGATCCTGAGCTCACCCCTCATGGAGAAAGGAACAGGCATGAATTAATTCTCTGAATGCAGGGAATTAAAATATTATATAACGTGGGTTTCCCTGCTGGCACAGTGGTTAAGAATCCATCCGCCAGTGCAGGGGGTGCATGTTCGATCCCTGGTCCGGGAAGATCCCACATGCCGCAGAGCAACTAAGCCCGTGCACCACAACTACTGAGCCTGCGCTCTAGAGGCCGTGGGCCACAACTACTGAGCCCTTGTGCCACAAATACTGAAGCCCATGTGCCCAGAGCCCATGCTCCGCAACAAGAGAAGCCACCGCAATGAGAAGCCCACACACAGCAACGAAGAGTAGCCCCAGCTCGCCACAACTAGAGGAAGCCCGTGCGCAGCAACGAAGACCCAATGCAGCCAAAAATTAAAATAAATAAATTTATTTTTAAAAATATTATATAACAAGTTATGTTTAATCCTCCTTGGGCTCTACAAATGACTTTTTTATTCCTTTGCTTCTAATTTACAAACACCCTCCTCCTAATAGGGGTTGAGGGACCAAAGACAGAATATAACACACCAAGTGATGCCTCTTAAATGAGGTCCAGGAAAATGTTCTGAGTGTCCTCCCTTACATGCTGTTGGGGATCCAGCAGTGTTATCCGTCTCCTTGGATTGGTCTGTAACCCTCCAAAGTTGAGTCTGATTCCTTTCTCCCTGGCTCACACTGTCCATTTTGATGACTTGAACATAATTGCCTTCCAATTACCCTGCACCTTCACCGTGGCTGGTCCACTGCACCCCCGGGCGTGCGAGTTCCTGGCCAATGGCTCTCACTTCCGATCTAACCCACAGTCCCCCCTGACCATTATTCCCCTGCGGGGTGCAGGCATGAGTGAGTGGCGGAATCGAGCAAGGAAGCGACTCTCTTTCAGGGTATTTAGATTTCTGTAATCATGCCACATCTTTTCACCAAAGAAAGGAGCAAAATGTCTTGGATTAGCAAGTGTTTGTAGTGCACGGAACACACAATTCTCTCCACTTTTGGCTACTGTGTCCAGCCGGAAGTAGGAGCTGCTTAGCTGGAGCTACTGCATAGCACATATAGTAACCTCTCCATTTTTCATTGCCCCAAATTTGTCAGGTTTTTATTAGTATCATCCATTGTCAGCTTAGAGGGGCTTCCTTTAATTTCAATGGCTCTCCCCAACACATTTGGAAACAGAATGAACTGTCTCTTAAATGCCTGGTCTGCATCATCCCTAGGTACTTGGTCCCTATACTACAGGCCCCGCAGCAGATGAGTGGGGACCTATCAAGTAGTAGAGCAGTTTGGGTAGAAATCAAAGAAGACCCCATGCTCCCATGGGGTCCACCCACCCTTCACAGGCAGGGAAGATTTCTGAGAGCCTCATTCCCTGGCCTCGTGTGTAACTTGCTTCAGATAAAAGCGCCAAAAAGAGACCATTTCTGAGCATTTATATCTTCGGAAGTATTGGCTGCTACAACTTTCTCTCGTGGCAGTATGTTTCACTAAAACAATAACTGAGTTCCCTCTCCCACCTCTCCAAAATGCTATAGATAGCACACACCAACGGAAAGCAGACCCCTAGTCATAGCCGGGCAGCTCAAACCAGGCAGTAGAGGATAACGGCATGGAGGTTCTAAAGAGCTGGGCCCCACATCTTCCTCCCAACAGAGCATCGGTGCTCGGGAACGACCCAAAGCTTGTCCCGTGGTTGCTGGGACTTCCCTAACAACATGATCTGTGGTTCTTAGAGTTGGACCCAGGCCACCAGAGCTAGTGAATCCACTGCATTCTCAAGGGATAGGATGTCCACTGACTGTTCTATGTGGGGTGCCAGGAACACATTTCTCTTCCCACCACTGGAAGCAGAGTAGGATCGCCCCCTTTACCCTCATTTACCCAACAAGCTTGGGGACAGGGGTGGTCAGGGCTCCGTGGGGCTGGGTGGGAAACTGAGAAAAGTAGGGGAGGCATGAATGCTGACTCTAGAGAGAAGTGATCATTAAGAGAAACGGAGGTTAGCGACTTAGAGCCACACACAGGCTCTCTTTATTCCTTTCCTGTTCTTTCTGCCCTAACGGACAGGCCCGCCGGTTCCTTTTCCACCACCGCCATCTTTGTTTCTGACCACGCTTCCCCTGTTCTCCCCGCATCGCCCAGACCACACTAGGGCGGTGGTCTCTTTACACTCCTGTCCCCGATACAAGCCTCACAGCCACTGACCATTCTAGATCTGGATGAAGTTCTTTGCTAATAGGACATTTATTACAGTCAGTGAAAATCAGCCTGAAGATCACGGTTGCTGGTGATTGGAGCTGTAAATCACTAACTCATATTAGGGAGAAAGATAACCGCCCTCTCTAGTTGGCTCCGTCCACTTAAATCTTTATTGGTTTCTTGCCTCCCTCTTATACCCAACCCCCCCCCCCAAAAAAAGAAAGAATCAAAGGAACATATCCCTGAGACTGCCTTTCTCTTTGTCTTTTTCAGGTAGCCTGACACTTTTAGGGCGTTCTGACTAGGAGAAATTAATCAGGCCTCTGTGGACACCTTTCCTTTTCTGATGGGTAACTCATACTGCAGAGACTGAGAATCATTGACTTCTAAACAGACAATTGAGATGTTAGTAATTTGGCTCCGTGATTGCTAAGCTAGGGGTCAGATCACTTTCTTTCTGCCCCGGAGTCTGTGAGTTTACTGAGCAGCGACCAGAGTCTAGGGGAAGCAACGCTTGAGGGTGGTCTAAGGAACAATAATTGGGAGCAATGCAACAGAATAGAGCCCCCCAAACCTACTTCTCCAGCAAAGGAAGTGATGGAAATCCTCAGCTTGAGTCACTGAAGAACTCGCCAGAGACTGGAGGTGTCACATAATCAGAAACAGGGATCTGGGGGTTGTGTGAGCAGTGGGGGGGGGGGTCCCACAGAGCTCAAATGTCTGTGATTCACTTGGAGTATGTGAGAGTCTCACAGACAAAGGCAGAGTGGAGGCATCCTCTCCCAGATGGTACAGGATAGCTTTCTGAGAAGCCTGTGGATCACGCTGGCTAGCCAAAGACAGTTTAGTCATTTCCCTGGCAGCTGAAGACAGCCCAGGCATTTCTGGGGTGCAATAATGGAGCAATAATGACCAGATGCCAAAGTCCCTCCCCATCACTCCTTCCTCTCATCCCAGTTTGTTTGCTTTTTAACATCTTTATTGGAGTATAATTGCTTTACAATGGTGTGTTAATTTCTGCTTTATAACAAAGTGAATCAACTATACATATACATACATCCCCATATCTCCTGCCTCTTGCGTCTCCCTCCCACCCTCCCTATCCCACCCCTCTAGGTGGTCACAAAGCACGGAGCTGATCCCCCTGTGCTATGTGACTGCTTCCCACTAGCTATCTATTTTACATTTCGTACTGTATACATGTCCATGCCACTCTCTCACTTTGTCCCAGCTTCCCCTTCCCCCTCCTGTGTCCTCATCATCCCAGTTTCATTGCTGAAAATAACACAGTCAGGTCATGCATTTTTCCTCCAGTATTTATCTCCCGTGCATCCGTACTTTCCACTCCCACTGTCATTGTCCAGCTCAGGACCATCAGCCTCTCTCCCGCGATCCTCTCTCTGAACTCCTCCCTCTTAAGTATATGCTCTGTGTCACTGGGTTATCCGACCAAGTCACTCATCTTCTCAAATCTTCCAAACACACCACCACCCCACCACCAATCAGGAAAAAGGATCCAAACACCTCACGCTGGCCCTAGGAACCCGAGGAATTTTAAACCCAAACAGAAGTAGTCATTTTCCTCCTGTTATTAAAATCACTGGTGGCAACCCGCCTAGTAACAGAATTATTTGTGGAAATGTTTCACTCCCCCACCCATAAGATTCTAAGTTCCTGAAAGGAGAAGCTTGTCTATGACAGGTACAAAGTATCTGTTCAGCGAGAAAATAGATGAATCAAGGAAGGCAATATTTTCTTTTCTGTGGAAAAACAATCAGTGTCAAAGTAACTGAAGTCTTCATAAAAAAACAACAGAATTCTCCAGAGAAAATGTTTCCCCCTTTTTTATATAGGTGAACTTTAGTCCTGTATTAGTTTTAGAAATTATTTATATATTACTGTAACTATGTATTGAACATCTTACTATAGGCAAACTCTGTGAATATTTCCTGAGTATTTTTTTTTTTATTCTTATTTATTTTTTGGCTGCATTGGGTCTTCGTTGCTGTGTGCAGGGTTCCTCTAGTTGTGGCGAGCAGGGGCTACTCTTCGTCATGGTGCGCGGGCTTCTCATTGCAGTGGCTTCTCTTGTTGCGGAGCACAGGCTCTAGGCGCTCGGGCTTCAGTAGTTGTGGCATGAGGGCTCAGTAGTTGTAGCTCGCGGGCTCTAGAAAGCAGGCTCAGTAGTTGTGGTGCACGGCTTTAGTTGCTCCGCGGCATGTGGGATCTTCCCGGACCAGGGCTCGAACCTGTGTCCCCTGCATTGGCAGGTGGATTATTAACCACTGCGCCACCAGGGAAGTCCTCCGAGTAGCTTTGACATTTGAATATTCAAGGTTATATGTGTGTTTGTTCCCTTTTATTCAAGAAGAAACAAGTAAATGCAAAGAAAATATCTTAAACTTCTAAATACTGTTTTGTGTATTTAACTTCCTTATCTACCTCTTTAAATTACAGAATCTCTGACTGAAAGGGGGCTTTAAAATTCCTCCCCAATGCATGAAACTCATCTATAAATCTACACCAAGGAACTACCTAAATCATGCTTAAACTCCTCCAGTCACGGGGAGCTCACTACTTACCAAGACCCCCTTCCATTAGAAAGGTCCTGACAACACATCAGAGGCTGCTCTTGACAATGACTGCCTTGATCTTACTTCTGCCCTTTGTCTAAGGCTTCCTTGTTAGCATTTTTTTAAAGTGGTCGCTTTTCCAGCAGAACTTCCAGGTTATCAGAGAATTAGCCAGAGGACATCACCTGAGATCCCCAAATTTCACTAAGTCATAACACTGTCCTGAGATGACCCAACTGCTGGACACACTCCGTCTTTTCATTGATTGGTGCCGTCAGTGAAATCCCCATCTCTTTCTGGGTACCTGCAGACTTTGAAGAATGCTTTCTCAGACCAAGACACAGTGCTTTCTCCAGATGAAAGGCAAAGCCACTCCTGGTCATACGATCTCCATGAGTCAGCCCACATCTGCCCATCTTCCTTCGTGGCATACCCCAAACTGTGGCTGTGCTTCTCCTGGGGACACTGTACAGGGTGGTAGCACGAATGCCTTTCTGTCCTCTACACATCAGGATCATTTTGCTTTTGTTGGTTTATTTTGATATGTTTCTTTCCCACTGAGGATCATTTGGGTTGGCAAAGTGAATGTCCAGCAGAAAAGGAAATACTCTCTTTGGGGAGCAGCCGTAGAGGATGTATCCGGAGGAGGAAAAGGCTGGGATTAAAGGCAGGGCTGAGTGGATGAGACCTTGGATGAGCTTTTCTGACCATTGTTCTTGTTGTTTTATGTCAAGTGTACTTTTCCATTCTAAATATTGTTTTTATGTAGGGGTGGGAGAGGGGGGCATTAATTTCTCCGTGGGAAACATGTGGAGAAGAAGAATCCTGAAGGGCTATTTCCTCCTGCTTCTGCATGTCTGATGTCTGGTGTGGAAGGAAAGAATTTCAAGCTGTACCTCACTATATACACATCGTTCCAGGGTCTGTTTTCAAGTGCACAGGGCAGTTTTTATGACCAGGAGAAACATGAGCAGTCAAGTAGCAGGAATCTACATGCGCCAAAGAAAACAACTATTTTTTCATGGTCCTGGGGGTAAGGGGACTGCACGTCCCAAATGTGGGCTCTCACGAACGGGGGTTATTATAGAAAAGGTGATGTTTTTCCGGCGCTGCTGTCGACTAGCACGATTCTCCCGTAGTTAGGGATGAGGAACTGGGGGTGGGGGTAGGAGGATGCTGTTGAAGGGGAACAAAAAGAGAAAGAAAGAAAAAAGAGCACCTATTTGAAAACCAGATTCTCATAAGAATTCTGCCTCTGACTAACTGCTAACTTTGGGAAAATAACATACCCTCTCTGGACAGTAGCTCCTAGAGAGACATAGCATTGCACAGCAAAAAGAGCACAGATTCCAGGTTCAACTCCTGACTGCACCACTTTAAAAAAAAAAAAAAAATTCAGTGTTAATGAGGTATAGTTGACATATAAAATTGTAAGCTATGTCAAGCACGTTGAAACTCCAGCCCGTTTTAACTGTGATCTGCAGACCTCGTAGCCTTCGTGCGAGGCCTGAAGGGTTCCTGCCTGACACAGAGCAAAGGCTGTACAGTTGTTGGTTATTCTTTGTGTTCCTTTATGGAAAATGAGAAGCTCGGCCCAGCGAAATGGGCTTGAAGCTTCTCGGGCAGAAATTGAGGGCCAGCAACTCTGCTAGAAGCAAACAAGCAACATGAAGCTTGTCTTTCCAAATGTCCCCAAAGAGAATAACCTCTCTCTCTGGTTTCCCCTGGTCCTCTTTTGTGTCGGGGAGTGGCTAGATCTGGGGGACATCTGCCAAGGCTCCGGCCAGACCTGGGCAGCGAGGCCGGGCCCAGCCCGTGTCCCCGGCCCCGGCCCACAGCTGGTCAGGCCATCGGGCAACGTCCCCTGGGCGAGGAAGGAAGCTTCGTTGTCTTCTGCTCCTAACAAAAGAGGAGTGTTCTGGCGGCCAGAATGTCTCCGAGGGAGAGGTTGCCAAGATAATAACTAGGGTTTGGGAAGAAAATCAAGGTGTGGCCCGGCCCCAGGGGCCCTTGGCAGGGGGGGCGGTCTGACAGTAGGTGGCAGTAACAGGCTTGCATCAGCGGGGCCACAGCCCGGGAGGTGGCAGGACCAGACGGATGCAGGTGCAGCCAGGGCCGCCGCAGTGCCTGGGGTGGGCTGCGGGCTTTGTTGCTTTTTCTAAGGGCAACTGGCTCTTTAGTGGCTTAGCAGGGCTGAGGTTATTCAGTCCAGTTCCTCGACAGACGAGGAAAAGCTGGTCTCCAGAGTGAAGGCAGCGTCAGGATGAAGCCCACCCCCTGGCATCTTCCAGGTCAGGCCTTCTCCACTGCAGCACGAGCTTTTCTCTCCTATGTCGGGGCAGAAGTTCTAGAACTTCCACCGGATCTTCCCCTTCACTCTGTTCCTCCCACCGCCTCCTAGTTAATCAGAGGGTCAGCAAAACCCCTTAAAAGAGCGCCATTGGAAGAAACGAAGGGCCTTTGGAAGGACGCTGCTTCTTTCCATTAGGTTGCTGAGAGGGGCCACCAGCTGAGCCTGCCCCGGCCAAACCCGACTCCGCCCCTCCTTGCCCCTCTGCCACTGCCTACCTCAGACGAGCTTCAAACCTTCCATCCTGGCTCCCACCTACAGCACAAGCCCCCCTCCCCAGCGAAGCATGGCGGGCAAAGGGAAGCACGAGGTCTCAGCTTCACAACCCTTTCTCTGAAATAAGTGTGGACCCACCTGGCTGGTCCGACTCCTGGTTTCAGGAGCGGAAACCTCTCCCCAGCTCCCCGCACCTAGCCTCCTAGGCAGGGTCTTTGATTATTTCAAAGAAGACATCAAAGTACCCAGGACTCCGTTCTGCTGTCAGCCCTGATATGACCCTTCTGAAAAGGGAAGAAACGTCCCCGGGGAAGATCCCCGCCCTGTTGGCACAGATATTCGATGGAAACTCAAACGTTGCGTCCATGAGCAACAGAAGATTATTCACAGCGGGGGTGGGGGGGTTGGGGGGCGGGGGAGACAAAGAAGGAATACTTGGCCCTAAGGACTGTCTCGAGGCATTGAGGGAGTGAGTCAAGAGTGCAGCATCTTCAAACTTCTGCCTTGTTCCTTCTCCCTGGCTTCCTCTTTCCCTTTCTCCCTCTTCTAGGCCTTTCCATCTGCCCCCCTCCTCCCCCGACACACAGGCCTAAGGAAACCCGCGCGCGGTCCCCTTGCTCCCCGCCCCCTTCCTCCTGGCACCTCCCCTTTCCTCGTCAACGTCCGCTCTCCATCAGCTCTCATGCACACCTTTGCGGCCGCACCCTCCCTGACAAGAAGGTGGGGCTCCTTTCCCAACAAGACCAGCTTGTCACATCTCCCCGAGCCTGGTCTGGCTCCCGGCAGGTCCCTTGCTGTTGTCAATATCCCCACAAGGCTTGGCTAGCCTGGCCCTGCTTATCTGAGCGGGTGCTCCTCGGGTTTCACAAATCAAACCTCTTACCTTTCTTCCGAGACCTGGGTGAATGCTCACTGCTACCCGACGGTGAAACCCGCGGACCCGGTCCCTAAGGGATCTCTGAGCGTACGAAGCGAGGGAGACCGCCTGGGTCCTCCGTCCTCCGTGAGATGCCTGTTCCCATGCAACACGTGGCTTCATTTCACTTTCCTACCAGTGTTTACGGATTAAGCTTGCTGTTAGCGTGAGCCGAGGGATTCCTCACGACAAGAATGGTAGGATCTTAGAACAGTAGGGTCTCAGAGCCACAAGGGGCCGTGGAGACCACCAAGCTCAGTTCCCTCCATCGAGAAGACAAGTGTCCTGCCCACATCACACAGCAGAGTCGGGACAAGACGACGGCCCCTCGGGCCTCCTATTCAGCCTTCCTGCACCTACCCCAGGATTCATGCCACCGATTTCAACCCAAGCCCAGCGGGTTCTCAATTTTAATTACCCCACTGGAAAAGAGAATTCATGAACCAGGCTCGGGAAATATGAAAGCTGCCAGATCTGTGTAAGGCCAACGGCCCCGAGAATAGAGGAGTCCATTTTAGCTCCAGAGAAATGCCGTTTCCACAGCAGGGAAGGAAAGGTTGACCCAAATGTTTTGTTAAAAAGGGAGAGAGAGACACAGCAATCCCAAGGGCTTCTACTTTTACCCTTGTGCTTCAGTATCAGCGGATCCCAATTAAATTGAGAGAAATGACTCGTAACTGAAGTGTTACAAAGAGTGGTCTGGAGGCATGCATGTTTGGGGAGTGGGGTTTTGGGAATTCAAGCAAACTCCTAACTGGAAGCGTATTTGGGCTCCCTTGATTACTGAATAGAAATCCAGGGTCATCTGGGCAGAACTGGAAAAAGTATTGGAAAAGGGACATTTACGGTCAGAAAATTCCAGTTCTACGTTAGTTAAGGATTAGGAGCTCTTTTCAAGGGATTGACGTCCAGACTGCCCACCAGCAATTAGATCGAGGTGATGTTGATTGGCAGCCTGTTCCTGTACTTACTAGGACAGGAGGTTAACAGTGGAAAGGTGTGGGCTGCGTGAACTATGGACCAAGTTAAGGGACCAGCCCCAGAAGGCCAAGTCAGAAGCCTGTGTTTCTGGCACTGGATTGATTTAACCATGACCTCGTGGTAGTAATTGGGTGTGTCCCTCTGAGTATGTATATCTGAGAGTCCCAAATGGCTCTGAGCCTTTGTGCTAGGCAGCTATGTGTATACATGTGGTCGGTTCAAGAAGGAACCATATGCATGTGTTTAGAAAATTAAGGACCTCAGAATCAGATCACTTGCGTATGGATGACTGCCCACGGTTTCAAAGCTTCGAAAGCGCTCCTGCTCTTTCTGAATCTTAGGTCGTAATAATAAGAATACAGATGCATCAAGTTTTATCCATTAAATATTGAATAAGGGTCAAGTGTTTAGAGGATAAGGAGCATTGGATGGATCAACAACAATGAAAATAGAATGGGTATTTTCAGCACCGGAGAGCTAGGAACAAAGTATAGGAGTTATAGAGAAGCCAGTTTTGCTGGATCTAAGAAACTCTAGTAATTAGAGCTATCCAGCAAAGGTGGGAGAGCACGGCAGTACCTTCTGAGGTACCAAGCCTCTTCTATGGCAATTTTAGGGAAATGTAAAATTCCCATCCATCCAAGGTGGTGTGAAAATAAGATTTCTGCATATGGTAGAGAATGAATGGGTTGACCTCCAAGATCCCTTCCAAACTCAGGGCACAAAATCAAGGATGAAATGTAACTATATTTGCCTTGTGCCTTTTTCTGAGGCCATTTTTCGGGTCTATTCCCTGTCAGGCTCTGAGGAGTCTACAGATAAGCCATTTTGCTTCACCTCTAAGCCTTCTAGGTCTCTGACTGCTTTCTCTCCTCTGGTCCCAGGGGGTCTGGTACCAGCTGGAACCCCCAGAGCCACCGAGTCCAAACCAAGAGGGTCTGCATGCCCCAGGTGGCCTCTATGGAGCTCCTTCTCTAGGTCCCCCAGAGTCTGGATGTCCCTGGGAACTGGATGGGCCAAGTCTGGCCGAGGAGAGAAGCAGGAAGAGTAGAGAAGGCCACAGTCTTTTCTGCGGTCTGTGGAGGGGATGTCTTTCCTCTCCTAGAGGCTGTCCTGTACTCCTGGGAGGGGGCCAGCATCTGCTCTGGGATGTGATCTGCCCTGGGTTGGTCCTCGATGGCCTTCTGCCAACTCCCAAGACAGTGTCCTACCCTCAAACAATGTAAAATCCAGAGGGTCCTTGGACCAGGACGCCAGACCGGACATCCTGCGGTCCTCCAGACAGTGCTCCACGCCCACCCCAGTCCTCAGAGTCTGGGGTGGAATGTGATCCACCTCTGAGGGCAGGAGGAAAAACAACCCTCCCGGTTCAGTCTTGTCAAAGATTCACAGCTGAACTCCACAAAAATTCCCTCAGCCACGGAACTCTCTCACTATTTCTTGGAGGAAGAGGGGAAGGTGGGAATCAGAACCGCATTCTTTAAATTGCCGTCAAACCCCAGGCAATAACACGCAGCACACTTGCTCATTTATAAAACTCCAGCGTAAAGTGAGAGGCCGCACAAATAATGACTTTCACGATGACGGTTTACGCCCCCAGAATTGTCAGTGTTGTCTATTTGCTGACCAGTTAAATCTAGCTTATTAGTTTTAACCTGCACAGACTAAAAGATTTGAACTAGCTTCCTAGGATACCACTACCATCAACTTAATAATGGCTTCCCTAATCCACGTCCATATAAACTGGGAAATAATCAACATTTCAAGCAAAGGCGGGAGTTCCCTGCATCTTGAAAAGTTGCCCTTGCACTATCTTAATCACCCCCTTGAGGGCAATTTTACCAAGCGCCTTGCCTGTACCGGGTGCGTAGGCTGATTACTTTTGAATCTTCTCTTCGTACGAACTACATTTCCAAAGAAAAAGCCTAATTTCATCAGACAAGCTGAATCCTGTCATTCTCCTCACCTTGTTTACCTGGGGGAAAAAAATACATCAGTATCTATATTGAAATGGGCCACACCTCCACCAAAATGCTAACCTTAAAAAAAAAAAAAAAGCGAATAGAAATCACTCGTCTTCCTTTTCCAGATCCCTTTCATGATTAGCACGAGTGTTTGCATTTGTACAGCCATGTTTTGGAAAGAGTGAGACGATAAATGTTCCAAAACAATCACTGCCTTCCCCGCAGAAAAAAAATCCCACATCCACCTAAAATAAAAAATGATTTTAACATTTCTGATATGCCATATTTTCAACTCAGCACGAAAATTTGGTGGTTTTTGAAGTGAAAGCACAAAGCGATTTTTTTACAGGGACAGATGAAGTTCCCCTGCCCTGCCCTCCCCTCCCCTCCAAACCCAGTTTCCCTCCTGCTTCTCCCCATCCTCCATATCTGGCCAGAGAGAGAGCTCTGGAATCCACGTCAGGCTCCCAACTTCACCAAAGGCACCCATCCTGCGTTTTATTTCAAACTCCACTTGAAAGAAAGCGTTTCCTCTCTCTCTCTCTCTCTCCCTCTAACGGTTTTCTTTAAACAAACCAACCCCCTCCTCCTATCCCATGGAAAGAAAAAATATTTACACTTAAATAAAAGTGAATGAACAAACCGAAGGACAGCAGTAAAAGTAGCCACAAAAATAAACTGAAATGCAGATCTCTATCCACCATCACCCCAAAAGACCAGCACACAGAGAAACAGTTCAAGTCCTGAAGCACTTCGCATCAAAACAGGAATTGACAGCGTCGGGCAAGCACACTGTCATTTCAAAGGTACGTCGTGGTTCCTCCATAAAGAAAACCCATGAAGGATACGCTAGTGGTATCCTAGGAAGCTAGTACCAAACTTTGGAATACCCTGTTCCAAAGTCCCTGCTCCCATCACGCTTTCAGAACAAGAACCCAGTTCCTGCAAGACCTAATTACAGCCCAGCCCCGCCCCCCCCGATGGCCCCGACCCCCCAGGGCCCCCGTCAAACTAGATTTTACTGAACCTTAAGGAAAAAGTTGTCTCGGTGGCCCACTTTTAGCCAAAATTTCGTAGGGTTCATTTCAAAGGGTCATGGAAAAATAGCAAAGGAAAAAAGAAAAAGCAGAGCTCCAGTGAGGTCAGAAGGAGGAGAGCAGTGGGAAGGAAGGAAAGTTCGCTGGGCTTCCGCACAGTGTCGGGAGCTGTCCTACCTGAGGGTCCAGCGACCGAGGTGCCCAGAGTGACAGGAGCTGGTGGCAGGCGTCCGCTCTTCTCGAGGTTTGTGACCACAGTGAGGGGAGGGCTGGCCTCCCGAGGTTATAAGTTGCCTGCGCTGGTGTGCTGGGGTGTGTGATGGGCGGTTTCTTTTCACTGTGCTTTAAAGGAGTTTCTATGAATCAGTCTGGCTTAAAAAAAAAAAAAATGTGTTGGTAAGCTACGCCCTGCTAAGCTGGCAGTCCGTCAAGAGAGGCTGGGAGGGAGCCATCAATTCAGAAGAGCCAGTTTAGGCTCCCTGTGACTCAGACACACAGACCACAGTGGAAAAAGGAGTGACATTGCTTCAAATGAGTAACAGGAGTCACACAAATAGATCTGTTTACCGAAGCCCATTCCTCCTCTTCAAAAAGGAGACTTGGTTACCATGGATACAAGCAAAACACAGGTTATCTGCCCACACTTTCATCTGGGGGGGCAGGGAGGGGGACAGTGCCCTGCCCACTGACATCCTAGCTAATCATCCCATGAGACTCCCATTCTTCCTCCCCCACCAAATGCGTCCGAGGCTGCTCATGGTCGGGGATGATCAGATATACTTCTGATTTACTTCCCTGCCTGGCCCTGGGCACCATCCTGGGGGTGGCTGCGGATGAAGAAGGGAACACACCAGGAGCCCTCAGAACCCGGCCTCTCAGTGGTGGAGAGCTGGCTGGATGGCCCTTTAATTATGCTCCGTGAACGCCCAGCCAGACTCCTCAGGTTCACAGCTGGGAGGAAGTCGTCTAGTTAAGAACTTTGCTCTCTGACCTCCAGGTAATAACCCCCTGGACCTTGCTCCACAGTTGAGCTCCTCGGGCATGATCATCCCAGCCACCGCTCTGCCTCACTCCTCTCTCACTCAGCAGTGGAGTCGGGAGTGGCCCTAGAAGTCATGTCATCCCAAGGCCAGGAGTCCGCTGGAGTCCAGAGTCCAGCTGCTCACCACTTAGCTATGTGACTGCATGCCTCCATTTTCTCAGGCACAAGTGGGGTAGACAGTACATTATGGTGAGAAATACACATAGGGAGCGTATAACAACACTTGGTGCATAGTAAGCACTTGGTAAATATTAACTAGAATGAGTATTTTACCGAAGAAGGAACCCAGGCCCAAAGAGGTGAAGTAACTGACCCAAGGAGAACAGCAAATTAGCAGGAACAGCTGCGTTCCAAGTCAGCCACATCCAAGCAACTCTATTTCTGCTGTTCACTGCTGTATCATGACAACTTATTTCAAGTCATATTATTCTCCTAGAGTTATTTATTGATCCATCCAACCAATGCATTTGCACGTAGCCGTGCACTAGGCACTGTTCAGAGCATGGGGTCACGGATGTGAGCAAGATCCCTGTCCTCCTGGAATTTATATTCCATAAAAGACTAGAGGGCTTCCCTGGTGGCGCAGTGGTTGAGAGTCCGCCTGCCGATGCAGGGGACACGGGTTCGTGCCCCGGTCCGGGAAGATCCCACATGCCGCGGAGCGGCTGGGCTCGTGAGCCATGGCCGCTGAGCCTGCGCGTCCGGAGCCTGTGCTCCGCAACGGGAGAGGCCGCAACAGTGAGAGGCCCAAGTACCGCAAAAAAAAAAAAAAAAAAAAAAGAAAAAGAATAGAGAAGGGACGGATGACTATTCAACAAAATGTTTATAAAACTAGTTGGTAAAATTACAGGTGAATTTTTGTTTCTTCTGGGTCACATTTCTATATTTTCCAAATCTTCTGCCATGAACCTACATTACTTTGATTTTTAGGAAAAAACATTTTTTAATGGATAGGAGGGAATATTATCTGAAATGAATAATGGGGAAACAGCACACACACACACACATGCATACTCCATCACTCATTTGATAATAAAAATGTCTGTTTGAGAAAAGCCCCTCCCAGCAGTGGGTTAAGAGTCCCGTGATCTCTGAGCAGCCTAAGCCTCGAGAGTCAGGGTGTCTGGTGGAGAGACCTGGGAACCCTCACGGCTGTAAGGGCAGAATGAAGGCACAGCCTACCTGAGCTGCATGCAGTCTGCCAGCCCATCCCACCCCCGGGCCTTCCCCCATCCTTTGTTGGCTTGCCTTTCACCTCCAAGGCCTTCTGCAAGTTTCAAACTCTCCCTTCCCCCAGCAGCATGTGCAGGGGGGCTGGATCCAGGGCTAGAGTCCAGGGATGCTGAGGAGTATGTGGTCTGGTTGCATTTTTTTAAAGAGAAACCTGGGGCTTCCCCTTGAGGGGAGGCAATCTTTCTCCCGCTTCCCTCTCAAGATGAACAGAGGAAAAAAGCAGAAACTTCCATTATGGTACTTGAGCAGAGGAGTCATTTGGTCCTCCTGGATTCTTGGATTCCCACACTGGGTCTGAAAGGGAGAGGCAGTGGATTGAGAAAGGGGTTCTGAAGACAGAACTCAGAGAACGGTTCTACTTTTCCCCTCCCACCACCTGGCAAGGGGGTCAGTGAGTAATCTGCCCTCCTGCAGTTCAAACTTAAAGTGAGTCCATGTCATAGCCTTCCAGGTGGGCCTAGTGAATCTCACATTCCTTTAAACTTCTGGAGATGTTTAGGGTTTGGAGAGAAAATGTTAAATGCTTTGATCTCTTCACACACACACACACACACACACACACACACACACACACAGCAGTTGTGTAAATACAATCGTCCCCTGGTATCCACTTGGGGGAGTGGTTCCAGGACACCAAGGATACCAAAATCCAGGGATGCCCAAGTCCCTTATATAAAATGGCATAGTATTTGCATGTCTATGCGCATCTTTCCATATACTTTAAATCATCTTTAGATTACTTGTAATACCTACTGCAACGTAAATGCTAAGTCAACAACAGTAAATGCTACATAATAGATGCCAGTGCACAGCAAATTCAAGTTTTGCTTTTTGGAACTTTCTGGAATTTTTAATTTTTCTGAAGATTTTCAATCTGCGGTTGGTCAACTCCATGGATGCAGAGCCTTCGGATACAGGGGACCTACTGTATTTTTGAAAGATAAATGCCAGTCCAGGATTTCTACAGGCTCGCAATTAACCCTTGAAATGCCACTGAGCTCTCTTTATAACGTTATCAGGTCTGGGCAGGAAATTGGATCTGTTCTAGCTGAAGCTCCAGCTGCCTCTGCCTCTGGATGTGATTAAAATATTAAGCCAGATTCTTTTCCTGGCCGTGAGCCCGGTGGTTCTGAGACTGCAGATGGTAAAGTGTTCAGGGATCTAAAACCACGTGGGACTGGAGAATGTCACTCTGTCTGCAACACACAGTCTTTTCAAACCATTCAGGGTAATCTACCTTTCTCCTCTCTGCTCCCATTTCCCCTACTTGGATTAGACACATTCATTTTCCACATGGGTAAAGAACTGGGCAAAATTTCATTTGACCTCATTGAGGCCCTAGAAAGGAATGTCCCCTCTTGCCCAGTGCCACAGCATTGCATCCACACACAGGAATAAGCCCCCTCCTTCTGAAGCAATAGACATCCACTTGTGGCACAATGCCATTTGGGGCAGATTTTTGAGTCTGAAGTGGCGTAAACACTTTAGATGGATGTGTAAATCCAGGGCTCTTCAGGACAAGATACAAGGAGAGATCATCTAAGGTAGATCTGGCCCCCTCTCGCCCCCAGAAAAGAAAACTAATAATAACCTGAACTTGATTTTGCTCAGTTAGCTAAAAAGAATGTCAAGCATGTTCCCCAAAGCTAGTATATGTGCAGGGGATGTCAGTGGTAATTTTAGAAAACGCTGCTTGAAAGGTAAATAGATTGAAACGAAAGTTACATAGTATCTTCCAAAGTCAAATGAAAACTAGTTTGAAACTTGAGGATTTACCAAAAATGTCACCTTCCTCCCTCTTTCCTTCTTTCTGCTGTGCTCCTGTCTATTTCTCCCACAGGCTGTTTCTTTCCCGCTTTTATTGTTTACTTTCTTAAATTCCTCAGTGAGATACTTTCATATAATTCCATAAAATGAGAAGTCTCTAAGTCCCCCCTACATCTTCCTCTTTCTTGTCTCTGAGTGAGCTTGCCCCGAAACTGCTTTTGAAAGAAAAAACTGATGAAACTCCAAGAGCCTCCAAGGATACGGGCTGTTGGCTATTTCCCATCTGAGTGGAAAGTCTCATTAGCAAAGCAGTATGATGCATGTATTACAGAAGAGGGAGGGCTGCATTGACAATGACATCTGAACTTGGAGGGAGAAGTGAGCCAACCCTGCCACCTTGGACAGTTACCAGGCTGCTACTCATCGCTGTGACCAATTCTTCAGGCGGTTGTATGTGTAAGGATGGTCAGAATGGCTAAAAGAACAGACCTCCAGATCCATGTCTGCTTGGTTACAGATTCATAACCAGAGAAGAATAACAAAGAAACAAATAAGCAGCTGTGACCAAAATAAAAAAGTGAAAAGATACTGCCTTTTTCCAACTAATTTCAGCTGTAGTCCGTTCTGGAAGGTAGATATTAAAGGTATGTCACCTTCTCCACTTGACCTCTCATGAATACATTATTCCTGCTGCTTAATGGACCATTTCAAGTAAAGGGCTAAATATTTATAAGGAATTAAAGGCTGACTATCCCTCCCTTTGCCTAGAAGGCAGCAAGCCCAGTGGATGGATGCTAACTACATACCCTGTGTTCCCCAAGTAAGGGAATCAATCTCACATCCTCCTTCAAGATTTTCGCCTTGAACTCAGGGGCTGCTCAGAGCACCCTGCTCACTAAGCCCCCACAGCTGTGAGAAAAGTGCTTAAGACATATCTTTAAATTTACCTGAGGAACATTGTCAGGGAAGGGGGCACAAAGCTGGACATTCAGCCGGGGGGGGTCTTAGAATGTGTTTCCTACTGGGGCCGTGTGGTCAGCAGAGCCCACAAGACATAGGAACCCTCTCGAAGTGAGCTTTGAGAGCAAGTTATAACACTTTCAGAGACACACTGTTTCTTGGTGAAAACCAACAAACACTAAGTAGAGCGACTCAAACATTCAGCCTCATTGGAAATTCTTCCTGGTTAAATTTTAGGATAATTGGTTGACTATTTTTAACCATTAAGTCTTGCAGGACTGAACAGACCTCTTTCAAATCCTCACGACTCTCACATAGGCACACATACACACAGGTGATTTGCCCCCTCCAAACACATGGACGCCAGATCCACCTGACTCTTTGTGGGTGGTATGTAGAGCGGTGTCTCAAGGCTCTGGAACCTGGCAGAGCTTGTGGTCATAGGATTCACAGCCATTCTTCCCTAGCAGGACTGGGTTAAACGCTGACGAACACACAAAGCTCCTTTTCCAGACCCCATACTCATCATCCTCCTTTGGTTTCAGCTACACTTCAGGCAAATTCCAGGGCTATCCAATGCAATTTATTCCGTTTCATCTTTCTACTTATAAATTCACTTTAGGACTTCCCTGGCGGTGCAGTGGTTGAGAATCCCCCTGCCAATGCAGGGGACAGGGGTTCCAGCCCTGGTCCGGGAAGATCCCACATGCCACGGAGCAACTAAGCCTGTGTGCCACAACTACTGAGTCTGCGCTCTAGATTCCACGAGCCACAACTACTGAGCCAGCGTGCCACAACTACTGAAGCCCACGTGCCTAGAGCCTGTGGTCTGCAAAAAGAAAAGCCACCGCAATGAGAAGCCTGGGCACTGCAACGAAGAGTAGCCCCCGCTCGTCGCAACTAGAGAAAGCCCGCGTGCAGCAACAAAGACCCAACATAGCCAAGAATTAATTAATTAAATAAGTTTAAAATTTTTTCACGCTGTTAAATAAATAAATAAATTCACTTTAGCCATGCTTGCCTGTGACTACACCCCAGCATCTTAATTACAGCTGGGGGACACTACATCTCCTTTGCCACCCATTGGTGACTCTTTTTCGGGTGGTCACAACCACAGAGGCTCAAACCAACCATTCCATTCTTCCTAATTTTTACTCTTAAATGGAGATTTATCTCAATGTTCTGGGAACATCTTAATCTACCCCCTGTAGTAACAACCTCCCTTTGAAGATCCAAGGCTTCAGGTCGTCCCTAATGTGCTTCTTTCTGGATTGTGTGCTGGGAAGCACTTGCTGATTTTTGAAGGGCAAGCAACTCTAAACCAGCTGGATGTGGGGAAATTCACTCCCAGCATCTTGCAGTCCTCTGAAACTGCACACGGGATCCAGACAGAAAGGAGGATGTCATTTACCGTTTGGTTTTCTGATTATAAAAAACATGATTTTTGAACACAATTCCAACAGTGCGTGAAAATGTAAATAAGAAAGTTAAAAATCGTCCAAAACCTCACCTCTGAGATATTAATGTAAACACTCCTTCACAGCTGTGTATACACGTACATATATAAAATGTTACCCAGGATGAGGTACATGGTACATTGACACCTGCTATTGTCACACAATCCCTCTAGCTAAGCCCCACAGCTCCCCATGTCAATAAATGTAGATCCACATCATTATTTTTTTAATTGAACTATAGTTAATTTACAAGGCGACACATCATTATTTGTAACAGCTACAAAGTATCCCATCATGTGCACCTATCAAAGTATTTAAATGATTCCCTATTAATGGATAATGGATATCTACGTTGCTTTGATTTTTTGTCACTATAAACAGTACTGTGGTGAAACTCTTTGTACATAGCATATCTCTACATGGAATGACATATTTGCCATCTTATTAAATATTCTGTCCCCCATTCACTGGACTGGCATGTAGTACTGATTTCATCCCTCAAAGATGTGCAATCTTAGGGCTTCCCTGGTGGCGCAGTGGTTGAGAGTCCGCCTGCCGATGCAGGGGACGTGGGTTCGTGCCCCGGTCCGGAAAGATCCCACATGCCGCGGAGCGGCTGGGCCCGTGAGCCATGGCCGCTGAGCCTGCGCGTCCGGAGCCTGTGCTCCGCAACAGGAGAGGCCACAACAGTGAGAAGCTCACGTACCGCAAAAAAAAAAAAAGATGTGCAATCTTAGAAAACTGCCTTAAGCCCTCTGGATCCTATTCCTCACGACTGGGAGGGTGCCTTCTAGGCTTAACATTTTATGGCCACTTTCCCAACTCTAAAGCTCATGCAAAGCACGTACAAATGGAAGCCAGCCAGCTCTCTCTGGCCTCTACCTTCTCTTGTTATCTCATACACAAGATGGACAGTTCATATTGCTGTCCTCCTGATCTTTCATCTAAGAAAATGGAGCCAAATGAGACTGCCCAACCCTAAAGATACAGTGCTGGGTGGTTGCCAGGAATTTGAGATTTAAAAGATTCTGTGGTTCTGGCTAAATCTCCGTGGACTACCCCATTCATGTTCTCAGCTGGAGGATACCCATTTCCCAGAATTCCAGGCTCATGGCATCATTTCGCCCCTTTTGGGCCTCCGTCCCACATCTCAGGGTGTGATCCTTGTCAGTTGCACAGGCTAGAGCCCACACAGCACTCCAAGGGGCTGCAGGAGGTGAGCCAGTGATCTATCTCTGATCAGCTTCTAGCTCCTTGTCTCCTGGTGCCATGGGGTGCCCTCAGCAAACTGGGGGCAGGGAGACAGACCAGTCCGTGCTGCTGGAGCCCTTGCTAAGGAATTTCCAGCCTTAGCTCAGAAGTAATAAAATGCAAGATCTGAGACCCCTCAGCCCAGTGCTGGCAGACTGACGGGCAGGGCAGGGGGCGGCTCGCTGGGCACTGGCTGTTGGGCTGTCCTGGGCCTGCAGGAGGGAGAGCCCTGGTGCAACTCAAGTCCAGAATACTGTGGACTCCAGAAGGAGGCCTGCTAAAAATAAGAACAACAAAAGCAAAAACTTAATATTTGCATAGCACCTTCTAGACACACCTTCCTTGCATTTAATATCTTTTTTTTCCCACATGATTGGAAGGGTAAAATTGAGGTTCAGAGAGACCTAATTGCTCAACTAAGCCCACAGAACTATTAAGGAATAGCATTTAGGTCTCTTAGGGGTGTGTCTATGTCGCTGACCCTTTTGTGGCTCGTGGAAGCTAGAAAGGGTCTGCTATAGATCCAGGATGATATAAGAAGGGTGGAGAGTTTCCAGATGGTTTTGAGCTACTCCAGTTGGATGCTGTCCAAATCAGAGGTTTCTAGACACTCACAGAGCAGCCATGACTCCAAGAGATACCTGTATCCATGTTCTCTGAGTGAGGAACTCCCTCAGCGCAAATGACCCCTGCAAGGCTTATCTTGATGATCCCAGGCTTAGCTTGCATGCCCTGTGATCTGGTGGGAACCAGCCTCCCCAGGGACCTTTGCTTGAGTATCCTGCTTTACCAAATTCACGTCAATGAACCCAGCTCAAGCTTGGGTTCCAGGAACTCTTTGGACAATATGCAGACTTTCCCCCAGAAAGAACTCTTCACTGGGGGCAAACAATGAAAGGTTATAAGGACTTTATGACAGAAGGTACACGTGGTGGATTGATTTATGGGAGGATTTAAAGACACAGTTAAATTGTCTTCTCAAAAGAGCATAATTGTTTTCAGAGTATGTACGGGAGTTGCCCTCTATGGGATTATAAAACAAAGTTATGGTCAGAGAAGAGGCAGTAACCGTGATATTTAGAACTTGGGCAAAGCACGTAAGGTTCTTTCGGGGACAGTGGCACTCCAATTGCCTGGGTAAGGAGCTGCCATGCTGTGCATAATCCATAGTTGGGAATGGAGAGTCTTAGATGATGGAGAGCACAGCCCCACTTGAGAGTGCGCTGGAGGGAACATTCTCCGGGCTGGGAGGAGCCCATCCATCTGTGCACATCCCCAGGGAGCAACAGAGAAATCAACAAGAGCTAAATCATTTAGGCTGCAGGGAAGTTAAGTCTGCATAAGCGCAGGAGTCCTTCTTTGTTCGGGGATGCATCCTAGGCACCTAGGACAGTTCCTGGAACACAGTAGGTGCCCAATAATTATGTGCTGAATGAATGACGCGAAACCTCGCCTGTATTTGAAAAAGAATGTGGGGTGCTCTCAGGAAGGAGGAAGAGTCATCAACAGCGCAGAGAATTGCCCCCTTAAATAATCCACCACCAACAACACTAACACCTGAAAGAAACCAGGCCATTCACCACAACAGCAATGAGTAAGCTAAAAAAAACAAGCCCAGGCTCCTTTTACAAATATTGCAATGCCTAAGATGAACAGCTAAGGGGAAGGGAACCAGGGAAGACACGGATAACAGCGGTCACACAGCATCTGTGATACTTTCAGCCATGTACCCACTTGTGCTGACCATTTTAATAAAGGGCAAAGGGAAAACACGAAGCAAGAAAGGAATGTGTTGTATGTCTGGACTTCTAACTGTCACAGAGCTAAAAACAATGGAGAGGGGATCGGATCACGGATTAGGCTGAAGTTAAGGTCCAGCTCCACACATTGCAAACAGTCTCCTGATCTCTCTCACACGTGCGCGTCTCTGGGGCATCTACCCTCCAGCAGGCCTCCTCGATAAATTCCCAGCTCCTCCCACCGTGGTCCAGTGTCTTATTTGTTGCTGTATCTCAGCTCCCAACACAATACCTTGCATCTAGCAGGTTCTCAATATATAATTGTCCCCAGATTAAATGAATTAATGGCTCCATCATCCTCCCAGTCAACCTGGACTCCTCCTTCCAGCTTCCATGTCCAAGGTCACCAGGTTTTATTTGACCCATTTTAAAGTATTTCCGGTCTGCCCCGTCCTCTTCACAGCCAGGGCCACAGCCTTTGCTCAGGCCTCTTCTTCTGTCTAGACTATCACCATGGCCTCTCGATACTGGTTTCCTTGTCTCTACACGATCTCTATTCCAAGCCACCGTCCACACCAGAGGTGGCAAACTAACAGCCCACATACATAATTTGTTTGGCCCTGAAAATGTTCTCAAAATCATCCTACCTTTTTTTTTTTTTTTTCACGGTATGCGAGCCTCTCACTGTTGTGGCCTCTCCCGTTGCGGAGCGCAGGCTCAGCGGCCATGGCTCACGGGCCCAGCCGCTCCACGGCATGTGGGATCTTCCCGGACCGGGGCACAAACCCGTGTCCCCTGCATGGGCAGGCGGACTCTCAACCACTGCGCCACCAGGGAAGCCCCATCCTACCTTTTAAAACCAGGAAATGTCTAATAAAATGCTGGTTTTCCAAAGTTTCTTTAAAAATCACAGGGACTGGCAATAAAAGGCCTAGGTGAGCTGGGAAGAGCTGAAAGTGTGAAGCCTGCCACCTTCAGTGGGGACATCCCCTCCTCCCCACTGGGCCTGATCCCTTGGTTTTAGGGGGCTGGTCCCCTGAAGGCATGGACGTTAATGGCCCCTGCTCTGCCCTGCCATCAGAGTTACCTGTGTGGAATACACGTCGGATCAAATCAGATCACGTGACTGCGATCTAACTTTGCTGGCAAGATAAGATCATGCGTGTGAGGCCCAGCATACACTGGCCCTGCCCAACTTTCAGGCCCGGGCCCTCCTCGCACCCGCCCCCAACCCCCGAGGGTGCTGAGCACATTCTCATCTCTGACGCTTCGCTCAAGCTCTGTTCTTCAACTTGAGCACCCGCCCTGCCCCTGTGTTGCAGTGATTGAGAGAATGTGCTAGCGTCAGGCTGCTTAAGTGCAAACCCTCTCTAAGTCTTCACTTCCTCAAATGAGGATAATACCAGGTGACACTTCGTGGAGTCACTGGGAGGAGCAAAGAAATAATACCTGTAAAGCTCTTAACCCAGGGCCTGGCTCATAGCAAGGGCTTAGCAAGTGATACCCGTGGTGGTGGTGGTGCTGCTGCTGCTGTCCAGCCCTTCTCGCCCTGAAGAAATGCTGCTTCACCTCCATAGCCAGTCCAAATGTCAATTTCTCAGTGAAGCCTTCCCCATCCATCTATCCCACCCTAGGCAGTGTGAGTAATCCCTGCCCATGAGCCAGGAGGCTCTGCACACACCTCTAGGATGGCATGGGCCACGCCGTCTCACCTTTGGCTGTACTGTATCCACCTCCTCTGGGTACCACTCACTCCCTAAGGACAAGATGGGCATATTCAAGCACCCAGTGCCTGGACCTTGTAGGTGCTCAGTGTTTCCTGAATGAGTTGGGTTGACCAATTTTTTTCCCCAGAGTTCTGTATACCAAAAGATTGTCACGTGATGCCACTCACCACCTAAACGCAGTCCATAAAAGACAAAAAAAAAAGGAAAAAAGATATATTCAGAACATTAACAGCAACCTATGTCACTTAGTTGTATGACTTTTTCTTCTCTGAGCCTCGATATTCTCATCTGTAAGTTGGAGATAATGCCTTTCCCACCTCACTAGAGTGGATGAGGATCTAATAAGGGTAACATAGGGGAAAACATTTTGCAGATTACGAATCCTTCCATCCAGTGCCTGACACGACCTGTACCCTTATTCAATGACAAGAATTGGAGGGTACAAAAATGAATTTCTTAAAGGACCTGGATTATTAACCAACAGTCATAAAGTGTGGGTGGGGGTGGGAAAGGGAAGAATTAACTCCCAAAACAAATACCAAAAATCCACAATGGGACTTCACCAGGAACACTGGGCTTGGTTTGAAGTCAGCTTTGTCACTCTGGAGGACCCTGAGAAGTTCTTCATCTTCGTGAGCCTCAGTTTCTTCACTTCTAAAATGAAGAGAATCAAAGCCATCCCAGAAGGTTGAGAGGAAGATGAAATGACATGACCTACATGGAAACTTTGAACAGTACCTGCCACTGAGGCTCTCAGTAATGTCTGTAAACTCTATTGGTGATGATCAAAGGGCATTTGATATAAGAAAGGTAGAGATACCAATTTGAATTTAAGGATGATGTTAATAACACTAGAAGGAAGGCATAGTATGTGTTTTCCGATTTGGGATGGAGAGGACTTGAGTGTTCAAGGCCCTCTACCCAAATCAAAGCCTTGCACATCCCTGATCCCCGTCACTCACCTGGGTCTCTGCAATCACTCCCTATCTTGTCTCCCCACGAAAGGTGTGTTGTCCTGATTCTTCTCGGCTCTTCTGTGAGTGACTTTCCAGAACCACCATGTCTCTCCTCTACAGAAGGGCATACAACGGTACCCCATTGCTGTTAGGATACAAACCCACTACTCATGCAGCATACGAGGCCTGTCATGCCTGGTCATACCTCAAACCTCAAGCCTCACATCCCAGCCACATGGTTCTAGCTCACCTCCAAGCCTTCAATGTCCCACCTGGATGAAATACCCTTTTTGTCTGACCTGGTCTTCAAGACTCAACTTTCCCTGGAAAACACCCCTTTCCCCAGTGAGGATTTGGTGCCCCTCATGGGAGCTCCAATGAGCACACCTATCTTAACACTCATCACAAGGAAACACAATATCCATTTACTGGTCTGTTTCCTCCTTTCCAAGATCCTGGATGGCAAGGATGGTCTTTTTGTTTGAATCCTCACTAATTATCAATCATGTCTAAGTATAGTCGGTGTACAGCAAAGTGATTCAGTTATACATATATGGATCTATTCTTTTTCAGATTCTTTTCCATTATAGATTATTACATAATTTTGAGTTTAGTTCCCTGTGCTGTACAGTAGGTCTTTGTTGTTTACCTATTTTATATACAGTAGTGTGTATATGTTAATCCCAAACTCCGAATTTATCTCTCCCCCCCACCAAGTACTCTATTATTTTTATTGAACAAAACATATTTAAAAGTGAATGGAAGGGCTTCCCTGGTGGCGCAGTGGTTGAGAGTCCGCCTGCCGATGCAGGGAACACGGGTTCGTGCCCCGGTCCGGGAAGACCCCACATGCCGCGGAGCGGCTGGGCCCGTGAGCCATGGCCACTGAGCCTGCGCGTCCGGAGCCTGTGCTCCGCAACGGGAGAGGCCACGACAGTGAGAGGCCCATGTACCACAAAAAAAAAAAAAAAAAAAAGTTAATGGAAGATTGAAAATGTGCTATGAATACGTTAATCTCCCTGCCCTCTCAAAAAAAAAAAAAAAAAATCAGTCATCCTCTGTCTCTAGGAACTCACTTTTACAGACATAAAGAAGTGGAAACTTAAGTGATGGTGGATGGTAAGGCTGCATAGCACTGTGTTCAAGCACACAGACGTTGGCGTCTGAGGCTGAGTTTAAATGTTGGCCCTACTACGTGTCAGGCCTATGCATATTGTGTCACCTCTCTAAAGCTCAGTTTCCTTCTCTGCAAAACAAATATAATAAGAGTACATGCTTCATAAAGTTCTTATGAGAATAAAACAGGATGGTGTGGCAAAGCACGATGCCTAGCACACAATAAGTGCTCACTAAATGTTAAAAAGAAATTAAGGGTTAAGCAATCCTAGTAATGGCCTTGTTGATCAATGAACCAGCAAGCAGCTGAATGCTGTCTGATAGACCTGTTGGAAGCCAAGAGAGGTCCGGGGCACCATGATGATACAGAATCTAGTTGGTGCATGGGCGGGATGGCGTACAAAGCCGCAGAAATGCCTGTCCCCTGCGCTGAAAGGGAGACCGGGGCTCAGTGGTGGGCATGCTCTTTGGCAATGCAGCTTAAACACTCAGGAAGCCCAGTCTGGGAAGTCTTCCTACCACCCAGAGAGTTAGCCTCTATCACACTCCATGGACTTGTCATTTGCTGTGAAACACTCAGCTCTCTCAGCCCCAAGCTTTATTTACTAAAATTCCCAGGGCCTTCTGCCCTTCTTCATTATTTTTTTTTTTTTTTTGGCCACACCACGTGGCATGTGGGATCTTAGTTCCCCGACAAGGGATCAAACCCGTGTCCCCTGCAGTGGAAGCACCAAGTCTTAACCACTGGACTGCCAGGGAAGTCCCTCTACCCTTCTTGACTCACTCTCTATCATTTCTCTCAGGCCTCTTCCAGGCCAGTTTTAAGCACCTGAAACTTTGCAGAGTGTCCTAGTTGAGTTTATCAGGTTTTTATCATATGCCTTTTGAATGCTCACATAGATGAACTGTCAAGATCGGTAAGAGAGAGGGAATAATAGTGCCTGGAGAAATGCAGGGGACACGGGTTTGAGCCCTGGTCCGGGAAGATCCCACATGTCGCGGAGCAACTAAGCCCGTGCGCCATAACTACTGAGTCTGTGCTGTGGAGCCCGCGAGCCACAACTACTGAGCCTGTGTGCCACAGCTACTGAAGCCCGCATGCCTAGAGCCCATGCTCCGCAACAAGAGAAGCCACGGCAATGAGAAGCCCGTGCACCACAACGAAGAGCAGCCCCCGCTAGCCGCAACTAGAGAAAGCCCGCGCGCAGCAATGAAGACCCAATGCAGCCAAAAAGAAATAATAAATAAATAAATAAATTTAGTTAAAAAAAAAAAAAAATAGTGCCTGGCGAGGCCGGAAGTGCCAAGGCCAGCTCTCACCAGGTCTCATCCCGAGGGACCCTCCCGGGGAAGGACTGACAGGCAATCAGCATCTACAATGCTGGTGACCCAGCACCTGCTGGTGGGAAGGCTTCCAGGAGCTCAAGCCCCTGGCCTGATGCCCCGTCTACCTTCTCCCTGCCTTTTCTTGACTCCCCTTTCCCAGCAGCTGTGTCAAGGCCCTCAAAGTGCTCTCTGCCCTGAGGGCCCAGGTCAGAGTGTTCAGTCTGATCCAACCACACCCCCTGCGTCTAGTGACAACTGTGCATCACTTAACCTCTCTTTGTCCCCCACTTAGTCACTCACCCCATGCTGAGAGCTCCGCAGTGAAATATGACTTTGACTGCTGTTAGCATCCCTCAGACTTAGGACAAGATTCCACAACAACCACAGGGAGGCCATCGCTTTATTTCACATAGCTATGCGATTTCATGATAATGATAATAATGGGTATGCCTTCTCGTGTGCTTTATGTATATCTATTATAACAGCCCTGGGTTTCTTTAGAAAAATAGTTAGTATTCCCAATTTAGAGATGAGGAAACAGGCTCAGAGAAGGAAGTATTGTGTCTGGAATAGGAAGTTGCCAAGCAAGACTTGAACCCATGTCCCTCTGGCTGAGGACAAAACCCGTGCTCTTCTGCCCATGCCACCTCCCCAGCAAGGACCTGCTAGAGCAAGGGACACCCCTCACCCTCACTGCTTCCCAGTCCCGCCATGATGGGCACCCCCCAGGCATCCCTGGTAAATTTCTAGATCCTGAAGTAGCTACCCAAAGGGTATAATTAGGCAATATAATCGTTTTTCTTTAAAGTATGTAACATACGAGACACAGATAAGAGAAATCATTTATTGCAGTGCACGGAATTTCAGTATAATGATATCAATTTTGTCCTCTCCTTCCTCCTTCTGACTAGATAAAGCTTGTTCGACTTTCAAAGGTTTAGATTGAGGCTCACCCCCTGCATGAATTTCCTCTGACTACTCACTGATCTGCCCTTCTGCTAAAGTACTTCACCTGCCAGGAAGATGCGATTTCAGTACTTACATCTTTGATGTTTTTACTCAAATGTCATCTTCTCAATAAGAAACTTTCTGGTCACTACTCTAAAATTTCAATTTCTCTTCAGCACTTCCTATCTTTCATCACTGCTTTATTTTTCTCCTAAGCACTTACACTATCCAGCATGCTATATATCCTTACTTATTTCTCTTAGTTATTTTCTGCCTCCTTATTACAGCATAAGCCTCCTGAGGGCAGGCACTTATTATGATTTTTTTTCACAGCTACATTCTCCAGGGAATGCCAAGGTTGAATGCTTGGCATGTTTTGTTTCCAGTTGACTTCAGCTGAGCTATTTCTTTCTTTTCTTTTTTTTTTTTTTTTTAAGATTTTTTTCGATGTGGACCATTTTTAAACTCTTTATCGAATTTGTTACAATATTGCTTCTGTTTTATGTTTTGGTTTTTTGGCCTGAGGCGTGTGTGATCTCAGCTCCCCGACCAGAGATCGAACCCTCACCTCCTGCATTGGAAGGCAAAGTCCTAACCACCGGACCACCAAGGAAGTCCCAGTTCTTTCTCTTTAAATAACTATAAAGTCCCCAAAGAGAGCAAATAGGTCTTATAAATCTTCTAAATGCCCACAACACTATGGGAGATGCCGGGCGCACAGAAGTTATTTTAAAACCCACTTGCCTGATAATTGAGTAGTAAATTAAGTAAAAGGGGGGGGCATAAGACGAGGGTCTTTTCATCATTATGAATTTACCTCTGTTGGGAAGAGTTTAATCCCCATGGTAGTGGGTAGAGGTGGGGTGTTTTATGGTAAAAAATGATTTCTCCTTTATTCCCCAAGATTAACTGCTAGCAATCCTTTGTTCCTTCTCAAACTAGTTTTCTCTCCTCCCATCCTTGGAAGACCATTGGGTCCCTTCTGTACCTGTCACTCTGACAGCTCCCTAATGTCAAGAGTAGAATTCAGCAAATTGTACAAATTCTTGTACCTGACAGGTCTGGGTAGGGTGCATTTTCCCCAGATAATAGCAGGAGGGACTGGCTCAGAGGGCAGAGAGGTTTTGCCCCAGCCTTGCCTTCACAAGCCAGGAGGTCTGCATGTGCACAGGCTGTGCCAGGGAGGGTGGTGGATGTCCACGGCCATCTAGCCCGCTATGTGTCTGTGTGCGCACATGCGTGGCAAGCCATCTCTGCCTGATTCACTGCCCTCCCGGGATAGGCTGGCCCCTGGGAGAGCACCAGGGTGTTGAAATCCTGTGGGAGGGACCAGCCTTGACCCTATGAGAATTCCCAAGGTGCCGAGTCAGAAGACTAGCTCCATCCGCCACCACCCAAATCAGGTCACCGGTGGCAGTGTGCAGACAATGAAATCATCTCTTCTTCTGGTTTGGGTAGTTACTATTTTAAGCATGTTGAATGGCCAGGATGAACCTGAGGGGAAGGTAGCTGCAAAGACCAAGCCCAAGCATAAGTTTCCTATTCGCCAGAGGAGAGGTGTGTTTGGGTGTGTACGGAGGGCTGTTATTCCCTCATAGTTTTAAAGTTTTGCAATGCTTTAAAGGAAGAGAAAGAAGAAATCTTCAGCTCTGTCCAGGCTCAGCCCTCATAGCAATTATTTCTTCTGTTGCCGGGGGTAGGGAGGTTGATGAACAAGAGGGAGAAAAAGAAGGGGGGAGAGCAGAATGGGGAAAAAGTAAGCTTTAGTGGAACAGGATGTACTTAAAATTCTCCCTGTCTGTTATCCACCCGAAAACTGGCCTCTTCATGGGTGTGGGAGGCCCCTGCGACTTCATACATATTTATAGTATTTGGCAGACTTGTGGAACACCAGTCTAACAATGTATTTTAAATGAAGCTAGATGAAATGTATTCCTAGTCCGTGAGAAAGATCTTAATTTTTTTTTCGTTTTTGATATAATATGGTGTGGAGAGGTGATGCTGGCTTAAGGGTCACAGAGAATCACAGGGCGTGAAGCTGATGTCAGTCTGAATAGGAACCAGGTGACCCCAACCAGACTGGGGCTCCCTGGAAAAGATCCAGTCACTCACTCTAGCCTGAGGTCCTCAGATCTTGGAGCCCCCAGGAGCAGGGTGTAGCTCCAGGATCCTCCTCTGCCCCCGCCCGGTCCTCTGCCTACTACATTTCCCAATGGCTTTTTGATGACCTGAATCTCTCCATCCAGATTAGCCCAGTGCAAAGTATCTGTCCGTCCACCAAAGGTTTCCAAGGGTCAGAGCTTTCTAGAATCAGAATGCATGAGTCCAAACCTAGTATTCTGTTTCCTCTAATCTCCCAATCATTTTGAAGAAGTTTCTGTGTCTGAACCTTAAAATTATTTGTTATTTTCTAAATAAAATAAGGGCCTAGTTGAACTTCACTAGCCCACTTGAATTCTGTAGGTACAACTTCTTTACAGACCTGACTGGGCTTTGGTTTCCTCGTTTGTAAAATAAGAATATTGAACTAAGGGTGTTCTTCCAACACAAAAATTCAAAACATTCAAAAAAAGATTCAACCAAAACACACTCAGTATCATTCCTTCAATCCCATAGCCTTTTTTTTTTTTTCCTCTTTTTTTTCTGAGTCCTGCTAACTGTCTGTTCCTCTGCCTTACTTCTTGTTTTGAGATCTTTTTCTCCATTCCAAAGGCATCAACACCGTTTCGTCGTTTAAGCTTCTCATTGCTAGACTATTAGAGCTGTCTTCTTAGGGATTTCCTTGGTTTCGATTTGTTTTATGTTAAGTGATACCACATGTTGCTGGTGAGAATAACTAGCTTCAAAAACCATTTCATACCTGACTCGGGACCTGTGTATGGTTCCTTACTCTTCCAGGCCCACCCCCTCCTTCAACCCCATCATCACCTGTTTCAGCACAATATGGCCCTATAGGTCCAGTGTGCTGCTTTCTTATCCAGCCCTTGATCCTTCTCAGAGATTCCCACCCCCTTGCCTTAACGGTAACATTTCCATATGGCTTCCACTTCTCTCAGAACCATCCTTTGGGTCCGTCCTTCCTCCAAACCTTGGCCTGGCTACACTGCCAGGAGACCAACACCCATTCATTCCCTTTAGTGCTCCTTTCATACCCTTTTCTTTGCCATTTTGATAACATACTCCGTGTCATTCTGTACGGGCTTCATGTTTATTTACTGACCTTCTCTCTAAAGAAAAGTACAAGACCACGCCTGCCATTTCTTCTGTGCGAGTTAAATGTTGGAATGTCACAGACCCTATTCCTCTCTGGTGTCCAATGCCGTGTGTGGCATATAGGTGCTCAGTACTGTTGTTGGAAGACTGCTAATAATGAAAGAACCTAGCTGATCTTGAACTCGCAACTAATTCAACAGCAATCGGGCTCGCTGCATACCGCTAACTGCACGTGCCCCGTTGCAGTGACGGTACTTATCCAGGGTTAGGAGTATGGACGAGGCTCGAGTGCAGAGCCCAGGGCTTGGCTGCAAAGGCCAGGATGAAGAAGGTTGAGCTCTCGGCATGTTCTGCCGATGGCTTTTTCTTCAACTGTGACCTCTCTTGGTTTTTCTTCTTATCTCTGCAAATTAGAGTAAGATGACAAGGCCAAGAAATGCTGTGATGAAAGACCCCCCACAGAGGTATCATTTTGTTTTTAAGTATGATACGCTCTGCAGAGTCAACCAGTAAAGCAGTTTATATGTGATGATAAGGATTCCAAGGTGTTTGTTCCTGTTTCCTGAGCAAACTTCACTTATAAACTGAAGAACAAGAGACTTCGGTCTCTCTCTCCTAATACCACCCCCATTACTGGCAAAAATGCCCAAAATGGGGATCTTGGAAGCTTATGGCCTTCTCTCCTTTATTTGTAGTTAATAAAGGATGAAAAGGCACTTTCCGAAAACCTGGTTTTGAAGGCTGAGAAAATGAACCCTTTCCTCTTTAGTCTCTTTGGATTCAACAGTCTCCTTGATGCCATAAAAAAAGCTTCCCGTGCATCCTCCAGAAATACCGCTTCTCACGATAAGACTGCAGAGTTAGACGGTGACTTTCCGCTTTGGGGCTTCCATCGGAGGACTGTGTGACCCCCTCAGGACTGACTGCAGAGCTCCAGGAGCAAGCAAACTGTCAACTGTCACCATTGGAAAAAATGGCACTGTCAGGTCACAGTATTGTTTGCACTGCCTCGAGTGCTCTGTGAAAACAGGCAGAAGAAGAGTGTAAATCCACGCTTCTCTAGACTTACACAGGCTTGTCCTCCGAGGCCGAGAGAGGTCGTTGTCAAAGGTGCCAGCGGGTATGCACAAGAAAATAACCTTGAGGGGAAGCGGCTTGTATTTTCTTGTAATAGAAAGCACCATCTTGCTACAAGTTCTGGGAAGAATATCTGCACTTCCGATTGTTTGACAAAATGAACTTCCGGCCCTGGATCCTGGGCGTCTCACTTTGAAACCTCCAGCTCTTTTCTCCATCACTTAGGGCCTGCCAGCTCAAGATTCTGCACCTCCAAGAGCAGGGTCATGAACCTGGAAGGAATCTCCTCCATCAGGTTCAGCTACAGACTTAAATCCATCCACCAAATGAAAGGGCAGTGGTGGGTTCACACACTTATAGCCAAAGTCATTCTGATGGAACAACTAATTTGTAACCTGAAGTCTTTTTTCCAGCGTAGAGGAGGTAATTTCCAACTTTTCAGTCTATATCGCTCTTCTCCTTCCTTTCACTTTATTGCTATGAGACCTATAGGCATTATTATTTTTATTAATAAAATGAATTTGAGAATTTCTTGAAATCACAGAAGGCCTCACAGGGTAACCTGGAACAGAACTTCTAGAGGTTCTGGAGTCAGATGGACCAGGTTTTATCTGATTTCCAGCTTCAGGGTCTTGGGCAAGGCATTCAGCTTCTCTGAGCCTCAGTTTCCTCATGTGTAAAATGGGGATAACACCACCTAGCTGGTTGGGTTGTTAGTAACAATAAATGATAGATTTAACCCAATGTAATAGGGGAGAACAAATCTGACTCCAAATAGGATCTGTTTCTTTCACTTTAACCTGCGCATTCCATGGCTTTTGCTTAGAGTTAAGAATGTTGCCTTAGGGCTTCCCTGGTGGCGCAGTGGTTGAGGGTCCGCCTGCCGATGCAGGGGACACGGGTTCGTGCCCCGGTCTGGGAAGATCCCACATGCCGCGGAGCGGCTGGGCCCGTGAGCCGTGGCCGTTGAGCCTGCGCGTCCGGAGCCTGTACTCCGCAACGGGAGAGGCCACAACAGTGAGAGGCCCGCGTACCGCAAAAAAAAAATTAAATTAAATTAAAAAAAAAAAAAAGAATGTTGCCTTAGCCTGAAATGTACAGGATAGCCCATTCTCAAGGCTCTGACCTTTAAGGGGATAACACTTTTCCATAGAGATTCAAAGTTGCAGAACAGAGAATAACATTTGTCTTGTTGGAGGTTTACAGGAACATCGTGACCTGACCTGCACGGACAGCTGTAAGAACAAAGGATTCTGACACCAAGAAGTTTGTAACAACCAACCACGCCCCTCCCTCACCTGGCCTTTAATAATGCTTTGCTGAAACCCTTCAGGGAGTTCAGGGTTTTGGGGGGCATGAGCCACTGGTCTTCTTGCATGGTCCTGCAGTAAACCTTTCTCTGCTCCAAACTCCGACGTTTCAGTTTGTTAGGCCTCACTGTGCATCAGGCACGTGAACTTGCGTTGGGTAACACCAGTGCATTAATGTTAGAGGAGTAGATGCCACAGCATGGGAGGGAGAAAACTCATAGATGGAGAACAGTTTATTCCTGAGGCATTTTCTCTAGCTTAGGTCACCAAAGGATTAGAATTAACACGTGCATGAGGGTAGAATTAAGCATAACAGACAGATGAAAAGAAAGGCAGAGATCAAGTCAACAGAAAGGTACGTTCCAAATGAAATTACACAGGTGGAATCCAAGGACAAGGGCTGGGCTTTTGAGCCTTTGTCACTGCTGAGGAGTCCTAGGCTGGGATCCTCTCTCCAGCAGGGACGGGAGTTCTGATAGAAGAAAGGGCATTTCCCTTCTTTCTGGACAGAGCTGCTAAAACCAGAGAAGCGAGTGAACCAAAATGCCATCGCTCCTGAGCAGGTGTATGACTCTTGGAAAAGCCTAGAAATAGAAGGTGGAGAATCTTTATAATCCAGAAGCTTGTGCAGAATGCAATGATTAAAGGCCTAGCATTTGGGGGCAAGGTAGGCTACTTGTGACACCAGGCTCTCTGGAATCTTTTAAAAATAACAGGGAATACAACCAATTACAAGAAAAAAATAGCCTTTGCCACCAAAAATGCCAAATAAAAACCTATCCGATTCTGAAGCATGAAATACACCAAGTTTGCAGCTAAAAGCCAGAATGAAGTATAGACATTTTCTGAACCACATACTGAACTTAGACTAACTTACTTATGTTCCTAAGCCTGAAGCCAATTCTAAGTGGGTTTAAGTATAAAAAATTTAAAGATCTACATTCCAGTGAGCCAGGACAGAGTCAATTTTACAAAACTGAATCAGATACTAATTGGAATATCAAAATATGCTTAGACTCAAACGTAAAACAAAGAATAGCTTGAGAATTCAACTCCAATTAGATTAAAACAAAGGAAATAAAGAATTCACAATTAGCCAGTAGTGATGATGATGGTGATCATGATAATGGTATTGTTACCAAACCAAACTTGGGTCCACCTGCACACGCACAGTAAAGCCAATCTACTGACCCTGGGTTGTGGTGAGAGAAAGTGTAGCGTTTATTGCAGGCACCAAGCAAGGAGTCCAGACAGCTAGTGCTTAAAAGAGCCAAACTCCCCAAAGGCTCTCAGAGAAAGGTTTATAAAGGCAGGGTGAGGGAGGGGGTTTGTGCAGTGTGTGATCAGTCTGTGGACATTCTTCTGATTGGTTGGTGGTGGCGTAAATGGGGCTCAGCATCCTCAATCTTCTGGTTCCAACCCGTCTGGGGTCTACATGCAGCACACAGTTAACTTCTTCCACCTGGTGGGGGTTTCAGTATCTGCAAAACAGCTCAAAGGACATGGCTCAGAATGTTATCTATACTCCTTGAGGAAGAACTAAAGGTTCTTGATGTTGTTTAATGGCTAAAGTATTATTATTTTGTCTTGCTTGACTGTTTTCTTTTCTTTCTGCATTTTCTCACTCCTCTGATTAAATTTATTCTTTGACTAAAGTTTTTCTACAGACAAAAGGCAGGCAGATGGCAGTCATTGGTGGGAGCCTATTCTCACATATAGTACTATACTTCCTGGTACTTGATTCCCAGAGTAATGACATATCTCTGTACCCAGGGTGCACTGATCCTGACTTCACTCCTCAATGATCTCAGTACCTTCTAATTGCATAATCTACCCCCTGACTGGTGTGGGCTTTGAAAAATGTGTTAGACTTCAGATCACAGGGGAAGATTAGGTCTCTCATGGGGAAATAGAAGATGGCTAATTAACTTTTTCTTTTATCTCTTTGAATATTTTATTATTTTTTAACATAATTTTTATTTTATATTGGAGTATGGTTGATTTACAATGTTATGTTAGTTTCAGGTGTACAGCAAAGGGATTCAGTTATACATATACATGTATCCATTCTTCTTGAGATTCTTTTCCCATATAGGTCATTATAGTAATATTGAGTAGAGTTCCCTGTGCTATACAGTAGGTCCTTGTTGATTATCTAAACATTTTACATATAGTAGTGTGTATATGTTAATTAACGTTTTCAACTGAGTATTGGGTTCTTAGCATATTGGCCAGAGACTGTGCTTCTGTGTGTGTGTGTGTGATCAGTATGTAGGCATTGTTACATGTGCACATGGCTTTTTTTTGTCTGTTTTGTTTTGTTTTTTAACATCTTTATTGGCGTATAATTGCTTTACAATGGTGTGTTAGTTTCTGCTTTATAACAAAGTGAATCAGTTATACATATACATACGTTCCCATACCTCTTCCCTCTTGTGACACATGTTTTAATAATATAAATTAACAGGGAATTCTCCGGTGGTGCAGGGGTTAGGACTCCGCGCTTTCACTGTGAAGGGCCCAATCTACACAGAGCGGCCAAATCATAATAATAATAAACAACTTACATGTACTCATTTTGTTGGAATGTATTCTTCAGATTCTGTGAACACTTAGAGAGAAATAAAAATGTGGACTTCACCAGTGGGGCCAGAGCAGAGTGAGTTATTTTTGTTGCTAAAAATTACTGGACAGGTAAAAGGGAATGCAAATCACATGTCCAGAGTGATATAGACACAGGGGCTCGGGGACGGTCTTTACATGGAAGGAAAGGAAGGCTTGGGAAAGTGGGGAAGTGGAGAGACACGTACACCAGGAGCAAGGGTTTGGCAGGTCTTCCCGGAGACAGGGAAGATGTTGGCTGAGGCAAATAAAGGTGTTTTATTCCCTGCAGCCAGGAGTTGGACAATAGCTCTGACTTTCAGAGATGTGACCAACCACGATGACTTGGCCACAAGGCCTCCGTTTTCTATGCAGATTTACTCACCTGAGAAACACGGGACTTCCCAGCCCTGGTGAAAGAACAAACCAGGTGAGGCCCGAGGGAATGAGCTGCTGATTCAGAAGCTGAAGGAAGGAAGGACTGGGCAGTTTCCGGCTCCTTCTTCCGCATTCCAGCCTCGGTTCCCTGCTGCCCTGAGTAAGACTCCAGGCGCCCGGGCTGCCCTGCAGCCGCGCCTGGGAAACTCCTTGATGGGGCTGGATCAGATCTGTTCAGAGGCCTGCAGGCACAATCCCTTCTCAGTTTTCTCTTCAGCAGCACAGTCTGAGGTGTGGCTTCCCCGTGGACCACAGATTTTAAATGTCAGCCCGCCTGGGAATGAGTGCTTCGAGTTCGTCTGGCCCCCGCACTGAAGAATTGAACTTGGGTTCTGTTCCTCCCGTCTCATTCCTCTTCCGCTTGTCCTCCTTGCCCCCGTGGCTGCGAGCAGTTTTTCCATTTCATCTTGCAGACATGTGAGGCCTCTCACTCCCCCGCCCCACTCTCCCACACATCTGGAAGAGCCATGTTCACATCTGGAGGCCATCCTCATCTGGGAGATTTCTTTCGACATTCTTTTCTTTGAAACTCAATCCATGTAACCTCTTGTTCAAAGGGCCTCTGAACTACTGGAATCATTTGCAGAGTCTCAGGAAGAAGTCTTCAGGTTCAGCCCTACGTGGTAGAATTTATGACATGGTCATAAAAAAGCAGTCAAAAAAGCTTCTGACTGCTTTTTTTCCTCCATAATTACTTTTCTGAGCTTTGTGTTGAAAAGGGCTGGAAATCTAGTCTAGGTCACATGCAGAAGGAAGGTGGGAATCACAAGAGTAAGTCCAGTTCGTAGCTCTGTGACCTTGAACAAGATAGTCACTTCCTCATAGATAAAATTGGGGGTCCTTGTTTCACATGGGATTAATAACCCCGCTTTGTTAACTCCCAGGATTCTGTGAGGACGAGTTGGGATCATGAATCTGAGAGTGCGTTGCCATGGGAACCTGGGTAAGATCATGGTGGAGGGAGAAAGGGAGGGCTCCCATCAGGAGAGATGGTCTGTGCATTTGCACACCCCATTCTCTGTAAATCCATGGAGTACCCCAAGGCTATGGCTCTGTGACGCTCTGCTGAGCAGGAAAAGGTAGAATTCTCTGGAACTCGAGTCCCGCTGTGAGCCACGTACCCTCATTCTAACCAAATTGACAGTAGAGTATCTGATCAGAGTCTCAAACTTGACGTGTGTTCAAATAACCCAGCCATTCGGACAAAATGCTGATTCTGGTTCACACGTCTGGGGCTCGGCTGAGGTCTGCATTCCTAACACGCTCCCAGGTGATGCCTATGCTGGCAGTCTCCAGATCGTATTCTGAGTGACGTGGTACTATGGAGGCGGATCCCTAACCCTCAAATTCAACCTCTGCTCACAAATGAATCTGTCACTTTTGCAGTGTCAGGCAGAGTCAGTGGCAGGTGAGGTCTGAAGGGAAATGAACTCCACATTCCTGAAATGCACAAAGACCTGTTCAGCTTGACTTGGATCCGCTCCGGCCCGGAAGGGAGGAGCCATGTGGCCTCTTGAATGTGAAGGGAAAACCAACTACTTTACCCCACTCCCTGCCTTCGAATACTTCCCCTCCTGAGTCAGGTTCACATCCAGTGGAGAGAATGCCACAGCTATGGATGGCTGCCTTTGACCTTCAGCAAGTTGTCCAACTCCCAGCCAGGCTGCCACAAGGAGAAACACCAGAGCTCCTTCAGCTGGGCACTTCCATCCAGACTCTATTGCCCCTGAGCTACATTGCCTGGCAACGAGAGGGCAGGAGAAAAGCAGGGATGTGGGTTGATAAGAGGGCAGGGAGGGAATCACGGTACCTGGAGAGACAGGGCTGAAGCCATCTGAGGGCTTCTAGTCACACAGACACCCACACCCAGCATGTGGAATGTTAATTAGCCTCAGAGGGAGGGCACCCTGAGTGTGAACGTAGAAAGCAGGAGACCAGAAGTTTACAAACACTCATTCTTTCCATTTTATTATTTTAAAGATATTAATAATAAAAGAAAAAGGGGAAAAAAATCCTACTTCTTAGATGAGTTAGCAAGGCAGGAGGAAAAAACTGAAAAACTGCTTGTAAAAACCAAGGAAACCATTAAAGGGTATGGGGGGTGTGGGGAGAAGCTGGTAGAAGTCCCATCCTAAAAACTAAACCACGGCTTAAAAGGGGGCCATAAAATAGTTTCTAGGAAGGTCTAAAAAGCTGCACTGAGATGCCGTCCAGGCGTAGGCTTCTAGCAGCTCCCAGGCGAGGAGGGGCTGCAATTCCACGAGGCCCACCCACTGCCCCCCAACACGCCGCCCATCAGCGCATTGCTGGGCGGGGGCTACCAAGCCAGAGAGAGGGTGCTGGATGGCAGACTGCAGGCCAGGGCGGCAGCTAGAGTGGCAGGAGGATTTTTGATTCCAGTCACAGGTATGGAGCTTCAGTTTCCTCCCAGGTTGAAAGCCTTAGTTCAGACCCGTTAAGTCGTGGATGGTTATAACCATCCCTGCTCTGGTCCTCCGGCTTCCTGCCTTCCCACACTCAGAGCCCGCTTCACATTGCAATAAGTATGAGCCCCCTAGAACCCAGATGGAATCATGCTTCTTAAAACTTTTCAACATTCCGTTGCCAACAAAGGAAATTCCAATCTACTTAGCATGGGCATTCGATGCTTTCCACTGCCTTACCCTGGTCTACTTTTCCAGAGTCATCTCCATCTTCTCCTACCAGCCCCCAACGACCCTCCAGTCCAGTCACTTAAACCATATACCATTGTCCCCAAAGCCATGAACGTTTTGCTCTTCCACGCCTTTGCGTGTTGCCGTAATTCCTCATTTGGCTTATCGTCCAAAGAGGCCCTATTTACCCTTTTTAAAATACACAGAAATAAAATTTTAAATTTGCAAAGGAATACGGGCATGCAATTTAATTTCTTCAGGTGCAGAAGACTTAAAATGTAAAGAAAGATCTCTTGCCCCCCTCTTCCCCCTGCCCATGACCTCTCCCTCAATTTAAACCCCTTTCGCTCTTTTTAAAATTGTATCTCCTCATGGTACATTCATTTCTCTAGGAGCTCTTTCTAGAAAGTTATTTCTTTTTTTTTAAATATTTATTTATTTTTGGCTGTGTGGGTCTTCGTTTCTGTGCGAGGGCTTTCTCTAGTTGCGGCAAGCGGGGGCCACTCTTCATCGCGGTGCACGGGCCTCTTACTGTCGTGGCCTCTCTTGCTGCGGAGCACAGGCTCCAGACGTGCAAGCTCAGTAGTTGTGGCTCACGGGCCTAGTTGCACCGCGGCATGTGGGATCTTCCCAGACCAGGGCTCGAACCCGTGTCCCCTGCATTGGCAGGCAGATTCTCAACCACTGTGCCACCGGGGAAGCCCTAGAAAATTATTTCTTAATTTAGCAATTTTGCATCGCTTTTTTTTTTTTTTTTTGCATTCTGACTCTAATAAATGCATGTTGAGCACACATGAAACATACTGAAATTTTTATCTTCCTGATGGAAACCATAAATCACTTTAAGTTACAAGAAGAAACAATGTAAGATAAAAATTAAGAGTTCAGGCTCTGAAGTTAGTCTAACTGGGTCCAGATCACTAACTTCAGCTGACTTAACTTTCTGTGGTTATGATGTCTTTGTAAATGGCAGAAGATACACATTCATGTTTCCTTCAGCTATAAAATCTGTACTGATCTCTCCTTAGACCTGCAGCAAAACTGTCATTATGCATTTCTCATCACTCCTGTCCAGGGTTGCACGTACTGCTTCCAGAATCCTATGTCTCCTCCTGGCTTGCTTTAGTCCCTCATTTTTTTGTGGGAGTGTGTCCTCAAAGGACTTCCTTCAAAAGATGTGTGGAATGAAGCTTTTTCAACACTTCACTGTCTGAAAATGTCTCTTCTTCTGCCTTCAAAATTCACAATTTTTTGCTGGACATAGAAGTCTAGTGAAAAGTAGTTTTCTATCATAATTTGAAGTATTTCATTACAGTCTATCATCTAGAGTTGCTTTTTCAAGACATTGGTGCCCATTTATTTGTGGGTTATCATTATTTTTTCTTCATTCCTCTCTCTCTCTCTGGAAAGATTTAAGATCTCTCTTTTAATATTAGTGTTCTGAATTCTTAAATGTTGCATTTGCTGTCTTTTATTCATTATGGTGGAGAGTAGGTGAACACTTCTTTCTTAACTTTTGTATCCTTACACTCTGGGAAATTTTCTTGTAATATTTTTTCGTAATTCCTTCTCACTTTTTTTTTTTTTTAAATCTCCTGTCAGCTGGATGTTGAGCCCCTGGGTTATTCTAAATGTTTTTATTGTTGTTGTTGATCATTTTATACTCTTTGTCTTTTAATTTTCTCTATTTTATCTTCCAGCTTTTTAATTAGCCTTTTCATAGCCTCTTCTTCTTGTTTAATTGACATGGTGTCTTCATAAATGTCTCTGGGGATACAAATTAGTTTCTCTCAAGCTCCTTATTTACCCTGAATTATCTCTTGTATCCCTATGAGATTATTTCTCTATTCCATGACGTTTCTTTTTCATGTATCACAATTCCCTCAAGTACATAGTCACTGGTGGGATTATTAAAGCTGACTGTGAACTCATTGTGCCACTGTTGACTATTGGGCTCCATTTCAGGGTGAATAGAAATGGATCCCAGATGTGGCATTACTGCCCACACTAAAAACAGGTTGTTTGATTTCTTTAGACAAGAACGGAACTGTGTTGAACCCAAGTTCATGTGCCCTACTCACAGTAAGGCCAAACAAATGCAAACGTCACAGTTTGGAGCAGAGAAAGGTTTATTCCAAAGGCCAAGCAGGGAGAACAGGCAGGTCATGCTCAAAAGACCCAAACTCCCTGCTGGTTTTCAGAGGAGAGTTTTTAAAAGCAAAATTTGGGGTGAGGGCTGTGGGGTGCATGACTTTCTTCTGATTGGTTAGTGGTGAGGTAACAAGGCAGTGCTCCAGGAATCTTGTGCTCAGCCTGAAGTTACCTGGGTGAGGACCTTAGTTCCTATAGAAGAACTCAAAGATTTGTATCAGATTGTTATGTATCAATATATCCCTTAAGGAGGAGCTATCTCCTTGCTTGGTGCCCTGTAATAAATGCTACACTTTCCTTCGCCACAGCCCTGTGTCAGCGGATTGGCTTTGCTGCACATTGGATGAGTGGACCCAGGTTCCATTTGGTGACCGTCCTACTTCTTATAATCCACACATCACATAATTGCCTATCTTCTGAAGACTCTTTCCATGTTCTCTACATTATTGGAAGTTTATACCAGTTTTTATTCCTTTGCTGTCATGTCATGGGGCTCAGAAAGTAAAGAAAATAAATATGTTCCAGGAAACCAAAAACAAAAATGACAATTCTAAAAGCTTCCAGAGAGAAGGTATAGATCCCCTGAAAAGAAATGGGAATTCTTAATATCTATAATAAATGCTGGCCAAGAAAATAACGTTTTCAGCATTGAAAGACAAGAACCTTCAACCTAGAATTTTAACACCAATTAAACTGCTTAAAATTTGGGACTAAATTAATGATATATCAGGCATACATAAAACTTCTCTTAATATTCTCTTGGAAGAAGTACTCCACTAAGAAGAGAATTAATACAAGAGGACACTATGAGACTTATGTTAATTAAGAATAAACAAATAAACACCATATAAATTTTTATTTTTTTCTAAAAAAAAAGAAGCAAAGAAAATGAAAGTTAAGATATGGAGCAGAGAAATAGAATTGAAAAAAACTTACGGAGTGTTTTTATAAAACATAGATAAGCAGGGGGATCCATACCTACATACATTATAGTGAATTTAAAAAGTGCTAAATTGTATGTGGAATCTAAAAAAAAACAAGAAATGATACAAATGAACTTATTTACAAAACAGAAAGGGACTCACAGACATAGAAAACAAACTTATGGTTACCAAAGGGGAAAAGGGGGGGAGGGATAAATTAGGACTTTGGGATTAAAATAGACTCTCTACTATATATAAAATAGATAAACAACAAGGACCTACTGTATACCATAGAGAACTATACTCAGTGTCTTGTAATAACCTATAATGTAAAAGAATCTAAAAACGAATAGATATACATGTATATGTATAACTGAATCACTTTGCTATATACCTGAAACTAGCACAACATTGTAAATCAACTATATTTCAATTAAAAAATTGTTTAAAAAGAAGAATGTGAAAAAATACAATTTAATCAATGGCATTTTACATGACAACTAAAAACTAATTAAAAATTTAAAAATAAACAAATAGCCCTTAAAAACTAAAATAAAGAGACAAGTTGGCAAAGAATAAATTTAAAACTTGCATAGATAAATAACCGTTACAGAAGTTAAAACGTCAATCATTTTATGAGGCTAATAATATATATAACCTTGATTCCAAAACTGAATAAGAACATCACAAATTATAGTATCTACATACATAGATAATTATATATCTAACACATACAAGAAACTCTTGCAAATCAACGTGAAAAAGATAAGAAACCCAAAAGAAAAATGAGCAAAACTTGCAATACACAACTTAGAGAATGGATGCCAAGGATGAGATGAGATATGCATTTCTAGGAAGGCCTAGAAATCAGCAAAACGCAAACTTTTAAACATCAATATACTACTTTATACACTTACACGATATACAAAGATTAGAAAGCTGGGTAATACCAAGTGATGGAGAAGACTCAGGGAAATAGACTTGTCTGTGCATTTCGGGAGCAGCATTAAACAGGCACAACCATTCTGGAAAGCAACTGAGTATTATTTAGTGAGGATGAAGTATTCATATACCTTATGCCCAGCAATCCCCCATGCTGGGTATGTGCCCGGGGAGGCTTTTGCAGAAGTTGTAGGAACACAGGTCCAAGGGTACTTGTCCTATCATTAGAGACTGTCCTATGTGAGTCAGTGATTGGCAGCTGGGGGGAGTGGGAAATGAGGGAGGGGGCAGAAGAGAAATAGGAATGATAATCAGGGATAAAAGGGAAAGGCAACCAAGGTAAAACCAGACTGTGACCTTGCACAGCCTGTTAATGAACTGAGGAATGTGTTCAACTCTGCACCTGAGGAATAGGAATCATGGGTCAAGGGACTTGTGGTAGAAAAATAAATGAGTAGCTGCCACCTGACTTCTTCATTTGCTTTGACCAAATAGGTGAGCTGTGCAATGGACGTGACCTACCCTTGCCTTGACCTTCCAACAGTCTCCCTCCCCCCATCCATTCAGCTGGCCTCACCCTCTACAAACAAACCCCTCCCCAGGCCTCAGGAATCTCCAGGCTTTGGATTTCCCACCCAAATCTCATTTCCTTCCTTAGAACATTTGTGGAATGGGTTGCTCAACCCCTGAGGAACCCTGCCCACTTCACCTGGAGTCACATCAGAGCAGTGTCCCCATTTGTCCCCCGCAGCCTCGCTGCAGCCATATCATGGGGTCTCGGACCCTGGTGCAGAAGAAACCCTAAGGAACTAGATGGAGGACAGATCCTGTGTTTTCTGGGGAAAATAAGTTGTTTTCGCAGCAATTACTTCTGCAACTTCCTAGGCAATCAACCTGAGCACCAGGATACAGAAGCCCCACCTCTCACAGATAAGGATCAGAACGGACTTGCTGAAGTGACGCAGTAATACAGAAAGGCAGCACGAAGGTGAACTCTAAGAGCTGGAGAAGTTACAAGAGACAGAGTTGTTTATGGGACCGTTTCTTGCCCATATGCCTGCATCAGACTTCTCTTTCAGAGCAAATCCTCAGTTATGTTTCCCCTAGATTCCTATTCTATGGCTCTTGCCTCACCTGGTTTCCCGGCAGACACGTACTGCCCCATCGTTCCATCTCCTGCAACCCACCTGGTGTGGGCACCCTCAATCTGGGACTTCACCAGACTTCAGACCACAAAATGACCCTAAATCCTTTTCCGATTGTGTGTCCTCAGCTACCAAATAAGCTGGCCAGTCAGCAGTCCTCATGAAGCTTCTCCAGTGGGCAAAGCAGCACCCTGAGCCCTTAACAAGGAAAACTATAGAAACAGAAGTTATAGGCGCTGCCCTTAAAAAAATGTGAATTACTGCCTGCGGGTCACCCGTTAAATGTGAGCCGTTATCCTCAGCACTTGCATACATTTTCCTTGATTTATCTTCACAATGACCCCAGCAGTTGAAGCCCCATTTTCTCTGTTTTCCAGACGAGTAAACGGAACCTCTCTGAGGCTGAGGAATGTGCCTCAAATAACAGCTGGTGAGTGACAAGTCCAGGACTTCTGACTCCAAGCCCAGGCATTTTTCACAGCACCAGAGTTGCATTAAAGAGAATCCATCCTACTTGCAAATACAGAGCACTGTGACCTGAAATAGATTCAGAATATTTGCAAAAGAGCTTGTCAACAAGCACAAGTGCATGAAAAAATAAACCCCAAGCTTGTGTGTTCTGGTCTCTCTGGATGAGAGGGGTTCAGCAGCGAAAGATTCGGAAAGGGGGTCAAACTTTGAAATCTAGTTTGAAAGGGGGCTATAGATCGGCAGGGAAGAGAAAATAAAGTTGGACTAAGCACCTTCCCTTAAGGTTACTTAGACACCTCCTACTGCTGTGAAATGAATTTTCCAGTCTGTCTCCCTGAGTAACTGGAATCACGCTGAAACGTGGCAGGGTGAATTTAGGTCAAGAGCACAGAGATATTTCTGGTGATGAGGTGGTTAAATACCAAACCATTTCATTAAAGGAAGTGGTGAAATGTAGACTTTTTTTTCCCCCTCGGATGATTTTGGCTTACTCCGTTTGGCGACAGGAGCTAGGATACATGAGCTCTGGCAACCTCATCTGAAAATGGCAATTCTGAAACTATAAGATAACTTTATTACACTGGCATAAAAAGGGTTCAGGGTGAGCCACGTAATAAACTATTACTCAAGCCCAGACCCTCCCAGAGAGCTGGTGCGGGAGCTTTTCACCCTTCCTCCCTGGTTCCCAAACTCCAACAAGCATGAACTAGAAAGGGCCTGAGTCACCGGCTCACGTGACTGAAAGTACACACGGTGCCTCTCCACGGCTGGCAGGGCCACATGAAACCAAAGTAGCCGGTGCCCTGCGAGCCAGGGAGTACCAGACACTTACAGGTTCATGTCAGGAAACACCCCGGGGCTGCCATCCAGCCATCGGAGCTTCAGAGAAAAACCATCCTTGGAAATACTTCATCCCAAGGCACACTGGCCTGGCTGCAAGACCAGTCTAGTCAGTCACGTCCTTTCCTGTCGTTCACATTTGGGGTCTGCTGGACCCCGCAGACCCGGGATTGCTGGGGAGAGCTCAGCACCACTCCCCGCTGCAGCGTCATTCACTGTTTTTCACAGGAGAGGATGTTTCCATTCCTACCTGTTCAGGTGTGTGTTGGTCAGTCAGTTGATTTAGTCGTGTAGTTAGTTGGTTAATTGATTGGTTAGTTTGTTCATTTTGTAAAGGGCACAAACCACCTCCAAGAAAATGATATTGTTTCACAGACTCGTTCATGATTTCACTGCTCCTGGGGGAAATCAGAAAAGGCCTTGAACAGGAAGTCCACCTGAAGAACATTTTCTCCTGCTCTATGATTTCTGTTTTGCTACGAATGATGGACTCGGGGACAATTTAGGTTTAGTCAGACCTTAGGAATCATCTAGCCCAATCTCGTTTTCCAGGAAAAGAAGCCCAACCCAGGAGAGATGGAGGAATTCGCCCAGGTCACACATCTGGCCCTTGTGTTTCAAGTAACACTGTACCCTTCACCTGTCCGTGTCCCAAACACCACCACCATCACCAGACACACACACCTACGTTGCCTGCCCTACTGCTTCTAAGAAATCACTGAGTCTTTCAATTCCAGGAGATTTAAAATATATAGACACCATTGTTTCCTTCCAGCAGAAATGGGAATGACTTCCTGAGCACAGAGGGAGGGGCCACCCTCAGCAAAGCTCAGGCTGGGTGGCAGGTTTCGTGTCATCAGTCTTGTCATTCACCTTTTTTTTTTCATTCTTGCCTCCCAATTCCCAGAACCCACCGCCTCAGCACTCAAGTGGATCAGCTGGCTGTAGACAATGAGGGTGGTTGAAAGAGCCGGGGTTTTCAAATCAAAAGGCCTAGATACTAGTATCAGCTGCATGGCCTCACTCAAGACATTTCATGATTGGCGTTTTAAACTGGCAACAGCAATGCCAGGTGCCGTGACAATGCGATGACATCATATTTTGGGAAAGCCCTTTTGAAATGGTTATGAGAGGGAGTGTAAGGGATTATCATCACTGCCTCCAAGCTGTCCGCAGCCTGGTCACGTGAGTAGAGTTCACAGCCTAGCTGGGCTGGGCCAGAGGCTGGCCTGGAGATTGGGAATGTGGTCTCTCCCACCTGTGTACCCAGGAAGGAGCTGCTTCCCACCGTCCTCAGAGGGGACGTGGCAGGGACACAGGGTGGCTGGAACCCAGAATGCAGTGGGGCTGCTCTCCTGTCTGCCCCTGAAGCTGCTGTGTGTGTGTGTGTGTGTGTGTGTGTGGTTCTCACGGCTTCTGGAGTATTTTAAAGAGGCTGTGTCACTGCTGGCCTGGCAGACAGGCAGCTTGCTCTAAGGCAACAGCTCACTTTTTTTCCCAGCCTGAGCTTGTGCAAGTGGAGAATATCAGGGATGTGGACGCCTCTTCCCTCTTACTTCATGTCCTTCAAGCAGTGAGTTTCTCCCTCCCACTCCACCGTCTTCAGCAGTCTTGACAGAAAAGTCTCCTACCTAACTAACATGAATGTCTCACCGCCCTTCTTCATCTCCAAAGACTTTGTTCCTTCAAGAAAAGGAGCATCGCTTTTTTTTTTTTTTTTTAACTTGGAAGCAATGGTATAGATTTACCCATGACCATGATGGGGGTTCAGAGCAGCCTTTTTTTACCAAAGGGGAAAGGTGGGGGAGGGATAAATTAGGAGTTTGGGATTAACATACACACACTACTATATATAAAACAACCAACAAGGACCTACTGTACAGCACAGGGAACTCTACTCAGTACTCTGTAATAACCTATATGGAAAAAGAATCTGAAAAGGTATAGATGCATGTATAACTGAATCACTTTGCTGTACACCTGAAACTAACACAACATTGTAAGTCAACTATACTCCAATATAAAATAAAAATTAAATTAAAAATTTTTAAAGAGCATCCTCTTTTATACAAGTTAACCACAACACCTGTTTCGTCACAATGCTCATTTCGTCACTCAATGAGCATAGCAGACCCCACCTTCAATGTCTCCTTTCCACAGACTTTTTCCCCTCTGCCTCTGAGCGTATTCAGGCTTCTAATAACTTGAGAAATGTTCCTCGATGCTTCCTCCATTATTTTCAATCCTATTCTTATTTTCCTTCCATTGCCACACTTCTTGAATCAGTGACCTTTAGGAGCAGTGTCTTCTTTTCCTGAAATTTTGCTGCACCTCATGCCCCTAGAAGCTTTTCTCCCAAAGGTCGCCAAGGAGTTGTCTAAAGGTCAGTGACTGATTTTCAGGCCTCGGTCTTCCTCTGCAATGTTGATGTTCCACTCAGTGGGATTCATTTGCCCCATGGCTCCTCTGAACGACCTTCATCTCTGTTTCTCTGCCGGATCCCATGTCTCCCTAGTCAACTCCTCTTCCTTTTACTGCCTCCTAATATGGACATTTGTTCTCAGGGCCTCTGCTATTCTATTTATTCTCTTTCCCTTATTAATTTCCTTCATTCTCTTAGATGGATGTTTGTTTCATCCTGAAGACATGTCCAAACCCCCCTGTGGGAGGGTGGAGGAGGGATGGAAAAGTAGAAGGCTAGCTAAAAGTTGCTGGGCTTCTTGCTAAGGTCATGAAAACCTTCTAAAATTGACTGCTGTGATGGTTGCCCGTATCTTTGAATAGTCTAAAAAACATTAAATTGTATACTTTAAGTGGAGGAATTGTATGATACATGAATTACGTCTCAGTAAAGCTGCTAAAAAGTCAAAAGATGTCTGTAAGGAATAAACAATTGGAAAACTTAATGGAAAAAAAATCTCTTCCATAAAATCAACAGAATCTGGAAAATGAATTGTACAAAGTCTTTATTTAGAAAATTACAACACTGAGGTACATGAGAAAAGACCTGAATGAATGGAGATATAAAACATGTCTGTGAATGGAAGATTCAATATTTAAAAGAGGTTAATTTTCCCTGAATAAATCTATAAAAGAGATGCAACTCCATTCAAGTATTTATTGGATCCTAAAATTCACACGTAAGGGAAAGGGGCTAAAAATATCCAAGACACTCCTGATAAATAAAGTGAAAAGACAAGGCTTGCCCTACCAGAAATCAAGACTTAACTATAAAGTCGAATTATTGAGAGTGTGTTAGTAGCGGATGGACAAAAAAGCCAATAGAAGAGAATAGAGGACTCAGAAATGGACTCGCATATAAATTAAAACTTGATAAATGAGAGAAATGACCTTAAAAATAATCAATGGAGATTTTTAAAGAAAAGATGGCATATTTAATCCATCAATGATCCTCATATGATTGATTACCCACAAAATTATGTCTCTGTCTTCCACCAACCACAGAAATAAATTCCAAGTGAATTAAAACATAAATTTGAAAAGAAAACTTCACAACTTTTAGAAGAAAATTGGGAGAATTGCAGAAAATAAAATATAAATCATTCATAAACATCTTAAAACCCATTATCAAAGAAATTCAAATAAAAAGTAGGAAGAGGGGCTTCCCTGGTGGCGCAGTGGTTGAGAATCTGCCTGCTAATGCAGGGGACACGGGTTCGAGCCCTGGTCTGGGAGGATCCCACATGTCGCGGAGCAACTAGGCCCATGAGCCACAGCTACTGAGCCTGTGGGTCTGGAGCCTGTGCTCCGCAACGAGAAAGGCCGCGATAGTGAGAGGCCCGCACACCGCGATGAAGAGTGGCCCCCGCTTGCCACAACTAGAGAAAGCCCTCGCACAGAAACGAAGACCCAGCACAGCCAAAATAAATTAATTAATTAATAAACTCCTACCCCCAACATCTTAAAAAAAAAAAAGTAAGAAGATATTTTCACATATTAGGTTCTCAAAAATATTTTCCTTGGTAATACTCAATATTGGGAAAAGTATCATTCCATGAACATTGATATGCTGCTGGTAAAAGTATAAATTACAGCTAACATTCAGAAAAATGATCTGGCAATTTGGATAAAAATGTCCATAATTTTTCACCTTGTTATTATACTTCTAGTTAACCATCAGGAGGAAAAACAGGAATGTAATAAAGATTTGTGTTCAGAGATGTTATTTATTGCATTGTTTATAAAAGAAAAGAAAGAAAGAAAGGAACGGCATAATTATCCAAAATAAGGAAATGTTTAGGGCTTCCCTGGTGGCGCAGTGGTTGGGAGTCCGCCTGCCGATGCAGGGGACACGGGTTCGTGCCTCGATCCGGGAAGATCCCACATGCCGCGGAGCGGCTGGGCCCGTGAGCCATGGCCACTGAGTCTGCGCGTCCGGAGCCTGTGCTCCGCAACGGGAGAGGCCACAACAGTGAGAGGCCCACGTACCGCAAAAAAAAAGCAAAAACAAAATAAGGAAATGTTTAAATAAATTATAGATTATAATTTATTTATAAGATAGACTCTTAGCAGTCATTCACTTACAATGATGTTTATAAAGAATTCTTAAAGGCATTGTGAAACAAGTGTGCTGTAGGGTTAAGTAGCGATATAGGGCATAGACCTGTATTACAGTGTTATCCCCACTATGTAAACATACGCAGGGGTCCTCATTATCTACATAGTCATTAACCAAGTCTTCAGAGTTGCAAGATTTAATGAAATGAGAGGGAGTCTGGAGAGCTGCACAAATCACGTATGAAGCCACTAGCAAATAATTCAGAGAGTTAGATCCATAAAAAATTGAAGGTAAAGTTGGCAAGGGTGATGATAAGATGGGCCATGCAGAAGAGAATAAACTGACTAGTAAAGTATTCTGAGAGGCCATTGAGGAAACTGATGAACTCTTCAAATGTTTTTGCAAAATTGGTCCTCTTTATGACTGTGTTACTTTCAACCAGGTTGCTAAATTTAAAATCTGAAATACCTTTTCCCTGAACACGAGTATCACATCAAGTTCTGTTTTCAATCCAGTGCTTTAACCTCTCCATCTCTTGCCATAAAAGGCTATTTCTCCTTAAATGAGCCAGAGACCCTGATGGCACAGTGCTTAAGAATCCACCTGCCAATGCAGGGGATGCATGTTCGATCCCTGGTCCGGGAAGATCCCACATGCCGCGGAGCAACTAAGCCCGTGAGACACAACTACTGAGCCTGTACTCTAAAGCCCGCGAGCCACAGCTACGGAGCCTGCACGCCACAACTAGAGCCCGTGCTCCGCAACAAGAGAAGCCACCACAATGAGAAGCCTGTGCACCGCAACGAAGAGTAGCGCCCGCTCACCGCAACTAGAGAAAGCCTGTGCGCAGCAACGAAGACCCAATGCAGCCAAAATAAATAAATAAAATAAAATATTTTAAAGAAACAAACAAACAAACAAAAAAGAAAAACAAAGGTGGTGGTCAGTGGATGGAAAAGTGTTAAAAAAAAAAAAAAAACAGCCCCAGAACTTACCTTGCATCACTACCCTGCTACCTCCTTTCACAGAGAGAGACGCAGAAATTGTTGGGCTACACTACTGCATTCTGTATTGAACATTTTGGGTTAAGTTGTACGAAGAAAAATGGAGTTTGGTCAAGAGATGGTGTATCCTTTTCTTGAGCGTAACTGCTAAGTTTCACCTTTTTGATGTCCTTAAAATCCCTGAGTTAGGTGAGAAAAGAACTGTCAATATATGTATAAGCTAAATAATGTTGAAATCTTCCTTATATATCAGGAGATATATATATTCATATAATATATACAATATAATAGATTGTATATTAGGAATGATATATTCCTTACATATCATTACTGTAAGACACGACACACTCAGAAAATAGAAGAGTTCATTTAAATAATAGAAATAAACAGAAAGGAAAAAAGTAATAGAGGTGCTGGGGAGAGGTACTCAGGTAGCAGCCTACCGAATACTAACTAATGTACTGAATACTCACAGCTTACCAAAGTGATTCAGACACAAATTTACAGGTGAAATCTAATTCTCTGAACAGCTGCTCAGGAACCCTCACAGGCCACCCACAAAAAACAAGAGCATCCTTTCTTCTCCCCTCGGGGGTGGGGGAGGAAGACTATGAATAATAGCTTCTTAATGCAGGAAATGGAAAAATAAAATCGAACAAACGCTTGGATTTGGGGTGGAATGAATTAATGATAATTTATATTTCCTATGCATTGTGGGTAAAAGTGGTGAAACAGACAGATCAAACGAGGTTATCTGAGGGAGGCGCATTATTTGTTTGTATTCTGCCCCTCTCTGTCTAGGGCTTGAGGAGACTGATAGTCACTCTGAAAATAGTAACATTCTACATGCATCAATGTTTAGAAGAAGGTAAGAAAAACAAGAAAGGGGTGGGGGGAGGGAAGGGAGAAAGACAGGAAGGAATTTCACTTAAGTGCATTTCATTTGTAGAATCGGTTTCCTGGAGGGGGGAAAATAGCAAGACAAAATATTACCATTTGATTAAATTCAAAGAAACATTTATTGAGTACTTGCTCTGTGCTAACTCGTGCTAGGCGCCAAGGAGTGTCAAGTGATAACCGGAGTGAGTAGATCTCTACATAAGGGATGACCATGTCCTCCTCCCACTGTCACATGCTCACAAAAGATGGTCCCGATTTTACCCCATCACAAGGCAGGAATCCACAGCAGGATGGAGCCCAAACCAATGCCAGTTCCCTTTGAGCAGGACCAATCCAGGAGAGCCTCAGAAGGCAGGATTGATTCCAGAATTCATCTGGGTCTTTCAGAGTCGACCTTAATCTTGAGTTATTGTCCACTCTAAAGGTGGTCTCTGGTTATTCTCACAATTCGCTCTGTCTTCTCACTAACTTCTAAACCAGCTAGATAGGAGCTTTGGGGAATGACTCAAACCAGAACAGAATGTTTAGGGAGAATGTATAAAGCGTTATTTATGTCTAGGTGGGTTACTTGTGGCAGGTTACTCTCTTCCCCAAGAAAGAACAAAGGTGCTGTAAGTTAAGGGAAATCATAGTGCCTGGGGCTGAAGAAAGGAGGCATAGGGTCTGGGGAAAGCTAGGGACCCCGGGTTTGGGAACCAGTCACTATCTGTGCACTCATTACTAAATAAATTATTCAACTTTTCATGTTTCTGTTTTCTCAGACTCTGAATGATGACAATATTACCTATGTCACAGGGTCATATTGATGATTAAATGAGATAAGAGACTTGAACATTCTGCAAATGTCTAACACAGATGGTAATTAACATTTATAAAATTATGAGAGAGAGATCTGAATAGGTGGAAGAATCCGTTTCTTAACAGCAGGGGAAGTGAGCTTGAGAGACCAGACTTCAAAGAGAGCCTCTGGAGACAAAGAAAGGACTAGACTCAGAAAACTGAAAGGAGGCATCTGGCTTGCTGCATCCATGACAGAAGCTATCCAAATAATCAGACCCTGCTCTGTAATTTGGGAACCTGGGATTATATTTGTATAATCGTATTGAGCCTAAACTCTACATGCTGTCTGTGAGAATTATAAGCAAAGAACATCAGAAGGCAGCCTAAAATCCACCGCTATCAAGGGCTTTAGAGGCTGGGGAGTGTTGTGTTCTAGAAGCCCTGAACATGCGCGGGAGGGAGCTGGCCACTGACAGCAACCTGGCTATAGGCCCACCACACCGTCATCTCCATCCTATCTGAAACTGCCCTCCTGGGGCCAGCCTGAAGCTGCACCAGATTCCAAGTAAATTGGGATGCAAAGTGCCTTTCCCTGGACAATCCAGGGAGACTTGGTGTTACTTCTTGGTTCCCAGTCCTGGGTTTCTTTTCCCCTTGTCTTTGTTTAATTTTGCCTTTTACCCTGTTGCATCTTTTTTTTTTTTTTGCGGTATGCGGGCCTCTCACCGTTGTGGCCTCTCCCGTTGTGGAGCACAGGCTCCGGACGCGCAGGCTCAGCGGCCATGGCTCACGGGCCCAGCCGCTCCGTGGCATGTGGGATCTTCCCGGACCGGGGCACGAACCCGTGTCCCCTGCATCGGCAGGTGAACTCTCAACCACTGCACCACCGGGGAAGCCCCCCTGTTGCATCTTTTGAGCCCACACAATAAAAGCTGTGAGGAAACCAGTGCTGAACTGACAAAGAGGGCTACAGAACTGAGCTAAAATGGTCCTTTGAATCTCACTCCTGGTAAATCCTAGAATGACCAGCTTTTCCCTTACATCTGTTTCCTCCTGTCAACTAAACGCCAACAAGGACACATAGTCTCAAAAAACTTACTACTATTTTGCAGACAGCTGCAGAATTCCAAAACAATGTAAGAATTTTGAACAACTAAAGCAGGAATCTTTAATAAGCAAACTGCAGTTAGCTTTGGACAATTACTTCAGGTCAATAATAAAGTGGTACTATTTAATATTTAAATAGCAGGTTAAATTCTCCATGTTAAGTTCAAAGACTTGAGCCAAACTGTGGTATTTATGTTCCCCAGGCATCTCTGGACCCCGGAACCTCATCACTCCCTCCACCCATCCTGCAGCATTAACACTATCTTCCAGCCCACGATGTCTGATCCAGAAGCCCCCAGGCACGCTGTGGCTGTGAGCACTGAAGTGTGGGCAGTCCTAGTTAAAACGTGCTCCGAGGGCAAACACACAGCAGATTTTGAAGACTTGGTACAGAAATAAGGTAAAACTTATTAATAATTTAAAACTACTGATCACAAGTTGGATATATAGAGTTAAATAAAATACACTATAAATATAATAAATAAATAAATAGCAGGTTAAAGTTTACAAAATCTTTTATATCCATTGTCTCATTTTTTAAAAATTAACCAACTTATTTATTTTTGGCTCCATTGGGTCTTTTTTTGCTGTGCGTGGGTTTTCTCTAGTTGCAGCGAGCAGGGCCTACTCTTTGTTGTGGTGCGCGGGCTTCTCATTGCGGTGGCTTCTCTTGTTGCGGAGCACGGGCTCTAGGTGTGTGGGCTTCAGTAGCTGTGGCTTGTGGGCTCTAGAGCGCAAGCTCAGTAGATGTGGCGCACGGGCTTAGGTGCTCCGTGGCATGTGGGATCTTCCCGGACCAGGGCTCGAACACTTGTCCCCTGCATTAGCAGGTGGATTCTTAACCACTGTGCCACCAGGGAAGCCCCCCATTGTCTCATTTGATGAAAGCTCCCCAGGTGAGGCATGTATCTGTGGTAGGTACCCCCAGGTGGCTCCAAGCGATTCTGGCCTCCTGGTATTCATGCCTTTCTGTAGCCACTTCCATATGGAATGGGGCTGACCTGCATAGCTGTTAGAATATTGCAGAAATGATGGAGTGTCACACTTCAGCAAGACATTACAGCGTTCACCTTACTCCACTCGTGGGTCACTTTCTCTGGGAGGAGCCAGCTGCCATCTCGCGAGGACACTCAATGGCTCTGATGGCTAATTTTATGTTGTTAACTTGACGTGGCTAAGGGATGCCCAGATAGCCAGTAAAACATTATTTCTGGGTGTATCTGTAAGAGTGAAGCAGATCAGCATTTGAATCAACAGACTGAGGAAGGAAGATTGCCCTCACCAATGCAGGTGGGCATCAACCAATCCATTAAGGGCGCAAATAAAAGAAAAAAGTAGAGGAAGTGCAAATTTGCTTTTTCTGCTTAAGCTGAGACTCCCATCTTCTCCTGCCTGTGGACATTGGCGCTCCTGGTTTTTGGGTTTTCAGGCTCAGACTAGGACTTACATGGTTGGTTCCCCAAATTCTCAAGCCTTCAGACTCTGAATTACATCATGGGCTTTCTTGGTTTTCCAGCTTGCAGGCAGCAGATATTAGGACTTATCAGTCTCCATAAATGCATGAGTCAGTTCCTATATAAATTCTCTACCTATCTATATCCATATCTATATAACCTGTTGGTTCTGTTTCTCTGGAGAATGCTGGCTAATTCAGCAGCCCAATGCAGAAGTCTACATAATGGGGAACGGAGACCTTCTGACAACAGCCAGAAGCAACTTGGAACTGGATTTTCCAGTCCCCATCAAGAATTCAGATAATTGCAGCCTCTCCCAACATCTTTTCTTAAGTAACAGCTATATTGAAATATAATTTGCGTATCATACAACTCACCCATTTAAAGTGTACAATTCATTTAAAGTTTACGAGTGTTTTTTTTAAGTATATTCACATAAATGTGTAACCATCACCACTGTCAGTTTTAGAACATTTTCATCACCTCAAAAGAAATCTCGTATCTTTTAGCTGTTAACTCCCTATGACCCCATACTCCCCGGCCCTAAGCAACTTCTAATCTACTTTCAGTTTCTACAAATTTGCCTCTTCTGGACATTTTACATAAATGTAATCATCTAGTATGTAGTCTTTTGTGACTGGCTTTCTTCACTTAGCATAATGTTTTCAAGGTTCATCCATGTTGTAGCAGGTATCATTCTTTTTTTTTTTTTTTTTTTTTTTTTTTTGCGGTACGCAGGCCTCTCACTGTTGTGGCCTCTCCCATTGTGGAGCACAGGCTCCGGACGCACAGGCTCAGCGGCTATGGTTCACTGACTCAGCCACTCCGCGGTATGTGGGATCTTCCCAGACCGGGGCACGAACCCGTGTCTCCTGCATCGGCAGGCAGACTCTCAACCACTGCGCCACCAGGGAAGCCCTGCATCATTCATTTTTATGGACAAATAATATTCTATTGTATGGATATACCACATTTGTTTATCCAGCCATCTGTTCATGGACATTTGGGTTATTTTCAACTTTTGTCTACTATGAATAATGCTGCTGTAAATATTCATATACAACTCTTCCTGTGGACATATGTTTTCATTTTTTTGATATATATCTAGTAGAATTCTTGGGTCATATAGTAACTTTGTGTTTAACCATTTAGGGAACGGACAGACTGTTTTCCAAAGTAGCCGAACCAGTTTATGTCCCGAACAGCAGTACATGAAGATTCTGATTTCTGTACATACACATCGACGTTTGTTATAGCTGACTTTTTGGTTCTAGCTACCCTAGTGAAAGTGAAGTGGCATTTCCCTGGTGACTAATTGCGTTGAGCATCTTTTCATGTGCTAAGTGGACATTTATACATCTTCTTTAGAGAAATGTCTGTCTGTTCAGTTACTTTGCCCTTTTTTAACTGGGTCATTTGTCTTTTAATATTGAGTTGTAAGAGGTCTTTACATATTCTAGACACAATTCTCTTAACAAATATATAAATTGCAAACATTGTCTTCCATTCTGTGGCTTGTCATTTTACTTTCTTGATAGTGTTTTTTGAAGCACAAAATATTTTAATTTTGATGAAGCCCAATTTACTTATTCTTTTCCTTTATGGATTGTGCTTTTGATATTATATGTAGGAATCCATTGCCAAATTCAAATTCATGAAGTTTTACCCCTGTGTTTCCTTCTAAGAGTTTTATAGTTTTAACTCTTACAATTAAATCTTTGATCTATTTTGAGTTAAATTTATTTATTTATTTATTTATTTTATTTTTGGCTGTGTTGGGTCTTCATTGTTGTGCACGGGCTTTCTCTAGTTGCGGCGAGCAGGGGCTACTCTTTTTTGCAGTGCGCAGGCTTCTCATTGTAGTGGCTTCTCTTGTCGCGGAGCACGGGCTCTAGGTGTGCGGCCTGCAGTAGTTGTGGAACGCGGTCTCAGTAGCTGTGGCTCGCAGGCTTCAGAGCACAGGCTCAGTAGTTGTGTCTCACAGGCTTAGTTGCTCCGCGGCATGTGGGATCTTCCCAGACCAGGGCTCAAACCCATGTCTCCTGCATTGGCAGGCAGATTTCTAACCACTGCACAACCAGGGAAGTCCCTTGAGTTAATTTTTTATGTGGTGTGAAATGAGTCCAATTTCATTATTTTGTATGTGGATAGCCAGTTGGCTCAGCAAAATTAATTGGAAAGACTATTCTTTTCCCCACTGAAAGGTCTTGGCACCCTTGTCAAAAACCAGTTGACTGACTGGTTTTTGTTTCTGGACTCTTAATTCTATTCCATTTATGTATATGTCTATCATTATGCCAGTACCACATCTTGACCACTGTTGCTTTATAATAAGTGTTGAGATACGTTGTTCTTCTTTTTCAGGATGGTTTGTTTATTCTGAATCCCTTGTAATTCCATATGAATCTTAGTGTCAGCTTGTCTAAGAAGACGCATGATATTCTAATAAGGATTACATTGAATTTGTAGAAACATTTGAGGACTATTTCTATCTTAACAGTATTAAGTTTTCTGACCCATGAACATAGAATGATTTCTATTTATCTGAACTTTATTTAATTGATTTCAATTTTTAGTTTTCACAGTATAAACCTTGCACTTCTTTTGTTCAATGTATTTCTGTTTTACTTTTTGATACTATTGTAAACAGAATTGATATCTTAATTTCATTTTCATCGCAAATATATCCTGCAACCTAGCTGAACTCATTTATTAGTTCTAATAGTTTTTGTGGATTCCTTAGAATTATCTATATACAAGATCATGTCATCTAAAAATACAGATGGTTTTACTTCTTTCTTTCCAATCTGGATGACTCTTTATTTCTTTTTCTTGCCTAACTTCCCTGGCTATATTCTCTAATACCACGTTGAATAGAAGTGGTGTGAGTGACATCCTTATCTTGTTTCTGATTTGCAGGGAAAAGCATCTAGTCTTTCAGAAGTCGATGTTAGCTATGAGTTTTTCATAGATTTCTTTTACCAACTTAAAGAAGTTCCCTTCTATTCCTACTTAGTTGAGTGTTTTTATCATGAAAGGGTGTTAGATTTGTCAAATGCTTTTTCTGTATCCATAAACATGATCATGTGGGTTTTGTTTTTCATTCTATTGATATAACATATTATGCTGATTGACCTACCAAAATCTTGACCAAGATCTCACAAGAGATCCTAGGCAAGAACCAGCTAATCTGCTCCTGAATTCCCAACACACAGAAACTGTATGAGATACTAAATGTTAATTCTTTCCTAAGCTGCAAAGTTGTGGGATAATTTGTCACGCAGCACTCGATAGCTAATACAATATAGTTATAACTATTTTTTAAATGAAGAAACTGAGGTTTGGAGTGTTTGTCTGCTTCATAATTCTGGCCTGGGTTACAGAATTAGAAGTAGAAGTGATTTGAACCAAGTCTTCTGCTTCAAATAACAGGGCTTCCTCCACAAAGTTCTACTATGTTTGGTGACCGAGACCCAGCTTACGGCAGACTGCTGTCTCTGGTTGGCAAGCCCATTTCATACGATCGAGCAGGGAGTTCACCGCAAAGGGGCAACCGGCTGAGGGGGCAGATGGGGACTAATATCTGGCCTGTGCTTTTTCTGCCAAGCTGTGCACCCCGACTCGGGGCTGCATCTGCCCAGAGGAAATGGCCCCTTTTCAAATGTGTCTGGAGGCATAGTCTGGTTGTCAAGCCTCATGCCCAGAGGGTTGATACTCACACGTTGGCACTTTTTTCTAATTTGCACAAAGGTATTGTACAAGCCCGTTAGTTTGTTCCAATAAAATTTATATAACTGGAAAAATTTCATATTTCCCTGTTTACTAGTTTTGCATGCCAATTAGGCAATATTAGTCAATGGGACTGGTGCCAGACAGATTTTTTAAATCTGTGACAAGATTTGTACTCATCACCCTCCATTACCCCCTTCCCCACCGAAACCTCTTCCCTAGGACCTGACATTTAGGAAGGAGAAGCACAGGAAAAAGACCTCATATTATCTGATTATCTCCTGTGAGCCAACATGTGGCTGGTCACCTTCTATATTCAATATCATTTAATGTTCATAATTATGAGAGGAAGATATTATTATCCCCATTTTACAGATAAGGAAAGCCTGAGAGAGATCAAATAATGTATCCAAGTCCCACAGATGGTAAATGGTGGCAATGAAGTGACAACTCAGGCCCATCTGGCTCCAGAACCCGTGATCCACCCACACAGCTTGCGGGTCCACAAATTTACAAAGAAATCTAAAGGAGGTGTCCCACCAGGAATACTAAAATTCTCATAGAGAACTTCTGCTGAATAAATAACACTCAAGACTCAAATAAATTCATCTAAAATGGTAGACCGTCGAGCGCTGAATTATAGGATTGTTTTGGGCATTAAGAACTCACAACACCCTTGAAAACATATCACATAAGTTACCCCCTTGACTTGAAGTTTGCCCTACTGACCAGTTTCCACAGATCCAGACAATCCACTGAAGTCCATATCCTGGATCTCAGAGGCTAATGTACTTTTTAAGTCTGAAACAGAAGAGAAGATCTACTGATACAAGAAGACAGATTGCTCATTGATTCTTTCAACCAGTCTTTATTGAGTGTTTACTATGTACCAGGTATGTGGCAGGGGCAGAAGAAACAGCATCAACTAAGACAGATATGTTCCCTGCCCTCCCGGACCTTAGAATAATGGGGCCCCTTGAACTTGCCCTTTCCCCTTTTCACTGAAACACACACACTCACACACACGCGCGCGCGCGCGCGCGCGCGCGCGGCTAACCAAGTAGGTGAGAAACTACACACTTAACTCTCCTTATAACCCCTACAGTGGAAGGCTCAATTGACTAGGGCAGACACTGATGGTTTAAAAATAAGCAGTAGCCCAGAAAGCTGAGATAATGCTTCCAAAAAATCTTCCTCTTACTTCTCAAGTGAACAACCAGACCGTACACACAGATGCCGCCAAGCAGCCATTCACAGGGTCAGAGGGAAAGGCTCAGACTATACCCCCACCCCCGCACCTCCCATGACCTGAAGTTAAAGAGAAGGCTGAGAGAAGGGCCACGGAGGAGAAACGACCTTTAGGAAAACTTGGCTTCGGAATCAGGAGTGTCAGCTTCTTATTGCCACGATTTGACCAGGGATTCTCAGAAAGTGGCAGAGTTTGGGTTCATTTCAGAACAACATGTAGAAAGAACTGACTGGCCACCCAAAACCTTATCTGAACCTAAAATGTCTGCAGAGTTGGGCAACAAAGTTAAAAGAAACAGCCTTTTCCTTGCAGACTTTTAGTGCCAAGACTCTTGCTGGTTCGCTTGTAACTGAGTGAATATAGAAGCCAAAAAATTAAATGGAATTTTTGGAACTCGAGACTGGGTGTGCTGCAAGCTGGGGACAGAAATATTCAGGTTGATGAAAGTGGGGTGTAGGCTTGTTTTCTTTAGGGTCCTTCCCATCCTCTAGAACTTTGGCCAATGTTAATGGAGTCAGGCTGGCTTCCAGGCTCCTTGCAACAACCAAAGTTCAGGGTAATCTGCCCCCAAACTTCTCCATTTACAATATATTATATGGAGAGTATTAGCTAACAAACCCCTTTTAAGACAGAGTAGGTTCCATAACTCCATATACCAGAAAAACTGGTTTGAAAACTGGAATGTGACACCATGTCAAAGAAACAGATGCACAAGGGTGCTGATAAGATAGAGATGTGGGCAGACTCAAGGTGGCTGCCGGAGGGAAAGGAAAATCCAGCGTGCAGGGTCCAGGTCCTACATCTCCCTTCAGCCAGAACACACAGCTTTCCCTCTTCATAAACGTGGGCTCAGGAAAAGATGCAATTTGAGAGGAAACGACTCAGATCAATGAAATGGATGGATGGATAGGTAGATAGATAGATAGATACAGATGAAATCTGTAAAACATGAAAAGCCCTCTTGTGTAGAGAGAACACTGCATTGGGAGATAAGAGAACAGGCTTCTAGCCCAGGCTGCCACTAGGTCCCAGCTGACCTTAGGCAAGTGATAGTAACTTCTAAGTCTCATCTTTTTTTTCAACTGAGAAATGCCCAATGTGGGCTAAAATTTCTCTAAGGACCTTCAGCTCCAACATGAGTTGATTCTCTGATTGCAAGGAAGCTCTAGAAGAAGCCGACAGCTGCCTTTAATGACCAGAGCTAGAGCCTTACCCTAGTCTCCCCTTCTTGAGAAGATGGAGATAAGCCTGAGAACTAAGTCATCTCTTTGCTTAGAAGACCCCTGTAACTGAGCACAGAACCCAGTTTACAGTTGGAATCTGTATACTGTACTCTAAAGAGCACTATACTGTACCCTGGGCCATAATAGTAACCCCAAAATGGTAATGATATAAGCGTACTGTTATTGAGAACACGTAATGGGTCAAACATGGGAATCTTATACATATTGACTCCTTTAATCCCCACAACAGTCCTACAAAATTAGGGCGATGAGCATTCCCATTTTACAGACGAGAAGACTAAGGCTCCGAGCGGTTAAGTGGCTTACCCAAGATCACAGTGATGCTAACAGCAGGAGCGAACTTCAACGCCAGGCAGTCTGATATCAGTGCTCTTGACAACTGCTGTTCAAAGTGGAGACCAAGATGGCGACCCTGTTGACATTTGAAGACTCATCAGAGAAGGGAGGAGACATTATGAAAGCAACGAAATACATTTTCTAGCAAAGAGGTAGCTACTCAATAAAAATTGGAATCCTTGGGGGGATGCCTCAGAGATACTTCAGTATAGGCTGGCCAGACATACGAAGTTATTAAAGAGCGGTGGCTCTAAGAAACAGAGGAGAGACAGACTGAAAAGGAGTTCTCCAGGGAAATGATGAAATCAGGTCACTGACTATTGGCAGAATGAGGGAAAGATAAATAGGCAGGTGCCGGCAGACAGGGTGAGGGAGGCATGTTGGCAAGGGGAATTGCCAGAAATTCACACCAGGTGTCCAAGAGTCTGTCTGCATTTCTTAATGGTTCTAGGACTATTTGAATGGAACTTGTACACTACTGAATTCCCGGTTTCCATCTAAAACAGGGTCAGTTCTGCATCAAGTGAGCTGAGAGAGGGCTCTCTCTTCACCTGCTGAGGTAGCTTTTCCTCCACATTCGTGCTGATTTCTTGTGGAGAGGGAGAAAGGAAAGTGACATGAGTTAGCATTTAAAGACGTTCCCTCTATAAGACTGAATTTCCAAGACATTCCCTTCCATGTTGCCCCACAGCCTTCACCTTCTAGCCCAGAACTTCCAGAATCCCAATCTTGCCCTCTACTCCTCTGTCCATGCTTGAACTTAAATACATATTCCACATGGCTTATTCCTTATGAAAAACCTTCACCTCTTGCTTCTTTCCAACCTTAGCAGCAATGAAGCTTCACTGCCTCTCAAAAAGGGTCTGGAAAAGCTAGTCTGCAGGAGAGAGAGAAAGGGTCCATGATGACAAAGAGCCACCCCAGAACTGATACCAACCAGAAGCAGATGGCTAACATGGTGTCTGCCACGTGCAAAGGACTCATATTTGTTGGAAGGAAGGAAGGAAGGGAGGGACGGAGGGACGGAGGGACGGAGGAAAGACGGGTTATTCTGATTAGTACTTATAGCTGATTTAAGGATTTGAGGATTTCCAGACTGTACTAAGGGACTGACAGAAACCCCTGAAAAGTACAAAATGAGTCAGATAATACATTCTATTTATGACCTTGATGGCTGCTCTGTACTGCTCTGTTTCTTCAACCTTAAGTCTAGAAATTCTCCACCAAGTGGTCCTAAAAACAATCCAATCTTTATCTTCCTTAGCGCCTGCAGGGAACCCTCTTCCCCAGCAAAGTCACCAGGTCAGATCTGTCTAATTAGAATTACGTGCACACCAGTCTCCTGCACTAAAGTATACGCCTCCAGAGGCCAATGTGCCGAAACATTTTCTACCTGCCCCTCCAGGTCCACTTTCCATCCTTCTCCACCCTGCCCTTGAGAGGCTGAACTCTTCAGACTATTACCCTGACTCCCTTGCACCTTTGGCTTCCAGTGGGTTTGGCCAGTGGGAGGCACAGGTGAGAGATTGGTGGGTGGGAAGAGAGAGGTCTGGGGATTCATTCCCTCCTGCCAAGCCATGTTCAGGCAGTGGCTGTGGTCTTCTACCCAACGCCACAACTCCTGTCAAACTCCTGTCTTCTCTGAGAGTCAGGACTCTCTCCAGGGCGGCTAGCCACCCTCTTCCCCTGCGCCTTCAGGCTGAGAGGTTGCATGGGTTTTCCACCGTGTTCATCCTGGTGGTTCTCTCGATGTCATCCCACAGCTTTGCAAACTGTCCATTCATGAAATCTCCACTTGCGTAGCTATTCATTATGGATCAGTCACGGTGTGGACTCACACTGCTAGGCACACCCCAGTTTGGTGCTGGAAGTGAGCCCTACTTTACCTCTCCCTCCTTCCTGCTACGGCCCCAGAGCCCCAGTCCTAGTCCCACAGGGTCACCCCCTAATTCCTTTCTCTTTACTGGGATTCTTTGGAAGGTGACAAATGTATCTTTGAGCTCAGGCCTAGAAATCTTACAATGTAAATATGGCTTCTGGGAGGAGCGCCCTCTTATTGTGATCATTCTGGCAGTGAACAAACTTATCAGACTTATAGGAGAGAGTGAATAAATATAACGTATTTTGAGAGCCTGTGATTTATTAGCCATTATTTAAGTGTTATCGCTTATGGGACTCCCTGATGATGTAGTACAGCAGATGTTGCTTTGGAGTGGGAAAAAGGGAGGGAGAGACTGGTCAAGAGAGAGCAAAGGGGGACCTAAGGGTGGGTGACTAGAGGGGAGTGAGGACATGAAGAACAAAGGAAGGGGATCGTGTCCAAAGGTAGGGACGGACCCTGGAAAGAAACTGGATTCATTCACATATTTGTACAGGGCTGGGCTGGCCCACCCTTTCCTTCCCCCTCTTCACCCTCCATCCCTTGCCCGCTTGAACCACTACTTCCTCTTCCCTCCTGTGACCTCAGTCGCCACTCATATATGTATTGTCTAGGTGACAGAGGAAATGCACGTTCACGATTGCTCAGAAGGAGGCTGGGTGCCTCTCGTGTAGCATTCAAACAGCTGAAGGTCTGGGGAAAAGTTAGGAACATCCATACTGATGTTCTCAAGAAACTTGGAGGGCTAGGGTGGTAGCAAATGGGGTGACCCCGCCTTTCCCTGGCATTTAATTAAGACCAGTGCTAAAAATCTCACACAGATGTGAGGCTTAGTGACTTTCTGGAGGGCCCCTACAGCTGTTACATGATTCTCTGAGGCACAGGCCTCTTCGTTAAGAAGCAGAGGGGAGAGGCGAGGGTGTGTTCACTCTCTGATCACATGTAGAGTGCTGGTTTCTTGCTTGTGGGATTTGTGGCAGAGGCTGCTAGTTGCCTACTGTAGCGTCTACTCTCACCTTGTCAACTAGAGAAATGACATTTCCCAGGCTCCACTAAGTTCTGGCCCAGGTGTTATAAGCAGGAGTGATGTGTGACAGCTTCCAGGAAATCTCTATATAGGACAGTTGTCAGGTGCCACTTAACCCCCTTCTTAATTGTCCCTTCCTTATTTCTGCTGTTGGGAGTGTGGATGTGATAGCTGGAGTTTGAGCAGCCACCCAGGGCCATGAGATGGAAACCACATGCAGAGGATAACAGAGTATTGACACTGAAGTCTGAGTCCCTGACATTATGCATGATTGTACCAACCTTAGACAGCTTAGCCCTAGACTTCTTATATAGAAGAAAATATAGAAAATAAATTTCTATTTTGTTTAAAACACTGTTATTTTGGTTTCTTTGTTATATGTGACCTGATCGGATTCTAATTGATAAAGCCTCCCTCCAGGCTTTAGCTAGAACACCTAAGTTACCTTGAATAAATTCTAGTCCAAAAATTCCATTGTTGTTTCCTTAATTTCTCCAGAGGCTCTAAATATGAAACTCACTTCCCTTTCTTTCCAGGGAAGTGAAAAAGGCAATATTTCCATGATTCCAGAAGATGCCCATCTCACTGTCTGAATGACAAAGTGGAAAGTAGTGCATCATCTAGGCTTCCATCCAGGCCAGAGTCTAGTCCATGGATTCCCCGAGAGCAGCTGTGTCACAGTCTAACTACTAAATAAGGACACAACACCCACCTGCGTTTAGGGTCATGAGTGACCTTAGTAGTGATTCAAAGTCTCCAGAAGACTTGATGACCCTTAGATGACAAGAGGCTTAGGAAATAGAAAGGCATCCTTTTCAGCTAGAAAACAACACTCTGTGAGTCAGAACTGTCACAGCAGGACTGAGGCCTAGAATGGCCTCTCTGGCCACTTCAGGAAGTAGTTAACACTGGAGGGAAGTGGCCAGTGATGAGAAGGGAGGGTGGAGACCGCGGGGCTGCTAGGGAGTGGACACAGTGTTCTCTCCGGCTACGCCAGCCACATGGTGTGTTTTGCTCCTTCATGGTTGCTCCCGGGCACGGAGGCCTTTTTGTCCCCCGTTTCTTGCAGGCAAGACTCCAGCCTCCATGACCTTCCCTGAGTTCCAAAGGGCAGACGTGAACAGCTGCTAATCAAGGGAGGAGAAGCCAGGAAACCGCCTGAGGCAAGATTGAAGGGACTAGAGAAGTTCATCAAGACTAGGAGACCCGGGCTTCCCTGGTGGCGCAGTGGTTGAGAGTCCGCTTGCCGATGCAGGGCACACGGGTTCGTGCCCCCATCCGCGAAGATCCCACATGCCGCGGAGCGGCTGGACCCGTGAGCCGTGGCCGCTGAACCTGCGCGTCCGGAGCCTGTGCTCTGCAACGGGAGAGGCCACAACAGTGAGAGGCCTGCGTACCGCAAAAAAAAAAAAAAAAAAAAGAACTAGCGTCCAGGGAAGCAAGAGGTAGAACACTTAATAACATAGAACTCCAGAGGGAGGATCTGGACCTCTAAACAAGAAGAAATATGACCCAAAAAGCCTGGCCTTGATCATTTTGCGACTACAAGTGGGAAAAGGAGGATCTGCCTTACCAGACATTCGTAGAAGCAGCACTGTTGGTGGCAGAGTGGAAGTTGGGATAACTGGCCCCAAACTAGGTTAACCAGAGCAGAGAACTAGAAGTGAGAGAGAGGCAAGAAGGTGGGGAGTAGTGCAGAAGGAGACTGAGAAGGAGACTGGGGAAAAGGGGGTGGGCATCTACCAAGTGAAGTTATAAGAATTGGCAATGGTGCTAAAGCCATGGATGAGTTTGGAGAAAAGTCAGGGTGGCCAAAGGACAGATGTTTCATCTGATCCAATCATTATCCAAGGAGAGAATATCTTTGTCCGTGGTCTCTCCAGCAACAGGTGGATGGGCCCTGGGATCCTGCCTCGTGTGGCCTCCATATGTTATCTAGTCCAGCAGTATTCAAGGTGAGGCGCTCACACCAGAATGTAATCACAAACAGCCTCCTTCGTCTAGAGCAGAGGTTGGCCAGCTGCAGCCCCTCCTCCACCCCCAAGCCACATCCAACGCACTGGCCACTTCCTGCTTGTGCCAGTTTTTGTTTATTTTCATTTATTTTTTTAATCACCCTTTTGTTTTTAAACTCTTTATTGAATTTGTTACAATATGGCTTCTGTTTTATGTTTTGGTTTTTTGGCCATAAGACATGTGGGATCTTAACTCCCCGAACAGGGATTGAACCAGCACCACCTACATTGGAAGGCAAAGTCCTAACCACTGGACCGCCAGGGAAGTCCCCCAATTTTTGTTTTGGTAACAAAACAAAACCAGGCTTCCCTGGTGGCACAGTGGTTGAGAGTCCACCTGCCGATGCAGGGAACACGGGTTCATGCCCCAGTCCGGGAAGATCCCACATGCCGCGGAGCAGCTGGGCCCGTGAGCCATGGCCGCTGAGCCTGTGCGTCTGGAGCCTGTGCTCCGCAACGGGAGAGGCCACGACAGTGAGAGGCCTGTGTACCGCAAAAAAAAAAAAAAAAAAAAAAAAAAAAAACAGTTGGGACTTCCCTGGTGGTACAGTGGTTAAGAATCCACCCGCCAGTGCAGGGGACATGGGTTCAAGCCCTGGTCCAGGAAGATCCCACATGTCACGGAGCAACCAAGCCCAAGCACCACAACTACTGAGCTTGCGCTCTAGAGCCCACGAGCCACAACTGCTGAAGCCCGCGTGCCACAACTACTGAAGCCCGTGAGCCTAGAGTCCGTGCTCGGCAACAAGAGAAGCCACCACAATGAGAAGCCCGCACACCGCAACCAAGAGAAGCCCCCCCGCTCGCTGCAACTAGAAGAAGCCCGTGCACAGCAACGAAGACCCAATACAGCCAAAAATAAATAAATAAATTTTATTTTTAAAAAAACAAGTTGTGTTAGAACACAGTCACACCCATTCGAGGTGCGTTGTCTATGGCTCTTTTAGCGCTACCAAACAGCAGCATTGACTAGTTGTGATAGAGACTGTCCAGCAAAGCCTAGAATATTTTCTATCTGGCCCTTTACAGAGAAAGTTGGCCAACCTTGGATCTAGGGTCTTCTTCTAAAATGGCAGTAGAACCTGACAGTGTGCTTAGTGGCATGGGCGGTCGGCGTTTTGGTGCAAGTTCCTTCACTGGTGGTAGACCTAGACCACTAAGGGTATGTGGACTGGCCACTGTGGACGCTTTGAGTAGTGCTGTCAACTGAGCAGTGGGCAAGGGTCACTACTGCCCACGTGTGGGTTCAAAGCTCAGGCTCCAAGGAGGCAGAACACCATTTTAACCCCGTAAATGCAGTCACCCAGCGCTACAGACGCCTAGAACACCCTGCCATCCTAGACACCATATTTAAAAGATTGCAGTGTTCAGAAGCCACAAAGCAGAGGCCCTGTCTGGAGGTTATTTTGATGAGAGGAGCACTTAAGTGTATTTATGCTTGTCTGCCTTCATTATAATCAGACTGCTAACTCCTCAGGGTAAAACTTGTCTAACCATAAACTTCTGAGTGTATACTTCATTCCTAAGGGTAAATAAGTTAATAACAGGAAACCACCAAACTTCTTAATAGGAAAAAAATATTTATTTTTATTCTACGGAAACTTTTGTAAAGTGATGGCCAATAATAATGATATGTGGACAATTTGCCCAATTTCTCCCAATTTTAGTATCTAATTGATTTCTTGGATTTGACTGTGTGAGGAGTTCTAGAACAGGTGGGGTGTTGTTTCCTTTGTTTCTTGGTGTGTGTGTGTGTGTGTGTGTGTGTGTGTGTTTTAAATCAGGAAAGGCAAGTAGTTTCAGAAATATAGTTTAGATTGATTCTGGCTCTGGTTCTAATGCTGGCTCTACGCTAGCTGTTCAATTCAGCCATCTCTGGTCTGCTGGGCCCAGGGTTCCCTGACACAGAAATGACCCCGCCGGAATGCTGTCCCATTCCAAAATGATCCCTCTGCTGGGCCAGACTCATCTAGCTGCCATGACACCCCTGGTGTACTTGACTCATTCCCCCAGCCAGGCTGCAGCAGGGTGTGGATGCCCAAAGGAGCTCTCCCACAGCCTCGCCTCCTCCAGTCCTTCCGGAAAGGCAGCTCAAGGATTCCAGCATTCCAGCAACCAGCCCTTCCAGTTGCGCAGAAATTTCCAGCCTTGGCAACCAAGAGACATTAGGTTTCGTTTCATTTTAAATGCACAGTACATCCCCAGGCCCCCCCACCCTCTGTTCTAATTCCATTCAGTCGATTCCTTTTGGCCCTTTATTTTTGCGCATTAGAAAGGGGCTTAGATAGCTAGTGGGAAGCAGCCACATAGCACAGGGAGATCAGCTCAGTGCTTTGTGACCACCTAGAGGGGTGGGATAAGGAGGGTGGGAGGGAGACCCAAGAGGGAAGAGATATGGGGATACATGTATATGTATATGTATAGCTGATTCACTTTGGGTTTTTCTTTTAAATTCTTGAATTTTACATTATTTATTTTTTTCTAAAGCAGGTTCTTATTAGTCAACAATTTTACGCACATCAGTGTATACATGTCAATCCCAATCTCCCAATTCATCACACCACCACCACCACTCCTCCACCACTTTCCCCCCTTGGTGTCCATGCGTTTGTTCTCTACATCTGTGTCTCAAATTCTGCCCTGCAAACCAGTTCATCTGTACCATTTTTCTAGGTTCCATGTATATGCCTTAATACACGATATTTGTTTTTCTCTTTCTGACTTACTTCACTCTGTATGACAGTCTCTAGATCCATCCACCTCTCAACAAATGACCCAATTTTGTTCCTTTTTATGGCTGAGTAATATTCCATTGTATATATGTACCACATCTTCTTTATCCATTCATCTGTCAATGGGCATTTAGGTTGCTTCCATGACCTGGCTATTGTAAATAGTGCTGCAGTGAACATTGGGGTGCATGTGTCTTTTTGAATTATGGTTTTCTCTGGGTATATGCCCAGTAGTGGGATTGCTGGATCATATGGTAATTCTATTTTTAGTTTTTTAAGAAACCTCCATACTGTTCTCTATAGTGGCTGTATCAGTTTACATCCCCACCAACAATGCAAGAGGGTTCCCTTTTCTCCACACCCTCTCCAGCATTTGTTGTTTGTAGATTTTCTGATGATGCCCATTTTAACTGGTGTGAGGTGATACCTCTTGTAGTTTTGATTTGCATTTCTCTAATAATCAGTGATGTTGAACAGCTTTTCACATGCTTCTTGGCCATCTGTATGTCTTCTTTGGAGAAATGTCTATTTAGGTCTTCTGCCCATTTTTGGATCGGGTTGTTTGTTTTTTTAATATTGAGCTGCATGAGCCGTTTATATACTTTGGAGATTAATCCTTTGTCCGTTGATTTGTTTGCAAATATTTTCTCCCATTCTGAGGGCTGTCTTTTCATCTTGTTTATGGTTTCCTTTGCTGTGCAAAAGCTTTTAAGTTCCATTAGGTCCCATTTGTTTATTTTTGTTTTTATTTCCATTACTCTAGTATGTGGATCAAAAAAGATCTTGCTGTGATTTATGTCAAAGAGTGTTCTTCCTAAGTTTTCCTCTAAGAGTTTTATCGTGTCTGGTATTACATTTAGATCTCTAATCCATTCTGAGTTTATTTTTGTGTATAGTGTTAGGGAATGTTCTAATTTCATTCTTTTACATGTAGCTGTCCAGTTTTCCCAGAACCACTTATTGAAGAGACTGTCTTTTCTCCATTGTATCTCTTTGCCTCCTTTGTCATAGCTTTGTTGACCATAGGTGCATAGGTTTATCTCTGGGCTTTCTATCTTGTTCCATTGATCTATGTTTCTGTTTTTGTGCCAGTACCATATTGTCTTGATTACTGTAGCTTTGTAGTATAGTCTGAAGTTAGGGAGTCTGATTCCTCCAGCTCCGTTTTTATCCCTCAAAATTGCTTTGGCTATTCGGGGTCTTTTGTGTCTCCATACAAATTTTAAGATTTTTTGTTCTAGTTCTGTAAAAAATGCCATTGGTAATTTGATAGGGATTGTGCTGAGCCTGTAGATTGCTTTGGGTAGTATAGTCATTTTCACAATATTGATTCTTCCAATCCAAGAACATGGTATATCTCTCCATCTGTTGGTATCATCTCTAATTTCTTTCATCAGTGTTTTATAGTTTTCTGCATACAGGTCTTTTGTCTGCCGAGATAGGTTTATTCCTAGGTATTTTATTCTTTTTGTTGCAGTGGTAAATGGGAGTGTTTCCTGAATTTCTCTTTCAGATTTTTCACCATTAGTGTATAGGAATGCAAGAGGTTTCTGTGTATTAATTGTGTACCCTGCAACTTTACCAAATTCATTGATTAGCTCTAGTAGTTTTCTGGTGGCATCTTTAGGATTCTCTATGTATAGTATCATGTCATCTGCAAACAGTGACAGTTTTACCTCTTCTTTTCCAATTTGCATTCCTTTTATTTCTTTTTCTTCTCTGATGGCCATGGCCTTCCAAAACCATGTTGAATAATAGTGGTGAGAGTGGACATCCTTGTCTTTTTCCTGATCTTAGAGGAAATGCTTTCAGTTTTTCACCATTGAGAATGATGTTTGCTGTGGGTTTGTCATATATGGCCTTCATTATTTTGAGGTAGGTTCCCTCTATGCCCACTTTCTGGAGAGTTTTTATCATAAATTGGTGTTGAGTTTTGTCAAAAGCTTTTTCTGCATCTATTGAGGTGATCATATGGTTTTTGTTCTTGAGTTTGTTAACATGGTGTATCACATTGATTGATTTGTGTGTATTGAAGAATCCTTGCATCCCTGGGATAAATTTCACTTGATCATGGTGTATGATCCTTTTAATGTGTTGTTGGATTCTGTTTGCTAGTGTTTTGTTGAGGATTTTTGCATCTATATTCATCAGTGATATTGGTCTGTAATTTTCGTTTTGGAGTATCTTTGTCTGGTTTTGGTATCAGGGTGATGGTGGCCTCATAGAATGAGTTTGGGAGTGTTCCTTCCTCCGCAATTTTTTGGAAGAGTTTGAGAAGGATGGATGTTAGCTCTTCTCTAAATGTTTGACAGAATTCATCTGTGAATCCATCTGGTCCTGGACTTTTGTTTGTTGGAAGATTTTTAATCACAGTTTCAATTTCATTACTTGTGATTGGTCTGTTCATATTTTCTATTTCTTCCTGGTTCCGTCTTGGAAGGTTATACCTTTCTAAGAATTTGTCCATTTCTTCCAGTTTGTCCATTTTATTGGCATAGAGTTGCTTGTAGTAGTCTCTTAGGATGCTTTGTATTTCTGTGGTGTCTGTTGTAACTTCTTCTTTTTCATTTATAATTTTATTGATTTGAGTTCTCTCTCTCTTTTTCTTAATGACTCTGGCTAATGGTTTATCAATTTTGTTTATCTTCTCGAAGAACCAGATTTTACTTTTATTGATCTTTGCTGTCATTTTCTTTGTTTCTATTTCTGCTCTGATCTTTATGATTTCTTTCCTTCTGCTAACTTTGAGTTTTGTTTGTTTTTCTTTCTCTAGTTCCTTTAGGTGTAAGGTTAGATTGTTTATTTGAGATTTTTCTTGTTTCTTGAGGTAGGCTTGTATAGCTATAAACTTACCACTTAGAACCGCTTTTGCCGCATCCCATAGGTTTTTGGATCGTTGTGTTTTCATTGTCATTTTTCTCTATGTATTTTTTGATTTCCTCTTTGATTTCTTCAGTGATCTCTTGGTTATTTAGTAACGTACTGTTTAGCCTCCATGTGTCTGTGTTTTTTCCTTTGTTTTCCCTGTAATTCATTTCTAATCTCATAGTGTTGTGGTCAGAAAAGATGCTTGATATGATCTCAGTTTTCTAAAATTTACTGATGCTTGATTTGTGACCCAAGATGTGATCTATCCTGAAGAATGTTCCATGTGCACTTGAGAAGAAAGTGTAATCTGCTGTTTTTGGATGGAATGTCCTATAAATATCAATTAAGTCTATCTGGTCTATTGTGTCATTTAAAGCTTCTGTTTCCTTATTTATTTTCATTTTGGATGATCTGTCCATTGGGGTAAGTGAGATGTTAAAGTCCCCCACTATTATTGTGTTACTGTTGATTTCCTCTTTTATAGCTGTTAGCAGTTGCCTTATGTATTGAGATGCTCCTATGTTGGGTGCATATATATTTATAATTGTTATATCTTCTTCTTGGATTGATCCCGTGATCGTTATGTAGTGTCCTTCCTTGTCTCTTGTAACATTCTTTATTTTAAAGTCTATTTTATCTGATATGAGTATTACTACTCCAGCTTTCTTTTGATTTCCATTTGCATGGAATATCATTTTCCATCCCCTCACTTTCAGTGTGTATGTATCACTTTCAGTCCCTAGGTCTGAAGTGGATCTCTTGTAGACAGCATATATATGGGTCTTGTTTTTGTATCCATTCAGTGAGCCTGTGTCTTTTGGTTGGAGCATTTAATCCATTCACATTTAAGGTAATTATTGATACGATGTTCCTATGACCATTTTCTTAATTGTTTTCGGTTTGTTTTTGTAGGTCCTTTTCTTCTCTTGTGTTTCCCACTTAGAGAAGTTCCTTTAGCATTTGTTATAGAGCTGGTTTGGTGGTGCTGAATTCTCTTAGCTTTTGCTTGTCTGTAAAGCTTTTGATTTCTCCATCGAGTCTGAATGAGATCCTTGCTTGGTAGAGTAATCTTGGTTGTAGGTTCTTCCCTTTCATCATTTTAAGTATATCATGTGACTCCCTTCTGGCTTGTAGAGTTTCTGCTGAGAAATCAGCTGTTAACCTTATGGGAGTTCCCTTGTATGTTATTTGTCATTTTTCCCTTGCTGCTTTCAATAATTTTTACTTGTCTTTAATTTTTGCCGATTTGATTACTATGTGTCTCAGAGTGTCTCTCCTTGGGTTTATCCTGTATGGGACTCTCTGCACTTCCTGGACTTGGGTGGCTATTTCATTTCCCATGTTAGGGAAGTTTTTGACTATAATCTCTTCAAATATTTTCTCTGATCCTTTCTCTCTCTCTTCTCCTTCTGGGACCCCTATAATGCAAATGTTGTTGCGTTTAATGTTGTCCCAGAGGTCTCTTAGGCTGTCTTCTTTTCTTTTCATTCTTTTTTCTTTATTCTGTTCTGCAGCTGTGAATTCCACCATCCTGTCTTCCAGGTCACTTATCCGTTCTTCTGCCTCAGTTATTCTACTGTTGATTCCTTCTAGTGTAGTTTTCATTTCAGTTACTGTATTGTTCATCTCTGTTTGTTTGTTCTTTAATTCTTCTAGGTCTTTGTTAAACATTTCTTGCATCTTCTCAATCTTTCCCTCCATTGTTTTTCCGAGGTCCTGGATCATCTTCACTATCATTATTCTGAATTCTTTTTCTGGAAGGTTGCCTATCTCCATTTCATTTAGTTGTTTTTCTAGGGTTTTATCTTGTTCCTTCATCTGGTACATAGCCCTCTGCCTTTTCATCTTGTCTATCTTTCTGTGAATGTGGTTTTTGTTCCACAGCTGCAGGACTGTAGTTCTTCCTGCTTCTGCTGTCTGCCCTCTGTTGTATAAGGCTATCTAAGAGGCTTGTGCAAGTTTTCTGATGGGAGGGACTGGTAGTGGGTATAGCTGACTGTTGCTCTGGTGGGCAGAGCTCAGTAAAACTTTAATCCGCTTGACTGCTGATGGGTGGGACTGGGTTCCCTCCCTGTTGGTTGTCTGGCCTGAGGCAACCCAACACTGGAGCCTACCTGGGCTCTTTGGTGGGGCTAATGGCAGACTCTGGGAGGGCTCACGCCAAGGAGTACTTCCCAGAACTTCTGCTGCCAGTGTCCTTGTCCCCATGGTGAGCCACAGCCACCACCCCCCACCTCTGTAGGAGACACTCCAACACTAGCAAGTAGGTCTGGTTCAGTCTCCCCTGGGGTCACTGCTCCTTCCCCTGGGTCCCGATGCACACACTACTTTGTGTGTGCCCTCCACAAGTGGAGTCTCTGTTTCCCCCAGTCCTGTCAAAGTCCTGCAATCAAATCCCACTATCCTTCAAAGTCTGATTCTTTAGGAATTCCTCCTCCTGTTGCCAGACCCCCACGTTGGGAAGCCTGATGTGGGGCTCAGAACCATCACTCCAGTGGGTGGAATTCTGTGGTATAAGTGTTCTCCAGTCTGTGGGTCACCCACCCAGCAGTTATGGGATTTGATTTTACTGTGATTGTGCCCCTCTTACCATCTCATTGGGGCTTCTCCTTTGTCTTTGGATGTGGGGTATATTTTTTGGTGAGTTCCAGTGTCTTCCTGTCAATGATTGTCCAACAGCTAGTTGTGATTCTGGTGTTTTCACAAGAGGGAGTGAGAGCACATCCTTCTATTCCGCCATCTTGGTTCAGGGTCCCTGATTCACTTTGTTATAAAGCAGAAACTAACACACGATTGTAAAGCAATTATACTCCAATAAAGATATGTAAAAAATATAAAACGGGAGCTTGGAAGAAAGGTAGGGAGAGAAGCTAAAAAGAAGAGGGTCCTCCATAAACAAATGAAAATTTGGGGTCCCTTGTACCCTGTGCTGTCTCTTTACTTTCTCCTTTCTGAAATGTGTCACTGCCTCTCATCACAGAGCAAGCTTGTGCCTGGGTCTCCTCACCCCCAGGAGTAGTAGGCTGCCTTAATTGAGCTGAAATGTATAATGTCACAGGCATTGGCAATAATTAAAGGATAAAGCAGACGTCTGTGTCTTCAAAAAATAATACATATGCATACTGCTCTTAATTTCAAACTAATGACAACGTCATGCTCATATGATTAATGCCTCATTTGTTAGGTCCAGTGGGAAATGAACTGTTCTACATAATGGATTCTCCCAGATTCCTGGAGCCTAAAATTTGGGGAATCAAATCATTTAAACATTTTTCATTGGTATGGAACTCTTTCTAAATATATGGTAGCATTCTCTATTTTTCTAAACAGAACTGACCCAACATAATTTATTTACCCTCCATAAGGACAGAACCATTTCTGTCATTACATACCCAGTACCTGGTGGTGTACTCAGGCTCCCAATATACATTTGTAGAACAAATAAATAATTATAACCTCCAATACTGAACTTTGATGTCGAAAAGTAATGAAATTTTGTGCCTTGGAATTATAGAGAGCTATTTGCCCTTACCTCAGACTATGTTTCTTGCATTTTTATTTGTGCTTTTATAATTCTTCTTTCTGCTCCCTCATCATGAAGCTGCCAGCTTCTTGCTTCTGTTTCCAAAAGTTCCTCCCTTCCCCATTAATGCACTGATTCTAATCTGCTGTAGAGTAGAATTAAACTTATTATGTTATGCCGGAAATAAAAGGAAATAGTCTCTAAGAGAGTGGATTTTTGATGCCCATGTTGGTCACCCAAAGGCCTTTTTTGCTCCCTTCTGTTTTCTCAGCTGTGTTTCAGAAGGTTGCATCTGCTGGATGAGTGACTCCCAGGTAAGTCAAGCATTACCAGAAGAGCTATGATAGAAACTCATGGTAAATGAGTCTTACATGGGCTAGAACCTCAAACCTTGTCATCCAGGAAAAGAATGCTTCTGATCATAGGATCCGACATCTAAATTAACTGGTTCCTCCACCTTTGTGAACCAAAACCAACAGAAGTCACACCCCAGACAACGAGGGGGGCCCTGATACGCTTCATAATTCCTCAAAATTCAGAAGTAAACCAAATCTTCCATTTGCTGGTGCTTTTAGTCTACTAAGCTTTCCCTCCCTGGGAGGGAGGGAGATTCCAAATTTATTGTGTCATCAGTCCAGCAGGATTGAGAATTTCCCAGAGTTTCCACAGAATTGAGAGAATCTCTACTTTGTGTGAAAACACAAAACGGATGAAAAGCAAATGGGTGAAAATCCTGATTTTGAGTTTACCAAGAAATCATTTAGCTTTCAATAACACATTTTTTCACTCACAAAGAGTTCAATGAAGACAGAAGAGAACTGGTCCAAAATAGTGAGGGAGGAAGTGAGATTAGCATCACACTTGTAGATCACAGCCTTGTTGTGCCTCAAATACCATCTTGGTTCCAAAGCAAACTGGTCAAGGCATGAGTTTTCTTCCCCCTCCATGGTCTGGTTTAGGGCCAGAGAATTTCTTGTTATTTGGAGAATGTAAGGGAAGGGCCAGGATGCAGAACTCAAGCTTCTGCCCTGTGTCAGCAGCTGCCCCACCAGGGGACCCTGAGCTGGCTGTCTTAGCATTTTTGGAGTCCAATTCTCAGTCTATAAAGGGAGTGACGATTGTACCACTCTGCTCCCAGGATGGTGTGAGACTTTGTTAATTGGTGTTTGGAAAAGCTTATATCGTTGCATGAAAGCATTTACAAGTTTTGAGCTCTGTTCTTAGCTGAGTCTCTGTACAGTTGGATTTTCTCGACTATGGTAAATGGGACTTCTATACTTTCCCTCTGGAGAACTAATTCTATAACCCTAAGAGTGTCATGGTGAACAGATGCATTTACAAACCTCTTATGTTTCCCTCGGACTCATTTTTCATCTCATAGATGATCAACACAAACTCCTTAAACTGCAAGAAAAATTCTTTAAAAGATTTTAATTCTAAAGATATGTGGTATAAACTGGATTTTTCTAAATCAAATCGTGGATTGAATGCAGGAGTAAAATTTTGCTTGCTAAAAATTTTTAATTTTGAATCTTTTAGAAATGATTATGTTTTTCAAAGTGAATAGCTACTTCTGATATTATCTTTTTTTAACAGCTTTATTAAGGTATAAATGACATGCAATAAAGTACACTGTTTAAACTGTACAATTTGAAAAGTTTTAACAAGAATATATGCCCATGAAACCATCACCCCAATCAAGATAGTGAACAAACCCATCAACCCCCAAACTTTCCTTGTGCCCTTTTGTAATCCCTCATTGTTTCCCCTTCCCCCATAGTTTGCATTTTCTAGAATTTTATATTAATAGAATCAAAAAGCATGTGCTGTCTTTTGCCCGGATTCTTTCATTCAGTGTAACTATTTTGAAAGTTATTCCATGTTGTTGGGTCTACCATAGTTCATTCCTTTTTATTGCTGAATACTATTCCATTGTATGCATATAACACATTTGCTTATCTCTTCACATATTGATGGATGTTTAGGTTGTTTCCACTTTGGGGCTATTGTGAATAAAGCTGTTATGGACATTCATGTACAAGTTGTTGTCTGGATATATCCTTTCACTTCTCTTGGCCAAATACCGAGGTGGAGAATGGCTAGGTCATATGGTACAATATTATCTTCTGAGTAGATCCTAAATAAATAGAGATTGTGTTTGGAGAAAAGCATGATATATGTGAACTCCTACATATAGTTCTCTTGATGCCTGTAAGTATTTATCATGGAACCAAAAACAAAAAATCATACCTTTTTGATAGTGATAGAAAGCATTTGCTTTTGTGTTACACAAGGGAATTTACAAAATGCCTTTGCATATATTATCTTAACATATCCTCTTAACAAATAATTTCTTCTTCTGTTTCTCCAATTCACTCCAACTGATTACTCTCCCTACACAACAGTAACATCTCCAAGACTGAGTAAAATATTCTAGATGTGTTCTCAAAAGAACTACATGTTCCTATGACTAAGTCGCTTTGCTGTACACCTGAAACTATCACAACATTTGCTATGTTGACATTGATAATCGGCTACACCCCAATACATAATAAAAAGTTTTTTTTAAAAAAAGAGCTATGTGTTCAAATTGCTTTTGCTCCCTTGTTTCTCAAACCCTAGGTCATGCCCCCTTACCAAAGGCTACATTGTCCCCACCTCAAAAGTGAATCAGCAAGATGTAGACCAGATCCCCCATATGCCTGCTCTTGGCTGCTGTCTTCTTTCTCTCTCTCATTTCCATGTCTGTAGAGACTCCTCAGTCCCTAACGCTGCAGTTTTTATCTTACAAACTTCATATCTGGACTCTAACTCATTCACAGATATCTCCACTAAGAAGATACAGAAACTGCAATCCCCAAACCCTGAATCATCTTACCATGTTGTTTAAGTTAGAAAATAGTATTCTTTGGGAGATGCTGTCAAAAACTAGCCTTGCGTGTTCACTCTTTTATGCCAGAAATCATTCTACTCAATTGTTGTAGAAAATTTTAGTGACACCTTTAGAATCATCACTCCAACAATCTCATCCACTCTCTCTCCATCCCCTTCTGCCCTATCTTCTGCTTTCTTGCTGCCGTTTCTCTCTTCACTCTTCCAATTTCTTCTAAGGTTTGGAGAAAACTCAAAGACTATAGGAGAGAATTCTAAAAAGAGTGTTTGGCTTTGGGACAATTGGTTTCCCCACTGCAAAAGCTATATTATATTCCTCCCTACACAAAAATATAATTTAATGTCGATTTTAAAATTTTTAAATAGAACTACCAAAGCACTGAAAATATGGAATTCAAAAAGTAATATTAGGGGACTTCCCTCGTAGTGCAGTATTTAAGAATCTGCCTGCCAATGCAGGGAACATGGGTTCGAGCCCTGCTCAGGGCAGATCCCACGTGCTGCAGAGCAGCTGAGCCCGTGGACCACAACTACTGAACCTGCACTCTAGAGCCTACAAGCCACAACTACTGAGCCCACCGTGCCACAACTACTGAAGCCTGCACGCCGAGAGCCCGTGCTCCGCAACAAAAGAAGCCACCCCAATGAGAAGCCTATGCACCGCAATGAAGAGTAGGCCTCGCTCACCGCAACTAGAGAAAGCTGTGCACAGCCACAAAGACCAAACGCAGCCAAATAAATAAATAAATAAATAAAATTTTTTTTAAGTGAAAATATTTCTGCTTAAAAAAAAGGTAGGTCTTCCCTGGTGGCGCAGTAGTTGAGAGTCTGCCTGCTGATGCAGGAGACACGGGTTCGTGTCCCGGTCCGGGAAGATCCCACATGCTGAGGAGCGGCTGGGCCCATGAGCCATGGCCACTGAGCCTGCGCATCCGGAGCCTGTGCTCCACAGCGGGAGAGGCCACAGCAGTGAGAGGCCCACGTACCACAAAAAAAAAAAAGAAAAGAAAAGAAAAGGTAATATTAGATTGGGAGATGTCTTCCTAAGCAAACATAACACTTAGAATGAAAAAAGAAAATTATTGATAGATTGACTATGTAAATTTTCCATTTCTGTATGTGAAAGATATCATAACAAAGTTAAAAATTAAGAGGCAGCTTGGGAGAGAATACTTGCAATATATATATATAAGGGGAAAGATTGTTACTCTTTTTTTTTTAACAATGAAACATGCAACACCTTTAATTTACTTTAGTTTTGGCTGCGTTGGGTCTTTGTTGCTGCACGTGAGCTTTCTCTAGTTGCAGCGAGCAGGGGCTATGTTTCGTTGCGGTGCATGGGCTTCTCATTGCGGTGGCTTGTCTTGTTGCAGAGCATGGGCTCTAGGCGCTCAGGCTTCGGTAGTTGTGGCACGTGAGCTCAGTAGTTGTGGCCCGTGGGCTCTAAGGCACATGGGTTTCAGTTCCTGTGGTTCATGGGCTTAGTTGTTCTGCTGCATATGGGATCTTCCCAGACCAGGTATCAAACCCGTGTCCCCTGCATTGGCAGGCGGATTCTTAACCACGGCACCACCAGGGAAGTCCCAGATTGCTACTCTTAATATATAAAAAGCTCCCTACATTGTATTGTACCCTTAAGATTTGTGCATTTTACTGTACGTAAATTTTACTTCAAAAAATAGAAAGGACTGTAAATGAATATCAAAGTCTGTTATTGATAAACATCTGGACTATTTAGTGTATGGATATCAACAACTTAATTTTGAAATGCACAGAAATAAGGTGGTTTGATAAATGAATAAAGGGATGGATAGATGGAAAGATAAGTGATAAAGTAAGTATAGCAAAACGTTAAGTATCGAGTCTAGATGGTGGGTGTGTGGATGTCTACTACACAATTCTTTCAACATGTCTGTATGCTTGAAATTTTTCATAATGAAATGTTGGGGGAAAGTCCTTAAAAAGGAATAAGAAAATACATGCAACTCCTAAGAAGAGTAAACAAGGAAATTTACAGAAATAATTTCTTTGAAATAAAGAAAAACAAACGGACAAATAAAAAAGGATGTTCAATCTCACTTGGAATCAGCAACAACTTATAAAGCTTGATAACATGCAACAGAAATACATACACATGGGGAAAAATAGATGTTTAAGGACATTTATTGATTTTTTTTGTTTAATATAGAAATGGTTTTAAAAAGAAAAGAAAGGGGAAAAAAGAAAAGAAACAAGCTGAACACCCCTCCCTGGGGAAATGTTTAAATTAATGACAACGTGTCCATGGTACAGAACCTTAGGCAGCAGCACAGAAGAGGTAGCTTAGGGTGTACTGACATGAGATCTCCAAGGTCTATTGTTCGTCGGAAAAACGAACATCACAGAGAGAATTGTATAAAATGACCATTTACATTAAAAAAAACAATAGAACTATGAATGTATGAAGATGCACAGAAAAAAAAATGTCCCCAAAGATGGTCAATCTCTGATTCATCTTAGGAAACAGTGAAATTGGAGGGAGGGGAAAAGACATTAGAAGGACATTTAAGCTTCTACCTTGTAGACTCCCATCTTACCCGGACTTTTTACAACAAGTAAGCAATACTTTGGTAACTTTTTAAATTACCTAAATTGATCCAAGATGCTAGTAATGACTATTATCTAAATATTCCTAAAACACCCTGTGGAAATTGCAAAATTCGGACAAGAATCCACATATTTTTCCTGCCTAACATCAAAAGCCTGAAGTCTTGCAGACAAAACATCTGGTGATCTTTTAAGGGATTTTTCTTTTCTTTTCCTCTGAATGTCTTAGCATTCATGTCTATTAAGCCAAATGGTCACAAGCCTACAAACCATGTGAAAGTTCTTTCTTCTCCCAATTACTTCGCCCGAGGGTTTAACCCAACCCTGGACACAGAGCCTGATCCCAATAGAAGCTCCGTTGAGAGAAAAGGGTTCTTAAATATAATGGAACGTATTCTGAGCTAAATGCCAAAGAGTAGATGGGTCAGGGAGGGGGAATTTTACAAAAACACTGCAAGCCAAAGGAAAGAGAGGCAAAGATGATATGTGAGAAGAAACAGAAAGAAGATGGAAGTAGAGAGAGCAGAGAGTGAGGAAAGGGCTTTGATTTTAAAGGTTGAAGCCTTCTGATCCGTGAAAGAATTCAAGAGGAATTTCACCACCTAGGCTCACATGTGTATTTGCACATATGGCTCCATTCAGGAAACCAGAAGAGACTTTCTGGAGGCAGACAGAATGGTAAATCATTTAAGTGAAGTTTCTAGCTATGCAGATATGCAGACATGGGTAGAGGAGCAGAAGAGCTGAGTTGGGATACACTCTCTGAAAGGTTATGTGCCCATGACGAACAGGCTCCCTGCCCACGAAGACCCTCAGAGCCTTCCACAAATATTTTGTCATGAGTAGGGAGGACATTCAGCTTCTTGCCCCTCTGTGACTTCTCTGGTGCAGACTAGATGGCTTGCATCTGGAATCCAGCAAAAAAACCTGTGTCCAGGTGAAGAGGTAATGTAACTGGTACCAGAATGCCATTCCCAGAGCTTGTGTCTCATTACCTCTGCTGAAGGAAAAACTCCCCCTGTACTTTTGAGGGAGGCAGGGGTGCCCTGGTCAGTAGTATGTCCTCATGTTAAACCTCAGTTCACTCAACACACATGTACTGGGGACTTAATTAATGCCAGACACTGCTCTTTGCTGTGGAAACGCAGAAATGAGTGGTACAACCCTCTCCCCAAAAATTTCACAGTCTGCTGGGTAAATATTTACAATACAATGGATGTTTGTAAAAGGTGCCAGTACAAAGTCAACAGAGATCAACTGCTGGGGAAGGGAAGAGACAAGCCCAGTGTCACAGAAAGTGAGCACTGAGCTGCACTTTTAAAATGAGTAGAAGCTCAAGAGAATGAGAAGATAAGCCAAAGACTGGGAGAAAATATTTGCAGAAGACATATCTGATGAAGGACTGTTATCCAAAATACACAAAGAGCTCTTAAAACTCAAGAATAAGAAAAGAACAACCCGATTAAAAAATGGGCAAAAAATCTTATCTGACACCTCCCCAGAGAAGATATACAGATGGCAAATAAGCACGTGAAAAGACGCCCCACATCATATGTCGTCAGGGAAATGCAAGTTAAAACAACAATGAGATACCACTACACGCCTATTAGAATGGCTCAAATCAAAAACTGACAACACGAAATGCTTGCAAAGATATGGAGCTAAAAGAACCCTCATTCATTGCTGGTGGGAATTCAAAATGGTACAGTCACCTTGTTTTTTTGTTGTTTTGTTTTGTTACTTGTACTTTGCTTCATTTATTGAGGTTTTTAGCTGTGTTCATGAAAGCCTCTGTGAAACTTGGTGCAAGTATAGCAGAACTGAGGAGAGGGCCATTCTCCTAGCCTGTCACCACTACACCACAGCCCACAGGTAGAGCCACTTTGGATGACCATTAGGCAGATCCTTATAAACCTAAACATACTTTTACCAAATAATCCAGCAATCACAGTCCTTGGTGTTTACCCAAAGGAGGTGAAAATACATGTCCACCCAGGAACCTGCACACAGATGTTTACAGCAGCTTTATTCATAATTGCCCAAACCAGGAAACCACCAAGATGTCCTTCAGTAGGTGAATGGAGAAACAAACTGTGGTACATCCAGAAAATGGAATATTATTCAGCACTGAAAAGAAATGAGCCATCAAGCCATGAGAAGACATTGAGGAACTTTTAAATGCATATTAGTAAATGAAAGAAGCCCATCTGAAAATCCTACATACTGTGTGATTCCGACAATATGATAGACTGGAAATGGTAAAACTAGAGACGGTAAAAAGATCAGTGGTTGCCTGGGTTTGGTGGAAGAGAAGGATGAATAGGCAAAGCACAGAGGATGTTTTAGGGCTGTGAAACTACACTGTATGATTCTACAGTGGTGGATACATGTCATTAGACATTTGCCAAAACTCATAGATTGTACAATACCAAGAATGGACCCTAATGTACACTATGGACCTCGGGTGATAATGATATATCAATGTTGGTTCATCAGTTATAATAAATGTACCATTCTGGTGTGGGGCATTGATACTGCAGGAGGCTAGGAAGGGAAAGCACGGAGTATATGGGAACTCTCTATAACTTCCACTCAATTTTGCTGTAAATCTAAAACTGCTCTAAAAAATAAAGTCTATTTAAAAGGAAAAACATGGGACTTCCTGGTGGTCTAGTGGATAAGACTCCACACTCCCAATGCAGGGGGCCCAAGTTTGATCCCTGGTCGGGGAACTAGATCCCGCATGCTGCAACTAACACCTGGCTCAGCCTAAATGAATAAATATTTTTAAAATAAATAATAAAAGGGGGCTTCCCTGGTGGCGCAGTGGTTGGGAGTCCACCTGCCGATGCGGGGGACGCGGGTTCGTGCCCCAGTCCGGGAAGATCCCACGTGCCGCGGAGCGGCTGGGCCCGTGAGCCATGGCCGCTGAGCCTGCGCGTCCAGAGCCTGGGCTCCGCAACGGGAGAGGCCGCAACAGTGAGAGGCCGGCGTACCGAAAAAAAAAAAAGAATAGATAGATAAATGTCCTGAGATTTCAACAACAACAAAAATGATAATTATATTTGATGAGTTGGGGAAAGGCAGATTATGAATGTAAAGCACTGAGCCTTGAGAATAGTACATTGTAAGTTCCCAGTACACGTTGGCTGTTATTACCATCCTCCTCTGCTTCGCCGTCCTCCTCATTATTAACAGCATTCCAGAAAGGGGGAATGTGTTTAAGGCACAGAGACAGAAAACCACACAAAGCTGTTGGGAGCTCACACACAGTGTCACGTCTCTGGTACACCTGAATGGGGGCAAGAGGAGGAGACCACCCAGGTCTTGCCGAGCCATGATTACCCCCAAAGAACTTGGAGTTTCATCCCGAACCTAAACAGGGATAGTCTTCAGCAAGAGAGTCCATGAGATCAGATCTGCATTTCTGGAAGATTGGCGAGGGGAGCCAGCCCCGGGGCTGCTGCCATGGTCTAAGAGAGGAGAGCAGTGGCAATGGAGGCTGAAGTGGTAGCACTGATAGACTTTTGAGACCGCTTAGACGTTAGAGGTGAGGGAGAAGAAGAGAGAGGCAGCTAGGATGGTCTTGGGTTTCTGGTTTTAGTGAACAAGAATGATGGGGTCAGTAAGGGGAGGCACGGGTTGGGACAGGGCAGTGAGATGGGGGGACGTGAGCAAAGGGCATAAGAGTTCTCTGCTCTTGAGCACTTCCTGGATGGCCGTGGCCATCATGGCACCACCGATGATGGACAGAGGCAGAATTTAGGAAGCACTGAACATGGTCCTGCCACTCTGTGAGGCTTCTGCCTGCATCATCTCATTTAATCCTTCCACCAACTTTATGAAAGAGATATTGTCATTATCCTTTTTTTTTTACAGAGGAGGAAACTGAGGCTTACAAACTTGCCTAAAGTCACACAGTAAGTGGTGGAGCAGAGATCTGCACACCTGTCTCCTTGACTGCAAAACCCACATCCCCTAAAGCAAAACACTCCACGGACGCGATGAATCAACATCACTTCTGGCCCTTTCTCCTCCGTGTGACCTAGAGACACATGGCCTTGTCTTCCTAGCAGAGCCAATCCCCATCTGGATGCATAGCTAGGAGAGAGAGCTCCCTCCCCTTACGTGGGGACCCCTGGGCATGGTGCAGCCTACACAGCTGAACATGGGGTCCCTGTGCCCCATTTCCTAAACACGGTTCCCTTGCTGTCACCCTGGGGCAGGATAGGGCCCATCTGAGGACACCATAAATCCATGAAGACATTTCAGCAGCTATAAGGGTCACGTTTCACTCTGGTTAAATGACAGTTCCCAGAGGAGTGCTCCTTTTCTACACATACTGCTACTTCCCTTGCCTGGGTGGGATGCACTGTCCTGGGAACTACAGAAGCCCTGGCGACAAAGTGGGGTTTTTATTAAAAAAAAAAAAAAAAGTAGAACTAGGGGTAAAAATTGGACCAAGAAGAAATAAAAGATGGATGTGTATTTGGCACCTTTGTAATGAAAACCTTTGGGACTGTGAAATTTGCTTTCCTCAGCAATGTGGAGCAATGAAAATTGCTACAGTTAATTAATGGCTGTGACTTTTAGCACAGCAGTTTCCAAATGCCAGTCCTTGGGCCAAGTAAGTCCACGATGAAGTGTCACGGCAAGATGAAATGGGAAAAATAAGGGCAATGCAATGTGCTTGTGTAGGTGGAGACGTATACTATGTAATTACATAAATTTATCCATGTCTGCATAACTTTTCCAATTGCCTTTCTTGGGAAGAACTCTCCTTTCTTCTGAGACTATTATCTTCCAATTTTGAGAGTACTTTTTACAGTCCAAGCAGCAACGCCAAGATTCTGGAACAACTATTGCAGTTAGCAAACCTTGTTTAGTCATTTAACCAACATTCATTAAACATCTACTGTCTGCCGAGCTCTGGGGATGTCCCGGAAAACAAGATCAATCAACTGCTGCTCTCACAGAGCTCACCCAGCGGAAAAGGAGGGTGCTGGTGATGTCATAAGGAGCAGAAGGAATACTGTGAAGGAGAACACAGGGTGTTACAGGAGCACATGCCGGGCAAACTGGCCTCACTGGAGCTCTGGGAAGGCTTCGCTGAGAAAATGGCACTTAGGCTGAGCCCTGCAGGATGAGTAGGAATTAGCTGGGTGAAGTGACCCTGAGTGGCAGCAAAGGATGAGGTATTTCTGAGGAATGGGGGAAAGTGAGTGCGGCTCAAGTGCTAGGTGACTGGCTATGTCACAGGAACACTTTACTGGTTTACATGTAGATAGGCTACGGCTAAGAAAGGAAAGTTCCCCTGCACAGGGTAAGCCAGAATCAAGCCCATGCACCGTGTCTCCAGAAGATGCTCCCAACTGCTTGTGACAAAGTCAGGTTATAAATGTGGGACTGCACACTCTCACGCACTGTTTGATAGATAATGTGTCCAATGGATAAGATGCTGTAACTAGTTGGCAAGGCTGGGCAAACAGGTCATTCTTCTGACCGCTCTGTGCTTCGTTTTTTCTTGTGTGTAAAATAAGAGGGTTAGACCGTACAAACTACTATATATAAAATAGATAAGCAACAAGGACATACTGTGGAGCACAGGGAATTACACCCATTATCTTGTAATAACCTAAAATGGAGTATAATCCGCAAAAGTACTGAACCACTATGCTGTACAGCTGAAACTAACACAATATTGTAAATCAACTATACTTCAATAAATAAAGTAATTCATTGAATTAAATAAGAGGGTTGGATTAAATAAGCTCTAAGGTCTGCCCTGGGCAAACATTCCATAATGAGAAATGCAGAATAGCATTTGAAAATTGAGGTCAGGGTGGTAGGTGTTGCACGTGTGTTATCAACGATCCTCATCACAGCCCCATCAAAGAGGTGTTGTTACTACCACTTTACAGATGAGAAACTGAGACAGAGAGCAAAAGTTCCAAGGTCGTGCTCGAGTACACGGCAGATCCAGGATTCCAACCCAGTTCTGTTTGAGTCCCAAATCCATGCTCTCTCCATCAAACCGAGCACACTACCATCAGGTTTTACGATGCTCTATGACTCAGCGGTCGCTGCGTCAGTATTCTTCAGCCTGGCATTCAGAGCCTCTTCTGTGCCACTCTTCCCCTTGGCTCCAATCAGACTGGCCTCCGGGCTGGCCCAGTATCGCCATCACCCGGCAGCACTCTGCTTACGCTCTTCGTCTTCCATCTCCCCATCACCTTCTCCCCCTCCCACTGGCAAGAAATCAAGTCAGCAACTGGACGGTGACCCAGAAACAAAACACACTGGACGTGGGCGTACAAGCACATGGGAGGAGATGTTACGGGAGAGGATATCTGAAGCCCAACTAGGCCTTCAGAGTAGCCTTAGTAGAAGGAATGACAGCACTAAAGCTCTTGGTAGGCAGGTCACTGTCGGGAGTTCCCGCAACTGCGACAACTGCACCAAGTACAGTGGGGTAGAAGACACACAGATCCAGGCATGATGCTGACCCGGAGTGGCCCGGAAAATGGCAGGGGAATCCCTGAATTGGGTCAAGTACCAAGACAGGCACTTCAGCCATGAGAAAAACAAGGCAAGAAACACCACAAGAATGGAGCCCAAGGTTGGGACTTGGCTCCAGAGGGCATAAAAGGAGCTCAATCGTTGATGAGTGATGCCTCATATGAGCCAGACAAGCAACAAAACTTCCCAAATTGGATGAGGGCTGGTCCCAGGTGTTGGAGCAAATCTGAGTCTGATATCTTGGACAGGGAACCAGTGAGACCATTTCAAGGATCTTGGCTGCTTTGGTTCTAATCCTATCCCTGAAGCTTACTAGCTGGGTAATCTTGAGACAGTAATGAGAGACAGTTCTCCTTGGGTCTCTCATAAGTTTGCATGTCTTATGAGAGAGGCACTGACTACTCTTTGTTCCAGATTTATCTTTTCAAAGACATTGGTATAATAAACAGCCTTGGAAGACAGAGTCTCCCTTCGGAACAGAAATCAAGGCTTTTGCCCCCCATTATAAAAGATTTGGGTTCCCTAAGCTCAAGTTTCCTCTTCTGTGATGAAACCCACTTCGTGTGCAGGTGTCATCTGGTCCACATAGCGTATTTCTCAACAAATTCTATTCCTTCCTTCCACCACCCATCTCAGAGAGGTGGTATAGGGATCATAAAAAGAACTCACTGTAAATGGTAATGTGCTCCATTATTATAATTATTATTAATAATACAAATGCTACAATTTTTTCAAGTCCCAGCTCATGTCTGGATCTCCACGATGACCTTCCCCAGCACTCCGGGACAGAGGCTAGTCACACAATCTATACCTATCGTCAAACATTTTTATACTTACTTCTTGAGTGTTATTTTTAACTCCTGGACTTTATTATTAGTGTTTGAGGGCAGGGACAATATCTCCCACCTCTTTTAGATCAGGCGTCTACACTTAGCTTTATGGTAAAGATGCCCAGTAAACACTTGTAAATTGCTAAGTCTCACATGTCACCATTCTACATACCTATTACCAGAAGAAGCTTAAGAAAAGTCAATAGGAAGGCATGTTGATTTGTTTTTAATTAGTTTTACTGTCTCTGTGATACACGTTTTGTAGCCCGGAGAGAGGGCAGGCTGTTAAAAACTGTTTGTGGGATGACAAGCCCGTTGAACTTATCTGAAAGGCTGATTTAGCAGTTCATGTGTTATAGGATATTTACATCAAGGATACTAGTAAACACAGACTTAAGTATTTATATATGCAAAGCAGAATACAATAATTCATATAAGTTCTTTCCAACAACTCGTCACATGGAACAGACCACCTGCCCGCCCACAGGAAACCGTCAGGGTCAAACTTCAGAAGCCACGTCTTCACACTGTTCCTGGGATCTCTGAGCCACAGGGTGTGTCACCTATTCAAAAAAGATGCTAATGGAATTAAGTTCTGAGCTATTATGGTCAGCAAGCAATCACTCATGAGCAAAAGCAAAACGAAGCAATAAGAACCAAAATTAAGCAGATACAACAAATAGCTATCATGCTATTGACATCATTATACACGTTCAGGGTATCCAGTGAGTTTCTTTTCTCCGAGATACCTGTCCTGCAAGATGGGTAGAGGTACCTTGGTCACGGCCTGATCATCTAACAGCCATGCATCTCAGACACATGATTTATGAAGTGCTGAGGATGTTCTCTCAATGAGTTATGCTAAGATGCTAAACTGTTTCTTCAGGGTCACCAGTACAAATCCAAAATGCTATTGCCATTGGGTACGACAGTGCACAAAGTAACGTGAGCCTATCATTTCACAAACCTGCAAAGGAAGATTTGCACTCCCCAAAAGAGCCCAAATGTGGAAGTCTATCAGTGTTAGAATCTGACATCGTGTCGGCATTTTCATCTCCTGTGAGCAGAGAGAACCGAGAAGGTTCTACAGAGAGAACCCTCCTGTCCCCTTATCTCCTGTGTTCTGAAGTGTAGACCATCCGCCAAGTTCCCTAACCTGGATTTTTCAAAAGCACCAGGATTCTCAGGGAATGTTACAACTTGTGAGATCACGTACATAACGTGTCTGATTCATTATAAGGACTCACCGAACGTTAATTCACTTCTCTCTGTCCTTCTCCCTAAAGAAACCAGAAATTAGGAATAAATGTGCCACCAAACCCAAGAGAGCAGTGACAGAGACTACAGATCACTCCATCAAATGCTTCCTCCATCCCACCAGCCACGTGTGGGACAGAGGGCAAGGGGAAACCCAGGCACGTCTGTTGCCACTGGAGATGGGAACACACATCTTTGAAAGTCTGTGCTGTGAAGAGGTTCTCCCAGATTAACAGATCCTAATCTTCCCAAGAGGTTCAGGTTACCCCTAGGCAGATGACACACCCTATTGAGAGTGTTCATGTGACCATCAGGAAATGGAATTTTAGCATCTCTTTCTTTCACCAGAGCACGAGGGATTTGCAATGTGATTGAACGCAGCCTTTGACCATTCGCGGTTGTGCACGTGACAACCTCTAAGTCACCCACTATGTATGCTGTAGGGAAGCAAAATTTGCCACCCCAAAATATGCCTTTTTGGCCTGAGGATTAATTTAGGCTGATTATTTTTAAGAAACAGAAGCCTCAGGAGCTCTGACCTTCCCCATAATTTCCTAAAAGAATTTAGATAGAAGGCCTGTTCCTGGAATAGAGCTGTCACTAGAGGGATCTGCAGAGAGTAAGGGCTGAGTGTGGTGGGGAAGCTCAGCAGGGCCTGGGGATCAGAGTCCACTCTGTATCCCACTGTCTCTGGACGGCCCAGCAAACATTCATTTACCAAACATTCGCTTTACTAACTCCATGTGAATTGCTTTCCTCCCCTTCCAAATCCCAAACCCCTATCCCCAACATTTTCTTTCGTCTTCAGCTGAAGGTAGTATTGAAGGGGAGGGCTTTGGCCAACATTGTGGTGAGTTAATCCCATTTTCCTGGGTCTCTTCCATGTATACTTGTTATTAAACTTTTGTTTGATTTTTCTCCTGCTAATCTGTTCCACGCCAATTTCATTCTTAGACCAGCCAGAAGAACCTAGAAGGGTGGAGGAAAACTTCCTCCCCAACAATGCAGTCACGCCCATGCAGGCGGCCAGGCCAACCATGCTGCCCAGAGCTGGGACCAGAACAGACCTCCAGCACCTCCTTGATTAAGGAACTTTGCAGAGTTAATTAAAAATCAGAAACAATGGGACTGATTTCACAAACCAATATATCGTTGTTGTTTTTGCTTATGCCTAAGAGGTGAAATTCTAACCGTGGGCAAGTCAAAACACTCTCTACATAAATTAAGTATAATTATGTCTGACTGCAGATACAGAAATATCAAGTATAAATAGCTGTGAGATCTTAAGATGAAAGGTCCAATTCTCTTTGCTGTTTGTGATGTGATTTTGCAGGAATCCCATGTTACTGCCCTTTTCCTCTTTTGGCCTGTACCTTCCTCTTCTCCCATCTGAGGAAATGGAGCTGGAAGGAGTGCTCAGAGCCTTTGTCTCTGGTTTGCCAGAAGGGAAGGAAAAAAAAGAATGCAAAGGAGACTCTGGGTTGAGCTTTGAAATTTAAAGATTACTTAGAATAAGCCCTTAAAGCCCAAACTTCAGATAACGAGCAATTACTACAGATAACAGTTGTATCAGAATGACTTCTTGTACCTGCCATACAAATGTCCAGAGTCTTAATGATTGTTTTGGCTTCATTTACTCAAGGGCCTTGGAATTCTTTAACATGAAAGGCCCCAGGAGACAGAAAGGGATTAATGACAGGCTTTCCATGTTATTATCCTCCCACAGAGACACCTGCAATCTGGAAGGCGAATGTGAGTCTCCAGCCTGAAGCACTCAGGTGAGTTGTAGTTTTTGCTGCTTCAGAAAAGTTCTCCAGGAGTGACCAACAGCACCAAGAAAAAAGGGCAGCAGAGAGAGTAACGGCACTTATAACACTAATAGCATGGGGGAGACTTACTTGTCACCAGGGGCTCTCTTCAGCACCTTTAATTCCATCCTGACAACAGCAATATGATTTTACATTTTCCAGATGAGGAAACTGAGGCACAGAGATTAAGTAACTTGCTCGAGTTTAGACATCTTATAAGCGGTACAAGACAGGATTTGAATCTAAGTCTGAGTCTGGAAAGTAAGCCTTGACAGAAAGTCAGCCAAAACTATTTAATCCTGTGCATTTCGTAAAAGGCTTGACCAGCTCAGGTGACCTTTGGCCCCTGTTCCTCCTTCTGCACCTGTGGTCTCATCACTGATGCCTGCCAACCCTTGCCCACCATGTCCAAGAAAGTATGTGGAAAGAAGCTCAGGAAAATAAGAGGGTATCTGCTGAGCATCTGTTCCTCGGGTCTGTCTAAGAAGCCGCTGTGTCAGGCCGGGTTGAGAGATCTAATAGCTACAGGCGGAAGGAGAACTGCTTTTGGCTCCGGGCAGGGCAGATACTTTCAAATACAGACAAAGTGGAGCTCTTTCAGAAGAGCAGCCCGGAGGGCAAAAGACCCAGAGACTACACCAAATAAGGAATTGCTGAAGGAACTAGAGAGATTTAGCCTGAGGAAGAAAAGACTCAGTAGACGGGAGAACTATCTTCAAACATCAATCTGTTCTTGTGGGAAGAAGGATGAGGTCCTGCCTGATGGCTCAATGGAGAGAATCTACACAAAGGCAAAGAAGCCGATTTCAGCTAATGCTCAGAGCTGTCCAGAGACTACTGCACTGCTGAAACCGAGCAGGACCCTGTGGGGCCCTCCTGGGTACAAAAGACTTTCCATGTCTCAGTTTCTTGTTTGTAGGGGAAAGACTTCAGCCTCCTACCTTCTCTGCATTCCAAAGGGCAAATTCAAGCAGTTACTAATTATGGAAGTAAGGGAGTATGGAAACAAAGGAGAAGCAGTCAGGAAACAATAGTGCAACGATGGGGCAGGATCCAGGCCCTCCTCAAGGGATATACGTAAAAATATCTTTGAGTCCTTCTGCAGGAACTAAGGATCCCGCCCAGGAGGAGGATAGTAACTTCAGGCTGAACACAGTGCAAGATCCCTAGAGTACCACCCTGTTACCTCACCACCAACCAATCAGAAGAAAGTCACACACCCTGCCGCCCTCACTCCAAATGTTGCCTATAAAAACTCTGCTCCAAAAACCATTGCGGAGTTCAGGTTTTTTTGAGCACCAGCTGCCCATCCTCCTTGCTTGGGCCTGCAATATAACTTTCTCTGATCCAAACTCTGACATTTTGGTTTGCTTGGCCTCACCATGCGTCAACACACAAACTTGCATTCAACAACACTGCCTAGTCTTAGTAAAGGTACTTAAGTACAAACTAGAAGACCACTGGCATCCTCGTTAGTAATGCATCCTTCCACTCTCAAATGAGTCCTGGTTTGGGTCTAATTGTTATCAGAAGGGGGATCCCTTCCAGGGCCCAAGAGTGGGGTCTTGTCTAACACTCGGAAGTGAATTATCTGAGGAGACACATGTACTGACAAAGCAAAAGACTTTATTGGGAAGGGGCGCCCAGGGAGAGAGCAGTGGGGTAAGAGAACCCAGGAGAACTGCTCTGCCACGTGGCTCACAGTCTCAGGCTTTATGGTAATGCGGTTAGTCTTCCTGGTTGTCTCTGGCCAATCATCTTGCCCATGCCCGTATTTGGTCCAATTCAAGACCCTTCCTGGTGGTGCACACATCTCTCAGTCAAGATGGTTTCCAGCGCAAGGGTTTCTGGAAAGTTGGCAGGACATATTATGGGCTGGCGTCTCCTCCCTCCTTTTGGCCCCTCCCGAATTCTCCTGGCTAGTTTCCCAGCAGCAGCAGGGACCTCCTGTTGTGAGACAGCTCACGCAAGCAGTTATTATCGTGCCTGGCCAAGGCAGGCAGTTCCAGTCAATGGTTCCCTAACAAAATTACTGGTCACCAGAAGGAGGGAACAGAGCCCTTTGGCTCCCAGATAACTTGGGCAGCTTCCAAAACATTTCCAAGCTGCAATTTTTACATCTGCATATACAAAATTTTTTGAGATAATAATCCTATGAATGATTTGTACCTACAGGGATTATATTTCGTACCTACTTTTCCAACATTTCCATTGTGGGAATGGAGCCTATTCCTTCACAGGCTTGCTCCACTTTCCTCTTTTTGTGAGTCCGCTGCCAGCAGAGAAAACAGTCCTGGAATGTTGTGCTGAATGGAAACGGCAGGAAAGCACTGTTTGACTTGGAATTCCGTAACGTGTGGTAGACAGGGTAGAGGACAGACTGGGCTCTCTGAACAGGGTGTTCTTTGGGGTCTAGGGAACTTGGTGAAAGAATCTAAGTTCAAAACAAATGGGAGGGAAGAGCAGAAGGGATGAGCAGGGACCAGCCTGGTGTCCCGATGTGCCTGGCGGAAAACGTACAGTTGCCTTTGCCACACGGCAGCACTGCTTTGTTTTCCTTTGTGCCTTTTATTTTCTTAAGAAAATACATCACAAGCCTAGGGACTAAAATAGTAATATTTAATTATAGTGTATAGGGAGGGAGGAATTAAGAGAAAAAACAAGCAAAAAAGACAGAGTGAAAGACAGACTTATAAGAGACCTCAGTGAAAGAACATCACGTAGGAAGATGAAGTAAATAGATTTGTGTACAGTCTGGGTGCCAGGTCAGTGCTGCCTCAATCAGGGGGCTACAGCAGAAGCTCGCTCAAGTTTCCTTCTAGTTCGTGATACTCTGTTTATTGCAAAGAGGAATTTCAACTCCATGCAGTGTGAGAGAGCAGGGAGCATGTAGCTGGAGCCACCTTGTCCCTTAAATCCCCTCATCTCTTTGAGCCCCCAGATCCACGTGTGTCCACATGAAACTCTTAGGACAGCGGTTTCCAAGGCCTCTACTGACTCTGAAGTTCAGTGATTCTGTGATTAAATTGTAAAGGAAGCTATAATTGCCCTGGAAATGTCTTTCTCCGGGTAAAGTGAGAAGTGGAGGGAGTAGCAGGAAGGGAATTTGTTCATGAGTGTCTTGGAGTATTTGTAAAAAGGAAAAGAGCAGATGAGAAATGTAAGCAGGGAAGCCTCTAGACTTTTCCAGAGGATAAATTACCTCTGTCTACTCACGTCTGATGATTACCAATGCGAGGGGCAAAAGCAGTCTCAGATATACCCCTCTCTTCTGGAAATTTCCTCAAAAAATGAGGTGATGGGTAGTAATGGTCACAACCGATAATGTCCCTTCTCCTGAGGGACCTGGGGAGACATAATTGACCTATGACGCATCAGCCAACGATTTTGTCATCGGCCAGGTCAAGTGTCATACTCCAAGGATGAGGTGTACACGTGGGTCACTCAACCCCAAGAGTTAAAGCAAAGACTCTGGAAGGAGAAGTCTGGAAAAATGTGGAAATACTTATAGAAGACTCTGGAAGCACCAGGAAGCCGGAACAGTGGGGGAATGGTTACCCTCCCACCAAGAAATTCTGTTCTGGGGTCCTCGACTGCACACCAAATACAGCCAGGTGCTGTCTAAATGTCTGCTCGTGGCCGCAGGCAACTTTGGGCAGAACAGTGACTGGTCAGTGCTGACAAATGAGTGCTGGAGCTCGGGGAACAGATTCATGCACACCTCCTGCTTCTGGAGAGCCAGGTTTGGGCCCTGGTGGCTTTGGAGAAATTGACAGCACAGTCTGTGAGCTGGAGGATGAGGGCCACTAAGGGAGCACAGCCCCTGAAGTGCTCTGGACAGCAGCCTCTCCTGGAAGCCAGTGGAGTGAGTACTCAGTGCTTCAGATGTAGCTGACTGTCATCTCTGGGCAAGAAGCCACCCAAAGGTGCCCGTAGGGGGGGTGACATCATAATAGTATCTGTGTGTACCCAATCCCGTGTATCAGTGTGCATAGCTTTACGTATGCCTTCTCATCGGTGCTTAGGACAACCCCGGAAGCAAATAGAACTGATATTATCACCCCATTTTACCTTCTTTCATATTTTTTAAAATTAATTTTTATTGGCGTGTAGTGGCTTTACAAGGTTGTGTTGGTTTCTACTGTACAGCAAAGTGAATCAGCTATACGTATACATATATCCCCTCTCTTTTTGGATTTCCTTTCCATTTAGGTCACCACAGAGCACTGAGTAGAGTTCCCTGTGCTATACAGTAACTTCTCAGCCCCTGGTTTTAAAAATAAGAAAATTGAGGCTCAAAGTGACCTAATGACACACTCCAGCTCCCACAGCTAGGAAGTATCAGAGCCTAGACTTTGGTATCTAAATTAATGTAAGCCACTACTTCAAAAGAGAAAGAAAGGAGCCATAACCAGCCCTCTGGGCTTTGCTTCAGAATTTACTTTCATTCATACCGCTGTGGATGTAAGCCCCAGGGAGAAAAGCATGTGTGCTCTCCTGAATAAGAGGCTCCCAATCCTGGCAAATCATTAGCATCTCCCCTGCTACATGTCCCCTACACGCAATGCCCCAGAATCACACTGGGTGGAAATGTGAACCATTCCTGCCATGCCCCAACACCGATCAGTACTTAATGTATTGAACACCCACGCCGTCCTCACCAGGGCCCACCCAGCTCAATGGCCACCGAGAAAATGCTGTCTTTATTCTCAAGGAATTTACAGTCTTAGGAAGTAGAAGATGCATATCGAGTTACACATGGAGCAAAAGGCTTCACAAAATGCCAGGATTAGTAGAAATACCTGAGGTCGAAATATAGGTGGACAATGTCTCAACTGGGGAAAATTCATTAGGGTTTGGTCGTACTTCTATGTCTAAAGCTAACTGCCCGAACAAGCATATTTGCCTTTGCTCACTGTCATTAACAAATAAAAATACATTTGCATATTTCACAGGCATGCTTAGATTTTGCGAGCCTTGTACCAACTACTACTGCTACTATCAGTAAGATGATGCACAGGTTCCTTTTAACCTTTTAAATCCCTTGTATGTCAATTATGACTCAATATAATCAGAGCTTCTATGAATGAGATGCTTACTCTATGCCTGGCACTATTAAATACTTTGTACTTGTTATCTCGTTTAATTTCCTCTAAGACCCTGTGAAGTAGCTGCTACTATCTAAACAGTTCAGACACAGAAACTAGACTAGATTTTGAACTTTGAACTAGACTAGTTCAGAGTTCTCTAAGCGGAAAAAGTAGATTAGAACCAAGATGTGTCTAAATCCAAAGTTCTTAAGAAGTTCACATTTCCTCATTTTAGCTTTACGACATCCTCATGAAATAAGTAGGAAGGATTTTATTAACCCCATTTTAGAGATGAGGAAACAGATTTCTTCAAAGTTTCAATGACTTAACCTAAGAGTTTTGGCACTAACCCTGCAATTCCATTCTACCTACCATCCATCCCGTCATCTTTATATAATGCCAGCAACTACTTACATCAAGAGGGAAAGCCAGGATATTATAATTGGCTTGGGGACTGAAGTAACAGCTGCATTTTTTAACCATGCATTTTTTTAAACTGTTCTTTGCCACATGGGTAATATCACCTCCAAATGTTCAAATCCTACCCGTTACCCAGTAGAGAATGCAGATGGTTTAGAATCTTCACAGCCAAGATAGAAATGACCTACATTCAAGAAAACTCCTGTCCTGGACTCTCTCAAAGTCACATGATACCAGAGACAGTTGGAAACCTAAGCAGACTTAGTTATGTTGGAATCACTGATGACTTCACCAACTCCAAATTCCACAGGAATTCCTGTCCGCGAGCCCTGTCCATTCTGTTTGCCTCCATGGAGATTCACCTTCTCTGAACTTCTGCCATATTTGCTAATCACCCCAGTAAGTTGGGCAAAATGTGTGTCCAGGCCGTGCTTGCATAGAACTCCCCTTAGATCTGCCATCCTACCATAACTTATCAGAAAGTCATGAATCATCATCTGTAAAGTCACATCCTCAAGGTCATCCTCATCAGTAAAATAATATTAATAAACCTACCTGGTTGCATTATGGGGATTAAATGAGACAATGAACCAAATTAATGATGAGGAGTTTAAGTGCATTCAATTTTATTAAGGGGAGTATGACTAATAAGTACATGCAATTGGATTTCTTTTTAAATTCTGAATTAGAACCTTTCTCAGTCAAATAATGATTTAAGAGAGAAAAAGACAAGAGGGAGGATTATTCATATAGTCAATTTGGATCACCTTGTGCCTGTGATATCTGGATGGATCAGAGAGAGATGGCAAGGTTGGGAACCACCTACCTTTCCGTATTAGAGGAAGGAAAGGCTTGCATGATGAGGTTGTATTTCGCAGACCTTTACTCTCAGTATCCCTACATATTCTATTTTTCTATGCTGTAAATTAAAAGCAATAAGGCTCAGGGAGGACACACCTTCCTGAAAGAATATGTAATGCGCTGGAGGGTGAGGACAGAAGTTGAAGAAAGTTCAGTTTCTACCACTGTGTTAGTTTTCTAAGACTCCTCTAACAAATTAACACAAAACTTGAGAGCTTAAAACAGCAGAAATTTACTTTCCCAGATTTCTGGAGGCCACGAGTCTGAAGGTTGTTTCACTAGGCCAAAATCAGGATGTCAGGGGCCCACGCTCCTTCTGGAGCCTCAGGGGAGAATCCTCCCCTGCCTCTTCCAACTCCTGGTGTGACTGCCAGCATTCCTTGGCTTGTGGGACATCACTCCAGTCTCTGCATCCATGGTCACATTGTCTCCTCTTCGCTTTGTGTCTAATCTCCCTCTACTCCCTCTTATAAGGATACATGTGATTGCATTTAGGGCCCCCCTGATGATCCAAGGTCATCTCCCTATCTCAAGGTCCTTAACTTCATCATACCTGAAAAGTCCTTTTGTAGCATATTAGGTAACATTCACAGGTTCCAGAGATTAGGATATCTAATATCCTCTTTTTCGGGGAGGAGTGCATTTTGAGGATATCACAACCACTTTATCTGCTCAACACTGCCCCCAGCACTGTTTACGCCACTTTCGCCAGATCTTGGAGCTGCTGCTGACTAGAGGACTCTCCTTGACTTGAAGAGGTTTTTCTCCAGACCACCACACAAAAGTCTCAGATACTACGACAAGCTGGGTTCATTCAATCCATTTCAAGTCTGCAAACGATAACTGAGCAAGTACACTGTGGAGATTTCAGAGATGAGTAAGGTTTGTTCTTTGCCCCTAGGAATGAACCAGGTGAACTAGAAGAAACTGTGGTTCCACTTTCCCTTATGAACGATAACACGATAAACGCGAGATGGATAAGAACGAAGACCAGGAGCCACACAGGGACAAAAGTCCTGGTCCCGGAAGGACTTCACGCCAGCTCTGGATGTGTTCACAACTATTCTGTAAGCATAGCTGAGAACTGTTTAGGAGTCTCTAGACACTTTTAGTATTTTTTGGAGGGGTGAGGGCAGGGGACAGAAGTAATTTAAAATTCATGGGAAAATTGCAGTACAAATAATACAAAGAACTGTTATCCTTCCCCCAATAGATAAATTTGCTGTATCATTTGTGCCCTCTCCCATTCTCTCTCTCACAGATAGATCAATTTTTCTGAACCTTCTGATAATAAATTGCTCACATCAGGGCCCATTGCCCCTAAACACTTTACTGTTTATTTAGTAAGAATAGGGATATTTTCTCACACAATCATAATGCAATTATCAACTTTAGTAAACAGCACTAATACAATACTTTTATTTAGTCAATTGGTATAAATTGACTCAATAAAATCCTTTATCTTTAGTTTTCTTCCTCCCTCAGTACAGAATCCAGCCTAGGATCAGGTATTTCATTCAGTTGTCATGTGCCTTTTTTTTTTTTAACATCTTTATTAGAGTATAACTGCTTTACAATGATGTGTTAGTTTCTGCTTTATGATAAAGTCAATCAGCTATACATATACATATACCCCCATATCTCCTCCCTCTTGCATCTCCCTCACACCCTCCGTACCCCACCCCTCCAGGTGGTCACAAAGCACCGAGCTGATCGCCCTGTGCCATGCGGCTGCTTCCCACTAGCTATCTATTTTACATTTGGTAGTATATATATGTCCATGCCACTCTCTCACTTCGTCCCAGCTTACCCTTCCCCCTCCCAGTGTCCTCAAGTCCATTCTCTACGTCTGCGTCTTTATTCCTGTCCTGCCCCTAGGTTCTTCATAACCACTTTTTTTTTTTTAGATTCCATATATATGTGTTAGCATATGGTATTTGTTTTTCTCTTTCTGACTTACTTCACTCTGTATGACAGACTGTACGTCCATCCACCTCACTACAAATAATTCGATTTCGTTTCTTTTTATGGCTGAGTAATGTTCCACTGTATATCTGTGCCACATCTTCTTTATCTATTCATCTGTCGATAGACACTTAGGCTGCTTCCATGTCCTGGCTATTGTAAATAGTGCTGCAATGTCATGTGTCTTTAATTCCTTTAATCTGAAATATTTCCCTAGCTTTTCTTTGATTTTTGTGACATTGACATTTTTTAGGAACACAGTCCAACTTTTTAAAATAGAATGTTATATATTTATTTGTTTATCTATCTGCCTACCTATTTATTAGTAGGGACTTATTAATTCCTACTTTTTTCAATGGTTTATTATTCAATGCTATACTTAATTATTTTGGTGCTCAAACTGTACCAGATTTAACCAGTAAAAATCCCTTCAAGGTGGTTCCTGTGTCCTTGTGAATGCCCCTCATCATTTTTTTCATGCATTTCTTTACTTTCTGGCCAAATGTTCCAAGCTCATCATGTACCTACCTTGTCCTAGCTCCGGAACTGGCCATTTCTTTGAGGAGCTCTTGGAATTAGAGGCCAAGATTTGAGTTGTAGGTGCTCATGGCTACTGGGGTGTCTCTGCTTCTAGGCCCTTTCAGTAGACAAAGCTAGAAAAAATATGCATGTGTTTATATACATACATAATACCATATACATATTATATATATGCACACATGCATAATACATATACATGCATACATATTTATGTGTATATGTATACATACATATGCATATGTGTGTATGTATGTATACATGAAATCATGAGTTCACATTGATGCCTCTAATTCCAATCCAGCCCCACAGGGTGCCTTCTTGCCTTCCCCATTCCACATTCTGATATCCATTTCCCATATGGGACTTCTCACTCCCAATAGCATTAACACATTTCTTCATTTGCCCAGTGCCACAGTACATTTAAAATAGTTTCCAAATTTCTTGACACATCTTACCATGAGACGAATAAGATTATATACTAAGAAGTTCGGGAGTTGATTACAATCCTCCTCCACTCAACCTCAGCCAAGACAGAAGATAAATAGTCAAACGACGTGTTCCTGAGTTACTTAGATTTGTTCTTTCTTTTGTGTGGTTGAAATACAATTGTATCCATTCGTCTCAGTTTGTTTTGTTTTAGGCTTTTCTTTCCCTTCCCATCTTGTTCTAATTTTATTTTTGAATATGTGGAAGATGAACATGCTTCCAAAAGTCAAACTATACAAAAAGTATTATTTACGTAGAAGTGTCACTCCCTCCTGAATCACTTCCATCCCCTCCCTCTGGTAAGTAATCAAGTTTATTGCTTTCTGATTTATCTTTCCTGTGTTTCTTTTGGTAACAATAAGATATATGTATGTTTCATTTCCGTTCCCTTTTTACACAAAAGATGGCATACTATATATCCTCTTCTGTACTTTCCATTTTTTCAGCTAGTATTTCCTGAAAATCATTTGATACTAGTTCAGAGAAAACTCCCTTGCTTTGTTTTTTGGGTTTTCTTCATAAGGCTGCACAGTACCCCACTGCATGTATATACCATATTTTATTCAACCCATCTCCTATGCCTGGAGATATAGGTAGTTTCCAATATTTTACAATGACAAAAAATGCCGCCGTGAATAACTTTGTGCATATATATTTTCACACTGTGGGAGGTGCACCTTCAGGGTAGATTCCTAGAAGTTGGATTTCTGCGGTCAAGGGATAAAGCACATGCAATTTTGTTAAATACTGTCAAATTCTCCTCCACAGGGGTGGTATCATTTTGGATTCCTGCCAGCCATGAATGAAAGGACCTGTTTCCTCACAGCCTCATCAACAGAGTATATTGTCAAGCTTTATAGTTTTGCCAATCTGACAGGTAAGAAATGATTTCTTTATAGTTTTAATTTGCATGGCTCTTAAATGAAGTTGAACATCTTTTCATATGTTTAGGACCATTTGTATTTCTCTTTTTGTGAACCATCTATTTCTGAATTTTGCGCTTTTCTATAGGAATTTTGGCCCTTTTCCCCCCTTAATTTTTAAAATTACTCTCTATATTAGGGATATTAGTCTTTTATCTGTCATACGTGTTACAAATATTTTCTCCCAGTTTGTTTCGTTTGTTTGGTTTTTCAGTGTAGTCAAACTTATCAATCTTTTCTTATCTAGTATCTGGATTTTCAGATCATTAGGAAGCCTTTATTTACACCCAAGTTGTAGAGGAATTTACCCATGCTTTCTTCTGGTACTTGTATAATTTCATTTTTGCATTCAGGTCTCTAGTTCATGTCGAGTTTGTTCTTATATAGGGTACAAAAATGAATCCAATTTACATTTTTCTAAATGGCTATCAGTTTGTGCCAACACCATTTGTTAAAAGATCATCTTTGCCCCAGTGATTATAGATATCACCCTTGTCAGATACTGGATGTCTACTTGTAGCTGTGTTTATTTCTGGACTTTCTCTTCTATTCCACTGGTCTGTTTGTCTAGCCATGCACCGGTAAATACCATATTGTTTTAGTTACAGAGGCTTAGCATCCTTTAATATGTTAGGGCTAATGCCCCCTCAGAGCTCCTTCTTCCCAGTGTTTTCCTAGCTAGTCTTGGGCATTTGTTTTTTCACAGGAACTTTAATATCAATCTGTCTCTTTTTAAATGCTCATTGGCATTCATATTAGGGTTCCATTACATTTATAAATTAACTTAGGGAGAACTGACATCTTGATCAAATTGAGACATTCTGAGAACGAGGCATGTTTTTCCTTTTGTTCAAGTTATTGGTACTTTGAGATCTGATGTTCTCTCTTGGACATTTACTTAGGTATCTTAGCTCATTAAATAATATTTATTGAGCAGCTATTACGCCCTTAACGCTATATTACGCACAATAAAAGTAAAGAAGTAGGTCTGTCCTCCAGCAGTTTAGAATCTCATGAGAGAGACAGGCTAACATACCTGAAGCATAGCAAGCAGCTCAAAAGCTCACGGAAAGAAGCTCCCCACAGTGTGCAGCTGGACCACCCATGTTATGCAAGCTCAAAGGAGAGGGAGAGAAACGAGGGCTAGAATAACAAGGCAAGACTTTTGGCTGAAGTGAGGCTGGAATCGTGTGCCCTGAAGGTCATGTAGGATTTACGTGGGGTGACAAGGAAGAAAAAGGAGTCCCAGTGAGGAGCACCCAAGTAAAAGCTCAGAGGTGGACTGAGCATGACACTTCACAGGGCAGAAAGCCCCCAGCCAGACCCTTGGCTGGAAAACTCTCTTCAAGCCTCAGAGTTACGTCTCAGTGTTAACAGCCCCCAAATCCTCATTACGTACTTATTAAAATAATCTTAGTGAACATCTACTAGTTTCCAGATACTAGTCCTTTAGAGTGCTAATTTCTGTACATCACTATCTTTTCTGGGAATGGTCTAGAGCTGAGCTGTCCAGTAGCCCAGTTTAGCCACATGCAGATACGCAGTCCTCAGAGTCCTCGGCGGAGTGCAACTGAGGCACTGGATCTCTAATTTTATTTCATTTTAATTTAAATTTTAAAAATGGAAGCAGGATTGCCCTGGCGGTCCAGTGGTTAAGACTCCGAGCTTCCAGTGCAGGGGGGATGGGTTCAATCCTTGGTCGGGGAACTAAATCTTGCATGCCGCAAGGTGCGGCCAAAAATAGTAAATAAATAAATAAATAAAAATGGAAACAGTGTAAATTATTTTTCCATTGAACCCAACTTTATCGTTTGGGGGAGGACTGCATTTGACTTTGACGACAGCACTGCATAAGATATCATTGTTGTATCGCAGGGTGTGTGTCCATTTTACTTTTTTTAATGTGGCTACTAGAAATTTTTTAGTTATGTCATATCTCATTTCTCTTTGTCAGCACTGGTCTAGGGTCTTACAGCCCCATGTGGTCTGGTCACTTTCACGTGGGAGCCATCCCCAACCTTCAGAATCTGATGGTTTACTAAGATGCCCAGGTGATTCTTATGCATAGTAATCAAAGCACTGATCCAGATGACAGAGAAGACACCCAGGCCTCTGATAGGTAACCCCAGAGTGGCCCCAGTCCTTCTGAGAGTGGGGGGATGAGGCAGAGGGAGCAGCAGGGACACCCCTGCTGCCACTGTGATGTCACAGAGGCAGCCTCTGGTGGTGTGAGGTGGGCCGCAGGATATCCTCTTCATCATCTCCAGCCCACCTCACACCACCTGACCCCTCTGCTGGCAAGAGGGGCCTTGATTCATCTTCAACTCCATACTCATCCCATGCAACCGATTAAAACAGAGCAGAAGAAACACTGAAACCCCTTTGCCTCAGAACTTCAAAAGTGAGTGAGCAATTCCTCTCAGCTGACTCAAAATGTTTGTCTCACCCAGAAGGTAGGTACCTTGAATGCTGAAATCTCAGGACTATCTCATGTATAGTACTCTTAATGTTGGATTGGTAATATTGGTAATTATACAAATTCATCAACTTATTTCACACGCTCAGGGTAAGGAGCTTGAGAACACATGGTAGGATTATCTGAAATGCAGTAAAAATTTGTTACTCAAGCCCAGTTTTTATTGATAAACCTGGTGCTGTCCCTACCTTGGCCTCTTGTTTTCTCATCATCTTCCATTAAAACTTCCATTTCTTCCTCCTTTGACTCTTATCATACTTTCCCTCTCTGCTCCCAGGGCAGCTTAGCGTCTTCTAGCTCTTCTTTTCTCCTCTCCATCTGTATGATTCCTGTCACAAAATCTGGTCCCCAGTAGAAGGCCCAACGACCATGGCAGCGATGAAGATGTGCATCGCCCTAGTGAACGGAAGGAGACGATGAGGCACCGCATGGTCCCACTGAAAGCCAGCTCTGATTGGAAATCTGCCGGAACTAAGGAGGACAGCATGACCTCAGGTTCTTTCCGGTCTCAAAGAATCTGCAGAGATGCTTCCAGACCCAGAACGACACTCACAGCCAGCAAAGATGTCTTGGCTTGTTTAGGGTAGAATCCACATCTGGAAGGGACTTGCCTCCCATTTTGGGAAAGTTGGGAACTACCAAATTGCAGCTCTCAGGGTTACTAAAAAAAAAAAAAAGGCAACGTTCATTCTCCTATATCCTGCCTTTCTCCGGAAAGAAAAATGAAGCTTACAATTAGCCAGAGAAATAAAACACACAGAGCAATGTGGTGTGCTCTTCAAGGTCTGGAATTTAGGGATCTCAGAAGAAAGGATAGGACGGGTTCTAGGAAAGAGACCCTTCTGGGGCCGCGGGGAAGAGCTCATGGTGGGCTCAGTCCGCTTGCCTGGTTCAGAAGCTCCCTAAGTGAATAGATCACAAATAAGAGAACCCTCAGAAGTGGATAGGCATAGGACAGGAAAGCCAGCCACAGTGAAAAAACATTTTGTTGGTTTATGAGGAGAGATACAGAGGAAATATGGGAGAGTCTGTTTATCGGTATAAATCCGCGAAGTTTAAAGTACGCAATCCATCGCCTCATTCTGTGTGCGTTCTCATAACTGGGCCTCAATGAGGGCGATGGTTAAGGTGACTGGGCCTCCCCTTTGCTGCAGGGCGGCCAGGCCGTGGCTCAGGACATTTCCAATATTTACGGGCGGTGTGGCCTTGAGCAAGTCAGACTCTGGGAATCTGACTCGCGTCTAGAACGGAGCAGCCGCCTCTCCTTCGGGCTGGTTGTGAAGATTAAACGTCTGTGGAGGGACTGGTAAGCCGTCCAGGACACGGACGGGGTCCTTCCTCTTCCTTTCCACGTTCACTCCACCGCTTTTGATCTTCACAGCAGAACCGTGAAGGTCAAACTCTTTCTAATTCGCCTCTGAGAAAACAGTCGCTCGGGGAGATTAGAGAACTTGGCCAAAATCTTTAGCCCCGTCCTGGGGTCGTGGGTGGAGCAGTGACTAGAACTCTGATCCACTGAGGGTTCGTGGCCCCGAAGTTCAGCCTCTTGGACCCACGAAATGAGGCAAAGGCACGGCCTTCCTGCAGAACTGGAGCCGGGAGAGTAAGTTCAGGGGAAGGGCAGGGGGCGGGGAAAGCCTTGACTCTGGATTCCACGGCACCCGGCTCCTCCCGGCACCCGGCTCCTCCCGACCCTCGGCCCACCAGGCTGCGTTCGGTATTCAGGGGATGGGCAGGGTCTCCGCATTCCCTCCGCCCGCCCCGCCTGGGAGGGACCCCGGGACGCCGCCCCCGTCCCCGCAGGAAGATGGAGAGCCCCAAGGGCCCTGGCGGGGCGCCCCACCCGCTCGGGACCTTCCGGGGCTCGGCCGCTGGGCGGAGCCTAGCCAAACAATTCAAAGCACGCTCCCGCGCGTCGCCATGACAACGCGCGCCCGCTGCTAGGCGACCGGGAGGCGTAGTAAACCTTGGGCTGGGGTGTTACTCTGGGAGGGAGGGGGCTGCGGGGTGGCGGCGGTGACTAGCCTACGCTCGGGCCTCGCAGCTGCCAGGGGGACAAAGAGAGGGCAGGAGAGAAAGGGACGAGGGAGGCGCACGCGGGATGGAAACGGGGCAGCCCAGTGCTGCCAGCCCGGGGCCGCGCCCTAAGCACCCCTCGAGAGGCCTCTCGCGTCAGCCCCCCGCCCCACCCGTCGGTCCCCGAGACCCACCCCACCACCACCACCCTCACCCCCGCCCCAAGCAGGCCACGAGGGCTCTGTCACCCCAGCGTGAGCGATTGCCCCACAGGATGTGCAGATGGGCTGCCCGCCTGATTCACTCCAGCTGCTTGCGGCATGGAAGAACGGCGGCTTCCTCTCCTGGAAATGACTGCATTAGCAAAAGCCCTCAAACAATTCCATTAAAAAGCGGAAAGGGAAAAGGCACAGAGAGGAGAGGCCCCCAGATGCTTTTCTTTGGGCCTTCCCCCTGCACATAAGTAGGTGTTCCCAAAACTCCGGGACCCATGTTAGGAAGACAGGAGTCGTTTTTTATTCTGTGAGCCCCTAGGGTCATGTGGACATAAAGCATGGTTACATGAGAATTAACCTGACGCTAGGAAATCCCAGAGCTCAGTGTCCTAGAGTGGTGTTAGTATTTTGGATACTCGGCATGGGCATCTTAGTGGCATCAGTCTTCCCTTTAGGGCTGGGAGGCAGATATCAAAAATGTCCAGTGTGAACCGTCTTTATCTTCATTAATAAATGAGTCACATGTCAGGCATTAAAGTAAAAATTGTAATTTAGAGCTTCGCAAGCTCGGACGGTTCAAGATATGTCAGCCGAAAGGGCTCCAATCAGTGGGGAATCACCGAGCTTGGGAAAGGACATAACATTTCCAATCTGTCACTGGCTTGTGAGCAATCTGATTGTCCCCTGGTGTCCGTGAACTGAAGGTAATACTGGTTCATGAGGTCATTGCTGTTTTCTGGGCTTGGCTGGTCAAACAGCAGGAGTGTTTCCACAGGTGGGAGGAAATGTATTGGCAGAGGGTCTGTGTGATGAAACGCTGGGTGCATCTGTATAGAAAGGCATAGGGTGTTTCTGTGGACCTGTGGACACTGCTCTTCTGTATGTGAAGCAGGAGGATTCGTGTTTCCTCTACAATAGAAGGCTGTTTGAACACTTTTCTTCATTATCTTATCTTCACCCACAGTCTTCCTAATTGTATTCTAATTGTATTCATGAGCCTGGTTTCCATTTCACACTTCATTCATTCATTCCATTCATTTGTGGCTGTTAGGGCTAGGCTCTGAGGATCAACAATGAGTAAAGCATAGTTGCTACTGTATCTAGAAACTTAGCCAAGTGGGCAGAACAGCCAAGTAAACCATATGATGAGTTACATGAGAGAGGCACACAGTAGAACACGCGCAGGAGCAGAGAATAGGGTGGTGTAGATCAGAGCCAGTGACAACCGAGAAACATTTACTTACTCTCCATTCCAGCCTTTTGTCTACTGAGTAACAGAAAGGAGTTAGTTAACAGGAACTGGGTCAGAAATCTGACACCTGGGAGAAGGACAGAGATACTACTATCTGTCCCAAACACACCTCTCTTGGGACAAAATGCCAGAATGGATATACTCTTTTAAAAAAATGGGGATCCTGTAGCCCCAGGCTTGGACCTGAGGGAAGTGGTATGCTATACAATCTTCCACTGTTCATCTCAGCATTCTTACGCATTGTTTTAATCACTCCTAATCTTCAGCGTAGTCACAAAGCAAACTGAATTCCTGTTTACAAAGTAAATGTGGGTGTCCCAAGACCAGTTTCTCCTCATTCATACCTAGTAAATGTGGTTTTCCACAGTGCAGGGCGTGGTAACTTAAGAACTTAGCAAGACTAGGTTAGTCCCAGCCCTTGGCTTTGTGATGTCATAAATGTTCAGTTGCACATACATCCCTGTGAGGTCAATCCTGAGACGGTAGAAGTCCAGCACACGAAAGTTCAATATTGTTTTCTTTGTTTTGTTTTTTGTTTTTTTGCGGTACGCGGGCCTCTCACTGTTGTGGCCTCTCCCGTTGCGGAGCACAGGCTCCGGACGCGCAGGCTCAGCAGCCACGGCTCACGGGCCCAGCCGCTCCGCGGCATGTGGGATCCTCCCGGACCGGGGCACGAACCCGCGTCCCCTGTCTCGGCAGGCGGACTCCCAACCACTGCGCCACCAGGGAAGCCCTTCAATATTGTTTTGAGATGTGGAATGTTCTCGTCTGTCTTGAATCCTGAGCTTCTGAGCCTACCAAGTTATATTTATGTGGCATTGACTAGTGATTACTTTTTCTGTCCTAAGAGAAGAAAGAGAAGAAAAAAAATAGATTAACATGCCCAAATTACAATGAAAGGAAGTGAGTAGGATGCTGGGCTCTGATTTTTGTGGCCAGGCAGAGAAACTCATGTTTTGTCAAAAAGAGGAAATTAGACCTCGTGGCCCAGGGTCCTTGGGGAGGGAAGGGGGGTGGTCTCAGCACTGAGCACAGCTAGGAGGCAGCCAGCCAAGCACACACACTAAATGCACAGCCTCCTAAGGGGTAGATTCAGGCTTTGGGAAGGGCTAAAATAATATAATTCGAGAGGTCCTCTTTAAGAAAAAGAACACAAAATGACAAGTACAAATTAGGTAACAGCATCTTGGAAGGGGCCTGAGTAAGTGGGGGACCACAAAGCTGAAGTTGCATCAGCTACACTCTCGAAATCCACCTCTAGACCTCCTCATGTGACCCACCTGAGACTCTGCCACTCCCATCCCCTTTTCCCTGGAGAAGGCACACTTCGGGCTATTAAGACACAGAGGGCACGGTTTATGAGCAGAGGCAATAAAAACCCAAAGAGCACTGTGCCAAACGGTGACTCAAGCGGGATATGAGAATTGTCTCCAAGTATTTGAAGGGTGGAAGCAGAGTGAAGGGAAAAGAATTGCTCACTGTTCTGGGGTGGAAAGGGAATGAGGATACGATTAAGTAGAGAAAAATGTGAGCAAAACTCATCAGGAAACATTGGCTAACTGTGTTTTCTGTTACTGCGGAGCTGTATTTCCCATGGGAAGTATATGAGGACCTATTGAGTTACTGAAAACTAAAACTGGCCACCAAAAAAATGTGCCACAGCACACAGTCTTACAAGATGTCCTCAAGGGAGCAGCTGGATGGCCCCAGAGTTCGTTCTGAGCCCTGAATTCCAGAAGGCTGACGTACGGCTTCTATAGATTCGTGTGTGGGGAGGCCAAGGGAAGAACAAAGAGCAAGAGCCCCAGCCTGCCCAGCGGGCAGCCACCTCCACCCAGCTTTGCCAACTGGGGCTGGGGTGGGGGGGAAGCTTGTGTCCGAAGAGGGAAAATATGGGGAGACAGCGCCACCCAGCGTTGAGATGAAAACTGCGGCCTACAGATCAACAGCCAATTCAGGGGTAAAAAGTGACCACAGGCATCCCTGCTCCCTTCTCCCAAAGGAGAGGGAGTTCTGTCACCGTGCAGAAAGGGCTATTTGGGTGATACAGACATCACGCCTGGACAGAAGTACATGTGTAAAACGTGCTGTTAAGAGTAGAGAACAAACGCGGTGACAGACTCATTTGGCTGGAGTGTGGACCAATTCAAATGCCCCGAGGGAAGCCTGCCTTTGATTCCCTAAACCAGCTGCACAAACATAGGATGGGAAGACCATGACTTGGTTGGTGGCAAATCTGGATGAGGTGGCAGAAGGACAGGGCAGGGTAGAGAGGCTTTCATTAAATGTCAACCCAAAGTGAATCAAAGAGGTGTGATTTCATGGTACATTAATCCCCTGGCTATATAGTTTTCAGTCTGTTCAGCTTTTTACTTGTTTTTTGGTCGGAGGGGCGGCTCCCAAGGTCCTCACATGCAGAACCGGAAACCAGAAGTCCATCCCTGGTTGGGTACCAAAATCCTTCTAAAATGACAGCTTCCTGGGCCTCACCCCAGAACCACGACAGCCGCTCAGGATGGAGCCCAGGAATCTGCATATCTTCCAAAGTTGCAAAGATGTTCTGATGCTCAGTCAGAATTGAGACCTACTGCTCTTGAACAAGCAGCAGCCTTTGAAGACTTTACAATCAAGGCAAACAATCAGAATGGAATATAGAAAACGTCATGGGAGGGGTAGAGTGTGACAAGGACAAAGAAAAGGGAACTGTTCTTAGGAAGCAACATTTTCAAAGAATGAGTGACTTTAATAATCTTGATGAGAAGCAGATCACCAGGTAAAAAAGAAGTCATTCCAAGAAGAAAGAGTATCTTTGTTTTTATTTTTTTAAGTTTTAGAAATCATTTTTTAAAAGATAAAAAATTTTATCCCTTTGCCCAAAGATTGGGAGAGAAATGATAGATAGCGGTAGCATTGCTGACCCTGGGATTTATTTCTCTCCAACCCTCCTCCAACTGCATCCTCACCTCCAACCCTACCTAACACTCTGACGGTCTCAGGATGTTGTAATAATCCTTACTAATATCGCTAACTGGACAGTGGAGACCACCCACGACACCAGAAAGCCTTTTCATACCCATGGCTCCATGAGGCCCTGACACTGCAGCTCACAGAGCTTATTAAAGGGATGGAAAACCCAACACAAGGGAATGGGAGCTTTTGTAGTAATGGTGACTCTGGAATATTTTGTCTGCCATAAAATCAAGACCAGTCCATTCACACTAGTTACCTAGGGAATGGCGGTGAGATGGAAACTCGGTGATCAGGTACTCTTTAAAGAAATTTCCCTCTGCACATGCAGAGGTCCAAGTCCTTGCTTCTTATGCTGAATCCCAGATCCCCACTGGCAAGCTCTCCTGTGTAATCTCCCAGAACAGCTGGGTCATGATGGCATTGGCAATTATTAAATGCCCAAGTTCCCTGCAAGCAGCATTTAATCAGGAGGTACTCCAAAAACTATGAGATAGAGGGGAGGGGTGTGGGAGGGGGAGAGAGGAGGGTGGAAAGGGAGTTTTCCTTCTTTCAACACTAAACCAAAGGGATTTGGAGCACAGGTGACACCTGCAGTCCTTCTGGACAAACCACAGGATGCTGACCATGGCCAAGGTAACCAGCTTCCCTCTCTTATTACTCAGAACATAGATTCCGTAGCTTTTTTGCACCTGATTCTTTTAAGAGATGTGCCAGTCTCATCAATTTGCTCTCCATACTAGCCTAAGTTAAATCTGATTGTTTTCTGTTAACCTATGTCAGTGGAAGAATCACTGACATTTTCACATCTATGTACTTCCTAGTAGATCTGAGCAGGGAAGCCACACCCTGTCCCTTTTCTAGAGACTAAAGAGTCCCCTTGGCCTGGGGCTTATCAATACACGCAAAGACAGAACTTGTCTTCTAGCTGCTACTTCTCCATGATCCCCTTAAGGAGACCGTCGCCAAATTAGATTGTTCTTCCAATTCAAAAAGTATCTGGATCCTAGTGAGAAAAGGCATATTTTGGGGGGAGGAATAAAATACGTGATGAAGGGCATGGCACAGTGGGTGTTGAAGACAATTCTTGAAAAGCCTTTTGAATGGGTTCTCATTCGATGATCAAGATAATTCTTAAATGAGGCTCCTTGGCGGACGCTCCTGGAAACAACCTCTTTGGGCTTCATTCTAAGCTCTTCTTCATCCTCTGTTTCTCAATTCCTTCATTTGGTTGTCAGCTTAGTGCTGCTACAGAGTGGTTCATTATTCTTATTTCGGAACAACCTGAAGAGTAACTTACAAATATATATGATCTGAAATGGATTGAGGATAGAATTAACATCTGACGTGATGTGAGAGTAGATAAATCTCCAAGCCGTAAGTGATTGAAAATACAGTTGTCAAAAATGTAGACTTGCATAAACCCTTCCTTTATGCAGGATGACTGAGGAAGACGTTTCACCCTGAAGTCTATTTCCTAGTCAAGCAATGGATACAAAAAAAGAAAGAATAACTAACTCATAGTAACAGAACAATGACAAAAACCAATAGGATTTTCATAACTAAAAACAAGAATAAAACGTTCTTTTGCAGGAAGAAAGGGGCCTCATAATGACTCCCCTATCTGGCAATATAAGATCGTCCCCCTTCCAGATGCCATGGCTTTTGAGTCCCCAGTAGGGTCACCCAGAAAATTCTTGATGGAGTTAATTTGTTGAGTGCTTTAAAAAAAATCATATTAGCAAATTGCTTTTCGGAAGCTGTTTCATCATACGTTTTGCTTACTGGCTTTTTATATACATGAGAATCTGGTATATTTCTTATTGCCATTAAAAAAAAAAAGAAAACCTGCACTTTGTGGTATGCACGGTTTTAGTGCCTGGAAATTCTGAAGAACAAACTGTTATGTTTCTAAGAGAAAGTTCCCTGTTTAATGTAGAAAATGTTAAGCTGGAGACGATGAGAGGAGATGGGCCTGTCTCATTTAGCTATGGTTTTATTTACATCTCTTAAGCTAAGCAGATTTGGGTCTGATTAATCCTGATATGAGCGATCGCCTAGAAAGCTCAAGATGGTTTACTTTAAGAAGATGTCTGTCAGCAACTAAGTATGGGCTTCTTCTCCATTCAGTATGTATTAATATAACAGTACAAACTGCTTCGTAATGCAAACGTCTCAAAATCTGAGACCTGTCAGATTTCTTTCTTTTTCTAAATCAGCTTAAATCTGGCTCCAAGCCACCACTCCCCAACATTGAAATATCTAATAGTGGATTTTTTCAGCTCGCCCTTCTCTTCTCTTAGGCTAAAAATGATGAGGTCAGGGCCTCCAGCCAGACCTACCCGGGCAACAGTCATTCTGCAGCCACGCACTGGGTTACCCCCGGGAGTCAGGCACTGCGGCTGCATCAGGCTGTGGGGCCGCCCCTGCACGTTCCTTGTCCCCACCCACCAAGGGCACCCTCCCGTGTCTCCAAGGTCACAGCACTCGGCGTCCAGCCTCCATGGGTACCACGCAGCCACCTGGCATTTGAGATTCTGTCATCTCGGGGGCAGTGGATGGAAGCTGGACCCATATCGCCACCCCTCTGAGAACCCATAGCTTCATCTCCTCTCCAAAGGTTGCAGCATCCCCACATCCCAGTTGGTCCACTGCCCTCTTATCCTCAAGGGCCCAGTGCCTCTCTCTGCTCCCCCAGGGAGGATCCACTTTAACATTCGTTGATAGGATATATGCCCCTTTACTCCTCTCAGAGGAATCTAATGCAGGGAGGAAGACATCCAAAACTTACGTTGTCACAATAACAAACACCTCCACAAGTCAGTGCTGCTACCTTTCAAGGAAGACAAAGCCGAAAATTACCGGCAGGGGCACGTGGAGAGCTCCCAATGCTTTTTCTCAACCAGATATGTACTAGCTCCGTGGCTTAGTCTCATTACTATCCGATGCTTATTCAGATTATCCCCAATAAGCGTTTTAATATAATAAGGTCCGGCTTAAATAAACATCATCACTACGGTGCCTACTCTGGGCCACTCCTGGAGCCTGAGCTTCCTCACGGCTACTTGGAGAAGACTCCCAGTGGCTCGTTGTGCCCGTCTTGTTGGAGGAAAGTGGCTCGAGCTTAGGGAGCTGCAGGGGAGGGCACCGATCTCCGGGGAGGCTCTGAAATCAGGCTCCGCTCTTGTGTTTGTCTGTTACAGGTGGAGCTCCCGAAGGCCTTTTCTGACCAATGGACATGCCTATCTGCCTTCCTCAACATGCTATCACGCAACCTTTCCACCGCATCCCTGCTTAGCAACTACTGGTTTGTGGGCGTACAGGAGGTGCCCAAGCCCCTGTGCGGGAAAGGTCTGCCAGCCAAGTGCTTTGATGTGCCGGTGCCCTTGGATGGGAGCAGCACAAATGTATCATCTCTGGAGGTGGTGGTGCAGTACAGCTGGGAGACTGGGGATGATGGCTTCACCTTCCATGCCTTCGGGAGTGGCATGTAGCTCTCCTATGAGGAAATCGTGGAAGACCCAGGTGGCCCCGCACCCCACCCACCTGATATCTTTTCCCCACCAGGGATCTCATGCAGGCAAAGAATCAGTGGGGTTCTTTGTACAGCCCTCACTCAACCCTGCCGGGCCCCACCTCCGCCTCGGGGTCTCCCCACTCTGCATTGTGTCCCTTCCCCGTCAGACTCCCTCGTGATAAGGTCCAAAGTCCAACCATCTGGCGTTTCACCTCCAGTCTCGCTGGTTTCAAATAGCATGACCCTTAAAGGGTTTCATGCAGACTTTTTATTTTTTTTAATTGGGGTAGCGTGGTTTTACAATGTTGTGTTAGTTTCTACCGTACAGCAAAGTGAAGTAGAGAGTTCCCTGTGCTCATGCAGACTTTTAACATTATGAGAATGTCCATCCCAGCGAGCTAGAGTTGCCTAGACAAAACGAGGAGAATATCATAGAAAGAGCCGGGGCTCTGCCCAGCTGTGACCTTATAGGAAGAACTTCATTCCTACAGGCCTTGATTTTCTCATTTGTGAGATTCAGGGATCAGTGTAGATCGCCTTTAAATAAGACCCCAAAAGGGTGTTCTCATTCTAAGTGTTACTGCTACAATTGAAAAGGTAGGGGAGGGCTTCCCTGGTGGCGCAGTGGTTGAGAGTCCGCCTGCCGATGCAGGGGACACGGGTTCGTGCCCCGGGCGGGGAAGATCCCACATGTCGCGGAGCGGCTGGGCCCGTGAGCCATGGCCGCCGAGTCTCCGCATCTGGAGCCTGTGCTCCGCAGCGGGAGAGGCCACGACAGTGAGAGGCCCGTGTACCACAAAAAAAAAAGAAAGAAAGAAAAGAAAAGGTAGGGGAACTGAAGCCCAGAGAAAATAACTAGATTGTGGAAGTTGGACCCAGACAGACCCTCCCATGTCTCACGCCGCTGGGTCTCACACTCGCAAAGCAGGCGCTGTGCCAGCCCGTTAGGTAAGGGTCGTCCTCGGGTGGGGAGCAGTGGGGTTGAGGACATCCCCTCCTCCCTGCTCAAAGCATGCAAAGATTCCCCTGGTCGTGAAGCTTTTCTAAAGCCCAGAACTGTGTACAGTTTGCAATCTGCTGCTTCTCCCGATTTAGGCTAAGGGGAAGAGGAGACGGGACAGGATTATAATTCGTGTGTATTTACATTTATACTTGAGTTATTACTGTGCCACTTAGCACTGCTCCAACTCCAGTCCCGGAAGCAGTTTAGAGCCCTGCAGCCCAGTGGTACAGCAGGAGCAAAAGGTGCTGGTGAACCAGTGCTGGGGACATTCCCCAGGGTGACTCAGGGAAGTGTACTCTTCATTATCAGGACTTGAGAGAGAAATTAATCTTGGATGACTCTGGCCTATTTTGTTCATCCATCCCTGCATCCTTCCCTGCTTCCAAAGAGACATTTATTGCCTGCCTACCACCTGCGGGGCAGGCCTGTGTAGGACCAAATGGAGCAGTACCTGGGATGGGACTGGGGAAAAGTCTGCATCCCTCATCCAAGGCAGCACCTCATCACCTTGTACCTTGTCTGTTTCAGGAGAGAGGTGCCGAAGTTTCCTTGAACTCACACCACCAACCAAGAGAGGTGAGAAAGGATTACTGGAATTTGCCACGTTGCAAGACCCATGTCACCCCTCTCTCCGATTTGGAGGGAAGCGGTTGATGGAGAAGGCTTTCATCCCCCACCTTCCCTTGGGGCTTGGGGCAAGTATGTAGCTTTGATAACAAATTTAGTTGCCATTGAGTTGGGCCTCTGAGTATCTAAACTGTACTGTGATCTCTTGCTTTTCTCTTCTTCTGAGCCTCACAGGGTGACACAGACTCCTGCTAGGCTGACCCTCATTCCTATGCAGGAATGCAAAAAAGGAACAGCAGGGACAAATAAAGTCCACAAATAGAAATCCACCAACAGCTCTAACCTACTCCAATTGCCAAGTAACGATGTAGAAAGCTTGGGTTTTCCCCCCCTCCCCCCCCCCCCGATAATTTTATCGTAACATAGAAAGAAGGGAGTCAAAGAGGGCAAGGCGGGGGTAGGGATGGGGGGAGGAAGAAGGGAAACAAAATGGATTGCTCCAACATTAAACTTTAAAACAAAGGAGAAACAAAAATGATAACTAGCAAAGTCATATCCCTGCAAGATTTGGT